>NC_133547.1:51314003-51953503 GCF_048773025.1 Camelus bactrianus
GTGTTTCAGTTCTTAATCATTTCCAAACTCAAGAGAAGAGGAGAAAAAGAGGAGCCTGATGATGAGCTGGTCAACTAAAACCCCGAAGACTCACCATCAAATAATTCTTTAAATAGTCACTGTTTCAGTGTCACTTAAATTAAATGTTTTCTCCCCCTGCCGAAACTAAATGAAAACAATCCCATGCATGTGATGCGGGAGATGGCTTTCATAGCACTCACATTTTGTTATATCTTAATTGTGATGTATTTTAATATGAATTGGAAAAATACTGACCTAGCAGCTTCTAAACTGAGCTCAAAGTTTTTTCTACACAAATTTAAGTTAAAAGAGTCCATTTTAAAATATGTATTACGTATGAAACAGGTGGTGGGCAGATGATGACAAAAATCGTTAAGGCATTTAAGGAAGGACTCACTCCCTTACGCGTGGCCTGTTAAAATTTTAATTTGCTTTGTTTTAAACCAATACTGTGAATCAAAATTACACAGAAGGCTTCCAGTGTACAAAGGCTATATATACATTTCCCCTCCACTGGATCAACCAGTTTTTGGTTTGGGGTTTTTTGGTAGCCATATATGCTTCTGACACTATTTCTCAAATCTCAGTCATTTGATAATCAACTTTGTGAACTCCACCATACCTGCATAGTGCCGGCACTGTCTGTCTAATATTTGTCTTCAAATCAAATCCAGAAAATAAAATCTAAAAAACCCTTTTTCACTTGAATAGATACATTACAAAAATGAGTTTATGTCTTCGGTAAAAAGAAAACCAATTCCGCCCACTGTATATAATAGGAATTGTAAAATAATGGTCAGTGGAAACAGGACAGTATTACTAAGTTCTGCCCAGAAACAGTTGATGTCAAAAGCAAACCCTCGGGTGCTTATGAGTTATAAGAGAAAAGGAGTAATTATTAGAGGGTGTGAGGGCAAGTTTGCCACCTTAAGACTCACAGAGGGAGAAAGACTGGTGTTACCTCGTGGGGACAGCAGTCACTGAGCTGTAAATTTGAGCTCACACGCACCACTTGGGGATTTTACCGTATGTTAAGTGACACCTTATTAATGAAAACTTGTGTCTTTCAAAATGAGATGTGTAAGAATTCAGAAATAGAGGTGGATGTGGTTATTAAGAGGGATCCTGGTGGTGACGGAACTTCTGTATCTTGACTATGGAGGTGGATACAGGAATCCACACATGTGATAAAACTATACAGAACTAAACACATACAGACATAAGAGGACAAAGAAAACCGGGGAAATTTCAGTAAGATGGGTCCTGGATTAATCAGGGTCCGCGTCCTGACTGCCATGTGACACTACAGTTTTACAAGATGTTACCGTTGGGGGAACTGAGTACAGTCTGCATGGAGATGAATCTTTAATTATCTCAAAATTTTCAACTGAAAATACAGAGTATCAAGTAAGAAAAAATTGGGGGGGATATAGCTCAAATGGTAGAGTGCATGCCTAGCATACATGAGGTCCTATGTTCAATCCCCAGTAACTCCATTTAAAAAAAAAACTAATAGTAAATAAATAAATAGACCTAATGACCTACCCCAACAAAAGAAAGAAAGAACGAAAGAAAGAATGAAAGAAAGAACGAAAGAATAAAACAAGCCATGCTAGTACCAAACAGATGTTCTTCTTAACATGATCCGAAAGACTAGAAGTTAGTTTCCAAGGGCATCAAACTCCCACCACTGGTCCAGGTTCCTGGGGCACTGCCTGGAAATCACGCTTTGCCAGGGCACCGGAGCGTGGTCTCCCCTGGGGGACACTGGAGACAGCATCCCTTACCCCTCTCATGGCTGCACAGCTGCTTCTCTAGTCTAGGAGCTGACGCTGGGCTCCAGCCTCCACCAGGATACATACTATTTCTAGCTGGACCAAAATAGACGTGCATGCAGCGGCTGATAAGCCCATCACTGAAACCGAGAGGAAGTGGCCTGCAGGGGGCCCACAGCAGGGCCTGGCTTGGGGGCCCACACATTTTGCAAAGGCCAAGGAAGGCAGCCAAGAACAAATTTCTATGCAAGGAGCTTGGGGAAGGGCAGCGTGAATTCCCCTTGTGACAACAGCCTCTCATCTCATCACCCCTTCCCTGACCTCAATCCAACCAGCAGCACTGCACAACATCACATGCTCATTTGGGGGGGGGGGGTATAATTAGATGTATTTATTTATTTTTAATGGAGGTACTGGGGATTGAATCCAGCACCTTATGCACACTAGGCACGCACTCTACCATTGAACTATACCTGCCACCCCCACCACCACATGCTCATTCTTTGAGTCTGATGGTTCTTTTCTTATTGTTTTTTAAAAGGAACAGAAAGGTTCTGAGAATATAGACAATTATCTCAACTTGACCAGTGGGTGTAGAGAAAATTCTAGAGGAATTTTAGAATTTTGGAAATTCTCGTAGAAAAGCACAGGTCCTCATCTTCCTAGCAGGGAACTCTTGGCTTCAGAGGAAACCAAAGAGAAGAGGGAAGGGAAGCCACATCCATAAAAACATCTAGTACAGCCAGGCAGCAGACCAGGGGTTCTGACACGTGTGCATCCACATGAGCAGAGATTGTCATGTGCATTCCAAAGACAGGGAAACTGAGGCAGAGATTCAGGGCTTCCCAAGGCTACATTGGTGGAGCCAGGACTTAAACCCCAGCAGTCTAGCTCCCAGCCTGTACTCTTAACCACTCAACCTACACAGGGAAGGATGAGTTTGTTCCTTTCCAAGGAAGACCTCCCTCTGCTCAGACCTCAACCTGGCCCAGGTGAGTCCTGCTGGGTTCTTCCTCTCAGGGGCGTCCTTGCAAGGATCCCAACCCCCAAACCCCTACGGCTGCTGCAGCTGAGAGTTCACGATCTACTGACCGTCAGCCAAATACTTGGGGTCCATCACCTCAGTGGTACTTCCCGCAGCCCTAAGAGGTGAGTGGCCACTGTTATCAGACCTCCATTCTGCAGAGAAGGAAGCAGGCTTTGGTGACCGAGGTCTGAGCCCTGCTGGTCCAGCTCCAGAGCTGGGTTCCCCAGCACCACCCACCAGACTCACCAACCAATTCTGCCAGTAGAAGATGGAGCCCTGTCAAGGTCAAGCCCAGGACAGAAACACCTGACTTGGATGGAGAACAGACTGGACTCTGCTTACAGAATATTTATTAGGTGACAGAGCTGACCTCACCCGCTCCTCAATCCTCACACCAACCTTCAGAACAAACTACCATTTTCCAGAGTTGGCTCAGAAAGCTGAAGTCAGCCCCTCAGGGCCACTTGGCTGGCCTTGATGCCAAAGGCAGCAGGGCAGTGATGTGGGGGCACGGCAGAGAGACCTGCAGACCTGAGGAGCCTGGCTCTCTCCCCATGTCCAATTCCGAGGGAGCTGCTCCACGATGGTGTCTCAGAAACCCTGGGGTGAACAGATTAGATACTGGCTAAAAGGGTATGTTCTATTTGAAGCCAAGTCTCAGTGGGCAGAGAGAGATGCCAAAAGTATTCAAGGCTCCCACTGCCAAAGTCAGTCACTGGCTAAGACAGGCAGAGGTACTTTTTCACCTCGTAACTGATCAACAGGAAAGGCTGGAGGTTGCCAGAAGCTTCCCCACAGCGGGAGGTCCTCTGGCTTCTCCAGCAGCACTGGGCCATATTGGCCTGAAAACAGCTCAGGATCCTCAGACTGACCAGAGAGCCGTGATGAAAGGAAGGGCTCCAAGGGACATGGACAGACTGCAAGAGATGGCCCTGCTCTTCCAGAAGCCACTCCCAGAGCCCTGGGTTGAACACACCATAGGCTGGTCATTCCCACACCACCCTCCTGGCCTAGAAAGCCCTCCTGAGAGGTAAAGCCTTCATCCTTTAAAGGGGTGATTGCATCCTGGGGTCCATGAGACTTCACAGGGCCCTTGAACCCCAAAATGCAGTGCCCCCAGGCAGAGAAGGATCAGATTCTCTGGGGACACCTGGAGCAGGAAAAAGCATTCATCTCGGCTGAAGGCCCAGCTCAGAGGCTCCCTCTCTGGGAGGGCTTCCCTTCCTCTTCTCCACTTCCCCTTTACTGGTTCTCATCACATTTACAGTAATTACTTGTTTCCCTGCGTTAGTGTTAGACCTTGACCCCGGCCCCAGCCCCAGCCCCAGCCCCATGAGAGCTGGGCACACAAGAAACCTTCAGTTACAGGCAGGGACGCCTGGACCTCCAGGAGGTTAACACCTTCCTGTCCTGGCTTTCACCCTGCTCCCTTACAGCCAACTGGGCACCACGGTCTCCCCCACCAGACCCAAAGCAGGAGGGCCAGCCCATCTCACTCCTCAGCTTTGTAGGAATGGGGTCTGGCCTTCATGATGCCCTCAGTCAACTCAGTATCAGACGCTCATGGAAGCTGAACTATGACAAATTCTGCTTAAAAAGAAAAAGTGTGCATCAGGAGATAATCCTTTACCCCCTTTTGCTTAACCCAAGGTTTATTCCTAAAAAGCAGCTACCACGTGGAAGGAAGGATGGGAAAAGGATGTCAACTGTCCACCACCACCACCAGGGTAATAATGCTAATATCCAGCTCACTCATTGTGAATACTGTATTCACAATGAGCCAGGGACTGGGAGAAAGCTCTGCATGCATTTCCACATTTGAGCTTCACATCACCACAATATTATAATTACTCCCATTTAACAGAGGAAAAGACTGAGGTTGCAAGACTAGAGAGCCCATAGCTGGTAGCTGTCTGCAGGCTCCTAAGCCCAGTAGTAGGGCATGACTGGTTTCAGCAACACAGTGGCCTGCAGAAGTCAGTCCCTTCTGCTGGGGTCAGAGAAGGGCCCTGCTGCCCCTGCTTTGCCTTTGCAAATGAATCTTCACTGTGGTTAGCAAGCCAGCCCTTCATTTCCCCACCAGGCTCAGAGTTTTGCAAACCAAGGGTGGGGGGCGGGGGGTGGCAGTTCCTGTTACAGTGAGCTAGAAGGTGAGAGTCTTCCTTCCCTTTCAGAGAGGGCTGGATTGAGGCAAGAGGGTCCCCCAAGCACTTCAGTCCAGGCAGGTCTGTCCCAAGTTCTCCCTGTACAAGGTACTGAGTCCAGCCTGTAGGGTATGAACGCCTGTCTGACTCAAGAGCCTGCAGCTGAAACCCACAACCTCCCTCCTCTTTCCCAGCATTTGCCAGGGACCCAGGCTGGGCTCCCAACTGGAGCTCAGGTCAGCAGAGGGTCAAATCCCAGCCCCATCAACGCAGCCACCCACAACCCCACTGGCTCCCATTTCCCCCAGCAAAACAGAAACACAATAAGTAGGGTCAGGCTCGTGCAAATGTCTGGGGGAGAGTATTCCAAGAAGAGCAAACAGCAAGTACAAAAGCCCTGAGAGGGAAGTGTACCTGGTGTGGAGGAGGGAGATGGACACTTGGATCATTCACTCCGCTAAGCTCTTGGCTGTGAGGAGCAGGAGGGCATCGGTCAGGACACACCACACCCCCAGTGCCTGCCCATCTCACCTCTCCTGCCTGTACCTTCTGATCACACCAGCTCTATACCTATACATTCAGTCATTCCACCTGCCTGGAGCCCTCACCTGTACAGTCTTTGCACCTGCCTGGAACCCCATCCCCCTGCCTTTCCATCCCTCTCCACTGTGGCCCACTGTATCCACCCAGCTCCCTCTGGGGTCCTCTGGAGTCGGCTGGGGCCCCTGAAAGGTGGTTCTTGCCATGATTTGTTTAGTTTCACCTCCCTGCTCCTCAAAGGCAGGAGCTGTGCTCCTCATCTTTGCATCCACAGGAGTCAGGAAATTACCAAGGAGGGACTCAACCAAGAGGAAGAACAAGGCCCCTGGAGAGCAACTTGGCAATCACCAATTACACTAGAAATGCACACCCCCTCCCACCAGGCAATTCCACCTCTCAGCATCCACTCACTCATAAGAAACCCCGACCCAGGCTGACCGAGGCGCTGCTCACAACTGAGCAGGGAAACAGAATCAACATGTGTGCCCAGTGCTGGAAGAGTGAGTGAAATGGCTCTCATCATTGACAGATCCCTCTCCAGCAATTAAAAAAGACATATTTAACAAGGTCCTACTGTATACAGCACCGGGAACTGTATTCAATATCTTGTAGTAACCTATAATGAAAAAGAATACGAAAGAGAACATATGTATGTTCATGTATGACTGAAGCATTATGCTATACACTAGAAATTGATGCAACATTGTAAACTGACTATACTTCAATTTAAAAAAAAAATCTTAAAAAAAAAAACACACATTTATACATAGTAATGTGGATAAACCAAAACAACTCAGTGCAACGCAGTATTCTGGATGGATCCTGGAACAGAAAAAGAACATCAGTGGAAAGACTGGTAAAATTCAAACAAAGCCTGAAATTTAGTTAACACTCGTGCACCAATGTTGAGTTCCTGATTTGGGCAAATTCATCGTGTAACTGAAGATGGGAACCTGTGGGAAAGGTACGTGAGAACTCTTTATGCTATCATTGCAACTCCTCTGTAAATTTTGGAATCAAAATTAAAAGCTTGGTTTCAAAAATGCTGAGCAGGGAAAAGTTGCAAAAGTTTAAAAAAATGTATGCAAATGGTAATGACTTATTTAAAAGACACAAACCAACCATCACGGGTACGTGTGACTCCAGTTATTCCAGTGTATGAAAAGTATAAAATGTAAAAGAAAAGAGTACACACCTTCATCATGAAATGGTTGTTTCTAAGAGAAATGACAGAGGACTTTATATCCTTACCTATAACATTTAGTAAAAAGAGATCTCGAGCAAATATAATGAAGAAAATACTAAGAGTTGGTAAAATCGGGTCATGGTGCATAGGGTATAATCTACATTATTTCCTATGTTCTACTTTTTCTGTCTGAAGTATTTCATAATTTAAAAATTCAAACATGTATTTATTAAAATAATTAAACAAAAGCTCGTGACTGAACAAAACCACAGAAGCAGAAAGACAGGGCAGAGCTGAAGCACATGCCCCATCACCACTAAAACCTAGATTCTATGATGCTTTGACTACTCCTGAGTCTAGAAATCTTTAAGAGGTTCGACATTCACAGCAGAGAACTATTCGGGGATCCCTCTAACACCGGGCTGCAGTAGGTGAGATACGACCTCCTGAGGGGATATGACACAGTCTATTAAAATGTTTAACATGCACACCCAGGAATTCTATGTCTAGGAACCTGTCCTGCAGAAACATCAGGACAGGTGCACAAAGAGGCAGGACTTTCTAGATGACTGGAAATGCCCTCCTGTCCATAGTAGGGGACTCGGGTTAAGTAAACTGCAGCACAGCCACCCTCTGGAACACTAAGCAGCCATCAAAAAAGAATGGAACAGATCCATGTGTACAGATGAGAAAGTGGTCCAGAGGATGGTAAAGGAAAAAGGTCACTGCAGAACTGCAGGCATTGTGTGGCACTATTTCCGCTTAAAAAACAGTATATAAACTTATGTGTACAAGGGTGTATATGGATATATACACACATAGGAAAGATATAAAAAAATATATGCTAAATGGTGAATACTGGTTACTTCCAGGATATGCAGGTAGGACAGAGAACACTTTTTGCCTTCACTTATATCGTCTGAGTTTGTTATAGCAAGCAGGTATTGTTTTCATAATAATGTGGCAAGAATAAGGCACCTTCGTCTCAACATTTGCAGGGGCTAACTGAAAAAAACAAAAACCTGGAAACACAGTCAAGGTAGAGGAACAGTTGAATTAACTGTGGTTCAGCCACACCGTGGGTTATTATGCAACCAGTAAAAAGGGCGTATTAGACTGTGTCAACTGAATTGGAGAAATTTCCTGAGTTATTATTCAGTGAGAAAAGCAAAAAAAAAAAAACCTACACTGTGTACGTAGATGGTCAAGCTATAAAGAAAAGTATCAGCTGGGAGGGGAGGAAGGGTGATTGGGAGGATACACGTGGGAGTTTCTGGGAGCCAGCAATGTTCTCAGTCTGAGTTTGAGCGATGGTTACATGGTGGTCCATCTTATAATTATTCATTATACATAATATTTAATGTGTGATGTTTCAAATTTTAAAAAGCTTAAACACACAAGACAAAGTTGATGTAGCAGTCTCTATAAAGACCGCATGCTCACCACTCACTGATCTCATTTGTAGCCACTCTGCTCTCAATCAATACCCTGCCTTCTTTGCCCTCTTTTTTTTTTAAACACACAGCAAATGCTCTCTGGCCACAGGGCCTTGGCACTTGCCAGGATTCGGAACCCATTCTCTTGCAGCGTTCACCGGTCCCTCGATGCCACACTGCCAGGTGCATCTCCAGACCCAGGGCAAGTCTGAAGGAAACCAACGCAAACAAACATGAAACCCAGAGGGCTAGGTGTCTGGATGCCGGGGTGACATGCAACATCTCCCTAGAAAGTAGTCTCTAGTGATGAACCCAGAGCTCTGGGCCTTTCTCAGCTTCTTTTTTTTAATTCAAAAATTTGGAAAAGACAAGGAATGCAAATTGATGGGGAAGAAAGTCACGTTTATCAAAACCTTCTATGTAACACACCTTTCATGCTCTGAAAATATGCTGCAAGTTCAGCTGTCACAGCAGCTTTGGAAGGCTGGTGCTGGGAAGGCTAAGTGAGTCTCAGAGTTTGATAACTTGCTTAAGGTCACACAAGCACGTCTTCCCAGGATCCTCTGTGTATCCCAAGGACCCACCCATCAAATTGTGGCTGAAACAACCAAAGGAGATGGCAACACATCACACGCAACAATAAAAATCGCACAAGCCCTCAGCAGACTAAAACACACTTTATAAATCATTGGCCGGGGAACTGCATCTGGCCACCAGTGTGTTTGGTTAGATCAAGATCACGTTGCTTATTTATTTGTTTAAATGAGTCAGCACTTTTTAAAAATGAGAAGATTTTGCAATAACAACCTACGTTTCCAGCTGCAGATCTGTGACCCTGAGCCTGCAGCACAGGGTACAACCTGCCCGCCTCGTATAAGACACGCACGCTCTCCCCGTGCACCGCGCTCCCCACCCGCCCTAGCATCTCACCCACTCTGCAGCCTGTGTGTGTTGTCCTCTGTCCCCTAGACCCAGCCCAGTTCCCTTATTTAGATCACCTGCCTGGCTTCCTACAAGTAGTTGAGTTTCTGGTCCTTCATCTGGAACAGAAGAGATGGAATTTTAAAGGAATAGATGCAAAGTTCTATTCTTGGGTCTGAAAACTTAATTGAAGCTGTACAGAAGGAGCTAGAGCTCCAAAACAACACAGACTCTTTATCACTGTAGCAGAGATGAATATACCAGGTGCCCTCCCAAACATCCCATCTACGGGTTCCCATGAAAACATCCAGTAAATCTTGTTTCAGCCCAAGGTCATCAGCGAAATGCACCCTCAGATTACTCAAGCTTGGTGACAGAGAATCCATGGAGCACGAGGCAACTCCATAGGGGAAATGAGGAGGCTGAATTCAGAGATAAGTTCAAGGCTAAGTGCCCTGGCTTCCACCATCTGGATCTTCTGATCTCTAGCAGCAAGATCAAGACTTCCAAATGGATACAGGAAGGGCTTTCAAAAAACCCAAGACTTGCTCAAAATTGTCTCAGGCTGCCTTGAGAGGCACATTGGAAAAACATCATAGCAGAGCTATTTCAGCTAAGTGGCCTCGGGGAGGTCATGCTACTTTCTGAGACTCAGTTTCCCCACCTGTAAAATGGGGAGGCTTTATAAAAGTATAAGGAGGACTTATAAAGCACCAAGGACAGAGGTTAAGAAGACCCCTCAGAGGACACATTTCGAGAGTGGCTGTTGCTGTTATGATTTACAGTGGCTCCTCCACCACTACCATTTCTTGAGTGTGTCATTCTAAGTGCTTTTTATGTTTTTAACACATTTAATTCTGAAACATTCCTGTGACACAGGCACTATTTTTATTCCCATTTCATCCGTGAGGAGACTGAGGCACTAAAGATGATGCAAATTGACCTCAGGATCGCACTGGTAAATGCAGAGCTGGGGCTTGAACCCAGGAAGTCCGTCTGTGGAGTCCACCCTTGTGACCATGACACTTATGGCCTCCTAATACCTGTGTGAGGAGACAGGTGATACTGGATGTCTTCCTCAACCCTCTCCTCCATCTCTGAGCCTGGATCCCAGTGCTATGCACATGGCAGGAGGAAAACCCGTCTCCAGATAGGGATAAAACCCATAGATCTTGGGGCAGATTCGGTGTCTGAGGTGAAGGAAGGAGAGTGGGGTCAGGAGGACTCCAGTTTTCTGGCATGGACCACTGGGTGGGTGAGCCTCTCACCAAGGTGGGGAAACAAGAGTGGATTTTAAAGAAGGAGTCCTTAATTCTGGTGACAAGTTCCATTTTGAACAGTTTTAGCTTGAAGGACACACTGGATGCCCAAGTAGGGATAAGGAAGAGGCGACTAGACATCTCTAGAGTTCCTACTCCAAGTTCGAAGATCCTCTCAGTGACTTTTACAAGAAACCTCTGTGGGCCCCAGTCTGGTTTCCACGTCTTTCGCTACAACTGCCCGGCACCTTGGACATACCTGTCATAGCATCATCACCCCTTGTCTCTCTCCCTGGCAGACTGCGAACCCCTGAGAGACAGCACCCTGCTTTATTCAACCTGGTAACCTCAGTGCACAGCAGAGTGTCTAGAACATGGTCAGTGCTCAATAAATCTTTGCCAATTGGGCGAGCCTAAAAGCTCTTAAGGAGACGTGTATTTGGGAAGGTACTGGTTTCCTGTTACCACTCTAACACATGACCACAAACTCAGAGGCTTAAGACAATACAAATGTATTACCTTACAGTTCTGCAGATCAGAATTCCAAAACGAGACTCACCAGGGCTGCTCCCCCTGGAGGCTCCAGGGAGATTCTGTTTCTTTGCCTTTTTCAGCTTCCAGAAGTGTCTGCATTCCCTGCTTGTGGACCCTCCTCCTCCATCATCAAAGCCAGAATCTTTCAACCTCTCTCTGACTGTGACCATCTACCTCCCTCTTCCATCTTTTAAAGACCCCAGTAATGACACAGGGCCCACCGAGACCATCCAAGATCATCTCCCATCTCAAGCTCCTTAACTTAATCACACCTGCAGAGTCCCTTCTGCCATGTCAGGTCGTACATGCACGGGTTTTGGGGATCAGAACCCAGCCATCTTTGGGGATCACTATTCTCCTCACACTGGGGGTGTCTTGGGAAAGGACCAAATGGGCAGAATGCACAAGACAGCAACCAAGGAGATGATCCCAGCCAAGGGATGTGCTTTATTTCTCAGCCCCAGTGCTGTTCCATCATTATAAACATTATTGAATGCCCCAGCCCCACCCCGCCTTATCACCTCACAAACATGGCACATGAGTTTAATGCCAAGAGGGCCCAGGACAGATCCAAATAGGGTCCCCACAGAGAGGCACGGCCGGCCCCACGGTCTCACTCCATGCCAGGTCCGGCTTCTCCACGGAGGCTGGCAATGCGTGGTCTCTAACACTCACATCGCCAGGAGTCATCTGGTGCCAAATCACAGTAAAACAATCACTTAAAAAAATTAAACACAAACCCACACCAGACAGGGAGGAGCTCGGAGCCCCTGCTCCTCACCCAACCTGGACCCCAACACAGCAGGCGGCAGAGGCGACACACAGGAAGCCTGGCCCCCAAGAAGGCACAGCTCGTTTCTCTTCCTGCTTGAGAGAGGAAGCCTTTCTGCAGCAGTTACCCCAGCCCCAGGGGCTTGCGGCCGCCTGACCACAGAGACCGAGGCTCCGGGGCCCGGACCCAGGGAAGTCCCGTGTCCCAAGGGCTGGACCACAACAGTCCATCCGAGTCAGAAGGGCCAAAGTGTAAAAATGAGCACAGGCTGTCATCTGGGAAATCACCTTCCCAGGAAACCATAACAACATAAACCTAGGACGCTGTGCAAATTTCCTACGGCTGCAGGAACAAATTACCACAAATTTAGTGGTTTAAAGCAACAGAAACTTATTCTCTTCCAGTTCCAAGGTCAAAATCAGTCTCACTATCAAGGTGTGGGCAGGGGTGGTCCCTTCTGGAGACTCCAGGGGAGAATCCATTTCTATGCCATTTCCAGTGTCCAGTGGTCTGGCCAATTGCACTCCTTGGCTTGTGCCCCTTCTTCCCGATTCACAGGATATCTCTGCAACGCCTGCTTCTATCATCATCTCTACTAACTCTAACCCTCCTGCCTCTTACTTAAAAGGACTCCTGTGATTACACTGGACCCATCTATCCACATCATCCAGGATGGTCTCCCTGTCTCAAGAGCCTAAACTTAATCACATCTGCAAAGTCCCTTTTGCCACATGAGGAAACCGATCTACAAGCTCTGGGAATTGGGACGTGGGCCATCTTTGGAGCCATTATTCATGCCCTGCCTTTCAACGCTCCCAATCAGTAACCCGCACAGGAGGAGGGTGATATTTCAAAGACAACTTTGGAAGTACCTTCACAGGAAAGCCAAAGCTTGCCCCTCCCCTCTTGCCTACCACATTTAAGACGGTAACAGAAACTGCGGCACAAATTCCAGGACAAGGAAAGAGGGCAAATGGGAAGAAGAAAAAAAAAAGACACCCCCTCTTTGCAGCAGCACACTGTGTGTTAAATGCAGTGCAAGATGCTTTGCATACACACTTGAGTCTGGGCTCATCTTTGCCAGTTAATTCAGAGAAAAAGTGAGGCTCAGAGACGTTAAGGAATTTGCCCAGCCTGTAAATGGTGCATCTGGGATTCGAATCCCGGCCTGTCTGGCTCTCACTATGGGTTACTCAGAAAAAGCCTGGATCTTTTTGAGATTTTGTTTTTCTTTCGGTCCCAAAAAGTTATTCACAGTAAAACCTTTCCTTTCGGGTAGGAAATTATGCAAAGCATTCGCCGCTGCCCCCACTCGCTTGGAGACTTAGCAGAGAAAGATCTATTTTGGGGCTCTGCGCTCCAGTGATCTGCCTACTTGGCCTAAAGCTCACCGCCCGCTGCTCATACATTTTTTTTTTTTCTTTCTACAGAGGCCACTTCCTGAGGCTCGAATGAGGCAAGCTGGTGGGTCTGCCCAACAAGACTGGAGCCAGGCTCAGAGCAGGACACAGGGCGAGAAGCAGGGCCGGCGCTGAGCACGTCAGAGCCCCCGGGACCCACCTCAAAACAAAACCTGCCCATATTAGAGGCGGCAGTGTCTGCTGGTTGGTTTGTCGCCAAGATGCACAGGGTCCAAGCCTGCAAGCAACGAAGCCAACAGCCCATGGAGGCTGCCTTTTTCATTATTTGATTCACTCATTCATATTATTCAAAAGAGCCCCAAACTGAAAACATTCTCAGTGTCTACTACTGAGTTTTGGGGGCAGTTTGTTACAAGTAATAGATAACTGAAACCATTGTTACTCTCAATGAGTAATAATAATATAATAATGTCAGTCTCAGCTTCCCCATCTGTAAATCAGGAGAGTTACACCTGCCTATGGTGGGGCTGAAAGAATGAAATGAAATGATGGTACTGGGTACACCCCAAGTCCCCACCAAAACGCTTTGTGTTTATTTTTGATTCACAGAATCCCCCCCAAAAAAAAAAAAAAAAATCCAATGAGTTCCAACTAATTTTCGGAAGCAGCAGCAAATCTCCCCCATTCGTGTTCCATCTAAAAACCAACTCCCATGATGCTCCCCTCTGTACTCCTCCCTTCTGCTAGGGGGATGAGCCAGGTAGCCCTTGGTTTCCATGCAAACTCATGACAAAGGGCACCCTCATGGAAACTATTCCAACCATTTCCTTCTGCCTGTGAGCACCAATCAAGCCTGCCACATCGACGAAGGCTGTGCCCGGATGCGTGGCTCTGGCCTGGCTGTCATCCAGACCACAGAGGCCTTCAGAAACACTGCCCTCGCTGGGCAAACGGTTCCTGAAGCTCAGGCCTCCAGAGCTTCATTTCACTGCAGCCAAAGAGTATTCCCAGGCGAAGCAGGGGAAGGACGGCATTCACCGACTTGGATGGTGTCTACGGTGTGTGCAGTATGTGCTGGTCATCATACAGCGCACTTGAGCAGTGAACGGAACAAACACGGCCCTCCTCTGGGGTTGACACAAAGGAAGAGGGCACCAAAAGTGTGACCAAGCACCCCAGAGGAGGGCATGGTGGAATGAAAGAGACTACAGGGGAGACATCAATCTCGTTCTCCCTCCAGACACAGAGGCAGGAGGTGAGAAGCCCTGAACTCCTCTGAGCCACGAAGGCCCTCACCAATGAGGAAACCAAAGCAAGCAGTCAGAACAATCTAAGAGCTTAACTCACTGGAGCCTCACAATGGCCCTAGGAAGTACCATGAGCCTCTCCTTACAGACAGCAGACTTGGTCCTGCAGACAGGAAGTGACTGGGCCAGGTCACATGGTGGGCAGGAGCGGGACGGGGCTGGGGGAGGACATCCAGGTCTCTCCACCTTGCCCCCTCCCTCCCAGAATCCAACTTCTCCTTTCAGTCTTGCTCTCAACCCCAAAGGGTCACGTAGTCTCCCTTCCCCACCCCCAAAGAATAAGGGACCCCAGACTCAAAGCTCCAAGAGAGCAGGGAGCTTGTGACAACTGGGCGGATCCGGGCCTGAGCCTGGCGGGTTGGAAGTTCTTGATAAATGTCTTAAGGGAGAGAATCACTCTGTACCCTCTAAAATTGTGCATTCACATTTGGAGTTTTCTTCAAGGGCAGGTGCAGTTTGAAAATTTCCCTTTGACCTACTCTGTCTATTGAAGCTGAAGTCACACAAAATACAACTGATAAAGGGCATTTGTAACTGCTCTAGTGCCTTGACAAAGGTATAGACCGTGACCCTCGTGATGATGATGATGGATGAAGAGGACTCTATGGTACACTGAAAAGCATGGTCATTACAACCCACGGCTCCTCCCACCCAGAGGAGGGGACTCCCCAACCTTGAATCTGGGCTGGCCTTGTGACCTGCTCTGACCAACAGTGTGAGAAAGAAATGACACTATGCAAGTTCTAGAGTGCAGCCCTGAAGAGTGGCTTCTGCCTCTCAGAATGTTTCTTTGAGGCTAGCACATTAGGGATCCAGGTTGGCCTCCTGGAGGGTGGAGAACAGAGACTCCCAGCCAACAGCCAGCACCAACTGCCGGCCACATGAGTGAGGCCATTTCAGAATGTCCATTCAAGAAAGGCCAGCATGACCAGCAGAGGAATAGCCTCAGAACCATGTAAAATAATAAACTGTTGCAATTTTAAGCCACTAAGTTTGGGAGTATTTGTTACACAGCAATGGATAACTGAAACTATTCTGACCACCATCAATAAAAACCACTGTTCATTTAGCAGTTACTATGTGCCAGGCATTCTTCTAACCATTCATATATTAACTCAGTTAATCCACACAACAATCTGATAAAGTGGATAAAACTTTCCCTATTTTACATGAAGGGGACGCTAATAGTGTCAAGAAGTCAAGTGACTCTTACCCCAGGTCACCCACCACTGTGCATCTGAACTCAGTTCTTCTGGCTCAAGCCCTCAACTTTAATCCCTAACAAATAATCATAGTTTACACACATTCAGCCCTCCCAGCAGGCCATGAGTTCCACAAAATGCGTTACACAGATTAACTCACTCAAAATTCACCACAATCTGCAAGGTGGCTATTGTTTATAGAAGAGGAAAAAGCAGTCCAGTGAGGTGAAGTAACCTGCCCCAGTTCACACAGCAAAAGAGAGAGCATGCCAGGACCCAGACAGACTGTGATTCCAGGTGCTGATTCTTAACCGCTGCTCTACACTCACCTCGCTTGACAATAACGAAATTCGTCATGTCTCCCAAACTGATACATTCACTCTACAGCCACAGGACTATTTGCCTTTTCTTCAACACTGCCCACTTTTCTGTCCAATGTGCTGAGCAGACACACCACGCATCACTCTGTGACACAGCCTGCATCCAAGCTTCCCAGACAGGCCGGAACACCAGATGTGGTCTTTGGGCAACACACACACACTTTCACTCTCTCTCTGACTCTCTTTCAAGTTTCTGAGAAGAAAGAGTAAGACTCCTCTCTAGCTATAATAATAAAAACAGTAACACATAAAAAAGCTTTTTGTTTTTAGTGGGGGATAGGTACTTTACACGCACTAATTCATTCTATCTCCACAACTGCCCAAGGACACAGGTACGAATGCTCCCATTTTACATGGGGAGACTGAGGTCTCAACATCCTCAGAAAGGCCTTTGCTAACCACCTCTACCTTCATGAGTGAGGATGGGTCCTCGTCTTCATTCCCCTTTCATTATCCATCTCTCCTGACCAGCCTACAAGGTTCAGGAGAAGGACTTTGTCACTGTCATTTGCCTCTGTTTACCCAGCAGCCAATACATGGAGTTCCTGTCACCTTCCAGACTCCAAGTGAGTAGTTGTGCAGTGGGTCCCGGAGCAGAGAAACTGACTCAGAGAAGACCCACAGCCCTGCTAGAAAGCCCAGGGACGTGGTCCTGGGCACTGAGTTCTGTCCCGCGTTCACACTCTCAGTTCTCTGTTCTCGAACCCCATTCTCTCAGGAGTGAGTAATCATTTCCAGCGAAGGACAAGGTCTCCTTCTCAGGCTTGTCAGGTGACCCTTTCATGACCCCAAACTGGGTTATGCCTAGTAACTCCATGCCTATGGGCTAACTGTGAGGATGCTAAAAACCTGCACTAAAGACCCGCAGAGGTTTCCTCCAAGAAGGCCATGGGACTCGAAGGAGCTGCCTGCACCATGGCTGGGACAACGTCGGGTATCATAATGGGATCCCCCCAAGAAGGCGGTGTCCTCTGGGGTGCAGGCCCTGAGCTGCTGGAGTGGGACTTGTATTCTGGAGGGCTTCTGAGCTCCTTTAACCTTTGGAAGGGCCAGGAGAACCTTGGAGCAAGAGGATGAGTCAAAAGAACCCAAGCAAGGGTGGGCAGAATGGAAGACACCCCACCCAAGGCTGTTCTAAAGACACAAATAAGGAAGCCTTGGAGGGCGGTCTCACAGCCCCCAGGCTTCCTCCCAGAGGGACAGGCCACCCTGGCCTGTATATTCTGCCTCTGGGATTCAGAGGCTCAGCCAAGCATAAGCAGCTCGCTCTCCAGTGTGGTCCCAACCTGCTCAGATCCCTTGGGGAGGGCTGGAAGGCCCGCATACTAGCCTGAGCCTACCAGGGAGAGCTGAGACCCTCCTGCCGAGAGACCCCCTCCCCTGCCCTGTCCAGAAAGCCTCTGTATGCGACGGAACTGCCCCCATCACATACTCACACTCAGCCCCAATGGCCACTGCGGGAGGCAGCCTCACTGGTGGTTTATTTTAAGCCTCTGAATTCGAGGGACAATGACGACGTATTCCTTTCACAACTGGGGAGAAAAGAAACACTTGAAAGTTAACCTCAGCCACCAGAAGGTTTAGTCCTGGAAGGAGATTTGTCAGGTTGGTACAACTGCTGCAACAAGCGGTACCAGTGATAACAGAAGTAACTTCACGTTGGCACAACCCTAGGCACTGACATTTATGGAGCACTTACTTTGGACCAAACCCTGTGCTACCAACCTGGCATGTATCAGCTCATTTGATCCTGTCCCCAACTGTATAGGGTGGGTACCGTGATGATCTCCATGGTATAGACAAAGAAACTGAATTCAGAGAGGTTAAGTCAACTGTCTATGGTCACACAGCAAGGGAGCAGTGGGGCCAGGACAGGAGCTGGGGTCTCTGCTCTCCAATCTCCCCGTGCTTCATCTCCCACTGGGTGCCTTTCAGTCTGATTCCCTACACCCCATCTCACACACGACCCCAGCAGTTCCTCCACTCCTGAATGCTCTGGCCTAAGACTATATCCTGCTCCTTGTCTCAGATGAAACAGGTAGGTCCCCTCCAGAAACATTATACCCACCAAGGAGAACAGTGACATGAACAGTGGGACAGAAAAAAGCAAACAAACAGCAAAAAGACACTCCATCCCTCAGACCCAATCACTTTCCTCTCACCGTTTCTGAAGACGTTTGTACTCCAGCCCCCAAGGTTTGGCACAAGCACACAGACCCTGGTCTGGGTTCCCCATCCTCCACCTCCCACTGTCTCCCCCCGTGGAGGAGATCCTGTTAATATTCACTTATCAGAGCTGCCTTCTGGACATCTGGACATGTCCAAGGTCAAGGTCCAGAAACACAGAGAGATTTTCTGTCTACCATGGTCTTTATCTCTGGTGGGTTAGACAGCCACAAATTCTGCCCCCATTAGGAGGCAGAATCTATTTCCCTCCCCTTGACTCTGGACTGACCTTGTGACTTACTTTGACCAGAAGAATGCAGCAGAAGTGACACGGTGCCAGTTTCAACCCTAACCTTTAAGATGACTGCGGCTTCCTCTCCCTGCCACCCTAACACAGAAGCCAGCCATCATGTGAGAAGTCCCACTACCATGAGAGAACTATGTTGTGAGGAAGGCCAGGCTACCATGGGGAGGGAGGGAGGGAGGCAGACAGACAGATGGACTGACTGCAGTGAGGAGTATGGAGGAGCTAGAACCTCCAGCCCAGCCAGTAGCTGAAAACCTGTAGGTGAAAAATTCCAGTCAACCCCAAGCAGGACAGAACCACACCCAGCTGAGCCCTGCCCAAATTCCCAACTCCCAGAATTGTTTTAAGGCCCTGTGTTTTGACCTGGTTTGTTACAAAGCAATAGAGAGTTGAAACACCATCCCCAAACTGGCTTCCAGTCCTGGGGGGTGGGGGGCAGAAGGTGGGTGCATCACCTTCTCAGGAGACTGACCCCAGGAAAGGCCTTCCCCTGTGTGAGTCCTGGACCCTGGGTAAGCAATGCCACCCCCTACTAATAATACTGACAACAAAAGTTAGGCACTGAGCTAAAGGCTTCATGAATGTAGCAGCCTCCAGTCGGCACACCAACCCCCAAGGCGGGTACCATCACTGTGCCCATTTCACAGATGCAGACACTGAAGGGGGAAGTCACACAGACAGAGTGGCAGAGCCAGAAGTCAAGCCTAGGCTTGTCCAACTCCAACACGGCTCTCACATGTGATGTCACGTGACCTCCCACAGCTCATCAACCACCCTGGGGTCACCCCAGCAGTGCACATTCACAGCCCCCTGGGACACAGGTCAGATGTGGCCTTGAGCCACAAAGCACAGCCACTGGACCAGAAAGTGAGAACAGTTTGGCTGCTGTTTCCTGGGCTCCCATGAGGGACAAAATCTCCCATGGTCCCTCAAAGAAAGTGACAGAACTTATGTTCATTTTTGTTATAAATGCGTTCATGTGATGATTCGACCAATGTTTGCCTGCATTCCCCAATCATGTCCATGAAATTAAAGACCAAGTCTATTTCAATCAGAACTCAACAGCTCCTTGCCCTTGTGAGATGATCAGTAAGTAGTTATTAAATGAATAAATAATGGAAGGAATGAATTCAGGAATGACAAATAAAGGCAAAGAGATGACCAGTTAGTTGATGGCCTCTCCCCCGATCAGTCTTTGAGAGTCACAGCCAAGACGTATTCTCCTGACCTCTGTTCCCAAAAAGCTTTCACTACCTTGCAGTAGAAAAGGCCAATTCTAAAGAAACAGACCTTCTTCCCTCTCAAACGTGAGGTCTGGTACCTCCTGGGAGTATGGAAAGAAAAGCAGGCAGAAGGTTCTAGAAAGCAGGATGTTGGGCTGAGTTTCAACCTGAGACTCCCACTGGGTGGCTCTGATGGCAGGAGATGCTCTCTCAAGACCAAGGAAGAAGCCAGACACATGCTCCCACCCGTTCTCTGGCCTCTGCAGACTCTGTTCTAGAATTGATGTCAAAGTGGTGGGCCCAAGGCAAAAGCAGAGCTAGTCTCACCCCTGAATTGACAAAAACAGCCAATTCTCATCTTTCACAGAAGTTATATTCTGTAAAGTCACCATAAACCCTGAACTGGCAAATACTGAACCACTGCCCCCAGTTGGAAATACGGGGTTAAGTTCCTGAGAGTCTCTGGTCATGACATTTTCCTCAACCGATAATCTTATTTTATGGGTGTTTGTTTAAAGACTCTTTATTTAATATATATCATTAATCCATTAACACTGAGATCACAGCCAACAGCAATTTAATTCATGCCTGAACAAAGCTTACAAAACACCTATTATTTTCTCCGTAAGGCACATCATAGGCTTCTTGTGCCTCACAGGACCACTGGCAGCCCTTGAGGGCCTTTTTAAACAACAAAACCATTCAAAAAAGCACAAACGAGAGAGAAAGGTGGCACTAGCTAGTCTGTTACAGCTAAAACAAGCATGCAGCCAGCTGCGATCGCGCACGTCCTGCGACTCAGCTGTTCACCGTCCTACTCATGTCTACGAATGAAGGCAGAAGGCCACGAGGTTTGATGGAAGGGTTACCAATAACTTTTAGTGAGTAAATGAACTATTTGGAAATATGGAATCCACAAGTGAGGAGGAACTGTAGACGCTGAGAGAAAGCAGCACGCTCGTAGGGCTGCTAGGCTAGGGCTGCTCACAGCCACACGGTCTGCTCTACGGACGATGTCCAAGGGCGAAATGCAAAGACAGGCAGGAGGATGAGCAGCGGATTAAAGAGGCCATTCCTGTCTCTGCTCCCCAAGGCCCGGGCTCCTTGGCGGGTTACAGAGCATTCTTCTCAGCCACAATAAAATCTCTTTTTGGTTTCAGCTAGTTTCTTTTTTTTTTTCTTTTTTCAGTTTTATTAGGTAGAATTATCTTAGTTTGACTGCACATATACATTACATTGCATGCAAATACTTATATTCAATATACTGCATTTTTTTTACATATATGTATCATTGTTTCTAAGAACAGATTAGAACTTTAGCTTTTTAAACTTATATAGTTATCAAAGGAATAAAGCCAACCACAAAATAAGAATCAACAGAATGCAGTAATCCAATCATAAAGGACAGTCAAATGTGCTTACACATATTCAAGAAATCAATCATCTCTAAGTTACAAATAATACATAGTTCATTTGTGTCCTTATTTTTAAAATTGTTTTATATTCCACATATAACCAATGTCATATGGCAGTTGTCTTTCTCTTTCCAGCCCACTGCCCTTAGAATGACGATCTTCAGATACAACCATGTTGCTGCAAATGCCATTATTTTACTCTTTTTTATGGCTGAGTAGTGTTCCACTGTAAATATGTATCACATCTTCATCCAGTCATTTGGGTTGTTTCTGTGTCTTGGCTATTGTAAATAATGCTGCTATGAACACTGGGGTGCATGTGTCTTTTTGAATTTTATTTTTCTCTGGGTATGTGCCCAGGAGTGGGGTTGCTGAATCATATGGTAACTCTATTTTTAGTTTTTAAATGAATATCCATACCGTTTTCTATAATGGCTGCACCAATCTACACTCCCACCAACAGTACAGAAGCATTCTCTTTTCTCCACAGCCTCCAACATCTATCATTTGTAGAGTTTTTAATGATGGCCATTTTGGCTGGTGTGAGGTGATATCTCATTGTAGTTTCGATCTGCATTTCTCTGACAATTAGCGATTCAGCTAGTTTCTTAATTAGCTTATTAACGTGCAGCCCAAAGATGTGATTTGTGTGCTAGGCAGGGGTCACTGAGCATCAGACACACTCTCTCAAGTCAGGACAGAGGTAAGAGAGAAGACTGGGCAAGAGAAGCAAGAGGAGAAACGCTCATGCACGTGTACACACACACGCGCGCGCACACACACACACACACACGCACACACACACATGCATGCGCTCTCCAGTCTGCAAGCTGATCCCTGCCCCTTGAGATGGACACCACCCCCAGGACACGGTTCTACTAGGACTACTGAGTCATTTGCAGGACCACAGCTAGAATGGGATGCTCAGGCCCAATGATCAGGTGTCACACCTACATTTAGGACAGATGCCCAGGCAGATGGACAATTCCACATTTTCGGTCTCCGTGGGAAGACAGGGCAACATGACATCATGAAGCACAATGCGGATTCACCACTGTGATCATCACAGCAGCTGCCACGAGGAGAACAACTCTGCTGCTTGGGGAGGAAGGAAGACTATCGGGAGGATAACGGAAGTGGGTGATGAGGAAAGAGGAAGGAGGTATATTCTAGAACAGCACTGTCCAGTGTAGTAGCTACTGGCCAGATTTGGCTAGTGAGCATGTGACACTGAACTGGACTAAACTGAGATGTTCTGTAGGTATAAAATAGACACTGGATTTTGAAGACTCAGACCAGAAACAAGAATGTAAAAATCTCATTAATAATTGTGTACACACGGAAACAATACTTTGGATATACTGAAATTACAGGAAATACATTATTAATTTCACTTCTTTTTAATATTGTGACTAGAATATTTGAAACTACGCACATGCCTGGCTTTGGTGGCTCATGTCCTATTTGTTTTGGGCAGCACTGGTCCAGAAGTTACTAAGGAAACTAAGATGAGCTACTGCCTTAAAAAAAAAAAATTGTTCTTTGTTCCCCCACAAAGAATGCTTAAAATGTATGGCTGTAGACTTAAGCCAGGAACAGCATCCCTGAAGATCAGTGTTTGCACCCATGGGCTCCATACTAAACTTTCCAGAGTTTCTTCACTCATCTGTCCCAAGATAAGCACCCAGATGACAATGCCCCAGGAAAATAAAAGTAAGACTAGCCACTGCCCACAGAAAGCAAATGTTTGATGGGAAAGCATTGCATCAACTAAAAAGCATACTGTATAGTGAACTCTATTTAAAATAGAACAATGAGCCATCAGGGAGATGCAGATCAGATCCATAATGAGATATGACTTCACCACCACCAGGATGGCTATCATCAAACAGACAGACAATAAAGAACAAGTGCTGGTGAGGATGTGGAGAAACTGGAACCCACATACACTGCGGGCAGGAATGTAAAATGGTGCAGCCACTTTGGAAAACAGCCTGGCAGTTCCTCAATTAAACACAGAGTTACGTGTGACCTGGCAACTCCACTTGTAGGCATGTACCCAAGAGAATGAAAATATATTCACACAAAAACTTGTACATAAATGTTCATGGTAGCATTATTCATGACAGCCAAGTGATGAATCAACAAAATATGGTCTATCTTTTAAAAATTTTTTTTCTGGAACTTCTAAAAATATTTTTAGTTCTTTGGGTTTTGTTTTGTTTTTTTTTTTTTTGGGTGGGGGGAGGTAATTAGGTTTATTTATTTACTTATTATTTTTAGAGGAGGTACTGGGGATTGAACCCAGGATTTCATGCATGCTAAGCATGTGCTCTACCACTGATGGTCTATCTTTACAATGGAATATCATTCAGCCATAAAAAGGAATGGAGTACTGATACATGCTACAACATGGATGAACCCTGACAACATTATATTAAGTGACAGAAATCAGATGCAAAAGGGTAACATGCCATATGATTCCATTTAAGTGAAACATACAGAACAGGCAAATCTATAGACAAAGTTCCTCCTCAAAAGAAAACAAAACAAAAGCTAGTGGTAGCCCATGGTGGAAGTTATTCACTCAACAGCACACATTTATCGAGCACCTACTGGTGGCACTGGTACCAGAAGCTACAAGTAGAGAGATGAACAGGACAGCCCCCACCTCAATGAACTAGAGTCCAGTCTTTTTACTCCAGACCTAATTTTGGTCGCAACTCCACACAGACATACATTTTTGGAACCAACTTCAAAATGGGAGGTCCCTCAAAGCCTTCTTCTCGAGAAAGGAAAATGACACCCAACTCACATACCAGAAGAGAGCCTGGTCTGCTGGTAAAATGCAAGAGCTGAGTACTCAGAAGAACTGGAACCAGATCCCAGCTGTCAACCCTAGGAAGTTCCTAGGCTTCCCTCAATATCAAGTTTCTCTGCAAGGGGTGGGGAGGGCATAGCTCAGTGGCTGAGTGCGTGCTTAGCATGCACAAGGTTCTGGATTCAACCCCCAGTACCTCCATTAAATAAATAAACCTAATTACCTCCCTCCACTCCCCACCAAAAAAATTTTTTTAAAAACCATCACAAAATTTTTAAATAAATTTTTTAAAAACTTTCTAAAATGACCTTAAAATTTTTACCTTCAAGAAGAAGAGGAAAATATCAAGTATCAGCTTCACAGGGTGATTATGAAGGCACATCGGTAGCTTTGGCCCACAGGACGGGCTCACAACTTTTCCTACCACCCCCAAGTGGTCACATTGACCCCATAGTGGGATCCACAGCCTTCAGCCAACAGGGCAATCAAGCTGCTGGCTTCACAGCCTGGAGCAGAATAAGCAAACCAGGAAGAGACGGAAGCACAAAGGACACTCACAGGACTCTTCATTTGCCTGTGAATTTCACATCTGTAATTGTAAGACAGAGGGACATCCAGATGCTGGGAAGGGTGGTGGCTGGGTGTACAAGTCAGTGCAGCTTTCCTGGGGAAAACTGGACTCTGTGATCAGAGCCCATGACACAAGCTCTCCTTCCTCCAAGAGATTCTTTTAGAAATTTATCCCATGGAAATTACCAGAAATGTGACCAAGAGGTAGCTCTGAAAATTCCCAGGATCAATGTTTGACCGAACAAAGTAATAAACTACACGATATCAAAAAATAGAAGATTGGTTCCAAAAATAATAATAATAATAATTAAATAAATAAAAACTAAGAAATAAGGTAGAAAACCATACTCATTTAAAACAAAACAAAAGGCATACACTTGGAATGAAAAGATTTTCACAACTGGTAACAACCTGAATATCCATCATCAAAAGAGCAGGTAGGTGAATCTACCCAGGTGTACTTAGAGTGAAACAGCTAAGGGCAGTTCAATTAAAGCTACGAACATACCATGGAGACCTCAGAAACAATATACTGTGTCAATTACAGATTAAAAATTTTGAAATAAACATTTAAAATATGCATGTGAATGATAACCATCAAAGCATGATACTGGTTCCTCCAAGGAGGGAGGGGTATATACATGAGGACTTAACTGTAATATTTTATTTCTTAAAAACAAACAAAAGAGATCCAAATATTATGATGTGCCTAAGTTGGTGAGAAGGGTATATTCATTTCCTCTTGCTGCTATAATAAATTACCACAAACTTAGTGCCTTAAGGCAACCCAATTTATTCTCTTACACTTCTGGAGGCCAGAAGTCAAATATGGATCTCACCCGGCTCAAATCAAGGTGTCAGTGGGGATTTCCTTTCTTCTGGGGACTCTCAGGGAGGATTGCTGCCCTGCCTTTTCCAGCCTCTGGAGGCAGCCTGCAGCCCTTGGCTCATGGACCCCTTCCACCTTCAAAGTCACTGGTTTCATCACTCTGACCTCTGCTTCAGTCATCACATCTCCCTCTAACGCTGACCCTCCTCCCACCCTCTTTCACTCATAAGAACCCTTGTGATTACGTCGGGCCTATCCAGATAATCCAGAATAACCTCCCCATCTCAAGATCCTTAATTTAATCACATCTGCAAAGAGTCTTTTGCAATACAGGATAACAGAGTCACAGGTTCTGAGGATGAGGATGTGGACACCTTGGGAGTGGGGAGGGTCCTTTATTCTGCCTACAACAGAAAATATAGAAATAATAATAATAATAATAATAATAATAATAATAATAATAATAATAATAATAATAATAATAATAATAATAATAATAGCAGCAGCAGCTCACTCTTATTGAGTGCTCTGGGATACTTGTGAGCCCCTTCCCCAAGTGTGCTACATAACTGGTTCTCCTAAGCCTCATGAGAATGCAGTGAGGAAGGCACTACTATTGCCCCATTTTACAGATGGGAAAGTTCTGAGAAGCTGAAAAACTTGTCCATGATCACACACACTGTAAGTGGCAGAGCCCAGATCTGAACCCAGGCAGTCAGATCCTAGAGGGTGAGTACACAGGGGTTTGTCATCTTTGTCTCTACACCGATCTCAACATTGAAAATAACTCATAAGAGAAAAAGGTGGTCACAATAAAGCACAAAATGAAAAAGGCACATTACCGAAGAGTATTATGAAAGGATTACATTTTGTAAAAATGTATCTATGTTTTGTGTAAAAAAAAAGAAACAACAAACCTGGAAGAGTTAAACCAAGAGCAAACACACATCCCTCCGGGCTGGGTGGGGGTGAAGAGGTTGTATTCCTCACAGGTTAGATAGAGTTGACGTTTTACTAATGGATACATGTTACTTCAAGGAGAACAAAGTGAGAGCCGTTTTAATCAGGGGAAATCAAACAAAGTCAGAGGAGTCCCACTCAGAGCTGTCTTCAACAGAAAGTCAGTGTAACTTTCGCCCTCGGCCACTCCAGCTCAGGGCTCCTTGCCTCCCCAGGGACACGCCAGGTCCTCGTTCCCACTGGCAGAGGCTGGCAGCAGGCCTGCAGTGGCCTGGAGTGGCCGAGTGTGGTGGTCAGGTGACATCTGGCTGGTGAAATCCAACTGGAGTGAGAAGATGAAGCAGGGAGACCCCAGTGGGACCCCGGACCTGAGGTGGGCGTCTCCCCGGAGAGCCCTGCCGGCCTCCTCCTGCTGCATGGCCTGTGATGTCTCTAACTATGCTGGTTCCCATTCCACAGAGCACCACATTCCCACACTTTTCTTTCTCAGAACAGAATCCTTCACACGCAGACACTTCACCCCCAAAACTCACTCCCGCCCGTGACCACCAGCATACCTTGTGCAGGATGAAACCAGCGCCTCACAGTTTCTTCCCAACTGTGCAGAGAGCGCAGACAAGGCCTCCGGCTCTAAACTGGCATCATCGCCGATTTCGTTTACGGAACTTCACCCCTGCCCGGAGGACACTCCTCCCCAAGTCCAGGCCTCCCCAGCCTTGCAGAAGGACAAAGGCAAGGAGTTGAGCTGCCCGCTGACACCCAGGCTCAAACCCAAGGAACCTTAACCCTGTTGGACCCCAACCCACGTGCATTAGGAGATGGTGGCCTCAGTCGGGGAGGGCTACACCGCAGTCCCGGCCGCGCCCCTGCGCACACACAAATGGGTCGGACAGGCTGTCAAGTGCACATGATGTATGTCACGAGCACTTAATCCTCACTACCATCCTATGGGTAGCCCTAATGTTATCCATCTCACAGGTGAGAAAACTGAGGCACAAAGGGGGAGGAATGGGTTGCCCAGGGTCACACAGCCAGTAAGCACAGGCCTAGGCTGGAACTGTCATATGTGGTTAAAGAAGAAGTTGTCGCAGAGATGCCCTATCTTGACTCCAGACACCACCATCTCTGGGGAAAAGGGGCGACAGAGGTTGAGAGGGCATCCAAGTCCTTCCCTGATTCGACTGCTGACCACATCTCTGGGAAGCGCCCACTGCAGGTCAGGCATGGGCCAGGCGCTGGGGATTCCTCCCTGGTGAGCAGGACAGACGGATCCCTGGCCTCTCCTAGAGCTCACAGCCTGGGATGATGAGGACCCAGGGCCTGGCTCCAGGATAACCCACTGGCAGGGGGCAAGACATCAGGATTTCTGACTCTAATTTCAAGCTGCACTGCACTTGGGTTTCTTACAAGACAAAACAAGTCATGTCACTTTGAGAGCCTGATATGCACAAATGCATGCTTACACCTAAGACAGACTGGAGGACCAGGGCGGGGTGGGATGATCTTCTTTCCTAGAGGACTCACCAAGGGGTGCCCCCACTAGTCAGACACGCCTAAGAGATCTGAGCTGCACACACTGAACCTCTAATTATACAAAGTGAGAAACACCTGCCTTCCCGGGGCTTGGCACTACTGCACAGAGGCTCCCCGTGCCAGCCCACTGGCTTCCAGAGCAGATGCGCCCACACTCCAGCTGCGTCTCTCCTCTCCTCACCAACAGCCAGATGGAGCTCTGCGCTGGGACACCGAGATCCCCGGAAGCCAGCGCAAAAGAGACCCCTGTCCACAC
This sequence comes from Camelus bactrianus, assembly GCF_048773025.1. NCBI lineage: Eukaryota > Metazoa > Chordata > Mammalia > Artiodactyla > Camelidae > Camelus > Camelus bactrianus. Next base: position 51,341,949 of record NC_133547.1, read on the forward strand.
CCTGCAGCCACAGGAGCACAGAGAACTGGATGGACCACAACTCACCAGATATGTGCAGGGTCTCCCAAAGCGCAGGCTTGATTACTTGGAGTAGAGAATTCAAAGGATGTACTTCTGAGGGATGGGAGAGAAGCATGAGCCATGATAACAAACCTTCCACCGTGCTTCCCCTACCTTCCAAAGGGATTGACCTTCAGGAGCTCAGCAGATCCTCCGACAGACCCTATAAGGTGGGTACTATCAATCTTCTCATTTTGCAGGTGAGCAAACAAAGGCACAGGGAGGTAAATCTCTTGCCCAAGGTCACATAGCAAATAAACACCAGAGTCAGGATTCAAACCCAAGCAGGTTGGCTCCAGTTCCCACTTTTAACCGGGATACAACACTGCCTCTCACGCCTCATCGCCGAGGCTGAGACCAATGCAGTCAGGAAACAAGATGACATTTGGAATAAAATAAAGACTCAAATTCCTGTATGATGAACTCCAGGTTGTCCATGATATTGGCAGCCACACAGATACATCAACCACTGTGCTCACCCTCCTCCCCCTCAGGTCCATTTTAGAGGGGAGTGTATTAGTTTGCTAGGGCTGCTGTAACCAAATACCCCAATTGGGTGGCTTAAACAACAGAAATGCACTGAGGCTGAAGTCTGAGATCAAGGTGTTGCAGGGTTGGTTCCTTTTGTGGGCTGTGAGGGAGAATCAGTTCCCTGATTCCCCCCTAGCTTTTGGTGATGCTGGCAACCCTCAGTGTTCCCAAGCTTACAGAGACATCAGCCCAACCTCTGTGTCCATCACACATAGCCTCTCTCCGTGTGTGCGTGCACATGTGTGCTCACGTGCGTGTCCTCTTCTTGTAAGGACACCAGTCGTGTATTAGTCGTATGGGATTGGGGGCCCACTCTGTGCCAGTATGACCTCCTCTTAACTAATTACATCTTCAATGATCCTATTTCCAAATCAGGTCACATTCTAAGGTCTGGGGGGTTAGGGCTTCAACGTGTGAATCTGGAGGTGAAACACATTTCAACTCCTAACAGGGACCCACCTCTGCTCAGAAGCCCTGAAGAAGTCAGACCATGTTCTCTAACAGGAGGCCCATCTCACCCACCCTCCTCACCAAAGCTGACCAGACAGGACATTGGTCTCGAAAGCAGCCAATCCCTGTGCACTGGCTCAAAAGACACAGCCAATCAGAGGCCTCTCTCAGGTGTCCATCGTTAGGAGGCTGGGAAACCAGGTCTTTGCTCATGGGACTCAACAGAGTTAAGATATGGAGCTCTGCTGGAGACAGTCCAGACACAGCTTTGAGGAAACCTAGGACGGCCGACGAGCACACACACCACCACCACCCCACCCCACCCCCGCTGTGGAGGGACATCACCACCAGAGGCTCCTGTCGCAGACAGGATGGGAGAGTCCGCAGTGCCACCATTTCCCCTTCCCAGCAGGCCCGGGGTGAGGCTGGTCATTTTCCTGAATCCTACAAGAGTCCCTAAATCCACACAGCCATTCTACTCTCTCGTCATTGTTGGGGCTCCTGCAGCCATTGCTGCATCCTCCAAATTTAGGGGCTGTGGAAGAGCCCAGGGGGTGCCCACCAAGCCCACTTCCTGTACTTCCTGGCATACACTGGGGTCACGTTTCCCAGCATCTTTTGTAGCCAGTCATGGGCCTAGTTCTGGTCGACGGAAAGTGGGAGGCCAGGCCTGACTCATAAAACCTCCTAAGCCACCCTCCACTCTTCCTCTTCCCCAGTGTGCAGGCTGGACACAGAGGATCCTGCAGTGGCCTCAGATGCCTGAGGGGATGTTGGTGCCACCGGACAGCAGATCCCACCCCCCAACCCCACTGGATCATGACTTGAGTGAAAAACTTGTATCGTATTAAGAAAGCATTTGTCACTGCAGTTAGTCCCCCTTGACTAATACAGGAGCTTTACTGCTGTGCCCTCTGCCCAGAATGCTCTCCCCTCAGAGCTTCCCATGGCTCCCACCTTACCACCCTCCAAGTCTCAGCTCAAATGTCACCTCCACAGAGGGGCTTCCCTGAGGCTTGCCCTACTAAAACAGCACCCTTCGCTGGTTACTCTGTCATAGTGTGCTGTTTCTTCCCTTCCTAGCATCCACCCCAATCCAAAATGACTGAATGGTTTAGTCTGGCTTTTTCTCTCTTTCCTATGAAGCCATAAGCTCCTCCGGGGATCTACACCATCCTGGTCACCACGCTGTAACCAGTGACAAGCATCACACCCAGCACACACCAAGTCCCCCTGGAGTATCTGCTAAATCAACAAAGGGACGAATTCCAAGAACATCAAGTGATCATCATCCAGGACAGAAGACAATCGTTGAAAAAACACAGGAACCAGTTATTCAACTGAAGAGCATCCAAGCAGGTCTGTACCAATGTCAGGAATAAAAACAGCAGCTCTATTTCTCACACCAGGGGGTTCCAGCACGGAGAACACATATCCTGGAAGGGGTCGGAACGACCCATTTGGGTGTAGGATGGAAACGATTTCAGTATAAAACCGGAAGTTCTCATATGCAGCTCATCCTTTCTACAAGGCCCGTTCCCATTAAGTCTGATGAAGACAAGAGCAGCGAACTCCTGAGCACCTCCCTCCTCTGTGCCTCACACTGTTGAGAGCAGATCACACGTATTACTCCACTGAATCCTCACCAGAGCCTCAGGAGACAGGCTCCTTTATTATCCTCATTTCCAAGAGGTGACATGGTTGGGTGCAAGGTCACAGCACAACTAAGCGGCAGGGCTGGGATTTGAACCCAGGCACTGGGGCTCCAGGTCTGTGCTGCTGTTGACCATAACTGCACAACTATCACCAAAACACAAGTGAGCTTAGACACACAGAGGGGCACTGGCTGAAGCTTATTTCTGATGGGACACTTGACTGAAGGAGCTTGGCGATGACTTGCAGACAACAGATTTATTCTTAGAGGATGACAGTGATGAGCATCTGCCTCTCCAGTGTTGTGAAAACATTTTGTTAAAATAAGAACTTGTCAAAAATATTCATTTTTTTAAGGGATAAGGAGCCCAAGGGTGGATTTCAGAAGAAGCCAAGATCCAACACAACTCCATCTCAGTGCCGCTGGCTCTGTCAGCACCAGTTCCCACTGCGGGGTCTCCCGCAGGCATGTCTGACTTCCCACTAACCAGGTACTTCTCAAGTCTCCTTCCTCTTGGCATCTCAGCATCCAGCAGAGTGTGTCCTCTGCCCGCATAAGAAGCAAAGTCTGAATGAAGCTGTCATTCTTGGGTCCCCAGCCGGTGCTTCTCCATCCCACACAGAACGGAAACATCTCTGAGATGACACAGGAGGAGGATGCAAACACAGAGCAGAAGATTTGAGACCCCAAAGGCACACAGAGCAAGTGCAAACTGTAGTGCTGCCCCTTCCGGGATGTGTGGCCCTGGGAGTGTCACTGAGTCTCCCCAGGACTCAGTTTCCTCATAAATAAAGTGGGGGTGATTCCTGCAACACAGGATCTCTGTGAGGATTTAATGAGCAGTTACACATGATGTGCTTACACAAGGCTTAGTGTGGACAGTATTTACCAGGGGTGGCTCTCATCAGCAACAATGTCACCATCATCATCATCATCATTATTATTATTAGGCAGGTAAGCCAAGTACCTAATACCCGGGAAACAGAACTGCTCCTGTTTTTCAGATTCCCTCATTCACAGGCAGCCACAACTTGCCAAAACTAAGCAGACGGAGAAAACATGCATAAGCAGAAGTGAAACCTTGAGGATAAAAGCCTATTCAGTCGAGAGGGACACAGCCAGCCCCATCCAGACTCCACAACCAGGTGGCACCACGCCGGCTCCCCAGACACATTCCAGGCCTCCCAAATGGGCAGGATGCAAAAGGACCCCAAACGTTCAACTCAGAAAGGCCTCGAGTGGGCTACTTTCTCCCTGGAGCCTGCTCCACTGGTGTCCCTGGAAGGAAGGAAAACCACAGAGACAGCCCTTCCAGCAGCTCCACGCATGGACTCCTCCCCTACACCCAGAGACTGGTAGGGAGGCCAGTGCAGGAAGGAACCCAGGGCACCACCTTGCCCAGCAGCCTGGGGAAGCGAACGGGAGAGCGACGGCCAAGAGGTGAGCAGCTGGCTGAAGATCATCTTCTTTATCAGAAGCTAGGCCTTGGGACTTCCAACTTATTAAAATATGTACACTTTACATACATATAAAATATATACACATAATAAAATCCATTTAACTCTCACCCAGTAAGATAAGGACTATTATTATCTCACTTGGCCAATAGGGAAACCGAGACACAGAGAAGTCAAACAACTTGCCTTGGATCAAACAGCACCTAGTAGGGGTTGGGCAGGGAGTTGAGCTATAAGTCTGGATCCAAAGTCCAGGTGCCTAATGGTTGCTCAGCTCCAAGGTGGCCGCCATAAATTCCCTCCCGCCCTGGATGTTCTCTGAGCCTGACCTGGCCTTGGTGACCTGAGGTGGAGCAAGGGGCTTTCTGGGACTTCTTGGACTAGGTCTTAAGAAGACCTGCAGCTTCTGCCTACGGCTCTTGGAACATGCACCCTGGAGGGACACCGGGCACCTGTAAGAAGTCCCACTACCCTGGGACCACCACGCCATAGGTGCTCAGTCAACATTTCCAGCTGAGCCCAGTCTTCTAGCCATCACCATCACGGCGCCAGACATGGGAGTGAAGATTCTGGAACTTTCCAGACCAGGTGACATAGGAGTTGAGCACCGCTCCGTCCAGGCCACAAAGAGTAGGACAATCACCCAGCTGAGCCCTGCCCAAATCTCTGACACACAAACCTACTCTCTTGCATCCAATGGCACCTACTGGTCCCACCTGAGAACAGCCATCCTGCCGGCCACCTGGCAAGCCCCTCCCTCGACTCTCCACACAAGCAGCTCCTCTGCTACGAGGCCTCCCCCGACTCCCTACCACCTCCTCCCTACCCCGATGGACAAGAGCCCGCCTTCCTCACCCGGTACCCAGCACAGAGCCACACCGCGGTACCAGCAGCACAATCCTGCAACAGCTGGTTGCTGCATCTGTTTTCCTCCAGGGCAGGGACTCTCCATCCTTCCCCCTTCCTCTCAGCAGAATCTAGCATCCAATATGACGGCTCATATGGGCTCAGTAAATGAAACAACTCCATCATGACAGGGTCCAAAGAGATAACAAGTACACCCAGTGACATTTTATAGTTCTAAGCACAGCAAACAGGTGACTTCAGACCAGGGTTTCTCAACCTTGGGACCACTGACATGTTATACTGGATAATTCGGAACGGGGCGGGGGGGCTGTCCTGTGCATCATACGATGTTTAGCAGTACCCTTGGCCTCAACCCACTAGATTCTAGAAACAACCCCCCATCCCAAGTAATCACAACTAAAAATATCCCCAGACATTGCCAAATGCCCCTGGGTGGTGGGCTGGACTCTCGCAGGCTAAAAACCACTCACTGCCTTGGACAGGGGGACCCACGGGTGTCTACCTTCACCCAGGCCTGCACAGGGGCTGTGACACCTGCCCAGAGGTCACACACCACTTGCTAATTATCTTCTCAGGGGAGCACCATTTCTAAGCTCTTAACTCCCCAAAACTGGCTTTTTCTGGCACTTTCCAAACACCAACACAGCCATCTCACACAGGCCTGCCAGCGCATGTTCAAAAATGCAAACGTGATCCCATCACTCCTCTTCTGAAAACCCTTTGGTGGATCCCTTCCACTCTCCAGAAAAATCCAAACACCCATGCAAGACTCGGCTTCCCTGGACAAACTGGATGCCACTCGTCAGCAACCACAGCGGCAAAAATCTAACAGCAGCAGTTGCCGCGGGTCCAGTGCGTATCCTGTGCTACACACCGCGTCCAGCCCTCTGACGTTCCAACTCATTTATTCATTCCCAACTGTAACCCTGCGGGGGGGACACCAATTATTATTCCCATTCTACAGATTAGAGAATTCAACCTCAGAAAGTGGATGTAACTTGCTTGCAGTCACACAGCAAAGCTCATCAAGAGGTGCTGGAAGTCAGACTCCACGCTGCTGGTACCTAATCGACCAAGGCTTCATGAGGATGGGAATCGAACTTAATGACTGCTGTCGCTCCAGTACCTAGAAGAGCACCTGGCAGAGCAGGCATTCGAATGTGGAAGCATGGAGCGATGGACAGACAGAGGGACGGAGGGAGTCTCTAGAGCAGTACCTACCAAACGTGGCAGCTACCAGGACCACCTGGGGGCTTATTAAAACACTGAATCCCAAGCAACCTAGTGAGTGAAAGTCACCCTCAGCCACTCCAAGGAGAAGGAGGAAATGCTTTTAGTTAATGAGTGGGGAGAAATATACAGTGTGTGGATTTCAGGAGCCAAAATCCTGTCTCATGCCTATCAGAACTTCCCAGAGAAACTTCCAGGACCCTGTACCTTTAAATGCCCCCTGCTCCAGGTGTTTCTGATGTTCAGCCAGGCTTGGGACCCACAGGCCAAGAAGAGAAGGGACCAGCTGTCCACTTTCAGTGCAGCACCCCAGTATTTACCGCTGGAAGGCCCCCGCCCCAGCCCAGCTGCAACAGGTTTCTGGGCCACCTGGGAGGTCACGTGTGGCCAATGCAAACCAAGCTGGGGGGAAAGTTGACTGCCCCCACACACGGGCACTTTCAAAGCAGGGCTTCTGGCTCTGTGCCGGAAGGGCCAGGAGAAACATTTCGGAACAGCCATTTAATTTCAGTTGTGACAAGAGGAAGCAAATGAAGAACTCCGCCAAGCCATCAGAGTCCGCCTGTGAATGGCCGCGTTCAGAGAGCCATCCAGTGTGGATGAGGGTGTGGAGAACAGGAGCTACTCCCAGCACCTCGTGGGCCTCTGTGGGATGTGGTCAAACTGTCTTTTAAAGGCATCTACCCAAGAGAAACAAAAACATACAGCCACACAAAAAACCATTCACGAATGCTTACAGCAGCATGATTTGTCATAGCCAAAGAGTGCCAACAACCCAAAATGTCCATCAACAAACGAATGGATAAACAAATTGTGGAATACCTACATAATGGAATACTACTCAGCCACATACAGGACATCCACAATGTGGATGAACCTTGGAAACAAGATGTTAAGTAAAAGAAGCCAGTCACAAATGAATTATACTATATAATCCCATTTACTGGAAATGTCCAGAACAGAGAAATTAGAGAGATAGAAAGGAGATTAATGGTTGCTTAGGGGAAGAGGATGAGGAATAGAGGGATGGTTAAAGGGATAGTTAAAGGGTACAGAGTTTCTTTTTCAGGTGATAAAATGTTCTACAACTGTTTGTGGTGGTGGCTGCACTTATCTGGGAATACACTGAATTGTTCACTTTAAATAAATGAATTACATGGTATGTGAATTATATCTCAATAAAGCTGTTATCGGAAAAAAAAAAAAGAAGAATGCAAGTACAGTTGCTGAAGCTAATAGCAACAGACTGGGAAAGCCCAAAATGTCCATCTCTAGGGGTTAAACTGTTACACTGTAGCCAGAACGCTATGTGACCATGAAAGAATAAGGCAGGCCACTATGCCAGTAAGAAATCACCTCCAAGGTAATTGTTAAATTAAAAAAAGAAATCAAAGTGCAGAAGTATATGCAGTAGGTACCCATTCATGTAAAAACACATGACACACATTATACACGCACAGAATACTCCTGGAAGACCAAAGAACTTGGTGATGAGCTTGCCTCTGGAGCATGGGGTGGGGCTGTGGAAGAGGGACATTTATTTACGAGCCACCTGATCGTCCCCAAAGTGTGCATTTTAATTTTTCCATTAAAAAGTAGTCAACAAAAATTCAAATGAAAGCAAGTCTCTGCAACCAAAAATTGCTTCAGGCATCTTACTCTATGAAAAACAGTCTTAGAAACTTTAGGAACTGAGTCAACTGCCCGATCTAAGCGGGGTAGGGGAAAGGAAGACACCTCCACTGGGACCAGAATTTCATTTGAGAGCGACGGAGCATTGAGTGATGCGCTCCGTCCCTCTGGGGCTACGGTACAGGCCTGTCGCTCTGCTGTTTGCAGTAAAATCCAGCAGACATTTGGCTACAAAGCTCTGTCCAGTTAGTCCCTGAGTGAGCAGACAGCTTGACCATCAAATGGTCCCTGAGGCTGTCAGACAGGGAGCCCATCCTCTGCCAGTCCAGGTGAGCTGTCTGGATGTCACTTCCAATGTGGCCCACGCAGCCTCTGTCACTTCATCAGGGCTTTCCTGGCTGAATTCCCCCCACCTGTTCCAAACCCCATCAGAGACCCAGGCCAAGTGGCCCCACTTTCATTTTCAGAAGAACAGAAGGTATCAAACCAACAACTGCAGAGACAACGGATCGGGGCAAGAGGATGAGAAGGAGCCCGGCCACGCTGCCCGGCGCAGGTACTCACAGAAACCCTCGATCTTGTCAGCGGTCTTGCTCCAGGCCACCTGCCGCGTCTCCATGATCACCTGGACGGTCCTCCGCTCCGGGGTAGACTTGCGGGAGCTGAACACGGTCATGACTGTGCCCAGCTCCAGGGCTCTCTTGATCTGACTCTTCTCATATTCTGGGAGGCTGTCCACATTGGCCATGGTGCTCATGGTCGGCCACTCCAGGGGGAGGGCAGGCACGAGGGAGTAAGGGGGCTGGAAGGGCAGAATAAAGGTGTGAACTGGTTTTAGTTAACTGAGCAGGATGTAGTGAACAGGGCTCTGATTTCAAGGGCCAAAATCCTGTCTCACACCCATTAGAAAGAGTTTGGGGAGATGGTTCCAATGGCAGGGATTCACTAACCACTAGGAGAGCCCAGGCCGGGCACAGCGGTTTAAATGGAAGTGAGGTGTGGGAGGAGCCCTTGACCTCAGTGACCCAACCGTTATCCTGGCTTTGAATAAGCAAATCACCCCAGCCTGGCAGTCACCCCTTCCCTCTCCATGCACTTTTATGCTGTGGAACATTTGAATAGCCAAAGCAGCCCAGACTGGCTCCTGCCCACATCGCCCCATCCTTTTCTGTCCTGCCTAGAGACTTCTAACCATCATCCTTTTACTTCCCCAGTGAAGTTGGCAACAGGGAAAAATAAACCTTCAGGATGTGTCCATGGAGACCTCTGCATGGAAATGGGACCAAAAGGGCAGAAAACAGCAGGGCCCAGTGGCCTCACATTCAAATCCTGGTGTAGGGTCCTGCTGACTGTGTGGTCCTGGGTGAGCAGTATGACCTCAGTGAGTCCCAGTTTTCATCCCTTCTAAAATGCGAGGGTCGGGACAGTTAGGAAGCCACCTGCAGAGCACCGGGGTGAAGCTCAGCATCCAGGAGGTGTTCTCAGTCACCCCTCATCCTCATGCACAGTCGACGTTTTGCAGAGAGGTGTTTGGGCCCCCAATCTCAGAGCCTCCCTCATGCCCGCATCCAATGTCCCAGCAAATCCAATTCAATCAGTCTGTCCACTTCACTGATTGCTCCTAGGATCTCATACTTGGGTCATTCTAATCATCTGCTAACTGGTCTCCCTGCTTCCACTCCTGCCTCCAAAGTCAACTCCCAGACCAGGAGCCAGAAGGATGCTCTAAGAATAAGGGTGAAATCTTATTGCTCCCTGAGCCCTGGCTCTGCGTGCGCACGCACGACACACACACACACACACACACCCATTCCGCCTCCCAAACGCCCAAAGACTCACTGGCCCTAGCTCAGAAGGCACTTGACTGTAGGTTTCCAGATCGCAGACTCCACCAAGTCATTTACACGCCTCAGGGCACACTTCCACGATTGTTCAGGGGAAGATAACAGATTAAAGAACCTCTAATGGTTCTCATAAGGATTCAACCAGATGATATGTCTCAGCCCTTAAAACAAAGATGCAAAGTCAGTGCTCCCGAGATTAAGCTCCTGCTTCAGCCACCATCAACTGTTCCGGGTATCTCTCTCATCTCCCCTCCTCCAAACCCCTTCAGGCTCCCACAGCTGTTACTCTGTAGACAATCCCCAATTCAGCCAGGGCTGTCTGGGCCTCCTCGCCAAGTTGCGCAAAACCAGGGCCTCAGTTCCCTCAGCTGTGTAATGGGGATGACAGTCCCACCCTCCAGGGGCGCTGAGAGGACGAGCCCCCAGTATCTAGCAGGGCCTCTGATAATATCAATCAGCCAATTGCTCAAGGCGTTAATAAAGCGTCAACTCCACGCCAGGCGAAGAGCTGGGGACTTGTATGCAAATGAGGGGGTGGAAGGAGGGGCCCAGGCCTCATCCTTTGCCCCTTCCTCCCCCCACCTCACACCCAGCGCCAAAGGCACCTCGGCAGGTGTGCTGACAGCCCAAAGATAAAATCGTGAATGACACCTGCTCTCTGCCCATTTGGAAACAGACCAGTCAGCTCAATGGTCCTAACGTAAAGAGTAAGGGCAGCAGCAGGGACACAAGGGTGGGGGCATTAAGGGAGAAGCAGGAAAGGGCCCCCAGCTTAGTATGGGGTGAGGCTGGGAGCTTAGAGCACTCAGAGAAAGCTTCTGGGGAAAGAGGGTGTCTGAATTCCAATCTTTAGGAAAGATGAAGCAGGAGGGAACAGCCTAGTCAGAGAAACGGACTCAAGCAAAGGCCCAGCGGCAGGACTAATTGTTCCAAGAAGTCCGGCTGACAGTGAGGCTCCCCGCTACCGAAGTCCAGCTGACAGTGAGGCTCCCCGCTACCGCCCTCTAATCCAGGTCAGGGGATGAACAAGGTGCCTGTGGCAATACTCACCCTGCTAAATTAACTGTTAATTGGCCCTCCCAGGTGCCTGCACCTACCATATCTGGTTCATCTCATTTATCTCAATGAGAAACACCAGAAGTGAAAACTCAAGTCCCTGGAGGTGAAGTTATGTGATTCAGGTCTCGAAGACATGTGGCAACACCAGGTTGGGAACCCTGGTCTAAATCTCACACCCCGACTCCTTTAGCACCTGCCTTCTGGAATTCAGAATCTGGTGGTAAATCTGGCCAGACAGTAAGTAATTAATTTGGCAAAGAAGTCAAAGGACTTGTCCAAGGTCACAGCGCTGGAACGTGTCAGAACCAGGATTTGAACCTGGCCCAAACTCTGCCACCCTTCACCATGCTGAGCACCCTCAACCAGGCACCTCCTGACTTCTCCACTCCCAGTTCTTAAGGCCCACGTGCAGCAGGGCACAGAAAACACCACCCATTAAACTGGCCAACTGGGAGGCACCAGGGCCCTCAGTTCTTCCTGACCCTGGGAGGGCCTTGGACTTAACCTTCCCAGGAGTCTGGTTACTTCCTGATCAGGAAGCCCAGTGGACTGGCTCAACCATAATCAAGTCTGCAATGTCCCTTCCCCAAGAACTGGGAAGACACTCTCATGGCCACAAGATCCTTGGAGTCAACCACCAGAATCCACCGCTCCCAACTCAGGCTTCCAGAGTTCAATGCTTCAGCAACTATAGCAAAGCAGCCTCCGAGGCCTTGACCCCAGGGGAGGGTACTAGCCATCACAGGCAATTTCCATTTTGCTTCTGCTTTCAAAAAGAAAAGAAAAGAAACAGCCCTGAAATCCCTTTTTTGTTCCTGTTTCTCATCCTCCCTGGGTAACTCTGTAAAATGACTTATGGTGTAAATACAAACATGGCTGAGATTTACTAAGATTCGACTTTTCATGTCCTTCTCTTTGAAATAAACTTCTGGGATACAAGGACTCAGAACCAGGAAGCAGGGGCGTTTCTTCTCTTCGATGCTCTCTGCACATGTTAAAGAAGCTCAGTACTTCATACAAAATTGCACCAAACAATTCTGTCTAGATTTCGGTACAGTTGCATCCCTCACAGGTAACCACCCCTCCTAACGGCCCAAGGGTTGTTACTGCGACATCTCACACCCACTGTGCAGCAACAGGGTGGCAGATATTTTCACTGCAGGAACCAGCAGGGTCAGAGCCATGGCAGGTAGGAATGCTCGTTAGTTCAAATTTTTTAGGGTAACCTGTGAGCGTCTATTAAAACATAAAACATGCATTGCTTTCATCCAGCTTATGTGCAGAAACACACACACAAATGTTCACAGAAGTATCATTTGTAACAGAAAAAAAGAAAGAAAAAAAAAACCCAGGAAACAATTCAACTGCTCATGAATGAAGTGGGGAGGGGAGGGGGGATCCCTTAAATGATGGGACATGCACATTAAAGAATGCTGAGTAGCTACTGGAAAGAATGAAGAAGATTTACAAGCAATTTGATCTGTAAAGACTCATGAGACAGATGAAAAAAGAGTTGCAAACTAGTAAGTATAAACATAATATAATTATATTTTTTTAAAAGGTTGTCTGCTTCTAAATCCAGAAGTGGTTACTGTTGGATGAGGGAAGAGGGTAGAGGGGCTGACTTGATTTTGACTGACTTAAGTGGTAACATAATGGATGAATTTTTCTGCTTTGTGTGTTTACTGTTTTCTAAAGTCAGAAGTCTTTTCAAAAGTCTTCTTATCAGCAGTTTCCCACCAACTCCACCCAGCCAAAGGGCTATTCATGGGGGTCCTGGCTTTGCTTTTTCCAGAGGAGCTTAACAGGCTCAAGGTCGGAAGGTGGGGGGACAGGGAAGGGGTTGTGGGGAGGGAGCTGCAGCCACCTTAGGCAATTTCAGCATCAATGAAACCTGCAGAGAGTACTGGCCTGAGCTGGTACACATGTGGCACACACGTCTTTGAAACAGGGATAATGGCCTGAGGCTGCCAGGGACCCCTAAATCAGTCATGACACTGCAAAACTGTAGCGAAGGATGATGAATGGGGCCCCACACAGGGCCTTTAACCAGAGGGTCAAGAACTGGCAGAAATCCAAGCCCCAAATCTCCACAGCCCTGGAATTTAGGCCTGGGTGGCTCCTATATCCAGGGGAAGAAAGTGAGGCTCAGAGATTCTTCAACTTGCCCAAGGTCACAGAGCTGGAACTGAAATTCGAATTAAGTTGACAAACAAGGCCACCTGTTTCCCATGCGCCGTGTCACACACATTCCACCCCTCCCCCCCCATACTTTCTTACTCTGGTTCAAGATCAAGGTGCTAAAAGAGCCCCTCCCAGGCCCCTTCTGGAATCCAGGAGCCAACCCCCCAGTCCAAACGGGACACATCTTTCCCTCGAATTCTTCCGCTATGGGGGTAACAACCTCTTTGGGATTCCAGACCACAAACAGGAAAATGCAGAGACGCGCACACGTAGTTATGCACACCTGTGGGGTGGGAAAGGGAATCATGAATTCCCCGAAAACCCTTATCTCTCAGGGCGAAGGGCTGCGCCTTCTGTGGTATCGCTCTGCCACCTACCCACCCGCAACCACCTGTGTGATACGGGGAAGTGCCAGGGGCCGGCCTGCCTCCTGGAGCCAACAAGCCCGGGGCGCAGAGGTGGCCAGGAAACATGCCCGACCCCACTCGGGACCCGACGGCCACCGGAGCCTTGAAGACGCACAAGCCACAGAGCAAGTCGCGCTGCTGCCTCAGTGTTCCCATTCAAAGCCGGGCCTCCCCAAGGCACAGACCGACGAAGTGGCGCCGGCCCGGGGTGAAGTGGCTGGCGATGCCGCCTGGAACCCCGCCGTCACCGCCCGGGCCCCAGGCACCGCGAGCTGGGGCCCCGACAGCGCGCCCCACCCCTGCCTGCGCCAGCTGCGTCCGGGCGCAGATGCCCCCTAGACGCCGTTCCCCGGGCGCTGGTTCCCGGGCGCAGGTCCCCGGGCGCCCGCGTGCTCTCCAGCCCGGCCGGGCCACTCACCTGGCCGCGCCCCCGCCGCGGGTCCCGATTCTGGGGTCCCGCGCGCCGCCGCCCGCCGTCCGGGCTCCGGGCACTCCCTGCCGCGCAAACCCTCCGACGCGGGCGCTGCTACTTCTGCTTCGGCCGCGGTCGCGCGCCACGTGACTCCTCCGGGGCCGCCCCCTGCCCCGGCCCCGGGGCGGGCCCAGCCTGGCCTAGCATCCCCTGGGCCGCCTCCTCCCTGGGGGCGGGCCAGACCTGGGACCCCGCCTCCGCGGGCGGAGGAAGAAACTGAGGCAGCGGGAGAGGATCGACCTGCCCCAAGTCTCCTGCAAGGTGAATAGAAAACTTCCAGACAGACTGGCATTTATGGAGTGCCTACTGCCTACACGTGTTTTACATGCATTTAATATACTCCCCATAATCACCGGGAGTTGGTGATTATGGTCCTAATTTGAAATCACCGCTGAGGCTGCGCTAGCGTCATACAGCTTACTACCTGGGACATGCCGCTTACATACCCTCAGCCAGTTTCCTCATAGGATCAGACAGGATCCAAATAGTGCCAGCCCCAAAAGTTTGTTGAATACTGGGGAATTGATCTCCCATTTTCCCAATAAGATTTTTTATGGCTCACTTTATAAACTTCTAAGCGTATAGATGACATGGCCAAATGCCTAGTTATGGTATTTAGTTGATTTGTTTAACTACACCGAGACTATTTCAAGCCACATATTGTAAGATGTAACATATTCTTTAGGAGAAATATTGCTTTTTCGCATTTTCTGTTTCATGAAGCAATTTTACTCAAACCTTTCATATGCATCTTTGACATACGTCTGTTGTGACTAGAGCGTTTTCCAGTCATCTACAGAGCTGTCAGGACATGTCAGTTCTGCTCTTAAGCCACTTGAGTTACAGCATTTTTTTGAATCTGTGAATGTTGCTCTGGCCAAAAATGTTATATCTGAAGCCACAGGACTCATTCACTGACTAGTAAATCTGAATTCCTTTCTTTCCCTGCTTCTGTCTCAGGGGTGTACCCATTGCAATTACCCCACAGATCACTTACTGCACTGTTTTTAAAAGAAATCTTTGAAAAGTTTGTTAGACCATCAAGCGCTTGGAAAGGTGGGGCCAACTCCCCAGGAATGATGGCGGAGTCTGGGTTAAATTTCTTTGCCTTTTTTTTTTAGAACCTCAATTTATATTTGTTTCCAACAATCCGTTAACATTTCTGTTTTGGTCCATGTTATCTAATGTACATGATATATTAGTACAACCATATACATATACAATTTATTATTACAGAATCCACGTGAATAGGGAAGCGTGTTAAACCCCTTGCTGATAAAATGAGCCTAAGCGCAGTTCTGGAAACCACTGTGGAAAGCCTTGGCTCCTAACCTCTGTCCAGACAGATGCTAATTCTGGTTGAAGTTTTCCCTGATCCCTAGGAACCAAGCAAGAAAAGAACATGTAGAAGATGCTACAGCTTGAAGTATTATCTTTTAATCTGTGATTGTGAGCCTACAGCATTTTTGGAGTTAAAATGTTGCATTTGTGATGGCGGTCACAGGAGATGGCAGTTTGCTTTTTTCATAGTTTTAATTGCTTTTCCTCTTTGCCTTGTTTTTCACCCTCAGATCAACAGCTAAAGGAATGAATGAATGAATGAATGAATGAATCCAGTGCAAAGAATGGGAGTGTTTGGGGCTCCTCATAGCCTCTTTTTCTCAAACTCCAACCTGATTGTTCAGAATAAAGTAATTAAGATGATAGCCCTGATTCTGGGAGGACTGAAATACAAAATGACATCATGGGGAGGGGAGAAGCCAGCCTGTATGTTCAGATACATACGGCAGAAAGTGCACTGTCACTGCTTAGCTATCGCAGGGCTCAAGGGCATTAAGTCGGGTGGTGGAGGCTGGATTTGAACCTGAGTCTGACTGGTGCCAGAGCCCATGGACACACAGGCCCATTGCCCATCCCAACATTAATAGGAGGCATTCAGGCAGAGAGAAGTCAGTGTGTAACCGTTCCACATTGATTCACAAATGGGTCAGGAAGTGATCTCAAAGGGTGGAGGGAACTTTCTTTTCCTTTTCATAGAAAAAGAAAGAAGAGGGCAGGGAGGGGGCATAACTTGAAAGAACACTGGGTTTTAATCAGCATTGTCTCTACTTTCTATTCTGCATCTCTCAGCAGTCCTCAGGGATGCACATGTTTTCCCCCATAACCCTCTTCCATTTGTTAGCAGCCCTGGTGCACTGGACCATGACCCCCTGGTGCCTCAGTTTCCTTCTCTGCAAAATGGGTATAATAACTGTACCTACCTCCCAGGGTGATTATAAGAATTAAATGAGACAAGGAAGGGATAAAATAGGCATCACAGTTCAGCCATCAGGGCTGGTTATTTCTAGTATTGTTCTTGGGAGGAAGAAGAGAAAAGCTCCATGGTGCAGTGGGAAAGTATGGATTTGGAAGACAAGGAGATCTGGGTTTAAGTCCCAAGTTGGCCACCTCCTTAGCTGTGTGACCTTAAGCTGGTCAGTTACCCTCTCTGAACTTCCAGTCTCCCCATCATTAGATCTACCTTTGGGATATAGAGAATGGGCGAACTATAGGACAGAAACTAGATTAGTGGATGTCTAGGACAGGGGGGCTTGGGGATATTAGGAGGTGAAGACTAGAAGGTGTAGAGTTTCTCTTTGGAGTGATAAAAATGTTCTAAAATTGATTGTGATGATGGTTGAACAGCTCAGCGAGTATATTAAAAACCATTGAACTGTACACTTTAGATGGGTGAATTGTATGGGATGTGAATTGTATCTCTATAAAGCTGCTCCCAAAAAACACCTAGCTTAGAAGGCTGTTTAATGAATGAATGACTAACACAGCTTAGCATAACACAGCCTTCAATAACGTGGCAGCCATTCATTATAATATCACTAATAGACAGTAGTTCTTCTGAACCTGGCCATCCTCTCCCCACCACACATGGCAGCGGCCAGCTGAGGCCCACTGCCCTGCCCCTGGGCCTAGCCAACCTCCCCCCTCCACCGCACAGCCAAAAACGACCAAAAAACCCTGAGAGGCTTTGAGTTTGGTTTCCTTTCCCGATATTGTTCAGAGAAGTACATGTCCCCTGGGGACAAGCAGAGTCCCAGCTGCTGGCTGGCAGGCCTCTGTGAGAGGAAGTACCACCCAGAACGAGCTTCCAGACCTGGTCAGGGTTAGGCCTGACCTAAAAGCTTCTGCAGGAGGGGGTCAGACCTCTTTGCTATTTTTTTTTTCAGCTTTACTGAGGTATAATTGGTATACAAAAAAACTGCACACAAAGTATACAGTCTGATGAATTTGGACATATGCATATATCCGTGAAACCATCATTGCAGTCAAGATTATAAACATTCATCACTTTCAAAAATTTCTCGAGTCCCTTTGTTACTGGTGTCGTTTTTGTGTTATTGTATTTGTGTGTGTATGATAATACTTAATGTGACACCTACCCTCACAGCAATTTTTAAGTGTAAGATACAGTATTACAGTTAACCATAGGCACAGCACTGTAACACAGATCTCTAGAACTTATCTCAAGTAACAGAAGCCTTATATCATCTGAACAACGCCCCACTTCCCCCTCCTCCCAGCCCCTGGCAACCATCATTCTATTCTCTGCTTCTGTAAGTTTGACAATTTTAGGTGCCTCATATGAGAGGAATCATGCAGTGTTTCTCCTTCTGTGTCTGGCCTGTTTCATTTAGCATAGTGTCCTCCAGGTCCATCCATGTGGTTGCAAATGGTAAGATTTCTTTCTTTCTAAAGGGTGAATAATATTCCATTGTATGGATACACCACCTTTTCTTTATTCATTCACTCCATTGATGGACGTTTAGATTGTTTCCACATCTTGGCTATTGTGAACAATGCTGTAGTGAACATGCGGTACAGGTATCTGCTCATGATACTGCTTTCAATTCTTTTGGATATCTACACCCAGAAGTGGGATGGCCGGATCATGTGGTAGCTCTATTTTTAATTTGGGGGGGAACCTCCACTGTTTTCCATAGTGGCTGCACCAATTTACATTCCTACCAACAGTGTACGAGGGTTCTGGTTTCTCCACATTCTCTCCAACTCTTGTTACCTTTTGGTTTTTTTATGATGGCCATCCTAACAGGTATAAGGTGATATCTCACTGTGGGGTTTTGATTTGCATTTCCCTGATATTAGTGATGTTGCATACCTTTTCATATACCTCTTGGCCATTTGTATGTCTTCTTTGGAGAAATGTCTATTTAAGTCCTTTGCCCATTTTTAAGTCAGGTTGTTTGTTTTTTGCTACTAAGTTTCAAGAGTCTGCTATTTAAACTGAGGCCTGCTCGGAAGACCCTCTGGTCCTGCGGTTTTACTTCGGGCTTCTCAAGCCCCAGGTTCCTGCTGGGGCTTATTTATTCATTCAGCAAACACAACACTTGCTGAGTGCCTGCGGCAGGCCAGGCACTGCTGGTCTCCAGGAAGGTAGCAGCAATGATCAACGTCCCACCCACTGAGCATGCAGTGCAGTTGGGGGACATAGAAAAGAGACTTAAGGGTGAGACTGGCCAGGTGTGAATCCCAGTTCTGCCTCTTACTGTCTGGGTAGTGCTTTTCATCCTCTGTGAGCCTCAGTTTCTTCATTGTTAAATTGGGTGGCCAAGGAGGAGCGAGTCAGCTAAGGGATGTCCAAGTCCTGGGCGCCATTCCAGGCTAATAGGACCCCAGAGCTGGTCTGGGGGCAACATGTTGTGATGGAAACAGGACATTCTGACCCAGCTGTGCTGAGACCCCGGCTGCAACCAGGCCTTTCCCAGGCCCTAAACCTCATGGAAAATTAAGAGACAGTTTAAAACCCAGAGTGACAGTGTGGAGGAGTGTCTGGGAAAGCAGGACATGGAGACAGACAGGACCTGGTGTGAGTGCTGGCTCTGTCTCTTACTCACCGTGTGTCCCCCGTGAAGTTGACTGAGTCCCTCTGAGCTCAGTTTTCCGATCTGAGCTGAAGACAAAAGTCTTTACTTTCAATGGCTGGAGCGTCAGTTAGGATGCGGTCAGCTTCCTCAAAAAGGCCACCCATCATCTCCTGTCACTGAAAGCCCAGGACGTGTGGTGGAGGAAGGGACAGAGCAATCAGGAACTCAAGTACATCCGTGGGTGGAAGATTCTGCCACTCCTGGCAACCAGATCTGAAAGGGGAAAGCAGGAAAGAGGAAAACTTTCCCCAAACCCCTAGCACACTCCCCCCACAATAACAGCCTCCCCTCACTGCCCACTACCCACCATGCCATTGACCAGAATCAGGTCAGAAACAAATTCCGCTTCAGTTGCTCTCCCAGGAATGGGATTCCATGTGGCTGGATGCTGGGGACAGGATCAGCTCCCCGCAAGTCTTGTGAGGGAGCCTGTGGGTGTGTGACAAAACAGGAGCTGTTGGCAGAGGGGGTTGGGCAATGACGTCCTGTAGGCGGTCCGTGAGGTCCTGCACTGTCACAGAGCTACATGAAGCGACCAGCACAGAGAAGGAAATCATCTGGAGCCCTCCCTTGTGTTCACACCCTTTACTTAGTACTTTCATTCAGTCATTCAACAAACACCGAGCCCTTCTTCAATACTAGACCCTGTGTCAGTGTCCTGGGGCTGTGAAATAAATTACCACAAACTGAGTGGTTAAAACAACAGTTTTATTCTTCCCCATGATTGGAAGCCAGAAGTCTGAAAGCAAAGTGTTGGCAGGGCTCTGGAGACCAGGGGAGAACCCACTCCTTGCCTCTCTCCCAGCTTCTTGTGGCAGCTGCGAATCCTTGGCAGTCCTTGGCTTGTGGCAGCATCCCTCTGATCTCTGCCTCCATCTTCAATGCCTTCTTTCCCTTGGATGTGTCTCAAATCTCCCTCTCCTTTCTCTGATAAGGACACCACCTACTGGATTTAGAGCCCACCTTAAATCCAGGATGATTTCATCTTGAAATCCTTAACTTAGTTACATGAACAAAGGGCTTATTTCCAACTAAGGTCAGATTCATAGGTAGAGGGGGTCAGGACTTAGGTTTTTTGCAGAGGAAGGGGTCACAATTCAACCCACTGTATCCTGCGTTAGGTAAATAGAGCAGCCCATGAGAACTCGCAGAAGAGGCATTTACTACTGCAGAATGGTGACAGCTGGGTTAGGAGGATAAACCAAGAGGCTGAGACTTCTCAGAGGAGGTGACCTCAAAACTGGGTCTTAAAGGATGTGAACGAGCTCTCCAAGAGTGCCAGAGAGAAGCTTTGTTATAAACAAGGCTATTTGGGCAAAGCTGATCTATGTCCTTAGAACAGTGGTTCTCTTTGACTAGGAGGAGGGAGAAGGGAGGCTCTGGGTGGGCCGTGATGGTCTTGATTCTGATGAACATCAGGCGGTCAGTTCACCCCATGAAAATGTATTGAGCCTTATGCTTACAACTTGTGCAACTTTATGTTATATTTCAATTTAAAAAAGTAATATTTCAAAAGGCTGTTTGACATGTTAACAGGTTGTCTCTGATTTATGTTTCTGCCCTCAGTGTTCTCTACATCTGCTTTACGGAGCATGTCTTAGCTATGCTAGAAAACCAAAACCGGTTCAAAATCCAGGCTGCTAGGGGTCAGGAGAGAGGTCACTCTGGAAGGTGGTGATGAGAGTGGGTGGAGGGCCCTGGGGATGCAGTCATCTACTGTTTGTGATGGGGCGCTGATGACGCGGGTGAGTCTGCGTGTGAAAATTCATTGAACTGTATACCGATGTTAAGTGCACTTTTCTGCATTAGGTTTTGCATCAATAAAAGCATTAAAATATAAGGCCGTTAGCTAAAGGGAGAAGGAAGCATTTAAAACCTGCGTGGTTTGCCAAAATCAGTAACGTTTATCAGAGACCTACCTTGCGCCAAGACCCTTCACCCAGTAAATCCATGAAGCCCTTGCAACAAAGTTGGGAAGCTCAATTATATTCGTGTCTATGGTACCAGTAAGGAAACTGAGACTTTAAATGATTCACAGAGGTGACCCGGCAGTTTGTGGAAGCCCAGTGACTTCTTCAAGACCTAGAGTTATTTCCACTCCCACAGAGAACTCTTGCTTCTCCTGGGGGTTCTCAGGGAGGTCAGAGACACATCCAGAGATGCTAGCCTATGGAATCAGAATCTCGTGGGTGGGCAGATTAGGAAGGTATTAGCCATAAAGACGAGGAGGTTTTACTTGGCAGATTCTAGAAAGATCACCTCATAATAAGTGGGGAAGGGGGCATTGAATAACCACCCATTGAAGTCCAAGACAAATACCCTTTAGAAACCATTCAACAGATCATTCATTCAACCTACCTAAGTACCTCCTAAGTATTGGTCTCTGAGGACTCTAGGCTCTAAGGATAAGGAAAGGAAAGATTCATTCTCTAGCAGGAGGTCACAACTGGTGGGAGGGATTAGTAGGTTAAAAGAAAAAAGATTATTCACCTGTTAAATGGGTAAACTAAAAGTACCAGACAATACCTAGTGCAAAGAGCAGACGGAACAGCTGGTAGGGATGCAAACAGAGCAGACTCCTTGGAAAACAGCTGGGCAGTTTTCCACACACACACGCTTACCATATGACCCAGCAATCCCACATCTAGGTATTAACCCAAGAGAAACGACAACATAAAATCTGTACACCAAAGCTGTTTATCTTGGCTTTATTCACAATCACTGAAAACCGGAAGCAATCAAATGTCTTGCAACTAGTGAATGGATAAACAAACATCCATACACCGGTATAGCACCCGTGGGCAAGAGGGAATAAACTACTGCTGAGCACATCGCCAAGGATGAACCTCAAACGCACTACGCGAAGTGAAGGAAGCCAGCGTCAAAATGCTACCAAGGTATGAATCCATTGATACGACATTCTGGAAGAGGCAAAACCACAGGGACAGAAAATAGGTGACTAGCGGCCAGGGTCTGGGTGTGGGAAGAGGGGCTGACGACAAAAGAGCATAAAGGAATTTGCGAGGGTGTGGGTGGTAGAATTTTTTTTTTATTTGGTTGTGGTGGAGTTACATGACTTTATGAGTTTGCCAAAACTCAGAACTGTATGCCCAAGGGGTGAATTTTACTGAGTAGAGATCATATTTTACTAAAAAAAAAAAAAAAGCTGATTACAATACAGGTGATAAGACCAAGGTTGAGGGAGAAGGAATAATAAATGCAACTATGCAGGTTTGGGGAAAAACAACAGAAAAAGAGGTCTCAGGAAGGTTTCCTGAAGGTGATGACCCTTCCACTGAGACTAGAGAAAGGACAGGAGTTCAAGCTCATCAGTTGAATGGGAGGAGAGGATACAGGGCAGAATTCCAGACGGGGAAGAGCATGAATGACACAAGCTCAGGAGTGACTCAGTTCAGCTGCTGTGAAGGGTGGATGTGCCTGGAGGGGAAGGGAGGCAGGACTCACTGAGGGCCCGCTGAATCTTGCTAAGGCATTTGGACTTCACCCAGGAGTAGCGGGAGCTCCCAAGGTCTTAGAGCAGAAGAGTGAGCTGGGTGATTTCTGGTCTGGAGAAATCACTGCTGAGCAGGAGTCGGGGTCAGTGATGAGGGAACCAGGCTGAAGGCAGGAGGACTGGTCGAGACCTTCTCTGCCTGTGGTTGTGCATCCTTGGCTGAGGCATTTGGTCACTCAGCAGACATTAACCAACTTGCCATGTGCCAGGCTCAGTTACAGGAGCTGGGGCTATAAGAATGGACCAACATTCCTGTGTCTCTTGCATTCTAATGGAAAAGACAGACCATAAACAAGGAAATACACTACCAAGGTCATTTCAGATGGGGGTGCAGCTTTAACAGAGCAGATGAATACAATGGGCGTATCTAGATATGGTGGGAGGTATCTAGATATGGTGGCACAAAGGCCACTTAGAGGAGATGACCTGAGCAAACCCGAGGAGGAGGCAGAGCAGGCTAAGTGAGGCTCCAGGGGAGGAACTTCTCAGGCAAGAGCAAAGACCCCGAGGGAGACACCTGATTGCTTTTGAGGGTCACACAGTGGGTGCAGATTGTGGAACCCCTAAAGCCCTGGGGTGAGGGGCAGCTATGCCTCCCTGGGGTCTCTGCTCCCACAGAAGAGCCTTCCCAGGAGCAGCTATGTTTCCATCCCACATTTTGGGGAATAACACTGAGTGTGAGTGTGGTGAGCACAGCCTGAATCCACAAGGACAGCCTTCCTCTCAGCTCTAAAGGTCACTGCCGTTGCCACTATAAACAGTGCCTGTGTTGACAAAATTACACCAGCTCCAGAGACGGGGAGACTCCAGACACACCTGGGAAGGTCAGTCTGGATTTGCAAATTTAGAAAATAAAAAAAGACCCAAGCAAGCAAATACATATCAGTGACCGGTGACTTACCTGTCACTCGAATCCTCCCCGTCAACAGGGCGGGACGGGCCCTGCCCAACTCTCTCCTGGCCTGTCACCTTCCTCAGCCACACAGCACAGTGTCCCCAGGGGACATCCTTTCAGAGACTGGACCTTTGCATCAAGTCTGAATTAAGCTGCTAACCAGCCAGCCAGACCACTGACTTGTAAGGGACCAAAATGGAACTAACAAGGTGCATCCGTTTCCTGTGGCTGCTGTAACAAAGGATCACTAACTGGGGGGCTTAAAATAACAGAAATTCTTTCTCTAATAGTTCAGGAACCAGGAGCCAGAAATCAAGGTGTTGGCAGGGTAGGTTCCTCCTGGATTCGCTGAGGGAGAATCAGTTCTGTGCCTCTCTCCTAGTTTCTGGTGGCTGCCAGAAACCCTTGGTGTCCCTTGGTGTGTAGATGATATCACTCCAGTCTGTGCCTCTGTTGTCACATGACCTTTTCCCTGCGAGTCTGCGCACACCATCCTTCCTCTGCGTCCCTCTGTGTCCTCTCTTCCTTTTGTAAGGCCATCACTCATTGGATTTAGGGCTCACCCTAACCCAGTATGACCTCATCTTAGCTTACTACATTGGCAAAGACACTATTTCCAAATATGGTAACATTCTGAGGTTCCAGTACAAGGTAACAAATAAGATGGAGAAAATAAGGCTTGCCACCAGGCCCTCAGAGACCTGGAATTACCAGAGGGCTCAGCTTGTGGCTGAAAAGACAACCACAGGGGCAAGGGTGAGACCCTCACAGGGTGTACTTGGGTAATAATTCACAGTGGCTAAGCTGCCTTCCAAGGAGAGTGAGTCTAACTCCAAAGTCAGCTGTGGGCATCTATTTTCTAAGACACCTGTCCATTCCGTCTGCTCTTCCACAATGTGCCACTGACATTCTCCTTTGGGAGGTGAGGTCCAGGCTCCCTTCCCTTGAACCTGGTCAATCTTTGTAACTTTTTGTGACTGTCTCAGTAGAAGATGGCAGAAGGGACATGCATGAAGCTTCTGCCTGGCTCAGGACACATACCTTAGGAGCCCCAAGCTGACTTGAGAAGACCAGCTACCCTGAGATAAACACCAAGGTCCTACTGCATAGCACAGGGAACTATATTCAATGCCTTGTAATAACCTATAATGAAAAAGAATGTGAAAAGGAATACATATATATATATATGAAACTGAATCACTATGCTGTACATCAGAAATTAACACAACATTGTAAACCAACTATATACTTCAATTAAAAAGTAAAAAAGAAAGGAAAAGAAGACCAGCTACCCTGAATTCACCATGCCGGAGAGTCTGCAGATAGAGACCGCACTGGC
Organism: Camelus bactrianus; assembly: GCF_048773025.1. Classification (NCBI taxonomy): domain Eukaryota; kingdom Metazoa; phylum Chordata; class Mammalia; order Artiodactyla; family Camelidae; genus Camelus; species Camelus bactrianus. Next base: position 51,366,484 of record NC_133547.1, read on the forward strand.
AGTAATACATGCATGGTACAATCATAGCTGGCAGTTATATGGCTGCTTGTGGTCCAATTTGTTCCAATTCTTCAGTGCGTTGTGAAATGTTCATACACAATGCTGGGAAAACAACAAGAGCAAACAACTACATAGTAAATACTTCGGAAGAGGTGTGCTTCTAAACTTTAACATCGGGTAGCTCATTCGATCCTCAGCCCAACCTTGAGGAAGGTTCTATTGTTATCCCCAATGAGATGGCTGAGCATAAAGAAGGTCAAATCATGCCTAAGTTCACAAGGCTGGTAAGGGACAGGGGTGGGACTTGAACCCAGGCCGTCAGCCCTAACTCTGCGCCATTAACCATTACATTTCACCTTTCACTCATATACTGCTTTGATAATCAGAAGAGTTATAATTTGATAACAAATCCACTTACCTTACAGTTTTATATAGTGGGCCTTTGCCATTCTTTTCAGCTGCCTAGTGAAATCTGCCTGCCTGTGTCTGGTGCATCCCCTCTTATGAGGCTACACTTTGCCAAGGTGGAAGCCAGATTCTGCTTTCCCAGACTCCCTTGCAGCTAGGATTCAGACATTCCCATCTGCCCCGTCAGTCAGGTGCAGCAGCACGAGGCTTGTATTCTGAAGGACAGGAGAAGAAGGTGTCAGAGGGCACATACCTGGCAAAGACAGCAGCAGAGATACCCGTCGTCCAATGGCGTCAGGACCAGAGGTTGCAGCCCTGAGCCTGCTGGAACCAGTTGTGCTGTCTGTGCCCAACCCTGGCAGGGGCACAGCTGCACTGGAGAGAGCCCGTGCCTGGTTTGGCTTTGCTTCTGGCCATGTAGATTCCAGACCTGGATCTCTGCCCTTCCAGAGAGACTGCAAGCCACACAATATAGCCTTCAATGAATTCCCTGTTTCTGTTAACTCTAGAATGGGTTTATGCTCTACCTCCTACAACTAATGTATACATTGTATCATCGGGGTAACGCCTAACTATATAAAGAAAACTGTAGAGCTAAAAGACTGCAATGGAGCTGTTGACAAGTGCTGAGCAGAATGGATGATATCCTACAATTTAAGGGGAAATCAACATGTATTTGTCTATATGTATATACCAACTCCAAAAAAATCACCAAGAAAGTGGTAACAGTGGCTGTCTCTAGGAGGAGCTTGGGTGGTTGGGGCTCAGGGCAGGAAACTTATTTTAAACCTTTAGAATTCTGTACTGGTGCAAATATTACCTGTCAAAAATGAATCCCTAATTGAATGGATTTAAAGGATAAAGAAAAAGGAAACATTATTAAAATACTAATCATGGTGGTCTCAGGGTGGTTATTTTTCCACTTCTTTATAAATTTCTCCATTTTTCAAATATCTTAGCATTAAGATATATACTTTAATAATCAGAAAAAGGCACAATGAAAAAGAACTGAAGCCCACAGAATGGGAGAAGATATTTCAAAAACATATTTCTGACAAGAGATTTGTATCTTATATCCAGAATATACAATTCAATTATAAGACAAATAACCCAATTTAAAAATCGGCCAACACAGGGAACTAAATTCAGTATCTTGTAATAACCTTTAATGAAAGAGAATATGAAAATGAACATATACATATATATGCACACACACACACATACATACATACATACCTGAGACATTATGCTGTACACCAGAAATTGACACATTTTAACTGACTATACTTCAATTTAAAAAAAATCAGCCAAAAATCCAAATAGACATTGTTCCCAAGAAGATATACAAATGGCCAATAAGCACATTAAAAAGATGCTCAGCATCATTAGCCATTTGGGAAATGCAAATTAAAATCACATGAGATACCACTACACACCCACTAGGGTGGCAAAAATAAAAAAGACAGTAACAAGTGTTGACAAGGATGAGGGAGAAACTGGAATCCTCATACCCTGCTGGTGGGAATGTAAAATGGTGTAGCTGCTTTGGAAAACAGTCTGGTAGTTCCTCAACTGGTTAAACACAGAGCTACTATATGACTCAGTAACTCCACTCCCCGGTGTGAGAACTGAAATTACATGTTCACATAAAAACTTGTACATGATACTAATATCAGCATTATTCATAACAGCCAAAAGGTGGAAATAATACAGATGTCCATCGAAAAAGGAACAGATAAACAAATTGTGGTCTATCCACACAACGGAATATATTCAGCAATGAAAAGAAATTATGCACCAACACAAGCTATAATATGAATGAGCCTCAAAAACACGCTGCTAAGGGAAAGAAGCCACTCACAAAAGACCACCTAGTCTGTGATTCCATTTACATGAAACATCTAGTATAAGCAGATCTATAGAGACAGATCAAAGGTGGTTGGGAAAAAGAGGAAATGAGGAATGGCTGCTTAATGGGTATGGGGTTTCTGTTTGGGGTGATAAAAAATGTTCTAAAGTTGACAGTGGTGATGGTTTCACAATTCTGAATACACTAAAAACATAGTATGTACACATTAAATGAGTGAATGGTTAAGTATGTGAATTGTATCTCAATAAAACTGTTTAAAATGTAAAAAAGCAAGAACTGGTGAAAATGTCAAACAATAGCTTTTTTCTGAGGCTTCTTTTCTATATGTTCTGGGGGTTTGTATGTGTATGTATATATGTGTGTTTTGTTTCCAAGGCCTGGCATAAAACTGGAGAACTGTAGTCCAGCAAATGTTTACTGAATGAACAAATGGACAGATGACAAAAGGATGGCAAGATGGATGGGTGGACGGTGGTAGACCTTCCAAGATGGCCCCCAATGATCCACGTCTCCTGAATTTATGCCCTTGTGTTACATCCTTCAATGTCAAACAAGGGCTGACTGACTCACAGAATTCTGTGGAAGGGACAGTGTATGACATGTGAGGCCAGGTGATGAAGACATTGCAGCTTTTGCTGTGGTCCCTTGGGCCACACTGTCAGGGGGAAGCCAACTACCATGCTGTGAGGACACTCAAGTAGCCCTCTGGAAGGGCTCATGTGGAGAGGGACTGAGGCCTCTCAGAAACAGCCAGCACTAACTAGCCAGCTGTTGCTGGATTCCTGACCCTCAGAAACTGTGAGATAACAAATTATCATTGTTGTTTAAACCACTACATTTTTGGATCAGGCAGCAATGGATACTAATAGATATTCATAAAGGGATGGATGATGGATAGGTAGTGGATAGATGGAAGGGTGGGTGGGTGGACAGATGGATGGATGGGAGAATGAGTGAGTGGGTGGATAGATGGGTGGGTGGGTGGAAAGATAAAATTTTCAATTTGGGTCCCTCTTAGAGCTTTCTTTTTTCTTTGACTCACCCAAAAGTTAAGGCAACGCAACTACTCTAACATTATTCTCTTTTCGAAACTCTCCGTTTCAGCAGAGTTCAGACTCAGGCAAACACCCATGCACAAAAGATACGAGGTCACTATACTTCCTACCACATTTCCTCTCCTCACCCAAAGTAGCAGCAAGTGGAAACGGCTGGGATCTCTTACATGATCTCAGAAAACATGCGTAGAGGCATGCTGTGTCTGTTCCAGGCCTAGGTCCAAGTCCTAGGGTTCCCAAGACGGCTCAGATTTGGAACGAACTGCCAAGGAAGCAAGGTAAGGTGGTGGGGTCACTGACAGAGCAGTGCACATGGCTCAGGATGCAGCTCCTTTGCTTGGGCAACGCGTTTAACCTCTCTGTGCCCCCAGTTCCTCATCTATGAAGCAGAGGCAGTGACACCCTCCTCGTGATTCTGTGGCTTTTCAACACTAATATTAATGAAAGGTTCATGCAGGACCTGGGTCCTAGGATGAACCTTCCTTCTCCCCATCCCCAGCTCTCTGTTTATCCTCCTCTGGCCCTAGACAGGGTATGGCATGGTCACCTGCACTGGGTCTGGCTTCAGAAGACCAGGGCTGGAATCCAGGTTCCACTCCTCTGCTGTGTGAACTTGAGCAAAATACCGAACCACTCTGTGCCTCAGCTTCCCCATCTGTAAAATGGGGATAATAATAGTAGCTGCCTTACAACTTTGTTTTGAACATTAACGGAGATAAGCTTATAAACCAGTAAGGTCAGTGACAGGCACAAAATATGCACTCCATGAACAGTGGCAGCAATAACAGAGCAGCCGGGTATCATGACATCCCGTTAAGCTCTAGCTGAAAGACAGGAGGAGTGATGGCGAGTTATCCAGTTGGCTCTCCGGGGGAAGCGCTGTCATCCACCGGGCCTCCCTGACTGTCCCGGGACTGGTGACTCTGCACTTGATCCTGATGGAATAACAGCAGCTCCACCACCCCGCTTAGCACCACCCTCCTCAGCCTTGGAGAGCCTGCTGTGCCCCTGAACAGGAAACACATTTCCTCCCAGAAATGCTGTCGCCCTCCCTGGTTTCCATGGAAACACCATGGCCTGGCCTGCAGTCAGGGCAGGACCGGGAGGACTGGAGGCATGGCCACACCCTTACCTGGGGGCTCCAGGGGAATAACTGTCTGTCCATGGACTTTCTGGAACATTACTCCCCTGATGGCCTGGAGCTCTGTGGAGGAGCAGTTTCAGTGTCCTAGAGGGGTGCCCTCTGAGCTCACACAGACAGCTTCAGGAGCTGAGGGCACGTGCTTCAGTTAAAGGCACAGGCGGGGCCTGTCTTCCATGACACCTCCCTGCTCGGCGGGGCAGCCCTTTCCTGCTCACCAAGACTGACCACGTGTTTTATCCCTCGACCCCCAACCCAACAGAAGGTGGAGGGGGCTTTTCTAGCCCTCACTTTACAGATCAGGAAACAGGGACTCAGAGAGGCCAGGCCCTTTGCCTAAGGACACAGAGCTGGCTCTTCCTCCTCCCATTTTCCTCACTTCGGGGTCATCGCTTCTGATCCAGGCTAGAAAGTCAGCTCAACTCCCAGGGCAGAATTCAAACCTTGAAATATCTGGGACAGAGTAGGTGTTCGATTAATATTTTTAAAAAGAATGCCCTCCTTTTTTACATAATGATTGTTTTTAAAAATAATAACTAATTTTTTAAAACTACAATGTGCCAGGCATTTTCTATATGTTATTCTACTTAATAATGGCATATTCTATTTAATACCTCAGAGCAAGTATTAATGCCCCTTATGGGATCTCGGCAAATATTTAAGACAGGCCTGGTTTTGACAGTTCTAGGGAGAAGGGTCAGGAGGAGGAGGGGTCCCCATCAGTGATCTCTAGATGAGGGCCATGCAAAAAGTCATTCACTAAAGCAGGTATCAGGTGCCAACACCTTACCATGATCTTGATGCTGATAAACTGTAAAGTGAAGTGAAGTGCTTTGTGAATTTCTAAATCATCTACCACCCGGATGGAGTAAAAGGAACAGAGAAAAGACAAACGAGAAAGGAAAAAGGAGAAGGAAGGGTATGGGGGAAGGGGAATGGGAAGGGTATTCCAGAAACTTCTCTGTCCCCTCCTATCACAGATGAAGGTGGCAAACCTAGAAATGGGGTCCCTGGGTTAATCCCAGGCATGGTCCCAAAGGACCAGACTTCTCAGCCTGCCAGGTCTGGCCTTGCCTTTCCTCCTGGAGTCAGCCCAGGTCAGCAGGGCTCACACCAACTTAGTCTCCACTAGAGGTGGGACTGGCCTGGTCCCAGCCATCTCATCTCCCTCCACAGCCACCCCTCACTACCCTGAGCCCTCCAGGTAACTCCCCTCAAGATGAAATGCCAAACCAGCACTGCTTTCATCTCAGTCCAGAGCGCCTCTTCCCATCCCTGTAATCATGGCTGTGGCCTGTCTTCAGTCTGCCTCCCAGCCCCCTTATCGATAACTCTCCCAAACTCAGGGCCCAGATGGAACCCAGTCCTCGAGAACAGTACAGTCAAGGTCCAAGGAAAGAGGAAAGGGCCCCTCTTCACCTGTGCCTTGAGCCCACACTGGTCAGCATCCTCGGTTCCCCCAGTCCAAGCTCAGACTCTCCCTGAGTTGGTCCAAGGCATTACTTTCTGGCTTTTGTCTTCAAAGGCTTAAGCTATGGACAGGGAGACAGGGACTCCCTCCAAGCGAAGGGAGATTCCCAGAGACCTGGAAAGGAGGAGAAGAAATCTGAGTCCTGGGGGGGGACCAAGGCCAGCTCCAAAGGGATGTTCCATGAAGACCAGGCTGGTGCGGTGCCACGGAAGCAGGAAGACTGCGGGATCAGATCTCAGCAGGAACACAGATGCACCAGGACCTAGAGCTAACAGTTATGAGCACTTCCTTTGTGTGAGACACTGGTCTAAATAAATAACCACCACCACAGTCCCACAGGGCAGGTGCTGCTCAGGAAACTGAAGCACAGACAGGGTAAGGGACTTGCCCTTCCACACCACCGGAAGTGGCAGAGCCAGGATTTGAACCCACCATGTCCTCAGTACAGCCAGAGGGGACTCCCCAGCACAAATATTTAAGACAGGCCTGGTTTCCACAGTTCTAGGGAGAAGTGACAGGAGGAGTAGGGGTCCCCATCAGTGATCTCTGGAGGAGGAATCCAGAGTCCTGGATCCTACTTAAAAACCCAAGACTTCAGGCAGTTCCTTAAAAAATCAAACATTTACCATATGACCCAGGAATTCCACTTTGAGGTATACACCCAAAAGAACTAAAACAGAGGCTGGAAGAGATAATGGCACACCCACGTGTACAGCAGCATTATTCATGAGAGCCAAGATGTGGAAGCAACCCAAGTGTCCACGGATGGATGGATGGATAAGCAAAGTGTGGCCTATACACACACCGCAATATTATTCAGCCACAAAAAGGAGAGAAATTCTGACACATGCTATAACATGGATATACTTTAAGGACATTACATAAATTGAAAGAAGCCAGTCACAAAAAGACAAATACTGTATGATTCCGCCTATAACAGGCTTAATTCATAGAGACAGAAAGTTGAAGGTAGGTGCCGGGGGCTGGCAGAGAGAGTATAAGGAGTTAGTGTTTAATGGGGAGAGAGCTTCAACTGGAGAAGATAAAAAAACGTTCTGGAGATGGACGGTAGTGATGATCAGAGAACAACGTGAGTGCACTTAATGCCGTAGAGCCACACACTTAAAAATGGTTAAGATGGCTGATTTTGTGTTAGGTAAATTTTACTACAATTAAAAAAAAAAATGCAGCAACATGGATGGACCTGGAGATCATCCTACTAAGTGAAGTAAGCCAGGAAGAGAAAGAAAAATACCATCTGATATCACTTACACACGGAATCTAAAAAAAAAAAAAAAGACAAATGAACTTATTTACAAAACAGAGATAAACTCACAAACATAGAAAACAAAGTTATGGTTACCAGCGTGGAAAGAGGCTGGGGAGGGATAAATTGGGAGTTTGGGATTAGCAGATACTAACTACTGTATATAAAATAGATTAACAACAAGGTCCTACTTACAGCACAGAGAATTATTCAATACCTTGTAATGGCCTGTAATGGAAAAGAATTTGAAAAATAATATACATATATGTAGCTGAATCACTATGCTGTACACCAGAAGCTAACACAACATTGTAAATTGACTATACGTCAAAGAAAAACTCCAAAAAAAAATGAAAAAACCCAGGGCTTTGGCACAACACCAGGCCAAACTAGTTTGATGTTTTACCAAACTAGTTAGATGAGGCTGAGAGGCTGCAGACTAAAGAAAGGTGTTATTCCTTGTCAACCTGAGCTTGAGGGCCACACCTGCTGCAGGAGGGAAGCCAGGAGCAGCTGGGACAGGTGGGAGCAGAGACAGGGTGAAGGCCAAGAACAGAGCTGGGTGGCTGTGATGGGCTTTCCTCAGCAGGGACTGGTGGGGGTGGGAGGTGAGGAGCATCCTGAGAGGCTCAGGCCAGCTGCAGGCTCTGCCTAATAATAGTTAATACCATTATTAAACACTTGCTGTGTACCAGGCTCTGTGCTTAGCACGACATGTGTAGCACCTCATTTATTTCTTACTACAATACTTGGTGTTATTATTTACGTCCATTGCATGGATGAGGAAACCAAGGCTCCAAAAAGAAAAAGAATCTGCCCAAGGCCCTGAGCCAACAAGTGGCTGAGCCAGGCCTGGAACCTGCATCTCTGGACACCCAACCTCTTCCCAGGCTGCAGCTCCTCTGCCTCCACAGAGCATTCATTGCTGTGGTGCCTGGTGCTGGGCTTGGGCTTCTGCCCAGGGCTGGGGTCTTCACCTCCCTGGGCATCCTGAGGGGTATGGCTGTCCAGCCAGGGGTCCTGAACTTGGGCCACATCCTCCATGGAAGTTGCTGGAAACGGATAAGCACAGGCAGAGCCTGAATGGAGGGTGGTCATTGCTCGGTCAGCATTTATGCTCTCAGAGGGAGCAACTGGGGAGTCCCCTCAACCCCCACTGCTTTCTGGGGCTCGGTGGCAGGGAGAAACTTGGAAGTGGAGGTGGAGAAGGGCCCTCAGTCCAGCGGGTAAGCCCTTCCAGAAGCGTCTCAGAGGGCCCCTCGGCCACCGCCTGGACAGCTGCCACAAGTGCGGTCACAGCTGCCTCCGCCCCAGGGAAAAGAGGAAGTGGTCAGGAGCAGCGAGAGAGAAGAGAGAGAACATTAAAAGAGGACGTGTCCCAACCCGCACCGCCCCCTCCCCTCGGAAGAAAAGGGGACAAGCTGGCCCAGCACTTCTTGGAACCTCCCACCGGGGAAGAGGGAACCTGCTTTAACCCCACAGTGATGTCCTGAGAACACTCTAGAACTCTGAGGGCCTCTGGGCCTCCTGCCTTGGGAGGACCCAAGGTCCAGGGGCTGAGCAGAGGGGGAGTCCCCAGCCCAGTGCCAGATTCACAGCCATGAACAATGCAGGAGCAAGGCTTCTTGGTGAAGACTGTGCCTCTGGAGTTCTGGGTTCAAATCCTGCCTCTGTCTTTAGTAGCTCTGTGGCCAAGGACAGGCTGCTCACCTTCCCTGGGCCCCATTTCCTCATCTGCAACCTGGAGATAACAAGAGTCCTTCGCTTGTGGGGAGAATTCAAGTGAGGTTTCAGATGCTGCTGCCACAAATGGAGAGAGAATCAGAAAAATCTTGAGGACAAAGTGGATGATAGCCATCTCTCCAGAGGCCTACTCTGAATCCCCTCCACCGCATATTCTAATCCTCAACACCTCCGGTCCCCACAACAGCACAAGGGGTCTGGGACACTCTCGCAGGAGCTAAGCCAAGACTCCACTGCCTTGACCCGGATGCAGAGTGAGTTGTGTCTGCTCACCAGCATCCTGAACCTAGTTCTGCAGAAATAGCACCACTCTGGCCTTGTAATGCAACAGCTGTTCACAGATCTTTTGTCCTGCCATCAAGAAGCAGTCAACAGGGCTGGGAGGTGAGTGAGCTGAGTGAAATGCCCGAGGTGGGCCCTTGAGAGTGAGCACCTCCTTAAATTTTGTGTGTCCTGAAATTTTGAAACTCCTGAAATTTTCACCCTCAGGGTGTTCCTGAGGCCCCTGACTCGCCTCACCCCAGTCTTGGCCTTGGCCTTGGCCATCCATCTCTAGTTCCCACCACTCCTCCCCTCTTTCAAACATTCCAGCCATCTCCACTTTCAAACTATTCACCAAGAACCAAACAATGTACTTTAGAAGAACTAACCAGAATTTAAAGAAGGGAAGAAACAAGAGTAATGCTTTTGGCAGGAAACTTCCTTCTTTTTCAGAGTCCTTCATCTCACAGGATAATCCATTTTATTAAGACTGAGAGTGCTCTCTGCTTCAAGTTTAGAAACCTCTTTCCCAAAATACCCTCAGAGAGGAAGCACTGGAAACACAAATAGAAGCTCTTATTATGAGACATGATGGCAGAATTTTACACCACTCGTACATGACAAAAGAACAAGGAACAGTAATACTTCAATTCACACAAGAGGAAACACAATTGACAAACTTTAAAAAAAAAAAAAAAAGGATGGTCAGCCTCATTAACCATCAAAGAAATGAAAATGAAATGCCATTTTAACATTCAGGTCAAATAATTTGCTGTCTAACTTTATACATTATTTTTATGTCTATTCAAACAAATACAGCTCTGGTATATATGCTGCTAGCTAACTTTTTTTTTTCCAAAATGAGATCATTTTTTAACTCAGTGTATGGTGGACATCTTTCTAGGCCTGCAAATCCAGCAAAGCTCATAGTGTTTTGTTTCGTTTTGTTTTGCTTTTGTTTTTAATCAGCCATATCGCTGTGCATTCCCTTGTGGGGATGGAGACCTGTTACATTAAGCAGTTCCTACTTAATGGGCTGTTTACAGTTTTATGTCTTTCTCTGATGAGCAATGCATCTTTGCCCATGTATCTTTGACCACCTGGGTGAGTATAATCATAGGGGAAAAAAAAATTTGCCATTGTAAATGCTGGCTTACATACCAAAACATATACATATGTTTTAAATCTTGACAGAAATGCCAAATTGTTCTAAATACTTTATTGTTTGAATTGGTAATGATAGCCATCTATTACTTTATTACTTTTTTAATAAAAAGACCATTTTAAGATTTGTTTAAGATTACAGAGGTGGTAAAAAGCAGCCCAGATGGGCTCAGAGATGAGGTTCTTTGGCTGAGTTAGCTCCTGGTCCCTCAAATAAACCCCAAACCAGTTGTGCATGAACATGTAAATCAAACCCATTCTCTGGATGCCCAGCATTGACTTCTGTTTCCTGCCTGGACAGCCCCGTGTAAAAGCAGCAGCAAGAAAGCAGCAGCAAGAAAGCAGCTGGGCTGAACTTCAGGCTCCACCCTGGGCCCTCTCCTGCCACCCCTAGTCCCCAGGGCTTAGAGAGGTCCCCTGCAGGAGGGAAAAAGCCAGGCTGAGTCACTAGAAAGGACTCAGTTTGGATCCCAGCCCTGACAGTGTCCCACTGGATGCCTTTAGATGAGTTGTTAAGACCTCGCTTAACAACTGAGCCTCAGTTTTCCTAATCTGTAAAATGGACCCAACAAAACCTGCCTGGCTCACTTGTGACGAGGATCAGATGCGGGAAAGGATGTGAAAGTAACTGGTTTTCCTTCCTTCTGTTTTGGGTTTGCTGTCAGGTCTACAGCTGGGGAATAGGGGAGCCCAGTCTGGGGTTTTCTGACCACAAGTGCTTTCCCAGAAACAATCTTCTCTGAAGTTATTATTTTTTCATCTGAATAGGTTATACATGCAATACAAAATTCAAAGGTCTAAAAGGGTAATTGTGACAAGCTTCCTTTTCCCACTCCTGACCGCCCCCCAGCCCCCTCTCCTCCCCACCCCACAAAGGCAGCCTTTGTCCCCTCTTTCTTATGTCTTCCTCTGGGTCAGTGTTTGTACATTTCCATAAAAATGCAGCATTCTACATATACTACACTGCACCTTGCTTTTTAAAAAAATTTACCAACCTTTCTTTTCCCCTACCAGTGCATATGATGCTTCCTCACTCTTTTTCCTCCCTACTTTTTACTTTGAAAAACTTCAATACTATTTTTTTTAAGTTGAAAGAATAGGAAAATAAACAACCCCATTTTTTAACTTAGCAATTATTAATCACCAATTATTAATATATGCCATGTTTGTTTTCTCCCTCCTTTTTCCAATCTATCCAAGAGTTAGTATTTCAATTCCAAATATTTGGCAGGTATCTCCTAAGAAGAAAGACATTCTTCTGCATAACCACAAGACAATTACTACATTCAGGAAACTCAGTACTGATAGAATGCTGTCATCTAGTGTACGGCCCATAAGCTAATTTCCCCAGGTGTCTAATTAAAAAATTCAAAAAATTCAGGTTCTAGTTGGGGACAGTATAGCTCAGGTGCTAGAGCACATGCTTAGCATGCAGGAGGTCCTGGGTTCAATCCCCAGCACCTCCTCTAAAAATAAACAAACAAACAAACCTAATTCTGTCCCCCCTGAGAAAAATAATAAAAATTTTTTAAAATTCAGGTTCTAATTAAGTTAATGCCCACTGCATTTAACAGTCATGTCTCTCGTCTCCTTTAATCTGGAACAGTCCCCAGCCTCTCTTGTCTTTTATAACATTGATATTTTTACATGTCCAGGATAGTTTTGCAGAATATCCCTCAATTTGGACTTCCCTGACTTATTCCTCAAAACTGATTTAGGTAAAACATTTTGCAGGAATATTACATAGCTGATATTTTTGAAGGCAACAGAGTATCCCAGTGTGCGGATATACCACAGTTTGTGTAATTAGTCATCTATCCACAGATGTCTAGACGATTTCCAACCATTTGTTATATAAACAGTACTACAATGAATAATTTTAAACTTTTGTCATTTGAAAGTGTCTGAGCATAGATGAGTATAGAGTATGTCTGTAGGAGAAATTCCTGGAAGTGGTATCACTGTACCTAAATATGTAATGCTGCCTTTGTAATCCTGAAAGCTATTACCGAATTGCCCTTTTTAGACAATATATTTATTACTACTCCCACTATACTGCGTGAGGATGCTTGCCCCAGAAGCTTGTCGTATTTTTAAACTTTCATCTCACTGCGTCTCGGCTAGTAGGGCCACGCAACCTTGCTGAGCCTCCGTATAGTAAGATTTCCTTACATTTTCCCCATGAGTGTTAGCTGGAATCGGAATGAAATCCTACCTCCCAAAGTCCAAAGAATTCTCCTGGAGCAGAATTCTTGATCTTCGTTACAAAACACATCTGTTTGCTCACTAAGCTTCTACAATTCAAAAAAGGGGATTTGTTAAGCAACGCTTGATCGATGTTATCAAGCCCAGGAGATGTGAATTATTAACATGCCCGCTCTACAGAGAAGGAAACAGCCTTGGGAGGTTAAGCAGCCTGTACACTCAAGTTTGAGTGAGGAATAACGTATCCAGACCAGCCTGTCACCACGGAAGTGTGAATAGCCTTCTTGGATGGACAGAGCCAAAATTAAATCCTACATATTAACTCCAAATCCAGAAACTGTCAATCCCCTGCCACCGCTTTCTGCTCAGGTGAAATCACCTGGGTTCCCGCCGCCTTGTTCTCACGCCTTGAAAACTACCTTCCCCAGAATGCACCTCTCTCAGGGAGCTTCCGGTCTCCGTGCACTACACTTCCCAGAAAACAGTGCGTCCACATCCGTGGACTACACTTCCCAGAAAACAGTGCTTCTGCTTCCTACCGGGGTGTTTTCTGGGAGTTGTGGTCTCTGTGCCGGGGGTGAAAATGCTAGGACCGAATGGGCTCGGGCCGGTCCAGGCAGCGATCCCCACGTGGCACAGAGACGCCTGGTGGGAATAGATACCGGATTTATAAACCTGGAGGCACTGAGCAGGCATGAAAGCACTTTCTACTTCCCTTTACCCAGCCGACTGGCTCAGTCTGTGAGCACACGTCCTGCGGAGCCATCGGTTGAGAGTTTCTCTGGTGGACTTAAGGGTTAGCAGAGGTTCATTTAGGATCCTGGCATTTTCTTTACTGTTGAGGCTTTTAGGGGGCGTGAGGTTCCGTCCTTAATTCTGTGGCATCATATTGCCCCCAAAGCGCACCCTATTTCTTCCTCTTTGAGACACCCGCTCACTTCTAAGCAATACTGAAAAAAAAAGGGGGGGGGGGGCTGGGGGGAGGAAGCACCTTTTAAAAGCTATCTTGTACCTACAGATAGTCAAATAATTGTATTACAGGCAGGAAGCTCAAGAATAAAGTCTGGCTGCTGAAGTCAGTTTGTGAATCAATAGCCGAAAACATAAGTTCTCAACCTACTCTGTTAAAACCCACACGCCGGTGACAACCCAGATCTGTTGAATATGAATTTGGGCAGAGCTCCCCACATGATTCTAACCTGCAGCCAAGGTCAGAACCTAAAATTTAATATGAAATGTTTGCATTCTAGATTTACCTACATTTTCTTACACAAGCTACCAGACTGCCTTGAGAGCAATAAATGTGCATAATTTATCATAGCATCCCCAGGACACAGCCTATGCTGCCCACAATAGGGAGTGTACTTGCGGTTGATATCCAGCTGATATTTACCATATGGCTAGTTGTCTGTGGCCAGTGGCCATTCACTGATCAGTGCCCATGTCATCCCGGTTGTTAAATATTTTGAATAAAGTTCCTAAGTTATAGTCACTGTTTTGAGTGTGTGTATGGGTGTGGGTGTGGGTGTGTGTGTGTGTTGGGAGGGGGTGTGGAATTCAGCAAAATTCAAGCCAGGAGAGACAGAATGGTCAGAGGAGAAGATATTAGGGGTTATGGGAACTTAGAGAAAAGAAAGATCTACTTCACCACAGGTCATCCTGGAAGGTTTCTGGCAACCCTACCTGTTCTCATAGGTCAGCACAAGGTCACATGTCCATCCTGTCCAATCAGTGGGAGGAGGACTAGGAATGTCATGACTGGCTTAGACCAACCAAGATTCAGTCTGTGCAACTGGGCACCCTGGCATGGGGTCAGCAAGGAGGAAGGGGAACCCAAGCACCGTGTATAACTGAACACACCTCCAGTTCAGCCTGGTGGTGACCTGGATGCAAAACCCAGCCCCTTTGCTGGGGTTCATTGACAAGAAGCCTTTGATGATTCTTATATTCTTTACTGAATGTGTATGGAGTGATGAGGAGAAAGTCTACAGCACAACATTCTTTTTAAAATCCATGTTAGTGTTGGGGTTATGATTAGCCACTTTTGTTCTAGAAAAAGCAGCACTTCTTTGTATCCCCCTTCCTTCACATAGTGCCCAGTCTGGTTGGCTCCTCTCTCTAGCTCTCCAGATTTCTCTCAAAAATTCAAATTCCTTTTCCTGCCATTATTCAGAGCAATTCAGTTCTCTCCCAGCTCCTTTTCCACACCTGCCTTGTCCTCACCACCATCACTACTACCCTTGAACAGCAACCCTAGAACAACCTGAGGGTTGGGGTGCTGACCTCTTTGCAGTTGAAAATCCACCTACCATTTCACAGTCGCTCTCACTGTACCCAGGGTTCTGCATCCACGAATTCAACTGACTGTTCATTCTATTTACTAAAAAACATCAAACCCATGTTGTTCAAGGGTCAACTGCACTTATGGAGTCTGTTGCTGTGAAATTAGAATCTTTCCCTTGCAAGTGAGAGAAAAGTCAACTAAAACTGGCCTCAACAAGAAGGGAAATGATCAACTCACATTGCTAAAAGCCCAGGCCTGCAGTCACAGCAGGATCCAGGAGCTCAGACAAGGTCCTTAGACTTAGTCTCTCCATCTCGCCCCACTGTTTCCATCTAGGAGGACGTTGCCCTCAGGCAGGCTCTCTCCCACAGTCGCCTCAGTAGCTCCAAGTTTCCTTTCTCCCAGATTCCCACCCACAAGGAAAAAGAGCTCCTGACCCAGCAGGTCCAGTGAAAGTCCTGAGCCCAAGTTCTTAACAGCTCAACATAGATAAGGTGCTGATTCCTGAGCCCCAGTGTGAATGGAGATAGAATAGAGGCGTCAGCTTTGGTGGGATTGAGTGATCAGCCTCAGAGCTGCTGGGGTGGAGGACAGACAGCACCATCAAACCATAGACCCAGAGTGCATGAGAACTAGTTCCCTAAAGGCACGTGGGAGACTGTCAGCAAAGAAGAGAGGGTAACCTAAATAAGCAATTCTCCAATGAAGACATACAAATGGCACATAAGCATATGAAAAAAATGCTCAATAGTGCTAATTATCAGAGAAATGCAAATCAAAACTACAATGAGGTATCACTTCACACCAGTCAGAATGGTCATCATTAAAAAGTCCACAAACGATAAATGCTGGAGAGGCTGTGGAGAAAAGGGAACCCTCCTACACTGCTAGTGGGAATGTAGTCTGGTGCAGCTGTTATGGAAAACAGTATGGAGATTCCTCAAAAAACTAAACATAGACTTACCATATGATCCAGCAAACCCACTGTTGTACATATATCCAGGGGGAACTCTAAATCAAAAAGATACATGCACCCCAGTGTTCATAGCAGCACTATTTACAGTAGCCAAGAAATGGAAACATCCTAAATGTCCATCAACAGATGACTGGATAAAGAAGTTGTGGCATGTATATACAATGAAATATTACTCAGCCATAAAAAATACAATAATGCCATTTGCTGCAATATGGATGGATCTGGAGATCATCATTCTAAGTGAAGTAAGCCAGAAAGAGAAATAAAAATACCATGTGATATCACTTACATGCAGAATTAAAAAAAAAAAAAGGCACAAATGAACTTATTTGCAAAAGAGAAACAGGCTCACAGACAGAAAACAAACTTATGGTTACTGGAGGGGAAAGGGGGTGAGAAGGGATAAATTGGGAATTCAAGATTTACAATATATATTCTAACTGCTATGTATAAAATAGATAAAAAGTTTATACTGTATAGCATAGGGAACTATATTCAATATCTTGTAGTAACCTATAATGAAAAAGAATATGAAAAGGAATATATGTATGTATATGTATGACAGAAACATTATGCTGTACACCAGAAATGGACACATTGTAAAATGACTATACTTCAATAATGAAAAAAAATTTATATATATATATGTATATATATACATACATATATAGATAATGGAATACTACTTGGTCATAAAAAAGAATGAAATAATGCCATTTGCAGCAACATGTATGGACCTAAAGATTATCATACTAAGTGAAGCAAGTCAGACAGAGGAGAAATATCATATGATATCATTATGTATGGAATTAAAAAAATGACACAAATGAACTTATTTACAAAAGACAAAAAGACTCAGTGGCATAGAAAACAAACTTGTGGTTCCCAGTGGGGAAAAAAGGTGGAGGGATACATTGGGAGTTTGGGATTAGCAGATACAAACTACTATATACAGAACAGATGGACAACAAGGTCCTACTGTATAGCACAGGGAACTGTATTCAATAGTTTGCAGTAACCTATTGTGAAAAAGAATATATATATATGTATCATACTGAATCACTATGCTGTATGTCAGAAACTAACAAAACATTGTAAATCACCTATACTTCAATTTAAAAAATTCCCTCTTTAGAAGGTTAATTTTATATTATACATTTTTTATGATTAGAAAACATTTTTTAACAACGAAAAAATTCTCCCCAGCAGTAATAAGCCACTTGGTGCAGTGGGAAGTGTCTCTGCTTTGGAGCCAGACTGCCTGGGTTCAAATCGAAGTGACTCTACTTCCTGGCTGTGTGGCTGTGGGTAAGTCACGACCTCTCTGAGCCACAGTTGCCTCCCCTTTAAATGCAACTAAAGTCACATCAAAGCCCCAGCACAGTACCTGGCGCATGGCAGGTACTCTATACAAGTCTACTTCCTCTTGTTGTGAGAACTGATCACAGCTCAAACACAGAAGACTTGCCTCTCTGAGTGAGTGAGACTTACCTCATGTGGGGCTGGATCAAAACCAAGGCTGAGGACCCTGGTCCATGGGAGAAGGGGACTGCCTTGAGGGGGAAGCCCTTCTGCTCTATGGAGCAGAGAAGGTACATGGTCAGAACTCTATTCAAACTTGCTTCAGCAAAATGAGAGATTTATGGTCTCACATGCTGAGAATCTTCAGGTCAGGCTGGATCCAGGGACTCAACTAGACCTTCATCAGGTTGGTCTCAACCAGTTGTGTGGCTGGCCAGGGCAATAGCATGCAGTAATTGGCCTTGCCTGACTCACATGCCCCTTAAGGGAGAGCAGGGCTGGTGGCTGCAGTTGATAGCCCCACTAAACCAACTCCCCAAGAGAGGGAGAAGGCTTGATGTCAGCAGCAGAAGGAAGGAAAGTAAGAGAAATGGGTAAACCTCAACTACCTGCCACACACTGTCCTAAGCTCTCATACTTGTGAAATCGCTGAATCCTTATAACAGCCCTACAAAGTAGGTATCATGTTCATCACTCCCATTTTACAGACAAAGAAACGGAGGCACTGGGCGCCTCAGGTCACAGTGAGGGACAGAGCCAGTACTCAGCCTCAGACAGTCTGGCTCCACATCCAAGTGCATCACCACCTCCTCATGCCACTTCTCCCATCAGATAGAAACAAGAGACAGTTGTCAGAGGGGCAGCTCTGGCAGGAGTCCCAGCGCTCCCAGGGAGCATAATGGAGAGCAGCTGAGGACCATGGGTGGCCCAGCCTCAGCATGAAGCCTGTCTTGAGTGTCTCCCACTGTGTCTGGAAAATGCTGGGTTCCCAGAGAACTTACCAGAAATTAAAGACACTCTCAGGCTCCACCACAGGGGCAAAAGTTCTAGCCTGAAGTCCCAACAACAGGCTTTGCACAGCTACAAGCTGGCTGGGTGACTCGGGGCTAGTCACTACCCCTCTCTGAGCCTGTTTCTTGCTCTTGCGAATAAGTTGGGCCTGAATCTCTGTCACTGAGGGACCGGGTTCTCCCCAGGGAAAAGCTAGAGAGGAACTGCTCTGACTTGTGGTCTGTCGGCTACAAACTGCTCCATCCCCAACAGCCCCAGGTGCTGGGAAAGCTAAGTCGTCCCCTCCCCAGCCTGGCCCCCATCACATCACCCAGAAGGCCCAACCATGAAGCCAGCTTCCTCACTGATGGCGGCGGCCCCTAATCGCTGGTGGACCATTGCTGGGCCCATCCCCAGAGGGCACCCAGAGCACCGCATGTCCCGCACCCCGCCCCCAACTAAGTTCCGTCCCGAAGTAACTTCCTCATCTGGTGTCTTAGCCTCCTAAATAGGTATCAAAAGCTCACCAGGGCAGGGGCTCTCAACCGGGTGATTTTGTCCTTCAGGTGGGGTTTCCAGATTTAACACATAAAAATGCAATCTTCAGGACATAATGCTCCTAAAAATTTATGAGTTGCCTAATTTGAAATGCACGTTTAACTGGGAAGCCTGTATTTTATCTGGCAACCTTATACTCAGGGGACATCTATTCACAGCTGGAGACAGTTTTGATGATTACAACGTGGGTGGAGGGTTCTAGCAGCAGCAGCTAGCAGGCGGCAGCTAGACATGCCGCCGTGCCCGGAACAGCGCCGCCATAAAGAATTATCCAGCCCTGCGCATCAGCAGTGCCTGAGGAACTCTGAGGCCAGGCTTTCAGCCTGGGAAGATGAAAAAGTTCAGGACCTGCCCTGGGTGGTCCCCGATGCAGACACACACACCCACCTGCGATCTCAGGGACTTGTCAGAGGGAGTACTGTTTATCCTCATGCGAAAGCCAGGGAAGCTGTGGCCCAGCTTAGATGGCTTGTTCAAGTTCTCACCAAGTGGCCTCCCTGTCAGTACCTTCTCCTCTCTAGTAACCTCACCTACTCTTCTGAACGTGGAGCCTCGCAGGAAGTACAGTTGGGGAGTGGGGACAGGTAAAGCTTTGCAGGGTCCCGGAACTCCCACCCTGGGGCTGGCGTTCTGGGCTCCCAGTGGCAGGCGGGCCAGCCAGTCCTGGACAGGGAGGATCCTAGGTGTCGCTACCAGTTACGCCACCAGAGAGCAGCAGAGACCAGGAAATGATTCTGCATACTGTGCCTTCTACTGGAAGGAACTGGGTATTCATCCTGACTCCTGGGTGCCACCCACAGAGATTCCGACTAATCTGGTTGACAGTGGGCGCCCGACACTGGTATTTTTTTTTTTTTTTAAACAGCCCCCAGCTGATTCTAATGTGCAGACAGGATTGAAAACCTCTGGTCTAAGGCCTCGATTTTTCATGCCTGATTTCGCATCAGAATCACCTGGGAGCTTTAGACAATAACTAATGTGGAAACAACCCAAATGTCCTTAGATGGATGAAGGGATAAACAAAATGTGACATATATATACAGACAGTGGAATATTATTCCTCAATGAGAGGAATAAAATTCTGAGACCTGCCACGTGGATGAACCTGGAACACACTGTGCTAAGTGAATTAATAGCCAGACACAAAAGGACAATAAGGCTCCTAGAGTAGTCAGATCCACAGAGACAGTCAGTAGAATAGAGGTTCCCAGGGTCTGGGGGGTGGGGGGAAGTTAATGTTTAATGAGTACAGAGTTTCAGCTTGAGAAGATGAGAAAGTTTGGAGGTGATGGATGCACCACAATGTGAATGCACTTAATGCCACTGAATGGTACACTCAGAAATGGTTAAAATGGGAAAGTTTATGTTATGTATATTTTATCATGATAAAAAATGCTAGGTTTGATGATTAAAGGCATTGGGGTGCCCACATGACCTGGGCAGTTCAGGGAGGTGTGAGTTCCTGGGAGTCACTTGGACACCAGGAAGGAAGCAGGGCCTGAGACAGTTTCCCAGTATCCCACCCAAAAGGGTCGGCCCAGGGGGAGGGGAACAGGGCAGAAAGCAGGAGAAGGGAGATATAGGGGGCACGCTGTGGGTCCCTCACCTCTGCCCCCACCCACATGGTTCCCTCCCAAAAGCACACATTTGGGCTAATTCTGAACACTCCTGTGGACAGAAAAATGAAGCCCACCATGTCAGTGAACAAAAAATGTGGTCTGCCACCAAGCCAGCAGCCACTGCAGCCCCCCACCTTCCCGAGGTGCCCCCTGAGGGGAATTATTAGGGATGGAGAAAAAAATGGGATCCTGGCCCAAGATAGTTAAGGTGCATATCAAAGGAATAATTTCAGTGGGCCCAGACTCTGGCATCTTCCCATACATAGCAAGGCACCAAAATCATTAACTGGACGTGTCTGTGTTTTGTGATGAGCAGTAATCTTTTGTAATATCTCTGCTACATGTTTCCCCCCTCCCCCCCAGGAAAAACTCCTATATATCCTGGCTCCTCCCTTACCTCTTTGGAAGTATCCCTCAGAGCTGAGAGGCTGCCTTCCTGGGCTCTAGTCCTCAGGAATGTCCTTGAATGAAAAAACATAATTCTCAACTCAACCTTTAGGTTGTGCTTCTTTTTTCTCCAGTTGACACCTCCCCCTACCCTCTGCCGTGGCCAACCAGAGAAGCAATGGTGGCCAGACAAGGACAAAGACAACACAAGGGAAATCCTTCTCCACCTCCACCGCCCACAACCATGGGAGCGTGTAGGGACTCAGAAAAGGAAAGAGAATGTGAAATGAACATTGGAACTGGACGCAGGGCAGTTTTCAACTAGCCTGGGCATTTCGCTACTGAAGGTGTCTTTAAGATACTGGAAAGATCTCAGAGAACAAGATTTACAGACAAAGAAAACACCCTTTCATACGTGTGCTCTATACACATGTAGCAGGCTAGCTTCCCTCGTGGGGTCTTGTTGAGGATCCCGGGAGCTCGGGGGAGGCCTCAGGATATGTGGGTTGAATGAAGGGGCATAGAAACAAAACAGCAGAGCTGGGGGTGCCGGTGAGGTGGGAGGGGTCAGGAGAGGGAGCATGCTCCCCAACCAACCCCCCCACCCTGGCCACCACTGTGGGAAAGGGCCACGGAAAATGCCTGAGCTGTTTTATGCCAAGGCATCACCCAGACTGCAAGAAAGGAACTGTGTCTGGGTGACAGGCTTGGGGGCAGGATGGAGACTGGAGGGAGCCCCTCCCCATATTGGTACCCTGCCCTCTCCTGGCAGTTCTTCCTGCTTCCCTCATCCTTGCACAACCTTCCCGCCCCAGGGGTCTCCTGCAGCTGCCACACGTGCTGATGGAAGCTGAGGTTTCCATGGCAACATTGACGTCATGGACCTGGAGTCCCAGAACGCTGCCTCCCGCCCCCACCGCCAGCCTGGCGCAGCCCCAGCCTTGTTCTGTGGCAGCTGGGACATCAGGGGCACTGGAGTTGCCCCCTGCCCTCTGCTCTGTCTCATCCTGGCCACCAGAGGCAGACAGGTGTGAACCAGGCCAGCCAGGTCTCACCTGCTAGCTGCCTTCCCGTTCCCCGCTTCCTCCTGCCCCTTTGTCCTCAAGCTGCTCTCAGCTGGCTGCTAGCTGAACAGACCTTACTTCCTGCTTTATGAACAGGAAGCCCCCTCCCTCCCTGGGAGAAAGCACATTTTAATAGAATGTGGGAGGTGAGGTGTTGGCCGCTTCCCCCTCAATGTCTGCGTCCCTCCGGTCCATTCCACAATAAAGCCAGGGGATTATTTAAAATACTTTCAAATTATTGTATACCCATCCCCCACCACTTTGCCTCAGGGCCTCTGCACATGCTTTTCCCTCTACCTGGAATACTGTTCCCTCCTCCATCTCCCCTCTGGTCACTCTGGGCTCCTTCTTCAGGTCTTGGCAGGTTAGCTCCATCCAGGAGTTTCTCACTACAGCATGTGCTTTCTTTTCATTCTGTACACTGCTGTTATGGAAAAAAAGAATTGTGGGATTATTTGTCTACCAGCTGCTTCCTCCCTCAGACTGTATGTGGTAGAGGACAGTGTTTATTTTATTCACTCCTGAGTCCCCAGTGTGCCTGGCACACAGTAGATGCTCAATAGATTTTTTTGAAAAACAGGCCTACTGAGATTTAACTTACATAACATACAATCCACCCAAGTAATGTGTACAATTGCATGGTTTTTTTTTTAGCAGATTCACAGAGCTGTGCGGACATCACCACAGTCAATTTTAGAACATCACTGAAAACAAACCCCTGCCCTTTAGCTCTCACCTTCCTATCCCCCAACCCCTCAGCCCTAAGCAAACATTTGTTGACTTTCTGCCTTCGATTTCTCTGTGCTGGACGCTCTTATGGCTGGAATCTGCAGTATGTGGACTTGGGCATCTTTCACCCAGTAGTGTTTTCCAAGTTCAGTGTATGTGTTTTTGCTCAATGGATGAATAAATGGGTGATAGAATGAATGAAAGGCCATGGGAAGCAAAGGGAAGGCTCTCTCCCAGGTGGGATGATGAGCCACGGGAGGAAGGACCTGATCTTTTATGGGGTCCACATCTCACAAGGGACAGACTCTGAATGAGACTGAACCTGGCTGCCTCAGACATGCGCTTCATTGTCTGAGCTCAACATTGACATTCCAGCCTCCCTGCCCACCCCCTGACATCAGATGTAGGTCAGTCACGTACCCTGCCCTGTACAGCTGCATGGGTTGTGCACTGCACAAGGGTGCTACCTATAAGGGAGTTTGTACGTTTATTATCCAAACCTGTATGACAATTTTCCAGCAGATGGCAGTAGAATGTTTTGAGGAGGGGACACTTAACCAGTCGCCAGGAGGCTTCATAAGGATGAACAAGTACAGCTCTGCTAGGAGACATCTTGGTGGCATTGGCACCTCTTGCCCCCCAGCCCAGACACGGTAGAGAGGAGCAGCAGCCACTTTTCTGTTTTGCTGCCACTTTTTAAAAATTGAAGCAAAATTCAAACAAAAGAAACCACTTTAAAGTGGCATTTAGAACATTCACAATGTTGCACAATCACCACCTCCATCTAGTTCCAAAGAATGTTCATCACCCCAAAATAAAACCCCACATCCGTTAAGCAGTCCCTCCCCAGCCAATGGTAAACCCCAATCTGTTTTCTCTTTATACAGATCTGCCTATTCTGGAGATTTCATATACATGGTATCACACAATATGTGATCTTTTGTGTCTTATTTCACTGAGCATGATGTTTTCAAGATTCATCCACATTGGAACATGTATCCGTGCTCCGTTCCTTTCTATGGATTGATAATAGTCCATTGTCTATATTCACCACCTTTATCTGTTCATCTGCTGATGGGCATTTTGATTGCTTCCACCTGTTGCCACTTTTAAAAAGCTGATGCATAACATACACAGTAAATTATACAAATCTTAAGTGTAGTGTTTCATAAGTGTGGAAACATCCGTGTATCCGCAGATCAAGACGTAGAGTATTTTTCATCCCCCCTCCTACCTTCCTGACCAAGAACAACACCTCCCCTCCTTGCAGAGATGACCCCTGCTGTGACCTCTATCATCACAGATGACCTATGCCTGTTTTCAGACTTTATATAAATGGAAACGCACAGCAAACGTTCATTAGTATCTGGCTCCTTTCACACAATGTAATGTCTACCCAATTAGTCCATGACGTTGGGTGCGTCTGCCGACCTTTTTCTCTTTTTCTGCAGAATCACGTCATCTGCTTGTGTCTCCGTGTATTTGTTCTTTCTCCTGTTGGTGGAGACATTTGTGTCGTCCACTGTGTGTCTGTCCCACAGTTCGTTTATTCATTCTCCTGTGAGTAAACACTTGGGTTGTTTCCACTTGGGGCTATCATGAATAATGCTAACGTAAACACTCTTGTTTGGGTATTTGGTGGACATGTGAGCTCAGCTCTCTTGGGCATCCACCCAGGATTGGAGCTTTGGGGTCACGGTGTTGGCAGATGTTTAGTTTTAGTAGATACACTTCCCAAAGTGGTTGACCAATTTCTCCTCCCACCAGCAGTGTCTAGTGATTAATCAGACACTGGCCCATCTTACCCCTCACTGTCACTGTCCCCACCACAGTGTGTTGAATGGTGGCCTCGGAAGGTGCATTCCTCTGGCACTAGTGACTGGGACCTTATACGGAAAAGGAGTCTTCTTTGCAGATGTGATGAGGTTAAGGATCTGGCCATGAGATCATCCTGGATCAGCCAGGTGGGCCCTAAATCCAATGTCAAACGTCCTTACAAGAGAAAGGCAGAGGGAGATATGCGACAGAGAGGAGGCGGGCACGTGAAACAGACAGAGACGGGAGCGATGCAGCTGAGCCCCCAGAAGCCAGAACAGAGAAGGAAAGTTTGCTCCCCTAGAGTCTTCAGAGATGGCAAGACCCTGCCGACATCTTGACTTTGGACTTCTGGTCTCCAGAAACATGAGAACACCCTTGTGTTTTACACCCCCGGCATTGCGGTACTTCTTGTGGCAGCCCAAGAAGGCCGATGCACTCACTCTATGTCCTAGGGCTGCTGTAAGAGAGCACCACCAGCTGGGGAGGCTTCAAACAACATAAGTTTATTCCTTCCCGGCTCTGGGGGCCAGAAATCTGAAATCGGGGTGTTGGCAGGGTTGGTTCTTTCCGAGGGCTGTGAGGGAGCACCTGTTCAGGCCTCTCTCCCGGCTTCTGGGGGCTTCCCAGCCATCCCTGGTGTGTAAGATACATCATTCCAATCTCTGCCTTCATCTTCACATGGTCTTCTCCCTGTGCGCCTGTCTCTTCAGATCGATTTCCTGCTGTGCAAGTCTGCTTCTGTGTCCCAATTTCCCCCTTTTTAAAAGGAACTAACCACATTGGATTAGGGCCCATTGTTACTTGAATACTTTGTAAAGACCCTATTTCCAAATAAGGTCACACTCTCAGGTGCTGGGGTTTAGGACTTCAACATCTCTTTTTTAAGGGACACAATTCAGCCCCAATAATGACACCTCCCCTCATCATGCTCTCCAGCTGCATTTCCCAGCATAGGTCCTGCCCTGGTCTGTTGCCACATCTTTGCATACTCCCCTTTCCTCTTTGATGACTTGACTAATGTCTTCATTCTTCAGTCTCAACAATATCACCTCCTCCAGGGAGCCCCCCCTGACACCCAACACCTGGGTTAGCTGCCACTCTCTGTGCCTGCCATAGCTTCCTGTTGTAGTATTTGTCACACAATAATATCAGGGCTGTCCGACTCCTTGCCTGCCTGCACCAGGGCCCTCGGCCCCAGAGGGCAGGGGCCCTATCTCTTGCTTCTCTTGCGTGTTTTCTAGTACCTGTTAGCACCTGCCAGAAGCAGGTGTCCAATAAAGAATAGTCGAATGCTTGAATGCTGAATAAATGAATGAGACTAGGCCCTTTTCCAAGGGCCCCCTCTCCCTTGGGCCCCTCTGCTGCTATCCTTTATAGAAACTTCTAGCGAAGTCTAGCTAGCTTTAGAGTAGTCTGTCAGACACAAATGACAATCAAGTTCCCACATGGTACAACTCCAGGGAGCACCATTTACACTGTAGTCTAAGTTCCCTGTGAGTAGGGTGATCTGGAGAAGAGCAGCGAGCTGGCCTGCGGACCACAGAGCTCAGATCCCTCTAAGCTGACAGCCACTCTCTTGGGAATGTTTCTCTCTACCCCCAGTTCAGGATTTGCCCTGAAGTTTCCCGATTAACTTCCCCCGTCAGCTCAAGGAGGCCTACAGCTCCATTGGGTCTTCATCAGGCCCCTCACCGTCAGCTGCTGGGGTTGCCTGTGTGCTCTGGAGGGCCAGGCAGGGTCCTTGCCTGAAATGGAAGGCCCACCTTGCTGGGTTCTGCAGGGAACGTGAGGAGGGGGGGGCGGGGCTGCAGGTTAGGGACTCAACAAGGGAGTCTGAGGACCCGGGGAACTCACGCCAGGGCGCTGGTACCACGTTCAGGTCAGCAGGGGAGGAGAAGACATGGCATCACTCAGTTTCTCCAGGAGAAGGGCACCGCTGGAGCCGTGGACCTTCTGGGGCATGGTGGGTGGGGAGTGAAGGGACATACTGGGCCAAGGCTGCAGGTGGGGGCGGGGGTGGGGCTTGTGCTGCTCTGAGAGCTGGAATCGATCCCATCTGAGCTCATGAGCTCACGGAGGGAGGCCGCGGCTACTGCCAGAGAAGCACGGGGGAGGAGAGGCCCTGACCTCTCTCCTCCCGCCTCCCCGCCTCCTCCAGGTGCCTGCATTCTCCTTGCTCAGGAGCCCAGATGACAGTGTGGAGAAGGGTGAGGACAGGCGCCTGCTAGGTCCCACCTTCCGTTCGTCTGGTAGTGATGAGTGCCTGCCTTGAGCCAGGCCCTCACCTGATGGGAAAGTTCAGAGACGGCAGTTTGCGTGCCTCACACCACTTAAGTCTCAAACTGCAGCTGGCTGTTGTAAAGCCAGGGCTACCTGGCCTGAGGACTGAGGCTCCAGGCGCCTCCTCGCCAACCCTGCAAGTCCGGGGCCCCCTTATCCTCCCCCTAGGCACCTGTCTTTCCTGTGTGGCCACAGGTGGGCACGTGGAGCCACTGATCGGCTGCCCACGTAAGGGATGGATGGGGAGCAGGTGTGCAGAGGCAGGGAGGTCAAAGGGGTAGGAAGATGGTGTGGGGGGACCTGTACCAGTTGTCCTTGGGAGAAAGATGAGGGGTCTGGCTGAGGGTTGGGAGGTGGAGGCACAGATGATGGAGACTCAGGAACATTCTGGGGCGGCCTGGGCAGGCCAGCGATAGATTGGATGTGGGGCAGAGTGAGTGATGGGGCCACAGGACAGTGGTGGAGAGAAGAATTACATTTCTTATCTGGGGGAAGAGGCAGCTGGCTGGATGGTCTAGGTGCTTGACCTCAGAGAGCCCTCCACAAACCAGAAGCTTCCACATCATCCAGAGGTCCTCAGAAATGCAGTCTCATGCCCTACCCAGACCCTGGGAATCAGAACCTGCATTTTCTGGAGACCCTCAGGTTGGTCTGAGAAGCTATGGACTAGAGCTCCCCTGAGACCCTGCCTCACAGCAGCCTAGGTCGGTGGCTGGGTTCTCCCCTGGGGTGGGGGTGGGGGTGACTCTGTTCCCTGGGGACACCAGGGACATTTTCAGTTGTTACAACTGCGGGGGGGGGGCAGTGCTCCTGGGATCTAGTGGGTTGGGGCCAGGGTGTACCACCCTTCGATGCACAGGGTGGCCCCACAGCAAAGGATGACCTGGCCCCAAGTGTCCACAGCACCAGGGGTGAGATACCCCAGATGCCTCGATGTGGGTGTCCAGGCTCTGCCATGAGTCCTTGACTTTTAACCTAAGTCTTGCCCCTTCCTGCCCCCTGCAAAGCCCCCTCAAAGCCACACAGAAAGGCCAGATGTCAATGAGTCACTTACAGTTTATTTTTGCCTGAAAGTATTTCACATCTCTGAACACAGCTACGTGACAGTAGTATTACCCATCAGGAAAAGCAACAGTGCGAAGGGAAAAGGTGGCATGTCTCGGCTCTTCTTCTTTTTTTTCTTTTTAATTTTAAGTTTTTTCTTTTTTTTTTCTTTTTTTTTTTTTTTTGCTTCTGCTTCTTCCTGCACCAGAGTGCTGTAAAGTATGGGACTGGAAGGGAGCAAATAAAACCAAACAACAGAAAACAACAACAACAACAACAACAAAACAAAACACAAAACGGAACACACTCACACGCACACACGAAATCAAACCTGGCACGGAAAATGAGTTAAGACTGAAACCCAATTTCTCTTTTTTTTTCCTTTTTTAAAAAAATGAGGGCATAGTCGGGGGGTAATAAAGTCTACCTAGCAAAGTATAAAACGACAAAAGCATGGTTTCCATTGAATAAGATTAAATATATATAAAACAATTACATTGACTGGGGGTTAGGTCTGGAGGTGCCGGAGGCGGGTGTTTGTGCTAAACCAACAGAAGAAGGGGCTTGGGGGAGAGGGGACCCCAAGTAAACCATGAGGGCTGTTCTGTACAGTGAGGGCTTGTTTATAAAAGAAATGGAGGCAGGTGTGTCTCCAGGGCAGGTGAGGGGACAGAAGGGTAGAAAGGGCGTCTGCGCTGCAGTGGTCACATTCGAGGGGTGGGGTGGGCGGTCAGGCTGGTGGAGGAGACGTCTCTCTTCTCCCAAGAGACCATGCAAAGAGGCGGGCATGCATGAGGGGACCACGGGAGGCACAGGACGGCAGGGAGGCCACAGGTCGCAGAGTCTCAGTCGGGACGGGAACAGTAGAGGCCACGGGGATGGGAGTGCTCCGGGGGAGGGGGCGGGGGCAGCTCTCCCATGGGATGGACGGGAGGACAGGTTAGCACCCCCCCCTCCAAATGTGTACAAGGGGGCCAAGAGAAAGCTGGGGCCTTGGAAGGAGCAAGACCACAAAGTGGAGGCCCCACTTTTCCTCCCCCAGCCTGACCCCCAACCCGTGAGGAAACTGGAGACTTCTGGAATCCAAGTGCACGGTGGCGGGCAGAGGGACGGAGAGACAGACAAGAGAGCATTAGCATACAGAATCCATTACGAAAAAGCAATTAATTTTCCAAGGAGGTTCTTTTTTTTTTTTTTTTTTTGTCTGTTTTGTTTCCTTTAAAAAAATAACAAGAATACTACCACTACCCCGACAGCTGACTGGTTTGTACAGTACTACACGCCAGGGTGGCCGGTGGGCGGGCGGGCGGGAGGGTCAAAGACGTCATAAATAAGAGGCAGGTCTCAGACCTGCAATTTGTCAACATTTCTTAAATAGGCGCATTATTTAAATCTTATGTACAACAAGGATCACTTTGCATAGCAATGGCGAGGACACAGGACGGTGTGATGACGGTGTCTGGGTCTGGTCCCGATGCGATGGTGGGACCCCGATGCATCCTTCCTCGGCCTCCAGACCCATCGGGGTCAGTCGAGTGATGGTGGCATCGGAGTTGACTTTTCCCACACGGCATTGAACACAAAGGCAAAGAAAATCCACAAAGGGTCCCCCCTCCCCAAGCCCCCCACCCCCACCCTCTCCCGGACCTGCTGACGCTCCTCTGGTTGCTACAAAGTCCGTTTTAGATCAGGTCAGGGTTTCCGATTATGAAGCTAAAAGAATTAGGTGGGGGCTGGGCGTGCTTACGGACCCCTCCCCACCCCCTCCCCCCCTCCGCCCTCTGCCCCCAGAAAGACGCCCCCATCTATCTCACAGCCAGGATGCGGGGTGGGACCCCGGCCCCGCTGCTCTACGGCTATCAGTCAAGAGTTATGTGTTGTAGATGCAAACTCCTTCCTGCCGAGCGGGAGCTTCACCAGGCTTCTGTGTAGCGGACGTCCACCTCCTTCAGGTTGGGAAGCTTGGCCTACGGAAGCGAGAAGGATCCAGTCCCTTCCAGAACCTGTCGGTGCCCAGCTCTACCCATGCTGGTGGCTGTGGCTGGCCTTCCCGCCGTGTCCCCACTTCGCCACGATTGGGGGCTCCTGAGCTCGGAGCTGGAGGACCTCAGGGAGAACCCAGCAGGTGGGATGTGGCCGGCCCCCGAGACAGCAGGCGACAGCTGCTGGGAAGTCCACGTCCCTGACTTAGAGGGGCTTTAGGTCACTGGCCCCGGGGGCAGGAAGCCCCAGGTGTGAGGCCCAGCCCTGCAACTTGCTGGCCGAGTGCCCTTGGGCAGAGCCCCAGCCAGTGGGAGATGGTTTCCTCATCTGTGGACGGAATCCGAGTCCAACCCTGGCCTCAGAGCACGGTACGAGGGACTAAACACAAATGCAGCGCAAAGCCAGAGCACCCTGTCCAAGACAATGCCACGTGCTCTGCAAACGGGACTGTTCTTAATTTGACCACTGTCTGTGGCCTCACAGTTGTCAGGGGTCAGGCAGGGAGAGTAAAGGGGGTCCATAAGCTACAGCTAGGGGTCACTGAGAGCCTTCCCACTGTTGCTGGACTCCAGGATCCCATCTGCTCCTCTGAGACCTGCTTCCTGCTCCCCATCCCTGCCACCCGATGCACTTCCTCTCATCCTTCTTTTATAAACAGTTGGCTTTTTCTTAACAAGCCTTCACTGTACTAGAGAGGCTGCTAACTGGCCTCCTGCCTTTACTTCCTGCCTCCCCAGCTTTCCTGTGCACTGGCCAGTGTGATCTTTTAACACATGCACCACACACACACACATACACAATTCCTCACTGTTCCTCTCCAGTGCTCAACAACCCTCAATGGCTCCCCACTGCCCAGCAAGAGGTTATAAACTAGGCTGGCAGTCACCAGTGCAGTATTATTTAAAAAACATTCAGGCCAGCCTTTCAAAATTAGGAGACTGCAACCGAAGAATCTAGATTTCCAGTTTCTCTTGAAAACTGGGAAGAACTGCCCAGCCTCACCTGCCTTGCACAGAGCAGAGGCCGCCTCCCCCATGGCAGGCAGCCTCCAGTCTGCCCTGAGTCCTTGAAACAGAGGCTGGGCATCACTGGCCAGGATCATCAAGTCAGCACCACGTGTCTCCCAAATGTGTGAGAGATGCACGCCGACTGAATGGGACCTTTCTTCCCAGGCGGCTCATTACAACTCTTTCCCACTTGGACTCTGGAGCACTAACACCTCTACTTCTTCAGTGAGGTCCCTGGGGTTGGGGCTAAAATGCCCACCTGATTTGGCAGGTCTGGGAGGTGCTTGTCTGATGACCTCCGAGTGAGGCTGATGGTATTGGGGTCTGAGCCCCCTGGGTAGGCACTCTGGCCGCCTGCTCTGGCCCTTCCCGCAGCCCCTGCCCTCTGCTTTCCATGTGCTCCTCGGGCACCTTAGCAGTCTCCCTCTTTTGCCCTGCCTGGCAGACTCACTTCTTAAGACTCCCTTTCAGGGAAGCTCTTCCACCCCAATGAACAGAGCTGGCCATCCCCTCCCTGCTGGCCCATGAGCCCCGTTCTGCCTCAGTTTGCTATGATATTCTGTCTGCTGGGACTGAGCTTCCTGCCGGGCACAAGTGAGCCAGCCATACCTTGGCGTCTCTGTCCTCAGCACAGGCCTGGCACACAGTAGGTGGTGCATCTGGAGGCTTGGCCACGGAGTGAGCACCCCAGGCTGCCTGCCTGGCTGAGCTGGAGGGGAAGCTAGGAGGGGAGGTCCTGCTGGTGGTGGGCCTTGGCTGAGAGCTGTGGAGGACCCCCTCCATTGGATTCTAGGGATCCCAGGTGCCGTTGCACTCCTGGCACCATCTGTGTCTCCTAGCCTAGCCCTTCCCTCCCAGGGCCCTGGCTCTGCAGCCACGCCCACTCCTCTGGGCCCAGGAGCCTGTTGAAGACCCAGCCCATCCAACCCTGACAAGATACGCTTTTTTACAAACAAAATATGCCTGCCTTCCACAATTCAGATCCTCTTTCTTTCCTTGATTCTAATTTGTCAGCTATGTGACTGCAAAAATTCTCCATGCTGCTACTCTTACGCACACTCCAAAAACCTATTTTCCATGTAACAGCCAGAACAAGCTTTTAAAAATGCAACTCATCACCCTGCTTAGAGCCTCTGAAAGCTTTCCACTGAACTTGGATGAAATCCAGAGTCCTTCTGTGACCTATGAGGGCTTATTTCATCTGGTCCCAGTCTGTCTCTTGCTTTCTAAAGTCTCATTTGCTACAAAGTCAGTTTGTGCCAACCCTTTCTGCCTCAGGACCTTTGCACTTGCAAAGGAAGGAAGGAAGGAAGATGGGAGGGAGGAGGGAAGGAAGGGATTACCTTCAGGTCTTCGTAGGTGTCAGCCGAGAGCTTGGTGCTATTCATGTTCAAGCTGCAGAGACTCTT
Organism: Camelus bactrianus; assembly: GCF_048773025.1. NCBI lineage: Eukaryota > Metazoa > Chordata > Mammalia > Artiodactyla > Camelidae > Camelus > Camelus bactrianus. Next base: position 51,398,519 of record NC_133547.1, read on the forward strand.
CATGGCTGTACAGGGACAGACAGACAGTCACTAGGTCAGTGAGACCCCCACAGGGGCAGCTGTAGGTACAAGATCGTCAAGCTGGGGTTTCTGATTGAGTTTCCAAGGCCTCTGTTTAGGAGACAGGGTGGAGGAGGTGGAGTTTCAGAGGCAAAGCCAGGGGCCACTAAGTACAGAACGTCTATTTCAGGCGGGTGATGATTTGAACTGGGCCTCTGTCCTCTCCCTGCCCTCTGAGCCTCCCTCCCTTCTGGTTCCTCTACCCTGTCCTTGCACTGCCCACTTCCAAATGTCCCCAGAGCTCACCTACCACACTGCAGACAAGCCCTCATCTCTCAAGGAAACCCCAGAAGCTCTCCTACTAGGAGCTGACCCAGCTCCTCGAAAGCAGGTCTCACACTTCGGTTTTGCATCAAGGGGAGCACAGAAAGCCGCTGAAGACGCAGTGTGCTTTCCCACTCCCGAAGGCACCGGGGGGGGGGCTGGAGGCCCAGGAGGACCCTCGCCCCTCCCCAGCCACCCAGAGTGTGCCACCGACCTTGCAGGAGTCATGCCCACTGCCCAGCATGCCTCCCCCTTGGCCACTTCACATCTTTCACCCCCAGATCCAGTCACCTCCCTGGGAAGCCTTTCTTGATTCCTCCCAGCTGAGGCACAGGGCCTCTCATCCAAACCTGAAAATGGGAAGTGCACACTCCCAGGCTCCACATCGCCCAAGATGTGAGTTCAGCAGATTCGGGTTAAGGTACAGGAATCGGCAAGTCTCGGTTCCTCGTGTGTTTTGCGGCTCCTTCTACCAGGGAAGTGCTTCTCAAACTTTAATGTGCGTGAGGGTCACCCACGTAGTTTCTAACTTAGCAGTATGGGGCAGGGCCCTAGAGACTGCATTTTTAACCAGCTCCCGGTGTGACAGCATCAGGAGGGTCTGGGCTGGGCCTTACTCATGTTTCCCCCTTTCCTCTAGAATACGAGCTCCACGAGGGCAGGAAACTCCCCCCGCACACTGCCCGGTGCGTGGTGTTACATCTGCCACGTGAATGACTGAATGAATGAATGAATACACAAACGAATGAATGGACTCACAGCTGAGAGCCAGCAGGCCGGCGTCGGTGACGGGCGTCTCACACAGGTTCAGCACCTGGAGCATGGTGAGGTGTTCCGACAGGAGCCGCAGGCCGGCGTCTCCAAACTGTGGGGCAGAGACCCTCTCAGCCTGGAGACCAACTCTGGTCCCCCGGGCCCCCTGGGGCTTCGACTCCGAGGCTGGGGCTGGGGCAGTGGCGGACGAAGGAGACAGGGACAGATCATGGTCCTGAGGCCCTGGGCCCTTCACACCTCAGGACCTGCTCTCACTTCTCTTCAGAGACTCCAGTGCCCTGACCTGGGTTCAGATCCAGCTTCTGCCGGTGGACGTGGACCAGACACGGGCCCCGCCAGGAGACGGTGCCACCATCTGTCTGGGGGCGCTTTGAACTCAGTGACTCGTGGCTACAGGGCAGCCCCTCCCTGGGTGGGACAGCAGGACAGCTGGGAACACTCTCTGCGGTGAGCTGAGGGTGCTGCAGGGTCTGCACCTCACACAGGGGGTGGGGAACCACGCGTGCTGATCCACGCCAAGTGCTTAACACTCAATCAATGCTGCACGCAGACAGCGGGCACTGGGTACTGCGGTCATTGTTATAACAAACAGATCCACAAGCCGCACCCCCACCCCCACTGCACATGTCCGCTCCACCTTTCAGCACCTCTACGACTGCCCAGCACATCCCTGCTCTGGGGCCTTGGCAACTCTAACTGTGAAACGGGCCACTGGGCTCACGAAAGCCTAAACTTCCTCTGGCCTGGGACACTCTGGGGGACATGGGCGCTGAGTTGGGGAGGCGGTGGTGTGATCAAGCAACTGGACCCCTGGGTTTTGGGCAGAAAGGCCAGCCATGGAGGAGGGTGCAGGGCAGGAATGGGGCAGGGGTGCCCAGTGGGCAGGGAGGGGGGAGGGGGCAGGGTGTGGGGCAGGCTGCCTGTACCTGAGTGGACCACAGGTTTAGCTGCTTGAGAGAAGGCAGTTTGATGAGGTGCTCAGCGCAGGCACTGGTTACATTGGTGAAGGCCAAACTGAGGTTCTCCAGGTTTCCGAAGGAGCCAGAGCTCAGCAAACGAGCCAAGTCGGCATCCTGCAGGTGGATGGATGGATGGGCAGGCGGGGTCTCAAGAGAGGCCTTGGGCCTTCCTCTCCCTTCCCCCCAAGAAAGCTGCAGCTGGGGGGACATCATGGCCCAGTGGGCTGGGCCAAGGGAGGGGCGTCAGGGAGGGTGGGGCTGCCTCCGTGCATGTCTCCGTGGGTGGCAGCTGCCCAGCCAGGAGAAAGCCTTCAGTGCTGTGACTCACACCTTGAGTCATGACTGGGGTGTTCTGAGGCCATCTCCCTCCCCCAGGCGTGTGTGCGTGTGTCAGTCCAACCATCTCACTTCCCAGATGGCAGCTCGTGCCCTTTTCCCACCTGCAAGCACCGAGGCCCCCCAATTCTAAGACCAACGGAGATCAGTGAGTATGGGAGCACTAGACTCTGAGCCCACTGAGGGTAATATCCATTTTCCTTTCCATCTTTGTGATAGAATCCTTGAGTTTTAGCTGCCACTTGGTTGCCCTGAATTAAGGCTAATTTTCCAGCCAGGTGGGGCCATGTGCTAAAATCTGGACAATGGGATATAAGCAGATGTGTCCAATGGAACTTCCAGGAGGGTCCTTAAAGGGAAGGGGCATGTTCTTCTTTGCCTCGTCCTCCTTCCTCCTGGCTTAAATGGAGACAAGATGGCTGGAGCTTGAGCAGCCTTTTTGGACCATGAAGTGGAAGCTATGTGCCAAGGTCAGTGGGGCAGCAAGATAGAAGGACATAAGATCCCTGAAGACTTTGTAAAATGGGGAAGGAAAGAGGCATCAACCTCATAGGCTTGTTGTGAGGATAAAATGAACTATGAGTACAGTATCTGATACGTGAATGCTCAATGAATGTTAGCTATTATGACCATTACTATGAATAACTGATAACATAGCAACATTAATATCAACTATAATCTTTATCATAATGTTTGGTTTCCTGCAACCCAGTTCCCTCCTGGAAAAGCTGGCTTGTCAAGTACCACAGGGTCCTTGTTCACCTGCCCCCATCACCTCCAACAGACACTGTCTGCTGCTCCCCACCAGGGAGGACGAACCCACCTTCCCTCCACCCAGCCCAGCCGGAGAATGAAAACAACTCACTGTGGACTTGGAGGGCAGTGTTAGCCTGGTGGGCCCGCCTTTCCTTTGCTGCAACAGAAGTCAGACTGATTACACCCCCACTCTTTTCCCTGAGACTCCACCCTGTGTCTCCACCTCTATTAACACCTCTCATGGCACTATTTGTATTTCTTGGTAGTAGAAGGCAACGCGGTGGTCTTGGTCTCAGGGGCAGACCCCATGGCAATATCCGAAGGCAGGTGGTTTATTAGAGGGTTGATCCCAAGAAACGCCAGCAGGGGGGTGGGGAAGTGAGGCTGTGTAGGCCACTAAAGGAAGAGGGTATTATTACCCCATCTACCCCTGGGGCCCCTGGGAAATAGTGGAGAAGTCACGTCTCAGGGAGATCCCACCTGAAGGTGAGTGTTTATACATCTTCTCCCATTAGTCATTGGTTAAGAGCTGTTCCAGGAGACCAGGGGGCGTGAATTCTTTACCCCTTCCGTCCTGCTGTGCACGTGGATAGGGAAAATCCTTTGGCCAAGAGGTGCGGGTGCTGGCATTTGGAAATTAAGCCTCCATTTGCTGAAATGAAGGGCCTACAGGATGTGGGGGAGGGAGGGTGCACAGAGACAGTGACTGCCATGCATGGCTCTGAGGGTGAGACAGGATGCAGCCCTGGCCAGGCCCCACATGGGCTGTTTGACATTGGCCCATGGACTTGACCTCTCTGATCATCTGGTAACCTGCCTGGTAATCCTGACACCTTTGGGTCTGGAGGAGGGTTCAGTGAGACAGAGGCCCACACAGGTGCCACGGTCTCTGGGCTTTACCCCATGACACCCAGCCGTGCTCAGGCTGGCCGAGCGCGGGAGCCCCGGGAGTCGGGCCGCGGACTCACCAGCTCCTTCAGCTCCCGCTGCCGGTCGCACAGCTGCTCGTACATGCGCTTGCCTACACCCGTGCTCTCCAGGGTCGAGATGATCTGCAGCTGAGTGTCGTTGTTGTCGATGATGTTGTATTCCAGCATCAGGCACAGGATCTGCCCGCAAGAGCCGGGAGGCGTGTTACTGCCAGCCCGAGACTCTGGGACCAAACCCTCGGCCTGTCCCAGCAGCCCCACACGCCCGGAGACGGGGCCAAGCTCAGCATGCCCTGTGCATGCCAAGGTCATATAGCAAAAATCAAGAACCATGCTCTCTCCCTTGCCCTCTGCACTTCCGGTTGTGTGATGGTGGGCAAACTGCCTACCCAGAGTGCCCTCTGTGCCCTGGGAACGTGAGTGGACACGCACTGAGTGCACAGTACATTCTGGTAAACATGTGTGGGCACAATACACACCCGGCCCCTGAGGGCTGGCAGAACCCAAAAGACCAGACACCTCTTTCTATCCCTCGTTCTTCCCCTGGTGCCTGGCACATAGTAGATGTTCAAGACACTGAGCTGGCGCCCTGGGGAACATCTGCCTTCCATCTCTCTGCTCAGTCCTCTCTCCACAAGTTCCCCTGTACTAGGTGGTTGGAACAAGCATGTGGATCAAACGCCGAGCAACTCCCCAGGACCTTTGAGTACCTGGTAGGCTCTTCACACATGTCTACGGCATCCTGAGCCTCTCATCCTCTGGACTCACCGTGTTCCAGCCACCCTGGCCTCCTCCCTGTTCTGCCACCAAGGCCTTGGCATATGCTGTCCTCATGGCCTCCTCCCTTCCTGCCACAGGGCCTTGGCATATGCTGTCCCCACGGCCAGGGATGCTCTGCTCCTGCCTTCTTGCTAACTCCTCCTTGGTCCTCAAATCTCATCCACCATAACTCTCACTTGCACAGAAAGCTCAGGTGGTCAAATTCTTTGATGCTCTTCCCGGTGAGAGATGAAGTCTAATTTCCAACCCCTTGACTACAGGCCAGCCTTGGTGACTCACTTCTAATGGGTGGAAAGTGGCAGAAGTGATGCTGCCTGACTTCTGAGGCTGAGTTAAAGTGATATGGCTTCTGCCTGATCTCTCTCTGGACAGTGGCTCTGGGAGCCCCAGACATCTGGGGACTGTTGGGGAGACAGAGGTGATGTGAGTACCTGGGGCTGGCATGTACTCCCTGGTGGGTGGGAAGGCTATGACCAAGGCTGCTGTGTGGACATGCAGAGTCCCAGCTTGTTTTCTGCCACCTGGGAGCCCCACCTGCTCCAGTCTCCACTGGTGGAGTCCCCTCAGCCCAGTGCCAGACATGTGAGGGAAGCAGCCTTGGGAGGACCCAGCCCATCCCAATGACTGTGACCCCATGAAGGACCCAGAGTGAGAAGTGGTCAGCTGAGCCCAGTCACCCCAAGACTCATGAGTAAAACAGATGAGTATTAGTGTTTGAAGCCCCCAGCTGGGGTGGTCTGTTCTGCAGTAGCAGACAAATGGAACAGAAACATGCCCGATCCTGGACCAACACAGATCACAAGTGAAATTAAAGTGACATTAACAGATCATCTGATGACGGCCTCCTGCTCCCACTAAATTCAGGAGGGCTGGGCTGTGCCTGCCTTGCCCGCTGCCTGTCCTCAGCTCCAGCACAAGCCCTGGGCCCCAAGGAGGTGCTCCAACAACAAGGACAAAGGCCGGCGAGTCAGCAGCGCTGCTGGGACCGGGCTGGCTCCTTACCTCCACCATGGTCTGGTTCCCCCTCAGCGCGAGAAGCATGCAGGGTCCCAGCTTGTTTTCTGCCAGGGAGAGCAGGAATTTTTTGGTCTTGTAACAGGAGCCCATGAGGATGTGCACCTGTGAGGAGAGATGGCCCAGGTGAAGGGCAGTGACCGCCACAAGGCTGTGGCCCATGGTGCCTGCTGAAAGGATCATGAAACCAGAAGACATGGATCAGACACAGTCCATACCCTGCCTGGACCCTAGATCTGAAATGATCACCAGACCCTCCCTGGGAGATTCAAAAGGCCTCTCTCTGACACAGGCTCCACCATGGATGAACCTCGGGGGCACTGTGCTGAGTGAGGCAAGCCAGTCACCAAAGGACATATCCTGTAAGATCCCACTCATGGGAGGGACTGTGAGGCAGAGTCATTGAGACAGAAAGGAGAGGCGTGGTGGCCAGGGCTAGGGGAGAGGCTGGGGAGTTTAGTGGGGACAGTTTCAGTCTGGGAAGAAGAAACAGTTCTGGAGACATATGGTGGTGATGATTGTAGAACTGTACACTTACAAATGGTTAAGATGGTAAAAGTTATGTTATGTACATTTTACCCCCTCCCCCGCCACACACACACAAGCTCCCTCTCTGTTCCCCTTGGGATTCTGTGGACATTTGGCTCTTCTCAGCACTGTCGAACCTGGAGGAAACTTCTGGGCAGCTCTTGCTCAGGGCACACAGGCCCAGCCCTCACATGCAGACGGGGGACTGTATGGAGCCCTACCTCCCCTCCCCAAGCCCTCCGTGAGCCCTGAAGGTATTATGAGAGATCACCTGCTCTAGAAATTCAAGAATGGGTAAATTCTGCTCCATCTCAGGTTTTGTGTGGGGCAGGCATTAAGAAAACTATGTTTCTTTCTGGTGTATCTGGGGATGAAGCCCAAGGGCAGGGGTCCCCAACCAACGGGCTGGAAGGCCAAACACCTAGTTTGCGCTCCCCTGACTTCACGTAAGAACAAATGCCCTTCCATGGTTGGAAATGGCAGCCTAATCAAGGGGACCTCTTCCATGCCATGCGTCTCCATGGAAACGATGCACTGCCATCCCAGGGGCTGCCTGCCTTCTTCCCCACGTATATTTTTTTTTCTGCTCCATCATTAACAATTCTGGCACACAAATGCAATCTCTCAGGCTGGGAAGCTGCCAGCTCCCTGACTTCTTTCTCACACAGAGGCCCCATACCAAGGGGTGGGGGAACAACAGGGAGTTGCCATGGTGAAGCTGTGACATCAGAGGAACCCGTGAGAGGTGAGAGAGAGGTGGTGCAGGCAGGCAGGACCGGCATTTCCAGGACACACAGGCCACTCAAAGGGGACCCGTCAGGCTGCAGGTAAGGGGTGGAGAGCGAGTGCATAAGGAAAGGAACCTAAAAATAAGCCCCTTTCAAGAAACGTTCCAGAGGCGGTGTCTGGGTTTGTTGTCACTGCACAAACACGGCCGCTAAGTTCGCTGTGGTGTTCTGAGCTGCTCACCCAGCAGAACTGGCCGCCCAAGAGGGATGCGAATAACCACAGCCATCACTTCCAAGCACTGACTGTGCGTCAGGCCCTGGCCAGTCACCTCGCATCTATTAGTGCAGACAATTGCCATGGTGACCCTGAGACACCAGCACTGAGCACTCTGTTCCACAGATGAGGAAACTGAAGCCCAGAGAGGGAGTTTACTGGTCCAAGGATATCAGGCTAGCACAGCACGGCTGCAACCTTAGCCAGGTCTGGCCGAGGCTTGTGCCTTCTCATGGAGTGGAACATGCATGATTGTGGAACAGAGATAGTTTTGTCAGTAAGCAGACTAGGCCACCCAGAGGAGCACCTGCCCTGGGGGAGGGGCTTCTGGGCTGCCTTTCACCAGACGGACACTCTCTGCTACTGGAGGAAGAGCCAGCTCTGGACAGCGTGAGCCTGGCCAAGAGAGGAACTTGGAGGCCAGAGACCTGTGTGATCTTGGGCCGGCCACTGCACCTCTCTGGACCTGTTTCAATATAGGTGTAGTTAAGGGATAGGGTTGCCATGAAGACTGTTTGATACTGTGCACAAAGAAAGTACTGGAAGTCACCAAGGATGCTGTTATGGGTTTGGTGACCTCAGACCCTCATCTCCAAGTTGGGCCAGTCATCCTGACCTTATTGCAAAGATTGGACAAGCTGGTGGATCTGCAGCGCCTTCTAGGATCCCTGTGCACTTGAAGCACTCAGTCCCTTGAATGTCGCCTGCCACTACAGCAAACCACATGAGCTTGGGCAGTAAACACTTTGTCTGTAAAATGGGGTGACAGGAGGTGTCACCTCCTCACATCCTGAGGGAGCCTGAGTGAGAGCAGGACTGTTAAGCCCTTGGCTCAGTGCCTCCCAGGTAAGAAACAAGAAAGTGACATTTGTGGCTGTTGCCACCACTGCTGTTTTCACCAGCAGCATCCTTTTAGCCTGGAGATTCCCAGGCTGGCCGCAGCCAGTGCTTGCCCCCAGCTCCGGTCCAGTCCCAACGTACCATGCTGGCGAACAGCTCCCCGTCATCGTCGCAGGCCACCCCTCCGGGGCTGTAGAGCTGAAACCAGCCATCTTTGCCAGCACGCACGCTCAGCAGGCACGAGTGGACCTGCCACAGAGAGAAGCACTCAGTCAGCTCCCTGCAGACCCGACCATAACAGTGCCCACGGTCCACACATGCAAATGTCAAAGGCTAGGACAAGTCCTGCAGTTCAGAGATCTGTTTGACTTTGTTTAGTCCAGAGACTCCCAGCCTTCCACTAAATTCCATGGAAGGCCTTCTGGGGAAAACCGTGGTACCTGGAAACCACAGAACTCTAGCCATTTGCCTCCAGCTCTCCGGGATGGAGGGCCGGGCCCTGGCTCAGGTCACTGTCCTGAATGAAGCAAGGCTGTGGCCAAGGCAGGGTAGAGGCACAAGGCGAATGCTCAGACCCAGCCTCCCTTCTCCTATGCCTTTGACGGGGGCATTTCTTTTCTCCTTTCTGTCTGGGTCTCTGCGTCTCCAGCTCCTCTCTCTCTGCCCTCCTTTCTTTCCGAGCCTCTGCCCTGCTCACTCTCTGGGTTTCTGCTCCCTCTACTACTGACCCTTACTCCCAGGGCATCTGCCTGCTTCCCTCCTGAGCTTCCTACTTCACCCTTGTGGGCGAAGACCCTTGGGTGAGTCTCTGTCTTGTTAAACTCCCTCTCCCACTCTCACTGGGACTCGGCCACCTTCTCGTTAGGAGAAAGGGTCTCTGTCCAGAGTGGGGGGCAATTTCAATGCCCAAAGCACAGGTCTCTCCATGGCTCCCAGATGCCTTCCCAGAGCTCCATGAGTCTGTGTGTGGGTGGTGTGTGTGCAAACACGTGTGCTTGTGTGGGAGGAATTCCACATCCACCCCGGCCCTGCTGTAATTGCAGAGAGAGAGAGAGAAACAAAGGCTTTTGTTTCTCCTTCTCCTCCCTGTCCTCAGAAGGGAGCTGAGGGAAGTGTCCCACCATTTCCTTCAGGACTGAAGGACGATCTGCTGCCCAGAGTCACTTACTCACAGATGCTCAATTGATCACAACCCACACACAAGTAAACAGAAAACAGGGGTGGTGGTGCTTTGATTTTTCCCTCTGAGTTGGAAGACGATCAAATGTTAGCTTGTCTGCTTCAAAGAAATAAGGAACCAAGAGTATCAAACTCTATTCAACAGACAAAGAATTGATAAGAAAACAACTCCTGGCTCCATCTAGGAGGGAGGAGGTGGGAGGAAGGAGGGAAGGGGAAGAGAGGGGAGGGAGAAGAGAACCCGGAGAGGAAGTCAAAGGAGCTGGGAGTGAGAGGCAAGGCCAGGGCTTGTCCGCGGCCCCCTTGTGGGTGTTGTCCTGGCTGGTAAAGTCCCCTCCTGGCCCTTGGTGCTGCTGCTGTGCTGCTCTGGGAAGCAGCTGGTACTTTTATTCATCAATGTCAAACTTTGTGTTTGAAATAAAGCCTTGCTTTCCAGGGGAATTCTGAAAATCCGCTTCCATGCACGGTGAGGAACGCTCAGGTTTGAGAATGATGGAGACCATTACTGGTACCCAGATATTTAAAAGCTCCCTGTCTACCATTTTTGCCTTCTCCTACCATGCCTGAAGTTCACTTTTGGAATCAAACAGAATCATGGAACTTAGAACTAGATAATTCTAGATCTTTCTAGAACTAGGTTTTACAGTGTGGCTTTAAGAGAACATATTCTGGCTCCACTGAGAACAACTCCCTCCCTCTGCCCGGCCTTGTCCTCCTGCTCTGCTGGGGGTGCCCGTGCCTGAGCTTGCGCCTGCCTGGGAGCCAGATCCTCACATTCCAGAATCCATGTGCACAGAGAAGGGCCCGAGTGCCTCAGGGCAGCCCCGATTGGCCCGGTGTTCACACTGCAGGGCCAGTTACTGCACGCTCTGGAGCCTGACTCCGTGGGTTCGAATCCTGCCTCGGCCAATGTACCAGTTGTGTGACCTTGGGCATGTAATCCCAAAAGGAGGGTAATTCTGATGTAAAATGGGGCTAGTAATAGCTCCTACTCAGAGGATTCTCGTGAGGATTAAGTGAGAAAATGCATCTTCCTGACATGGGGCGAGCACCCAGTGAAGGCTGGATGTTGTCATTACAGTGATGCAGTGAAGATCGGCTGGGTGCGCTCCCGGCCCACTCTGAGTCCTTGTTCACACAGAGGCTCCAGGACGGAAGGCGGCCCTGAAGTCTGGCTGTTGCTTAGCTGTTGGAGGGACAGAGTAGCCCCTCAGAGAGGCCATAGGCCGTCATGCCCAGGAAATGAAACTCGGCTCAGATCCCAGCTCAGGCGTCTTCCCCGGCCACTGATTCTCAGAATGGCAGTACCACAGAGCATGCAATGCTATCTCGGGGCTGGTTAGGAGCCCTGATGCCAGCCTGGCCCTACATCAAGGCATGTGCTCAAGAGACAACGGGTAGGAAACTGCCTCAGGCAGCCTGAGTTTACAGTGAAACACTGCCATCACGGGCCAGGCTCAAATCCTCAGGGGTGGGGGCTGTGTCTGTGCACAGGCGAGGAGCCTTTGTGAACTGTTCTGAACGCCCTTGGGTGACAAGGAGGCCCTGACAGCCACACGCATCCTGCCGCAGCCCTGACAACACGCCTGCGAGGGAGTGAAGGAGGCCTCACCTCTTGTCGTGGGTCTTCGGCAAACCTTTGAATCACATACTTCAGTTCCCTGAAAGAGATGGGGTGGGGGCAGAGTCATTCCCAGGGTCCTGGCTTGGGTGGACCAGGATGGGGTGCTGAGGGGAGGGCTGGGGCAGGGGAGGGGAGCCTGGCTGAGCTGGTGGGATCAGGAGACGCCTGGACAGGTCTGGACACGTGTCTTGGGAGAACTTCCAGGAGGAGCCATCCTTGCCTCCCAGAATGTACGTGAAGAGGATGGGCCGGAAGGAGGGCTGGCAGCTGGGGATGACCGCAGGACAGTGGACATTCATCCCGGAAGAAGCTAACAAGGGCGTTGCCCAAATACTCACTTGGTGAACTTCTCGTGTGCGAGAGCTCTGGAGCAAAAAACAAAGGGAAAAGTGCAGTGAGCAGGGCACTTTCGAAACAGCACATTGACCCAGAGGTCTTCCTCTGGGGACAGCCAGGCTTTCTGTCTGATTCGAGGAATGAAGAGGTTGAACATGAAACACCAACATTCTGTCCCTGACTGAAACAATGGAACAAAGGCCTCCTTTGACGAGGTGATGGATTAGAGTAAGGGGAACAGGCTGGGCCCCCTGTGCCCCCAGGCCCTGCACCTGTAAACAGGAGTGGCACTCACCGGGACGCCTGTGAGTGTGTGTGTGCACGTGGGCACCAGGGACCCAGGTGTGTTTGTTAATTGTTCCACAATTAAGGTACGGCCGTACTAATTACTGCCATACATCAGAGCGGTGATCGGGGACTGCTCTCCGGGCGAGTTGCGTCAGGGGCCCAGGGTCAAGTGCGTCCCGGTGGCAGCAGCCAATGACGCCACTGCTCTCAGGAGTCAGATTTCTCCGGTCTCAATTCCTGGGGGCTCCAGGGACCAGCCAGGCCGGCAAATGGGGCAATTACTGAGTGTAATGTCCCCCTCGGAGAGCCGCATTTCATAAACACTGGCTCGTTAATCGGCTCCTGGGGGAGTTGGGAGCTGCCTCCTGGGGCCTGGCTTCTTCATATCTATCAAAACAGAGGCCTGCAGGCATTTAGGGCCTTCTCCTTGGGCCATTATCCACCAGAAGCGGTTTCTCCCTATTTTCCTGGGGTAAATTCAATACTGGGATAAGGGCCGGCAAGAGACGCGGAAGGGTCCATCTCTGGCCCCACTCACATGGAGCACAAGCTAATAATCGTAATGCAAGTAATAAGACGGCTTTTAGTGTTTGCTGTAGAGCGGATAAAGCAATTCCATACGCATTATCTTTTGATTTTTACCATGACCCCTGGAGACAGGAGAGGCAGGTTTTCCTGTTCCCATCTGATGCACAATGAAAACCGCTAACTTTACTGCGTGAAGGCATGGTGGGGAGGGCTTTGTACTCTTAGCTCAGTGCAACCATCTCACAAGGCAGTGAGGTGATTTCCCCAGTTTTTTGAGGGGAGGTTTGTGTACCCCCCCAGGGTCCCGCAGCTGAGGACTAAGGATCAACATCTCCATGTTCCACTCTTGTGTGTGTGTCCCCAGGTGCTTCCATGAGCGGACTGGTCCCCCTGCTAAGGCCTTGGTTGGCGATGGGGGTTTTTCTCTCGGGCCGGAGGGTTCCGGAGATTTGTGTGGGACTTACTCTTTGGGGAATGGAATGGGTTGAAGCAAGCTGGCCAGAGACGGTCTCCAGTCATCATAGTCGGACCTGGAACGAGAGGGGACGGCGGTCAGGTCTGGTCTGGATGAGGGGAGGTTTACAGTGCATTGTTACTGAGGGTCAAGATGGGGCGAGTGGCCGGCAGGGACTCATGGGGCTCCAGCTCTGCTCTGGTCACAGCAGCTTCCAGGGGCCCCAGGGGACAAGCAGCTGGTGCCTGCAGCATGGCCTCAAGGCCTGGCAGACAAGCCTGTGCAGAGACCTCCTCACAGCCACTGAAGGGGCTACCCACCTGCTCCCGGGGACTCCATCCTCCCTGATTTGTTCTGTCTTTTGAACTATCGAGGGGTTTTACAGGCTGACATGCATCCCCCTCAAATTCGTATGTTGAAGTCCTAACCCCTAGCACCTCAGGACTTAACTGGATGGAGGTAGGGCCTTTAAAGAGGTGAAAGAGGTAAAATGAAGTCATTAGGGTGGGTCCTAATCCAGTCTGACTGATGTCCTTATAAACAGAGATTAGGCTACAGACACCCAGAGGGACAACCATCTACAAACCGAGGAGAGAGGCCTCAGAGAACGAAAAACACCCACGCTTGATTTCAGAGTTCCAGCCTCCGGAACTGGGAGAAAACATATTTCCGTTGTTTAAGTCCCCTGGTCTGTGCTGGAACTTGGCCCAGGCAGAGGGTGGCCCCAGACCCCAGTCCTAATTCTTGGTCCTATGGCTCCAGGGCTCCTTTAGGTTTAGAATTCACTGTTTTTCAATCTTCTTTTCATCCTTTGGGCCCCTCTGCCCCCTACCCCAAGGAGCTTTCTCAACATTTTTTCCTAATTGCTCTCTCAGTATGTGCTGTATGTCCATATTTTATACCAAAAAAAGAGGACAATCTTTCCACCTCCAAGAAAAAACACTTGCCCCCAGCAATACTGCACACTTTAGATAACCCCTGGGTAGGAACTGTTCCCACCCCTCCTTCTTCCAAATAAACCGGTGATAAGGTGGCAGCCTTCAGAATCCAGCACACACCCCAGAGTGCTCGGAGGAAAGACGCAAAAGCAGGACACACACAAAAGAATTCCCAGAAAAGCCTGCTGGCGTGAGATAAGTCCTAATAGTGGTACCAGCTGAGGTGTACTGAGCACTTACCAGGCCGTGCACTGGGCACAGACTGGCTTACTTAATCCTCAGAACAGGCCCTTGAGGACGGGAGTATCACACCTGCCCTACAGGTAGGAAAGAGAGGCCCTGAGGGCCTCCCGACCCACCCGATCAAGCTCGGAGCAAGGCTTCCCAGCCAGGTCCTAGGACTCCAGTGTCCGAGGCTGGGCACATGCTCTCTGCCACCCGTGGGTGGCTGGGCACAAGGAGCCCTCTTCAGGACACAGAGATCCCTTGTGATCTCATACCTGTGTGTGTCTTTTTGGGGGACGGGGGGACCATTGATTTTTGCTAACTTATCTTCCCTCCAAATCCCTCCTCACCTCACCTGTCACTGACTCACGGTTTCCAGAAAATCTAAAAGTAACAGGAGCAAACATCACAGACAGTGCTTGTCACGAGCCAGGGGCTATTCCAAGTACACACACGGTTCAGCCCATATGTTCCTCCCAGAGACCCGGTGAGCTGGCTGCACCTGCCTTCCCCATTCTATAGGTAAGAAGACAGTCTCAGTAAGAAGTACCGGCCCAAGGTCACACAGTTGGAAGGAGCTGGGGTTTGACCCCAGGAGCCCGGCTCTCACGTCTGTGCTCCTACCACTGAACAACATAGCGCCTCATGGCTCCTGTTTCCACAGGCGGAGGCTGGCCCGTTCCTTCCAGAAAAAGCACGCTCACTAGTTTTCTTTAAATAAAACATGTTCTACGTAGAAATGCCATTAAGTACAGAAAACTCTAAGGAGACAGTAACTCACCCATAATCAGAGTTCAGGGGGCCTTGCCGGGTGTGTACATACTGGGCTCCAGGGCCCGGCCCAGGGCTCACTCCTGAGCGGAAGGGGACATGATCAATGAACAGTGCGCATCACCTGTGTCGCTGGGTGCTAAGCTTGGTAAGAGGCTGGGGCTGGGGCAGGGGTCTGGGTGTAAGCCCTCTTCCTCCCGTGTCTCCCCAGCCTGGAGCTTGGCCTCCTGGTGGCTCTGCCAGGGCAGTTCACGCAGGACCAGGAGGGAGATGTGGGGATGAAGAAAGAGGAAGAGTGCAGACAGACTTCCTTCCTGCCCTCAGCCCTGCCCAGCTCCAAGTCTGCGGTTGGCTCCTGGCCCCACTCCAAATGCCAGGTCCAACTGTTTGGGGTGCACAGTGGGTGTGTTGGGCAGAGGGTGGGAAACTAGGAGCCCCGGGGAACTAGCCAGGCACAGGAATGGGCATGGGATCCCCGTGGCCAGCAGAGCACGTGCCATGAACATTCTGAGAGCAGTGCTGGGCTCCGGGCTGGCAGCCAGGCTGGCCTGGGATGGAAGAGAGAGCTGCAGGCCGGGCGACGAGAGGCCCAATTGCCCATCCCCAGGATGGACAGGTGCCTTAAGCATCCTGAGGGCCTCTGATGAGACTCAGATGTCAAGCACCACACATTTAATCCTATAATCTCCATTTACAGATGAGAAATGGAAGCCCAAAGAGGTCAGGACACCTGCTGAAGATCACAGAGCTAATGAGGGGAGAAGCTGGACTTGAACAAGGCTATGTGAGCAAGAAACCCAGGCCTCTGGCCTCAGGCTGCTCTCCACGAGTGGTTCAGAACCTAGATGGCCAAGAACTGCCTTTCTCTTGCTGCATTTGGGGTGAGTAACACCAGGGACAAGCTGGGTAGGTGAAGGGGTGGATGTGAGAAATGGGGGGCACGGCAGTTCTGAGGATCTGGGGAGCCACCTTGACCTGGCAGAGGCAGCGCATGCTTGGTGGAATTGTAACCCAACTTGACGAGTGCTGCCTAGACCAGAACTCAGACCTGTCCCGTGAACGAGATGCTTCCTCCCAGCACACCATGTCCCCCGATTCACGGGATCTTCTGCATGGCCTGGGGAGAGTGCCGACCTGCCCAGCAGAACAGCAGCCGACGTACCAGCCTGCAGGCCCTGGGGTCACGCGAGCCTCTGAGAAGCCAGAGTCCCCAGCACACTGGTCTGGGTCAGCAGGCCTGGCCCTGACGGCTGTGTGCATGCAGTGCCCAACCTGAACCCCAGCTCTCTCTTGGAGAGAGCAGCCTGGAGAACACAGGCTCCCTCGGGTGGGGGTGGGGGTAGACTCCTCAAAGGGGGTCCCGGGGGGCGAGCTAGGGCAGAACAAGACCTAGGAGACCAATGGGAGATCCATGGTATTTCTAGAAGACCATGAATGAGGCACCTAACGCAGCCCAGGGTTCAAGAAGGGTGTGTCAGGGACACACCTCATTCTGCTTTGCTCCTGCTAGTGTATAGACTTAGAAGTGTTTGCTCCCTCAAAAGGGGAACCAGCTGGCCCAGGGATTAAAATCCAAGGTAAGAAATGAGTGGCCACTATCTCTGAGGCTGGGGACCTGGGTGAATCCCCCCTCCTGCCCTGTCATCCTACCAGGGACCTTCCAGGGCTGCAGAGCGTATCCACTGGCTGCAGATGCTCCAGGGAGCATGTGGGTTTTACAGAGTGACCATGTGTCCCAGGAATTTGCATTCGAAAGTTTCCAAAGAGATCGATTCCTCTATACGAGTACATATACTATGCACAGACATACATGTACTGTACATATATGTATCTCTGCTGCTCTGAAGCTGTCATCTAAAACCCTCGCCAGGAGCCCACGCAAAGATGCTGATGATGGAGGTGGGGTGCCTGTCCTTGCCACAAGCCTGCAGGGTGCCCAGTGCTGTGACAAATGCTTGGTACACTTGAATTCACTGAATTCTCAAGGCAGCCCTGAGAGCCAGAATGTGTCAACAGGGATCCTTATCCTCATTTCACAACTGGAAAACCAAGGCTCAGAGAGGTGGATTCATTGTCCAAAATCATTTAAATGCTGGGGAGAAAGTTTGGACCCTGGTCCAGCCGACTCCCCAGCCAGTGGGTCTAACCAAGGAGGTGGTCCTTCCACCCCCCAGCCCCAGCCCAGGCACCCAGCTCCCGACCCCGAGTCCCAGTGGGAAGACAGTGGCCAGCGGAGGGCAAGCTGACCTTGAGGAAGGGCTGGCCCTGGTCCACGCCTCCTTAGACTCTCCAGCAACTCTCGCGGACTTCATCCTGTCCTACCATTGCTTGCAACCCCGCTCTCCATCTCCCAGCCTGTTGGAGGCTATTTCAGCCACTTGTTGTCTGCCAAGGTCTCCAAGCCCCCAAACAGTCCCCCTTCCCTGCACTGAACTCCTGGTGTTTCCCCTCAGCTGAGCTGCACCATCTGGCTGAGCCCACTCCTCACCGAGCAGGACCATCCTGGGCGATATCCCCGATGCCTGCCTTCCATGTGTGCCTGCAGATTCCCACACTCCATCCCACTGGACAGGTGACTTCACTGCTTTCAGTGCCTGGTGCTACTCAGATTCATAGGGACTGAGAGCAAGGGCACCAGTCGGGTTCCTGCTTTAGCACAGAACCTGGCTCACCCAGGTGTGCAGTAAGCAATGAAAGAATGCATAAATAGATGGGCAAATCAATTAATTAATGAATCGCACACAGGTGCCCAGCAGGTTAAGAGCTGGACTCTAAACAACTAGAGCCCAGGCCTGCTCTGTCCGGCTCCCAAGTCCACATTCTTTCCATTGCACCATCCAGCCCGGGCCTCCCAGGGCGATGACTTCAGCATCAACCTTGACCTGTGCTGAGAATAGTTTTCCTTTTCAAGAGTCTCCAGGGAACTTTTTGTGGCCTCTGTTAATTTTCAAAGTGTCAAATTCTAACTATTTGAGGTCCTTCCAATGGGAAAACAACTAATCAGTGTCCCTGGCTGCAAGGTGGGCGAGCTGCCCACTCCCCCAGGAAGCATTGGGGCCTGTTCTGGTGGACATGGTTGGCTAGGTTGGGCCAAGATACTAAGCATGGCTTCTTTCGCCCCCTCAACGTGCTGATAAGACCCCTCAATTTCACATAAGTTCCTGTTCTTTCATCCTTTACAAGTTACTCTCATCTGGGAGCCCTCCTATTGATAAGAGCAGATCACTTCTCACCAAGTCCAATGTCACTAAATTCTCACAATAGCCCTTCTGAGGAAGACACCCATTTTAAAGACAAGAAAACTGAGACCGAGAGAAGCCAAGAGTGCTGCCTGCAGTTCCACAGCAGATTAAGTCATAAGACCACATCTCCTCAATTCTCAGATGCACACTTCTTGCAAACCAAGTATGCACTGAATGCCACGTTGGGTTTTTTCCCCTCTCACAGTGCTGTTATTAAATCAATGGTACATCTTACTCCCATCTGTATCTTAAAATAGAGGAAACACAGTTGTAGTGGGAAAGTGTAGTAACTCCCACTTGCCCAGTATCTACGCCTGCAAGGTGCCGGCTCTGTGCTGGGGCCCGGAGCCAGGCCTCCGTCTCACTCTACTGCCTGGAGGCAGCTGTGACTCAGAGAGGGCGAGTAACCAGCCCAAGGTCATAGGCTGACATTGACATCCATGGCCCCTGAACCCAGCAGTCTGGCTCTGAAGACTATCGTACTTTGGAGCGCTTGGACCTGCTGGGGTTTTGTGGATCAGACATGTCTCCAGCCCTCCAGTGGGCCAGTGACTCCAGCAGGCAACAGAGTCAGAGAAGGAAAGTTGCTAGGAACAGAAGTTATCAGGCCTAAATCGTGTTTGGAGTTCCCCCAAGGTGAAAAAGGCTTCTAAAAGTATGAACCCTGCTTCGTGGAGAATTTCTGGCAGGATAGGAGGTGTTCCTCCAAGTGGAGATGAGGAACACCTCCTGGCTCCCAGCAGGCTGCCCCTGCCTGGCCTCCTGACCCCTACCCATGACCTGGCAGCTGGGCAATGCGGGCAGGCAGGAGGTCTGGAAGCAGATCAGCAAGAACAGAATCCTCATTCATGAGCATGTTTATGAAGAAGGAAAAAAAATCTGTATCAACTGCATGATGAAGCTCAAACCCTTAGTGCTTAATGAGAAATAGGAGCCAGCGGAAGGCCTGGGAGCTTCAGGTGTTTGCGGGAAACAGCCAGAGTCAGGGGCCGAGGGGGAGAGCAGGGCTGTCTCTGGCCTGGCGGGGCCTGCCTTAGCCAGGGTGAGGAGGAGACACGGGCCACGGGTGGCCTGTCCCTTGGAGGGCTGCCCACACCCCTGGGAGAAAGTGAGGACTCCTCCAGCCTCGGAGAAACTTGAGACATGTTGTTGGAGATGCTCCCTGAGCAGAATCTGGAATGTGCTCTGGTTAGTGTGGGTGGGGGTGTCGCTAAATGCAGCTGTGCCTCAGCTGGTCCCAGCTGCTGGAACCACGGGCCAGGCTGGAACCAACACCCCAGGAGGCCTCACTGTCTCCTTTCCCGGGTCAAAGCAGGGGCAGAGGAAGTGTTTGGGGAGCCTGTATCCACAGTCTCCTTCAAACAGGAGAAGCCACTGTGCAAAGGTGCATTGGTATTTGTGTATGCACATGTGGGAGTGTGTGCGCATGAACCTGCTCACCTTCACAGAGACCACAGGCCTTGCTTTTAGAGCATGGGGCCTCCCTAGGCACTGCCCATTCACCAGCTCACCAGGCAGCTGGCAGGTGGCCTTCACCCTCCAGGTCATGAGTGCGCTCCAGGCAGCACTTGGCTCTCAAGAGAGCAGAACAAACGCTGCAGAGCTCAGTGATGACGCAGGGCCTCAGGGAAACCCTGGTGACACTGACCAGCCCCAGGAGCCAGGCCCCCAAGATCGAGGGGCCCTGGTGCCCCGCCTCTAGTTAAGCACCGTGCATCGGTCAGATGTGACCATGCTGTCAGGCCCCAATCCCTGGGAAAAGCCCATCTCCCGCCACCAACAGCACCTGGAAAGGCATCCCTGAGAGCAAGGCAGAGTCCTGTTCTCGTGGGAGCAAGTGGGGGAGGCATCTGCTAGGTTCTCCAGGCCACGCTGCCCCACTGAACCCCAGAGCTCAGTGCAGGAAGGAAGGGAAGGGACAACCACCTGGGGCTCCAGGAACCAGGTGTGCTAGTTTGAGATGGGTCTGGGTGGTACAGTGTGAATGTGGCACTGGTAAGACCCTTGGGGACAAAGGGACAAAGACTAAGACCTCACCCCTTCATTCTAGAGTCACACAAGTGAGGCTCAGGGAGGGGCAGGCACAGGCCTGAGGCACCCAGCTCAGAAGCAGCACCACCCAGGGCAGACCGGGTCTCCTGGCTCCCACCAGCCAGGCTGCATGGAGCCTGACCTGCTCACCACACTCCCACCCTGCCCATCAGATGAGGCTGTAGGGGGCGGGGGAGGTGCTGGAACAGGACATCAAATACACACCAAGCACAAAGCAAGCACAGATCACGTAGCACAGAAACACACTCATTATGCAGGCTCATGGGCATATCTGCACACACACAGGGAAACACACACACCAACTCTTGTGCACAAATGTTCACACCCACATGTGTGCACTCACAGCCACTCATGCACAGAAGCAGCACAGGCACCCAGACACAACCACGCTTGTACACTTACACTCACAGGCATTCAAAACACAGATTTGGCCCCTACAGAGAAATCCACATATATCCCACATCCAACACATCCATATGCAGACACACACACACACACACACACACACACTCGGGCAACCACCCATGTGCTGTCATGCCCTCATACACCCAAAGCCACTTACACACATACAAGGACAATTCCAAACTCAGAATGAGCCCACACCCTACACCCTTGCAGAGGTCCACACACAAACATACTTAGCTACCCGTGTGCCCAAGCACATCCTGGCAGGTGTATATACTCACACGTTCTCAAACTTGTGGGTACACATGTATACATTATGCCCATGCATATACCGTACACGCGGGCCCAGATTCTCCACCTGTACACATAGCCCGGCATGCATCCTACATGGATATATATGTACCCCAAATGAATACCCTCATCCCTAAATCTGCATCCTGTGCACCCACACTCATGAGCACCCCAACTCAAGTGTGCACACTCGGCAGGCCCATGCTGGTGTGTTCCCGGGTAGCTGCAGAGCCCAGCCCCTCCCCTACCCGAGGGGCCGGGCAGGCCGAGGGGACACTCACAGCAGCTTGAGGATCTCCACGTAGCAGCCGAGCGTGCGGTCAGCCTGGGGGCCCAGCTCGATGCTCATGGTGCTGCAGGCGGGGCTGACCATGAGGCAGTCAATGAGGTTGGGCTCGCTGTCGTTGCCCGCGCTGGCCGTCAGCGCTGGCTTGGCAGTGCTGGCGTGCTCCACCTCCACGTGGATCTCGCTGGAGGCCACGACCACCGATTTGAGCCGTGCCTCGGACAGCGTGGCTTCCTGAGACACCAGGTCCGGGCTGGGGTGCAGAAGGCGCAGAGGTAAGGTGGGCTTCCGGTCGCAGGGCTGCTGGCAGCCATTCCGTATCTCCTTCAGGCTGGGGGAATTGTCGCGGCTGGGGGAGAGGTGGAGAGGGGTGTGAGGACAGGCCCTGGGGAGTCACAGAAGCCGCGAGCTGTGTTCTAGTGGGTGCTCCCAGGCGCCAGGCTGCACCCTGCTAAATGCCCCCAGGCCCCACGGCAATGCTGTGAGCTGGTGCCACCGGATCCCATCCCACCAGTGAGGAGACAGGCTCAGTCTGAGAAGGCAGCTTGCTCAAGGCCTCAGACAGGGAGAGTTGCACATGGTATCCAAATCCAGGCTGCCTGGCACTAAGGCACACGCTGTAGTCCCAGCACACAGCAGGCATTTGGCAGAAACTTGTGGAATGAATAAGTCAATGTTAACCTCTACACAAGAATCGTAAGGGCCTCAGTGTTCACCTCCACCAAGAAGCCTTCCCTGGCCACCTTCCTGACACACCAAGGAGACCTGCTAAGCGACCATGCTTCTTGTCACTTCCTGTAGTCTAACTGCCTGCCTCCCCTGATGCCATAATGTCCCACCTCTGCTAGGTGAGAAAGTCAGCATCTGCTTCTCCACCTGTGAACCCACTTCAAAGGGGCACCAAACCCCAGATCTCACCCCCTGGAGTCTACAGGTCCCTCCTGACCACAGCTCCCCCAGAACCCTTGGCTAACCCAATATTGACAGCGTCTCCACTGACTGGAGGAACAATGCTCATGCAGGCTGTTAACGGGTGTGAGCTAAGAAAAGGGCACTATGGCATCCTTGAGGTCACATGTTTTGGGGAAATGCTGAGCCCAACACAATGAGATGAGATCTCTTTATGGCAGGACTTGTCAGAGCTTTGAGGCTGAATAAAATGCCTCCTCACTGGGTGCTTCCAAACATTACAGGGAGGCACGTTAGAAGGAAGGGAACTCCACCAATGAGTTTCCTTTGTTGGTGTCCCTGGCACAGGGCTAAATGCTATCACACAGACCACACATACATTCTCAGATATTTCTGAATGGTAGGTATTATCACCTCCTTGGTACAGGTGAGTAAAGACGCTATCAGAGGTCAAATGACTACCCTGGATCACATAGCTTGTAAGTAGAGGGGGCTGGGATTTGAAGCCAGGTCTCTGCACTTCCAAAATCCTGTATGGGCCCAGGCAGGTCCTCCTCCTCCAAGAAGTCTTCCAGGATTTCTTCCACCAGCCACCCTCACCCTTCCTGGCTCAGAGCTTTCCACTCCTGGCTGGGCACTAGTATCCCTTGGGGCACTTCTAAACATCCTGAGGTCCAATTAGGTTGGAATCTCTGGGGTGGGGTCCAGACACCAGTAATTTTTAGGGATTCCCGTGTGTGCAGCCAACGTTGAGCCCACTGCTCCAACATACTAAGAACTTGATGATATGATCACGAACAGCTGCTCATCAGTCCCTCTCTAAATGTGCCACATGCACGTGCCTGTCCTTCCAAAGAGACGTGCACGCTCCTTATGCACAAGGACTGCGTTGAACACAGAACTCACGCCTGATGCACTCGGAGGGCCTGAATTCACCCATGTGTCATGAGCCAGGCCTGAGCTAAGCCCACCAAGGATGTCTGATAAACATACTTTAAACCTTGCTGGAGAAAAACAAAACCCATTAGCTAAAGTCCGAGGATTCAGTGGCTGATGGAAAATTGTGTGTGGTCTGGTGGGGGAGGCGGTGGAGCTATCTTCATGCGCTCAGAGCTAATTTGCTACCCAAATGCTCAGCTCCATCCTCTTTGCCTTTGCTGGGATTTAGGAGTGGATTTTTCAAGGCTATTTGGCTCAGACTGGGTGATTTTCCAGCAAGCTACGTTAACCTGGGTCAAGCTGTCTGTTCTTTTGTGTGTGAGTACATCACGTACCCACTGAGAGCACCATGGACGGGCCCATAGGACATCGTGGGGCTTTATCTTCCAGGGACTGACCAACAGGGTGGGATGGGCCTGAGCCCAGGAAAGGTCTTGCAGCCCTCGGCATGATTTCCAAACTGCTGAGGGCTCCAAGGGGGCTGGGCTGTTTTGAGCCAGGCGTTGGAGGAGGCCTGTGGCAGGCGGCAGGACCCGCCCGGCCCTCCCTAGGTTTTCACCCTGGGTACCTAGTTGCAGCCACCACCAAACGGTATCCCAGGGTCACACTGGGCCCCTGCAGTCCACCCTCCCTGCAGCAGCAGCCCGAGGAGGGTCTGGAAACTGACATCAAGTCCCTTTCTGCTTAAAATCTATTGGCGACTCCCACGCTCTCAGAATAAAAACTGAAACTGACACACAGCTCTGCTGCTCAAAGTGTGGTCCCCAACCAGAGGCATCAGCATTACTGGGAGTCTGTTAGACAGTCTCAGGCGCTGCCCCAGACCCACTGAGCCTGAGTCTACATTTTAACATGACCCCCAGGAGCAGCTCAGCACTGCTCCACCATCCATTCTGCGAGGGCAGGGGCCCCACTGGCTCGTTCACTTTGTACTGTCAGCACCTGGCACATAACGGGCCCTCACGATACAAGAGTTGAGAGGACAGGGGAAGGACAAGGCTGGCTGCTGCTGCCCCTAGTCCCCTATCTGTGCAACAGCACGCACGGCTCCTGATTCTGGCTCTTTCCACCTCTGCCCTTCTCCTCAATGGGAGCTGAGAGAGACTTCTTTCTGCTTTCTGCTCCTATTCAGGGAAACTCTGCTCTAGGGCCCCTCTGATTTCCTTCTTCTTTTTCTTTCTTTTAATATAACATGTTTCAGGGCAGAGAACAGGCACTTGGGAATGACCAGTGTGACACCTCCAGGTTGCCCCAACTGCACAGGTTTTTAGTGATGTTCCACTGCCTTTTAGGGATGGATACATACTCCTGCTGTGCCTCCAGCTCGAGTGGTGCCTGGACACATTTTGGTCCTCATGGAGTTGTGCAGTGTACCTCTCCAACAACTAGACAGGGCAGCTGCCACAGATGCCACCTATGCCCTGCGTATCATATCCTCTCTAATGACCCCAGGGATCAACGTAGAAAGTTCTGTACAACTAGTGGCATTCGCGTCACTCTTCATCCCAGGAGCCATCATCAGTCTGGGAAGAATGGGAGTTGGTAAGTAACTACTCCAGCATCACCATCCCTCAGGGGAAGGACTCAGAGAACATTCCACATGGTCTCCCAGGAGGTCCCAGTGGGGAAGGCATCGGTGCCCACAGGGGTCACCGGCTTATGAACACAGACCTTACTGGCTGTCCTCCTCCTAGACCCCCTCCTGCTGCTTCCTGGGGTTACTTCCCTAATAAGCTGCTTGCAACCAAACCCTGGGGGACCCGAGACAGTGGCTCTGTCATGCCTTCTTCCAGTCACAGATGCCAGGTGGTGAGAAATCTTCAGAATAAAACTCTTGTTCCTAAAGCCAAGTCAACACAATGGTCTTGCAGCACCAGCATTGATTCACAGTGTTTGCTTTTCCAGTCACATTCCTGGGTTCTAGGCCCTGGCATCAGTGAGCACCGGGGATTTGGCAAACACTCTTGAGACAGACTCGGCAAAAGCCACTCCACCTCCCTGCCTGGTTGGGTGTGTACTGTCCTGTGGCCTACCCAGGCCCTCCCAGCGGCGGTGGTGACTGACCTGTTGATGAACTCTTCATAGCAGGAGTAGATGGCGGCCAGGCACACAGCCACCAGGTTGGGCAGGACCCGGGGGTGGGGGCAGTGCCCGGTGGGGCCGTGCATGCTGGAAAAGAGCAGAGGGCGGGGTGAGAAGGTGACAGGGAGGCCAGGGGAGGCCCGGGTGCCGTTCAGGAAGAAGTTGGGGGTGGGGTGCTCCAATCCCTTTGTTGGGGTGAGTATATTTAGGAAATATGCAGCTTTGGAACTGGCTTAAACAGCCTATTTTGATTTTCTTTAAAAAAATGAAGAGTCATGACGATGACGCTAACGTTCTTGTCACACTTCCACGTTATTCTTGGTGTTCCGTGTATGCGCTCGCTGAAGCCTTGCATTAACTGGATAAAGTGGGAACTACGGTTCTCACCTGACAGATGAGGAAACTGAGGCGTGGAGAAAAAAAATGTAAAAATCAAAGCAAAAGCACCCCCACCCCACTGCCCCAAACAACAGAAGGGAGTAAGAATCAGAATATCTGGCTTCCTCTGGGCCAAGTCTGGGAGGCAGCTGTTCAAGTCCCCAGTGGTGACTCTCCAGGGCCACCAGGAGATCATTCCCCACACACCCAGCACCCATGGGGGGACCCGTGGAAATACTCTTATTATCAGGACTGTTACCATTTCCTGAGTTCCTACTGAGCATCAGGCACTGTGCTAGGGGCCTTCTTATATGTTAGCTTATTTAACTGCACAAGCACCCCTGGGGACAGCAGGGGAAACCGGATTAGAGAGGTACAGTGAGTGGCTCAGTGTCACACAGCAAGGAAGTGCCTCAGACCACACGTGCTCAGGAGGACCCAGGAGGCCCTTGCAGAAGAGGCCTCGGGTCGCCAGTACTCTTTTCTGGGCATCGATGGAGCGAGTGGGTCTGGCGCAGAGGAAAGCTGGCTCACAGGCCGGGATGGGGAGGGGGGTCTGGCTGGAAGACCCACCTCTGAATGAACTTCTTTACCACCTCCATCCCTGCGTTGAGCTCGTTCAAGGCAAGGATGTACTCCTGAGTAAACAGCCTCAGTCGTGGGCACTTCCCAAAGTCCTGCAGAAAGAGCAGAGGGCAGGAGTTGGGAGACGTTGCCAAGGAGGCTGAGACACCAGAAGGGGTGGGGGATCCACTCTGCCTGGAGATGATGGTGTGGGCGGCAGCGGGGAGATACCAGCCAGCTCTTCTTTCTAGAAAGCACACACGAAGACCCGGCCCCGCCACACTCCAGATCACACCCTGACAGAGGGGCCCCGCTGCTCCAATGAGCGACATCCTTGGAGAAGGATGTTTTCAGCCTCCCCGACGCTGCATGTTAGTGGATCGGCAACAGAGCTCAGCTAAGCTAGAAGCTGAGGCCCCTGCATGAAGAGAAGACTGAAGCTTGACTGTGATTTCAAACTGAGGAAGATGCCCAGAGGCCCCGAGTCCCCGGGAAGAGGGTAACAGGAAACCTGTGTGGCCTTGGGCAGCCATGTCCCACTCTGGGCCTTACTGTCCCCACTGTGGAACAAGGGCTGCAAGAATGGATCTCTAAGCCCCTTCTACCTCTGAGGTCTTATGATTCTATAAAAACTGCTTCAACTAAACCCTGCTAACTGCTGTTACCTTTGCTATTAGATTTCTGGATAGTGAAGGTCATTTTCTTGGAAACTAACATTATAGATCAGTCTAGTGGCCTTTTGATACGTGAGTGAGGGACATTTTGCCTCTTTAGCGACATCAAAT
Organism: Camelus bactrianus; assembly: GCF_048773025.1. Lineage (NCBI taxonomy): Eukaryota > Metazoa > Chordata > Mammalia > Artiodactyla > Camelidae > Camelus > Camelus bactrianus. Next base: position 51,425,037 of record NC_133547.1, read on the forward strand.
ATGTTCCCCTTGGAAAGCAGGAGGTCGCATCACCCAGTGGTCCACTAGGGACTATAGTCTCATCTTCTTGCTACTTGGCCACAAGAACACGCCAATGAGTGGCACGTGGGCATAGGGACCATAATCATTCTTGGGGATGCAGTTGAGCTAACTGTTTAGAATCTCTAGAGGAACATACTTAAGGGCTGCTTCCATTTGCATCTAATTTTTAAAAAAATTTTAACGGAGGTACTGTGGATTGAATCCAGGACCTCATGTATGCTAAGCAAACACTCTACCACTGAGCTATACCTCCTGTTCCCCTGTATCTAATTTTTATTTTGGCCCACTGAGTAACACTCTTTGAGACACTCAATCTAGATTCAGTTGCTCATCCATGAAATGGGGCACACGATATACTTACAAAAGATGCATTCTGAGAATGAGGGACCTTGGAAACCCCAGCACACCACGGTGGAGTGTGATCTCCCCTATTTCCCAAACGTTCAAGTGCTTCCTTAATGAGAAACACTGAACGTGGGGAGAAGGGAAGTCCCACTCTGCTGACAGGCATGTGGCTGGTGGCAGGCCAGGCACATTCACTAAGCAGTGACTAGCCACCCCACGCCAGCAGAGAGCCCCGCTCCAAAATGTGCTCTGGCCAATGACTAAGCTTTAGGGAGCATTAAATGAGTGACACCAAAGCCTGCTGTGAGCCACAATCACTGCTGAACACTCATCTCTTCTTCTGTAGGAGGGCCTAATCCCCCGGGTCCTGTCTACAATTCTCTTCTGACACCGTTCACGACGTGTAATTAGTGGATGTCAAGAGCAAGTGGGGTTGGGACTTTAAAGCATCCCCAGACACGGGGGTCACATAGAGAGAGTTCTTTAAAAGTGAAGTGAGGACGCATGCCTAGGGGTCCCTGATCTCTGCCAGGCCACAACAGATGCTATAAATTCTGGATTTGCCCTGTAGCTGTTCTGATTTTTATCCAGAAAATTACTACATGGTCAACACTCCAGGCCCATAAAACTAACCAGATATAAGAGAGATGTTGTATGGTTAAGCCTTGGGAGGTTGCCTGAATTTTGACTTTTTCCCTTAGAAATCAGATGTCCTAAAAGATCCTTATTAAACAGTCTGTTGACTGCCACGGAGCGTGGAAAAATGTTTACATGCCTGAGGAGGCACGAGCCCCGGCCAGTCACCCTGGAGGTGTGGCTCTGCCACTAACCGGTTGTGATGAGAGGAGGTCCTTGGCAAAAGAAACTCCAGAACTTTTGCTCTGGACTCTGAAAGGGCATGGCCCTCACCTCACACCACACCCACAGTGACTTTAAAGTTAACAATCAGGGACCCTTTCCTCCCAGCTGGCTCAAGCCAGACAGTGTCTTTGAAACTACTAAACCCAAATTAAGGCAGAATCCACCCCCCCGCCCCCCAAGGAGAGTTTCTTTCTTATTCCTGGAGAAAGAATCAGATGGAGTATCCCTTTTCCCTGCGTTCAGAAAACAAGAAATGCATTTATCTCAAATTAAGGAGGTTTCAGAAATAAGCAACAATTCAATTCTGGGGTGTGATCACTCAAAGAGGACGGTCGAGAGAGTCCTCTGGTACCAACAAAGTTCAGCTGGTAGCGGCTGCCTGGAGTGCTGTGTTGAGAAATTCTGAAGTGACCTCTGGGCTCTGCAGAAGAGTGCTGTAATCGATTAATGATGTCTGCCATGAGTGTGGGCTAGGGCCTTGTGGCACATGTACCCTATGTTTCCATTCCTGATTGGGGAGCGGGGTAAACCTATACTCTAGTCTTTGGGGGCATGGTGTGGAGGCAGGAAAGCTGTGAGCAGGTCACCCTTTCTCAGAGCTATTTTCATATGCTGCCTCTTGATGGGGCCGGGGGCAGTAGTCACAGTCACCCCACAACTGACTCAGTGGCCCAACCTGTGCAGCAATGACACAGATGTCTCCTGCCACCCAGGTGACTTCAATCCAGGCTGGTGGCCGGCTCATCAGAGCATGCTGGGACACCAGCCCTTGCTTCAGACTGTCTGCTGCCTGGTACGATACATGAGAAAGCACAGCCGCCCAGAGGTTCCTGGAGCAACCTTTCGAACTTTCTGGGTCTTGGCCTTCTCATCTGTAGAAGGAGGTCCTGGGCTGTCACGAGGGTTACAAGACATAATGCAGTGGGGCATCACACTGAGTCCGGCTCTAAATGGTGCACCACAAATATCTGGTTGTTCTTATTTGCAGCTGTGGCCCTGGGGCCGGTTAATGGACTTTGCTAAGCCTGTTTCCTCACGTGTCATATGGAGAAAACAGTGACATCTGCTGCTCTCACTGGACTGATGAGAGAATGCAAAAGGGCCAGCGGTCATGAGAGCCCAGTTCACTGAGTGTGCAAGTGCCCAGCCCACTGTGAGAGTGCAATGAAATTCTGCCCATTTGAAAAGAAATTAACTGAAGTCCATACTTTATGCAGATTTCCTCAGTTTTCCCCTAAGGTCCTTTTGCTGCCCCAGATCCCATCCAGAACACCCCACTACACTCAGCTGTTGTGTCTCCTGGGGCCCCTAGACTGTGGCTGTTTCTCAGACTCTCCTTGTTGTGACGACCCGGCGGTTCTGAGGACCGTCAGGTGTTCTGCAGAACGTCCCTCAGCTGGGAATGGTCTGAAGTTTTTCTCACGATCACACTGGGGCTGTGGGTTTGAAAGAGAAGACCTCGGAGGTCCAGGCCCGCCTCCTCACATCACATCAAGGATATGTGCCATGCTGTGACTGACCACTGTTGATATTGACCTTCACCACCTGGGCAAGGTCACGACTGTCAGGTTTCTGCATCCTATGGCCACTCTTTCCCATCTTCCCCTGTTCATCACTATGGGCAGCACCCACTTAAGAAGCGAGGAGTTCACTCTCCCTCCTCGAGGGCAGAGTTTCTACAGACATTATTTGTGACTACGCACACACAGGAGACTTATCTCTTCTCCTCAGCCACATTCTTACTGTGAAAAGATTCTTCCTGTTGAATTAATAGCAAAATATTTAGCCAACTGGGACAGGCTGCATGAAAACTTCCAACTTACCGAATCCCAAACCCAGTCCCTGGCCAGCAGCCGGCCAGCCCCACTCCCTGACTCTCTGGAAGAGTGAAAGCCTCTGCGGTGCGGGTGCTGGGTGTCGGGAGAACTCACCATGTTATGCTTGAGGATTCTCTGGACCACGGGCGTGAACACTTCGATGACCACCATGGACCGGGGCCGCTCTCTGCAGTGCTGGGGAGACAGGAGGACATGGTCAGCGCCGAGCCTGGTGGGGTCCAGCTGGGGCCGCCCGGCCCTGTGGAAGCCCTGGCTGCGGTCTGGGGCTCCTCACAGCGCTCAGGGCAGTGGACCCAGCCCTGATGCCTGGGTTCCCCTGCGGAGTATTGCTGCACAGCTTTTTGTTCATTTTGGGGGAGTAACTGAAGTGCATGGGGATGGGATCTTCTGTTTGCTTTCTGTTTTGATCTTAAAGTCTGAGATTGTTTCAGACGGTACAGACAGGAGTCCGTCCCACCAGGCCCCCTATTTAACAGGCCGAGACTTCTGCAGCACTAAGGTTCGGAGGGCGTGGTCTAGCAGTGGAGCCTCCTGAAATTGGGTGCGAGAATACCAGGGGTTAGTTTTCGGATGTTAGAATCTCAAAAATTCTGTGGCCTCTCAGCTGAGGGCTTTGACAAGCTGGCTGCAGTCTGCAGGCCACACATGGCCCTTGGGTGTGCTTAATCTCACCAGCATGGGGGTTGTTTCTCAAAATGAAATCGAAGGCCTTCGGGTGGAGCAGGTGAAGCCCCTGTCTGGGCCTGAAGATGCTGCCTTTCCAACCCTAGGAGAGGACACTGGACTTCGGATATTAGAAATCGGGCTTCCCTGGACAACCCTAGAAGAATAAACTGTCCCCAGACCTCAGGGTTTGGGCTTCCAAGTCTGGCAGGAGAGGCTGCTGGGTGTGTCCAGGGAGCTGGCCAAGCGGACCTGGTGGAGGAGGCTTTGTTCTCTCAGCCTCTCTCTAGTTGAGCTGTATGGTGGGTGAGGTGCTGAGGCTGCAACTCCCATGCCCAGAGGGAAAACAGGCCCAAATCTCCAGGCTCGTGTGGCTAGGCTCCCCCTTCTCCAAACGGCAGGGCAGCTCTATGGGGTGTTCTACAGGGAAATGCCAGAAAGGATGGCTTCCTCCACATCACTGCTTTTCAAACTGTGCCACCAGGAGCCCTCAGGTATGGATAACTTGGAACAAAGGTCCACTTTCTAGAACAGATGCTGGAAAACCATGAGATTTGGGAGAAACTGCACAGCTTGGGAAAACCAAGAAGCAGGTTTGGATTAACCTGGACAAAACAGCAGAAAGGAGATGACCCGCCGGCACAGGAAAGGGGCAGCTGGCCATCCTCTGAGGAGTCCAAGCTCTGGATCTGAGCCCCCCTGGCTCGGGGGACTAGAAGGCCTGTCTCACTTGTCTTCAGTCTCGCCAAGCTGCTTCTTTCCTTCGTGTTCCCCGGGGGAGAGGCCTTGGCACAGCACAGGACCCAATGCCCAGGGGGAGGCCTGCTCTCACACACACACACACACTTAGCCGCACACTCGGGGCTCACCACTTGGACCAGAGGGCACTCACTGGCATGTGCCCACATGCCCACTGGGTAACACAACATTGTAAACCGACCATACTTCAACTAAAAAAATAATAATAAAGAAATGCACTGGGCACTTCAGGCAGCCGTCTGGGCCCACCTTCTGCTCTGTGGGTCGCTGGAAAAGGTCTCCTGATGGAGAGATGGGGCAAAGAGGACAGTGCGATCCTGTCCCCCTAAACCTTATGTCCCCTCACACACACACACACACACACACACACACACACACACACAGCACACTCCCTGAGTAGGGGGCAGGGGGCAGGGAGAGGGCAGGAGGGCAATAAGTGCACCACAGTCTCCCTTCCTCCAGAACCAGCAGCCCCAGGTGCCCGCTCTGCCCCATCACGTGCCTGTCTCCCTGGTGGACACAGCACCCCCCACCCCAAAGGTCAGCACATGGCTGTGGAAGGAACCAGCTCAGTGAAGGGGTTCAGTGGGAGTGAGCCCAGGGGAGCGCTGGGAAAGCAGCAAACTGGGCCCTGTGACTTCCCAAGGACATCAAATCATTGCATTTAGAAAATCACCCAGCAGAGAATTGCTCAGCCCCTGGGCTGCTGAGTGTGCTCTCGGAGCGAGGGATGCCTGGTCCCTGACGTGCCCTGGGCACGTTCCGTGCAGATCCCACTGTGAGGCTGGCGCTGGGTCCCTGGGACCGGATGTCCTGCTCCTGGGCCCCTCCAAGCTAACCTGGCATCCCTGGCCAGACTTCCTTGCTCAGGGAAAGCCCTGCGGCCATGTCCCCGCTGTGGGCCAGCCGGTGCTCTGAGGCGCCCTGGCTAATAATAGCCGAGCTCTGATGTCAGGAGCCCAGAAAATCTGCTGCAAACGTCTCCCAAGACAGCCACGAAGATATTTCAAGGGAAACCCAGATGCCTCTCCCTGACCCACTAGTCTGGACCCTGGGCCTCGTTACTGCTTGTCTGGCAGAGAGGCTGTGACCCTAAGAACGGGGTGTCTTTAGCTGTGTCTGGGCCCGGACCTGGGTCCAGGGGTCGGGGGTGGGGGGCGTCTAATTTTGGGATTTCAGCAAATTTTGCAAAACCAACCCCCACCATGCCCAGATGGAAGGCAGGCTGCTTCCTGCCATACCTTGCAAAAGAATTCACAGAGATCTGGTGGTGGATGGTTGTTTTCCAGCAAAGGAGCGATTGCCTGAAAGACAGTGAACAAACGTCAGTCGGAATCTCTTGGAAGGAATCGTACGCGGGTGTGTCTACATAAGAGGTGGGAAAAGCACAACCTCCCTTGTCATCCTCTGGGTGAAAACAGCCCATTCTCAAACTGGGGAATGCATGACAAGATGCTAAAAGCTCTGGGCTGGCCTCCCCCAAATATATACCTCCAATGATGCCTATCACTTTAGGGGTTTCAAGACCTGCTGGTATCCATGGCCCCCTGACTATGAAGCAAGATGCGTAGTGTCTATAAGCCCAGGCTTTGGGGGCGGAGCCCTGGGTGCCAGTCCTGGTTCTGGCACTTCCTACAGTGTGTCCATTAGAGCAAGCTGTTTCGTCTCTCTTAACCCTGGGGCCCCACCTGGAAGTGGAGCAGAGAGCAGCACTGGGAGGTGAGTGGAGCTAATCCGTGCAGAGAGGGCTTCTCAGTCTCGCCCTGTCAGTACCTGGGGCGGGCACTGCTGGTGGTGCAGCTGTCCTTGTCTCAACCCCCAACCCGCGGTGACAATCAAAAATGTCTCCAGACACACTTCATTTTGTATGAAGGAAGCTTAGACTGTCTAACGTCCCTTGAACTCATTCCTCGCCAAGCCTTCTTAGGCGAGCTCTACCATGTGACTGCTTCCCCCACCATTCCTGAGCAAGGTCCCCGTGGCCCCAATGGTATTTGATTCTTGGTTTTTTGCCCCTTTCATAATTTCTGTTTTAATCATCTTGCTAAATTTCAAACTCAAATAAAAATTTGAACAACTGGGAAGAAGTGTGTCCAGACATTGTCAAAAATCAGCCCCAGCGGAGAGCCCTTGGTGTAAGGTGCCTCACAGAGCCTGGAACAAGGCCAGCTCTCTATAAACATTTGCTATGGGCTGCTTAAAGCCCAAGTGAGGTCCTCTCATTTTCCCGTTTGCCACACTGGGCACAATGGTAGGAACCAGAAGACCCAGGAGCCGGCACCAGGACTAGTGAGCTGCATGATCCAGTACAGTGGCCACTAGCTTCCTGTGACTGTTGAGATTTGAAATGTGGTTAGTGTGATTGAGGAACCACACTCTTAATTTTATTTCTTTTTAAAATTGTTTCTTTCATGTCAGTTAAAATGTGGAGCCATGTATGGCCAGTAGCTGCCATACTGGACAGTGCAGCCCTGGGCGAGCAAGATCCTGGGCCTCCTTCCACCTGCTGGTCAGCCTGACCATTGGCGCCGGGAAGCAAAGCCTCACATGTGATGACTTCATTTTCCACGGTGGGGCACTCATGTAACTGCCCAGCTAGCCATCATCGCCTCCTGGTACCCGCTGTGCTTTCCTTTCCCTAGTGGTCCCGAAACAGGCGGAAGGCCCCACAGAGGGGTCCCCACCCATACCCAAAGGCCTTGCTGTGGGAATGGATCAAGGAGAGATCCACACGACAACTCTGTGGGGTCAAGCAGTAGTCATTCCCATTTGTACGATGAAGAGACAGAGGGTCAGGGAGGTTGTTACAAGTCTTGCCCCAGGCACAGGATAATGACTGTTTTAAACCGTATTATTAATAAAAAGCATGTATATTTTTGTGGAATATTGCTATGAGCCGAGTCCTCTGCTAAGCATGTTAGGTGCATTCGCCCATTTAACCATCCCAGCAGCCCCAAAAGAAAGGCACTGTCATTACGCCCATTTCATAGATGAGGAATCTCATGCTTAGAGGGTCAAGTTAGCTGGAAATGATCTGAATGGCCATCTAGTTAAATAAAGATTCTACAGCCAGTAGAAAGAATGGCATAGACCAGTGGTTCTCAACTGGGGTTGGCTTTGCCCCCTACCAGGGAATATTGGCATGTCTGGAGACACTTCGATTGTCACAACAGGGGAACGCTATGGCATCTAGTGGGTGGAGGCCAGGGATGCTGGACATCCTACAATGCTCAGGACAGCCCCCACCACAAAGAATCATCCGTCCCCAAATGTTACTAGTGCCTAGAGTGAGAAACCCTGGAGTAGACTTAAGTAATCTCCGAGACATGTTGTTAAGTGAAAAAACAAACAGAACAAAACACATCCTGCATCACATCATTAATGTTAAAAGTAAAAAATAAAAACACAACTGTATCTGTCTGTGTGGGTTTGTTACCCTCTGAAAACCTCCAGGGCTGTCTCTGAAGGGGGCGCTGGGATGGGGTGAAATCTTTTTTTTTTTTAAAAACAATTAAAATATACTCACTGCAAAAGCACTTTAAAGAATATTTTAAAGATATTTTAAACAAGATTAAAAGTTCTTCCATTACTCGCCCAAGGTCACAGATGATGTAAGGTGGGCCCAGGGTCTGCATTTGGCTCTGAACTTGAAACACACTCAGCTTTAAGCCCACGTTCTTCAGAGCACCTGGGGACACTGCCAGGGTCTGGACTCCGGGTCCATGCTTGTCTAGTGACCTGCCAGCCAACAATTACCTATTGCATTGATGCCTGACTGATGGGTTGAATAAAACCAACTCAAGTTACTCATGAAAGTACTTAGGAAAAAGAAGTACATAAAAAAAATACCAAGCCCCATTGGGAGAAGACTAATTGCCAACAGGTCAAATCACAGAATGTAATTGTTGGCATGAAAGGAGGCTGCAGGAGGCTTCGTGGTAATGGTAACAGCATCGGTCATAAAGAATGCTGAAAGCAGGGCTGTAAAACCCAGGGCTGAGGGTCAGACCCTCAGATCACATTCTTCCGTGTTCTCAGGCATCCCCGCTGAGCAGGGAAGCTCAGCCCAGGCCAATTAAGGGGTCAGCCTGGCCCAATTAGCTGGATAAATGCAAGCCTGGATTTCTCAGATCAAAATTCCTTTCCCAGGCTCCTCCCTGGTCCAGAGCCCTCACCCTCCTTCCGGGGCCAAGGTGCAAAGGGGGACCCACAGCTGTTGCCAGCAGGGAGAGGAAGATGCCAGCTCCTTCCTGGCACCCATGTCCCTGCCTGCTTCTCCACCAGCGAGAGTCTCTCTGCCTTTGCATGTGCCGGGCTCCCTTCCTGGACTGCCTTTCCCTGGAGCATCCTATCCAATCTTTAAGACTCAGCTCTCTCACCTCCTTTGTCATCTTCCTCCCAGGACCCTCCCTGAGAGAGGAGATCAGGTGCCTGCCCTCTGTGCTCTGCTAACACCCTGAACAAATCTCAATCCCTGATCATGCAATTTCTTAATTATCTGCCAGGTTCTCCCAGCACACAGAATATCCCTCAGTGGCAATTCAGTCTGTGGAACTGAGATCAGTATCTGGCACAGGCTTGGACTCACATGTCAACAAATGTTTGTTAAAAAAATTTATTAATTCATAATATATTAGAGAAAGGTGGTGGTGGGTGACTGGGGAGACCCAGGCTGACGCTTTCCCTGTTCTAGCAAGAGAAGGCAATGAGTGGTCAGGGCAGAGCATGGGAAAAAAAATCTGTATTTTTAGCAAACACCCACTGAGCACCTGCTATGCGCCAGACACTGTGGTTGGGGCTCCACAGAAGCTGCTGCCTTTATTCTCCACAGAAAAAGGCCCAAGGCTCACCTCCTTTGGTGCCCACAGGACCCAGATGGGGCAAGGAGGTGATCTTCAGGCTGGGCTCACCAGGGCCAAGTGGGTGGGCTCCTGAAGCCCTAATGCAGCTCAGAGGACCAGGGTGTCTGGGATGTTGCCGTTGTGTTGGAGGCTGCAGCCACAGGACCTCTTGGGCAGGTGAACATCCCAGGTCCTTCCCTGGGCACACAAAGCTCAGCTTCTCACTTCCACTTCAAATTCTGCCCTCCTGCTTCCTACTTCCTTATGCTTATGCTCCAGCAATTCTGAAGCTTCAGAATGTTCCATGTTGCCTTAAAACTCTAAGCATGTTTTGCTTTCCCTCTCTGGAATGCCTTCCCCCTGTTATGCCATCTGGCAAACTCCTAGTGATCCTTCAAAACCCAGCTCAGACATCACTGCCTCTGGGAAGCTCTCTGGCTTCTTTCTCAGGTGAGTTAATCACTCCACTCTACATTACATGCCTCTGTTTGCAGTGATCTCATTTAATAGATGATGAACTCCTCAGGAGCAGGAGCTGTCTTAGTTATCTGTGGCTTCAGATACACACAGCTCAGTGCCTGGCACCCTGGAGGTGCAACTTCGTTTCTTTCTTCTCTCTGTGAGTCATGTTTCTTAGCTTAAAATCACCCAGGAAGGTATTCTACCCCCTAAAATGCTTACATTATAGTCAAGTCCCAGAAAATACCATCTCACTTTGCACATCAGAGGAAATTAAATCCAGGTTCTATTTGTGGATTAATTAGGAGACATTTCCTGGGGCAAGAAAGAGAAAGTTTACCTTTCAGCTAATAGGGTTATGCCTGTGAATAAATTATGTGGTCTTTGCCATCTCCTGCCTTCAACTCCCTGCGGCAGACCCGGGAAGGAGGAGGCGATTAAGACACATTTGCTACAAACCTCAAAGACTGATAATTACACCCCCTCCCTGCTGTCAGTTGGGGCTCTGAAATGTGCAAAGGCAGGAGGGAGACATGTCTGGCTTCATAGGAAAGACAAAACTGAGCAAGGTCGCTGTGCTGGTGAATCATGCTGGCCCTCCAGGGACTCACTCAAACCCGGGAGGGCGTGGCCAGGGGAGGCGGGCAGAGCGAGAGGGACTGGGGGCACTTACCACAATGATGTTTTCATGCTCCTGGGTCGTCAAGTTTGTGTTCTAAAGGATGAACAGAGGATGCAGGAGGAAAACAAAGCAAAAAAAAAAAAAAAAAGAAAAATTAATGAAATGGAACATTTGTATCTCAAAGGTCCACACAGTTTCAAACTGCTTTCAGCCTCTCAGGGAGAATGCAGCTGTCACTTTTCTTTTTTTTTTTTTTTAAATTAAACAGATTAGAAGACTCTTAAAGGCAGGAAGGGGGAAACTATGGCTCTGGGGCAGGGAGAACTGAGTTCCAAGTCCCTGTTTCACCACTTGTAAATTACGGGGACCTTGGACGAGTCACTTCTCAGTGAGACAGTTTCTTCCCCTGTAAAGGGGGATCCCTTCTTCCTGTGCTTGGCGCCAGGAAGAAACATGTAAAGAAACAGACTCGAAAGTCTTGACTTTATTCCAGCAAGTCTTTTAGGGGTGGCAGGTATAGTATTTCAGTGGTTCTCAAACTAGGTTCCCAGGGAACACTAGTGTTCACCATGAGTTGGCCCAAGATGTTCTGGCTTAATTAAAACGCTAGCAATTCACCTGCAAAAATATTCAGTTGAATGGATTAAACTTACTTAATTTTTAGTATTTTCCCCCCTCCCCATCTGGAATTTTCTTACACAGCTGGTACCTGTTACCACCACCCTGTGTACGCTAAGGGGGTAAGGGATGAAAATGCAATAAACACGAGATAGTGGGAAAACTCAGACACAGCCACTCCTGCTCTGACTGCCTGTCTCGGTGGACACGGGCTTTCAATGGTGTCAATTCACATTTTCCAATAGCCATGTTTGCTGTTTATAGCACACCTCCCCTCTGGACAGTAAGCTGCAAGATCAACTGTTTGCACGTTCAAGAAAGAGCCCCATGGGCTGAACAGGTTTAAAGAGCCTCTGGTATCTGGTATCTACAGCGTTTACCCCAGCTAAAGCGAAAGAAAAGCTAGTGAGCCATGAATGTGCTTTTGTCCTGTAAGCTGGCTGCCCAAGGGATGAAGGTGGCTGCAGAACCACGGTCAGTGCCTCAGCTCCAGGAGCGTCCAGGTTCCCATGGAGACAGCCTGACCTAGGTGCTTAGGATCCAGACCACACAGAAGGATGTGTTTTTGGATTCCAATGCCTTTTTCTTTTTGTGGACCTTGTGGAATTTGAGCAGACTGTTTATGGCAGATTATTAAACACCAGCGATTTCTCAGCCGAGGGCAGATGAAAGCCTGGTTAAGGTCTTTCCTCCTCGCTATGCCTCAAGCACCGTGTCGGGGCTCTGCTACACTCCTCCCTCCCATTTCCCCTTCTTGTGATAGGCTCTCCTCCCATCCCAGTGACAGATGAGCGACCTGAGACTCAAAGACGTGCAGTCGCTTGCCAGGGAGCACAGGTAACAGGTGGTGGGGTGGGGATTTGACCCCTGTCTGTCCTGGTTCCAAAGCCTGTATCTCCTGCCACTGAGCTACAGTTTTCACCCACGCAAGGGGCAGTTCCATCTTTCAGGCTGCAGTGGGAGCTCCAAAGGGACCAGTAATCTCTCACCACACCCATGCACCTTTCCAGGAAGCGCTCTCGGCAACCACAGATGCTGCTTCTTTTGTCCCAGTCACTGGTGACAGCACATGCCATTCCTCAGGGCAACTTCTCTTCACTAAGGCCATTTCTGACCTGGGGTGGAGAGTGCTCTCTAACAGCCACTGCATTAGAGGGAACACTTGAATCCCAAACTGAGTGGCCACTCCAAACACTCAATCCAACAAAAGCCCAGGAAGTTGGGGATGCCAGCTTTAATAGCCCCGTTCTCCCTCTCCCTCTCTTGGGATCCTGCCCACCTTCTGGTCGGCATGGTGATGCCTGGTGCATCTTAGGAGGCAGCCTTGGGAACGACTTGAGCAAAGAGAACAGACAAGGAAAAGAATCTAGTCCACATGCTATTAACACAATAGGGCAAGGAGGAAGGAGGGTTTGTTTTTCCTCCCATCCCCTCTAGACAGCTAGCTGAGGGTGCTTAAGGTCAAGTTCACAGCCATCTCCTATGACAAAAGAAATGTGACCATTTATCAACTGGTCCTACATGGCAGGCACAGTGCCAGGCACTGTATACATATTAGAGCATCCCATACTCAATTCTATGAAATGGGTGCTAATCTTAGCCTCGGCTCACAGATGAAAATGGCTCTGAGAGATCTAGAAACATGTACAAGCCCAGTGAGCTCCTGAGGGGAGAAGCAGGTCTTTCTGGCTCCACGTACCTGCTCTTAACTGCTGTCCTGCGTGGCTGGGTCTCCCCACTCAACAATCTCTACCATCAGGTAATGTTACATCTACGCACAAGAACATGAGCTTTGCAATCGGGCAGACTTGGGCCTGGTTCCTGCCCACCCCTCATCCAAGTGACCCTGGGCAGGCGACTTAACCCCACAGAGCCTCTGCTGACTCTCCTATCCATCTTAATCCTTACCCTGCAGAGTCGCTGGAAGAAATGGAAAAGGTCAGGTGTAAATGCCTGCCGATGTGATCGTCACAGAGCACGTGCTCAAAAAATGTGTCACTTGGAGAGGCATTAAGCTCACTGGAGGGGACGCAACCTGGGGGCTCTGTCCCCCACAAATGGCAGCTCTCATCAGCAAATCAAAGGTAATGCTGACTCCTCTCCCCACCCCCCCGGACACCCAATAGACGCACACGCACAGCAAATACAAGCTTCTTCCATTTTTTCCCCCTTTAAATGCCTTTGTCTCTCTGCCCTAGTGCTTGGTGATCAGCTGACTTTGAGATCCTTGATCTAAAGCCTGAGAAATGAGGCAAAGCACACGAGCATGTGGTCACATAAAATATATCTGAGATGGGAGAGAAATCCCGCCAGAGGGTGGCCACAGTGTCATCTGCCACCTTTGCCATCATCCTGACAATGAGCCTGACTTAACAATGGTGTGACAGTGGCTGAAGCTGGTAGGGCTGATGGGGTGGGTGATGCAGCCTTATAGTGACATACAGACAGCCCTAAGGTGGAATGTCCAGCCACTCCTCCTTACTCGGCAGGTCACTTAGCATCTCTGGGCCTCAGTTTCCCCATCTGTGAAATGGAGACAGCAAGGCCCATCTCTTAGGGAGAACACAAGGGTCAGACGAGATGCTGTGTGTATGGCACCTGGAGCTGGCCTGGCACACAGCAGGTACTTCCTGAGGGTCAGCTGCCTCTCCCTTCTCCAGACAAGAAGCCAGCCCCTGGCCTGCCTATGGGCTTCTCCTGCTCAGGTGGGAGACCTGGACTTGCGGTTGGGCGTATGGCACCTGGCCTCAAATTCCAAACCTTGACCATGATTCATTTCAGAGCCCAGGTTGCGACTATTCTGCAAACAAGGGTCTCCCACCCAAGGACAGACAGTCCTACTTCTCTACTTCCGCCTGTCTCGGCCACCCACTTTCCACCTCGTGCCCCACCCCTGCCCAGGGCAAGGGACCCTCTCCATTCAGCAGACAAGGGAGGCCTGGCCAGTTCCTGGACCATGGGCAGTGATGAGCCTGGGCCTGCAGAGAGAGTGGAGGGAACATGTGCAGGAGTCCGAGGGCGTGTGGGAACCAGGGGGAGAGAGACAGAAATCTCTCTGGTGGCCATGCATAGTTTAAACCAGGAGTCATTGACTCTAGTGCCCCTAGGGGGCCAGGCAGGCAAATAAATGAGCACATTAATATTTGAAAAGCGGTTAGAATAGCACTGGAATAGAGTAAATAGCAAGATGTTTCTGAAGGCCCCTTGGCCTTCTACGGAACAGCCCAACTGACTGCTAAGCCACGTGTCCCACTGTCCCCACTGCTGGAGCGTGAGTCCCAGGAAGGCAGGGGTCTGTCTTTATCCAAAAGCCCAGAACAGAGCCTAGCCCATGGCACACACTTGAAATGTGGGGCTACCCGGCAAAGTCGACAGCTCAGATTGGTGGCACTGAGGAGCACCAGCTGCCAACTGCTGCTGGATTTTCTGACCGTTTTTAAAGAGAACTTAAAACTTCCATTTTGTTGTCTAATCTCTTGATTTTTAAAACCCTGTGCGAGTGAAACAAAGTATAGCTGTCGGCTGTGGGGGGTGATTAGAGCAGAAAGCCATGTCTGTCTGGACCTCCAGTGCTGGGAGGGGAGATGGAAGCGGGCCAGCACCGGGTGGGGAGACGGAGGTGGGCCAGCACCGTGGGCACAGGAGGGCAGTCTGAGGGCTTCACGGATGTGCTTCCATCTCAGGAATGAACTAGATTCTGAAAGCAGCTGCCATCATCACCACTACCAGCCCAGCCTCTGGCCAAGACCAGCACTGGCCACAACCTGTCCCAAATCTGGTCTAGGGGCACGGCAGGGTGGCAACAGCTCTCCCTTCGTCCTTGGACGCTGGCTCAGCTGGAAGCACTGGGGGCAAACCTCCTTCTCTGCTCCCTTGGATCGCTGGGGACCACTCACTTCCTTCAGCAACAGGGAGACAACATAGATTCAAATCTGATTCTGCTCTGGGGTATGGGGTGGGGCTTGGGGTGGGGCTCAGGGTGGGTAAAGGAAGACAACTCCGAAGTTGGGGAGGGGGGCATAATGCGAAATCAAGCCAAGGGGAGGCGTGTTACCTCTGAGAGCAGTTTCGAGACGATTTCCAGTGGGGCTTGGTTGATGGAGTCATCCTGCAGAGGGGACGTCAGGGCCATGTCCACCAGAGTTCGGATCTCCTTCAAGACAACTTCCCAACGGCTTGGGTTACTCAGGACTTTCTTGTATTTGTAAATCTTTTTCTGGTTGGGAGAGAGAAAGAGACCCAAACATGTTACTGAAATGCCGAGGGCGTAAGATACAAGATGATTCAAGAATCAGACGCACTGGATGTAAAAGGCCCTGAGAACCTGTTGGCGTGGACCTGCCCCCTCCACGAGAATCCGATACCCCAAGATGGCAGGGTCTTGCCTCAAGTTGCAGGCTGCGTTTCAGACAGCCAGGCCTCCTGAACACTAGAAGAGTAATTTCCACTCCGCTTCCAGTGACTTAAAAGAAGGAATGAAGATACATTTCTCCTTCAGACGCTATCTTCTGCCAAACTTGTTTCCCAAGTATTCAAATGCAGTAGGAGCGGAAGCATTCACCGTCCACAAAGGGACGGACTTTGGACTTTGATTAGGAGGCACTGTTTCTGCTCATCTTGATCCTACGAGGTCCTCTTGGAGAGTGGTGCTCAGCTAAGAAACCCGATAGACAGCCTTGGGGCCTGGGATTCTTTTCCAGCTGGGTGGGCACGTGGGGACGGAGCCCTGAATGGCCCAGGGCCGTTCCACCTGAGGAGTGAGACAGGAGTGTCCTCACCTCTGCTGGGGCGCCGCATCCAAAGCTGGTGAGCAGCTCAGGCTGGGGCCGCGGCTCCCTCCACATGAGGCCGGGCTAGTTCCGCCCCTCTGACATCATGGAAACAGAAGCCCTCTCTGAAGGCTGAGGTCTCAGCCAGCGCTCCCCGGGCTCTGCAGCTGCCTGCCCCACTGCCGCCCGCTTGCTTGGGAGTCTCGCTTTCTAACTGGATAAACTCCTTCATTAAGTGCTCTGCTCCTTGGGGAAAACCTAATTTTAATGTCACTGAGCCCACAGCCAGCTGGGTCACATGTCACAATCTCTGAGCCAAAGTCTGAAGGATGGAAGGAGGAGATGAGGCTTTCCCACTGGCCCCTGAGGTTCAAAGACAAGCTCTGCAGGCCGCTGGGGTCTCCCAGACCAGTTAGGTTCTGAGTTAAGAATTACAAAGGGTCTGGGAAACCAGTGTCTAAAATGAAGCATTTAGGGGACATCTTCCACATCAAACTGAGTAGTCCATTGTGATGAGTGAGGCACCGTGGTGGAACAGGAGGCAGACTTTGGAATCAGACAGACCTGGTTCTTCCTATGAACAATTTCATCCCCCGAGCCTCAGTTTCCTCTTCTGTAAATTATGCCTGAGGATACCTTGTGGCCTCCTTCAACGTGTAACCCTTATAAATCCTGGACCCACATGGTATGCTCTCTGTACAGAGTTACACTCAAAAGCACAGTCCAAATAGAACAGTCCTGTAACAAAAAGGGAACCCAGATGCTTAACTTGTCTCTTTTGAAAAACTTTAAAGGGATGAAATGTACAACCCACGGTGATACAGACAGTATCCCATTTTCTTTCTCCCATTTTTTTCACACTCCCTGATTTTCTGGAGCCTCTTACTTGCTAATCACACCCCATCGCACCCACACTGTCACCCGTCAACTGCTGAGTTAACTCACACTTAAGTTTATTTCCCCCTCAGTGTGCAGATCTTTTCTCCCGTAAATCTCCGTACTTGGTCTCTCCCTTCTTCTCCCTCCTCCCTCTAAACTCTGCCTCCCCCACCTCCCTCCCTCCCTCCCTCCCTCCCTCTCTCTCTACCAGCCATTGACGTAAAGACAGCACAGTTTTCATCAAGTGGGGAATGAGGAAGAGTGGAGACATTTACTTGTCAATCACTTTAGATCCTATAAGGACCGGAAGAAATGCGTGGCAAGTTCAGGGGGTGGGGTAGTGAACAGTAAATATGCTATCCATGGGGATGATGGTGACAGTCAGTATTTGCTGAACCCCATGACTTGAAGGACAAGACACACCCAGTTCCCTGAGGCTTCCCTGGGACCGTAACTAGACTTGGTTCTAGCTACTGCCAGCCAGAGTCTCCTGCCCCGCTGTGAGCCAGGAGCCCTGCCAGGTCTATGCAGACGCAAAGTGCCCGAAGTCTCAGGCAGTGCAGACACTTCCAAGGCAAGAACCTGACCCATCCCTGCGGATGAATGCTCCTCTGAGTACTGGACACTGCGGTTTTGCTCTGTGCCCAGAGAATTGCTTAATTTTTAAATGACCATGAGATGGTCACAGGAACCCACCATATATTAAGCCCCAAAGAAAACCACAACGACACACAGCCACATCTCCCCACTGTAGCTTCTAGCCTGGAATATGGTCTGGGCTGTAAGTGCCCGCTCTTCTAATCAGCTGCTAGTGGTTTACTTTGGAAAGAATAATGACTTCATTCTTTTTGTGAAAATCAGGCATGCTCACTGTACGATATTTAAACCATGCTGAAAAGCACAAACAAGAGGATAAATGATAAAAGGCCTCAAAAATCCCACAACCTACAAAGAGCCATCATCAATTTTTGGTGAACACTGTTTCAGGCAGCCCTCATTTAAACTTCACTGAATACAGCCAGCCCGTGGGGGTGGGTGGCCGTGAGTACGGTCCCCATGTCCCCAGCTCTCTGAATTTGGATGTCGCCGAGACTCGGAGACAGTGAGGCCCACACAAAAGGGCCCACAGGGTGCCACCTGCCTCCGCACTCACTGACGTCGTCCCCTCAGCAGATGAAGGAGGACAACAGCTTTCCCACGAGCACCTGAGCTTCCGCTTAAGAGGTGTCCCTAGAAGAGTGGTCACAGAGGCTGCGGTCAAGACCAGAAGTTCCCCAGGGCTGGAATAAGGGCCAGCGTTTAACGAGCACGTACTCCGATGCACCAGGTGCTGTGCTGAGCCCAGCGGGGCATCATCTCACTCTCTCCTCACAGTAATCTGAGGGGCTGGGGGCCTGTCATAGGCTTGCCTGCCCTGGGAGCAGACCCTCAGACAAGGCCCCCAGTGCAGACGGTTCCTTTATCTGAGAGGTAACGTAGGACACATCAGTGCAGGGTGGGTAGTGAGATAGGGAAGAGAAGGCAGTAAATTCCCACGGCATCCTCAACCGTATGCCTAGGCAACTGGCAACATCCCTACTGTGGGGACGAGGGTTGGGTCCCGCGGGGGCCTCTGTGAGACAGTGTAGATCATGCCTCAGAGCTGACCCACCTAAGAAGCAAGGGAGCTGTGCCGTTTACCTACCGCCTTCCTGGACATGGCAGACCTTCAGGCTGCCCTGTGCCCAGGCCAAAGTGCTCCCACAGCCAGGGAAAACCCGAAGGGAGGGAGGAAGGAAGCAAGGAAGGAAGGAAGGAAGCAAGGAAGGAAGGAAGGAAGGAAGCAAGGAAGGAAGGAAGGAAGGAAGCAAGGAAGGGAGGAAGGAAGGAAAGTATGAAGGAAGGAAGTTAGTTCCCAGGGGACAGCCTTTAGGACAAAGCAAGGCCAAGAGGGTGGGGCACCTGCAGCTCCTGCCACAGGCTCTAGTATCCCACTTACACACGAGACTACCATGGCTGGGGAGGTGACATGTCCAAGGTCACACAGCTAGAAAGGGACAATTCACAAGTACAAATCGGCTCCAGTAGACCCCAGAGGTCTCCTTCTTTCTATCACATCGGTCAGGGCCAGCACAGATGGTGGACAGGAGGGACAGACTCGCCAAGAGACACTGTGGGGAAGGGGTCAAGAACACTTGGTGTCATGGGGTGAGGGCTAGAACACATCCCCAAGGCTCAGAGAGCCAGGGGCCAGCCGATAGGGGGCGGAGGAGCTGCAGGAGGGGCTGGTGGGAGCAGTAGGCAGACAGGGCAGCTGCAACAACATGGTCATGGGCTGTGGGCAGGCAGCCGGTTCCCAGAAGAGGCTCTGAGCCCTGGAGCAGGGCAGCGGGAGGCCTGTCCAGGACCATGGGGGCCCAGTCACTCCACCTTGGGTGACAAATTAGCACGTTTGGTCCCAGGAACTCTGATGAGCTCATCTGGTGATGAATCACGGTGGGGCTGGGCTGGAAACGCCTCTGGAACCCTGACTCCCAGGCTCCTGGGGGCCCGGACCTGGGCTCTGCAGTACAGTCCTTCCACTGTGACTATGTCACCAGAAGGGCTGGCTGACCTCTGCCGTGTCCGGCGTGGACAGACTGCTGGATTCCTTTGACAGGAGCCTTGAAACTGTCTCCCTGCTTGTTTTTGTACAAGGAAGCCAAGAATGTTCTTACATTTTTTAAGGGTTGTGAAGGGGAAAAAAACCTCCCAAAATAAGAAAAGTCGAAGAATATGTGATAAAATCAAATGTGGCCCACAAAGCCCCAAACATTTGCTATCTGGCCCTTTAAAGAATAAGTTTGCCAACCCTTGGCTGAAAAGGTCAAACCCCAGCTGAGGAATAAGAGCATAGTGCAGCTCCACAAAGAGACCTCTCTACACCCACCAGGCTGGCCGTAACCAAAAGACAGGGTACAACCAAGTGTTGCCAAGATGCAGGGAAACCAGGATCCCTGTGCACTGCTGCCAGGGATGTAAATCAGTACAGCATCATTGGAAAACAGTTTGACAGTTTCTCAAAACATTACACATGAATTTATCATAGGACCCAGCAGTTTTGTTCCTAGAAATCTACTCAAGAGAAATAAAAAACAGACTCTACATAAAGACATGCACACGAATGTCCACAGTGTGGTATTCATAACAGTCCCACACTGGAAGCCATCCAAATGCCCATCAACTGATGAATGGATAAGCAAGACGTGGTATATCCAGACAATGGAATAGTATTTGGCAGTAAAAAGGATGCAACCACTCACACAGGCTACAATATGGAGGAACCTCACAAACATTATGCTCAGTGAAAGAAGCCAGATGTAAAAGACATATTGGATGATTCCTTTCATATGCAATGTCTAGAAAAACAAATTTATAGAGACAAAGTGGAACAGTTGTTGCCTGGAGTTGGGGGTGGCCACAGGGATTAGACTACAAACAGATACAGGGGCATCTTTTAGGATGATGGAAATTTGTTTTTAAAACTGTATTGTGGTGATGGTAGCACAACACTATATGTTTACTAAAACACTGACTCATATGCTTACAATAGGTGAGTTTTATGGCATGTAAATTATACCTCAATTAAGATGCTTAAAAAAAAATTGCAATCCAGGCAGGTGGAAGACATCAAACAAAGCTAGAGACAGTACGGCTTTGTGGTTGAGTGCAGGTTTTACAGTCAGCAGACCAGTTCAAATCTAAGCTCTGTTTCATCCCCCATCTACCCATCCACCTATTCACTTATCCAACCACCCATTAACACATCTATCCCTCCATTCATCTACCTGCCTACTCCCCATCCATCCATCCATCCATCCATGCATTATCCATCTATCCAATCATCCAACAATAATTACCAAGAACCATCTACTGCAGTGTGCCAAGCACTGAATTAAGTGCCAAGGATACCCGCGGTGAGCAGGGCAGACAGGCCCTGGTGCTCATGGAATTACAGTCTATTACTGGCACCCTACTCTCCCCATCTGCAACGAGGGATGAGAAGAACCACTAGCAAAGGCTTGTTGTGCCTACTCCATGAGATGTTATATATAAACACTTAGCCTGGTTCCTGGCTGAATAGCAGCTCTCACTCTTATCACCTACCAAGTCCTGGGAGTGAGTGATCAGAGCAGGCGGGATTCAGGAGGGCTCCCGGCATCTGTGACTAAGCCCCACTGACTCCTGAAACAACAGCAGGAAGAGCCTCCTGCCTCCCTTGCGGAAGAGCCAGCCACTCCATTGCAGTCCTCACCCTCTGCTTGCCAGGGAGGGGGCGTTACCTGGGCAACATCCGCCATCTCTCCAGCAACTGCTCCCACGGCAGAGGCAGTCACAGGCACCCAGGTTCTCCGGCCTGGGGAAGCGGAGCCTCTCGGCTCCTCCATGGGAGGCGAGCTGTCACGGGAAGGTGCCCCTAGCCAGGAGAGGCGTGACTCAGAACGTGCTGGAAGCACGCCTCCCGGGGATGGGGCGGCCGCTCAGCCGCTTGCCGCAGCCTCCGAGGCTCAGGCTTACACGAGCACGCATGCTCCCCTCACCCATCATTAAAGGAAAGGCTGCAGGGGCACCTCTGGAGCCACCAAGAAAAAGGAGTCAGGCAGGAGCTGGGCTGGCTTTTACGGCTTCTTTCCTGTGCCCAACCCAGAGCCGTGCTGCCCAGCACGAAAGCCATCTGCCCCATGTGGCTGCTTACACTGAACCTAATTAAAATGAAATACAACTGAAACTTCAGCACCTCTGTCCCACTAGCCATATTCTGGCTGCTCGACAGCCACACGTGGCTGGTAGCTGCCATACTGGCCGGCACTTATAGAGAACGTTTTCATCACTGCATTGGGCAGGCTGTCCTGAAGTCCTGGGGAGTCCTCTCTGCCACCCACACCTCAGAGGACCAGTGATGTGCTCATTACCTCTCTCACCACTCAGGCAACACTTAAGTGCCAGGGCCAACTTGTCAGCAACACCCTGCCTACCTGCCCAGCTCCTCCAACCTTCCCTTCAAGGTCCACAGGGAGCTGTCCCCAGGGTCCCTTGCACACCCAGGGAGAGTGATGAATTGGGTGACTTCTTTGGCTTCTCTGATTCCTTTGACCCTCTCATTCCTTCAAGACCCGCTGGGGCTGTGAATGCTGAACATGCCATGTAACGCACCATCTCTACCAAGCCAGTGTGCTTCTGGGCCCCCAACACTCAGCATTTTTGACCTTCTCCTTCATCCGCCAGAATAGCTTCCTTTTAGCATCAAGTACCATCACTTTGCCTTCAGCCACAACTCAAGCTTGTGACTGGTCCATGTGTGCCATCCCCCAGCTACCCATTTGGCCCTCAAGTCTTGATCGTTACCCTATGCCTGACTCATAACCTCTCAGCCCCCCACCCCCGTGGACTCTGCACAGAGACTCCAATTTAGCCAACACAGTTACTGAACTGTTACTGCCAGTCCAGCTAATTAACAGATAGATTAATTAACGAATACCCTCCAGGGACTTGGGTTTTTTCAAGATGGGTGCAGGGACACCCACGCTGAGTGAGGCACTGGCTCTATGGAGGATAAGGGAGTCAAGGAAAAGACACAAAATGAGACACAGGCCTAGTCCTGGTACTCCCCTGCAGGCTGGAGGGTAAGGCGCAGCTCAGCTCACTCTCATGACACTAATTCCAGCAATGCTGGCTCCCACCTGCCCAGTGATTACCGTGTTCCAGGAACCACCACCCTGCATAGCACGCTGCGACACGTGACACGAGAGCGTGAACTGTTGTCACTTTCGGAGGGCTCTCCACAAGCCAGCCCCTGTGCTGAGTGCTTTGTATAAAACACCATTTAAAATTCTCACAACCGCGCGACAACGTGAGCAGTATAATTAGTTCCATTTTATAGATGAGAAAATTGAGTCTGTGAGGGGTTAAGTTAAGGAGCTAGTAAGAGCCAGCGCTGGAGCTGGGGCCCAGGTTTAGCTTTGGATCCTCAGTCCCCGACCACCGTGTCACACCGAGAGGCACACAGGAGTGCCTTCTCTGCCTCGGTTGGTGCTGCCGCCACCTGCTGCAAGGACAACTGAGAAGCCCTTTAAATCCAAAAGTTGAGCCTCGCCTCCCAACTGCCTGGAGGCAATTCCAGACTGGCTGCAGCCCGGCTTTGGGCTGATATCTGCCTGGAAAGCCGGGTCCTGGGGAGATGGGTAATTGGTTTGAAAGAGTGGGAAGAGCCTGGGCACTCTGCCCCCAAGTGCCCACAGGAGGCGGTCTCCCCGCCGCCATTACTGCTTCCAAGGAAACTGCAGGAACTCGGGCACAGCGTCCTGCTCACAGTCTCTGGAGCATCGGCTTGTTGCCTGGGCAACCACGCATCTGGCTGGTGAGGAGATAAACTGGCTTTGGTGCCAGGCTCGCAGCTGGGGACCACATCCCACCTGGCATCTGGGGCCTGCCGCATCCTTGGCAAAATCCTGCCACCGCACGGATCTGTCTGACTGCACTGAAAAATTCTAGTGGCCATTTTCCTCACTGAGCTCTTGTCTCTTTGGTGGGGGCAGTGGGGTGGATCATGCCTTGTCTGTTTCTTCACTATTTTGTGTGGTGGCTGGAACAGCTGAGGGCACATGGAAGGTAGTCAGTATTTGTTAAAGGGAGGAGAACAAAAATCAGAAATAATGGTCAACATGTACGACATGCTCCTACCGCTGGCAGCCACTGTACCAAATTCTTTAACCCTCCCAGTGCGCTTCAAACACTTCTGTGTGCAGGAACCACCTGGGTGGGGGCAGGGGTTATTAAAAGGCAGATTCTAACTCAGAGCCAGGGGGGCCTGGGAGTCTGCACTTTTAAGTAGCTTCCAGATAAGACGGATGCTCCTGAACCCTACTGGGAGTGCCTGGTCTACTCCTCCCTCGGAGGCAGGCAGTGTCATCTGCCATCATACACTGTCCCCTTCATACACAGAGTGGGGCATCGAGGGATGAAAACCTTGCCTGAGGTCACACTGGTGTTGTGGGTTGAGCTGTGTCCTTCCAAACCGTATGTCCAAGTCTTAACCCCTGGTATCTGTGAATGTAATCTTATTTGGAAATAGGTCTTTACAGATGCTATCAAGATGAGGCTGTGCTGGATTAGGGTGGGTCCTAAATCCAACCACTGGTGTCCTTATAAAAAGGCCATGTGAAGACATACACGCACACAGGGAGAGAAGGCCATGTGGGGATGTAGGCAGAGACGGGAGCAATGCATCTACCAGCCAAGGAACGCCAAGTAGTGTGGCAGCCGCCAGAAGCTGGGAGAGGCAAGGAAGGAACCTCCCTTAGAGTCTCTGGAGGGATCCCAGCCCTGACAACACCTTGATTTTGGACTTCTGGCCCAGAACTGTGAGAGCATAAATTTCTGTTGTTTTAAGCCACCCAGTTTGTGGTCCTTTGTTACGGGAAACACACAGCTGGTGAGCAGGAAAGCAAGGTGGAGTCCAGGGAGCCAGGCTCCTGGCCACCCTGCTGTTCCACTTCAGCCATTCGAGTTGACCCTTCCCTTGTATTTTACTTTTACGGAGGTGACAGCCCGGGCCCTGCTCTCAGCAGCCTCTCCTGGCTTACCCTGCCCATCAGTGATGCCGTAAGGAGCTGCCTGGATACCCGGGAGAGCTGCAGAGGGAAGTCCTAGGCGGATTCAGGCAGGACGTCAGCACTGGGCTGGCTTACGGTCTTCAGCAAAGAGGAGTCATGAGGTGGGCTCTGGCTCAGAGCAAACAGAGCTCCTTTTCCTTTTCTGGGGTCACACATCAGCCAATAGTTGGCAACTCCATCACGCCAGCTGATAACCCAGGGCTTCCTATGGCCGGGCAGTGAGCTAAGCTCATCCTAAGAGGAGGTCTCAATCCTGGCTATGCATAAGAACCATATGGGAGGCTTAACAACCCTGCAATAACAGAGTCCAACCCCAGGCCAATCTCATCCAGGGGTCGTTGGGGGCAAGGTGGAGACAAGGCATCTGGGTTCATATTCTACCAATGAAGGGATAAACAAATGTTGGATATGGACACAATGGAATATTATTCAGCCATGAAAAGGTAGAGGATTCTGACACATGCTACGGAAAAAGGCAGATGGTGGTTATAGTTGCACAACATGAATGTACTTAATGCTATAGAACTATAGCCTTAAAAATGGTTAAAATGGTAAGTTTCCTGTTACATATTATTTCACCACAGTAAAGAAAAGTTTTATTTGTAAGTATAAAAATTCCCAGGTGATATGAGCCTGCAGCTAGGGGTCAGCACTGCTGGTCCAGTCTAACGTGGCAGATGGGACCACTCCCCACTGTATGGACGAAAGATCCCAAAGTAGAGGGGACAGTAACCCGCTCCAGGTGAACCAGGAGCCCTCTTCAGGGTCACCTCACGGTCTCGGGTCACAGTCAATGAAGGGAGCTTGAACTGGGGTCACAGGTACAGCCTCAGACCTGCTCTCAGCATTCTGGAAATGCTCTCCCGTCTCCACAGAGCCTAACCCCAGAGGCTGGGGAATACCGTGGGTGGTGCCCAGGAAGGGGTCGCGTGCACCTCTGGCCTGGTCACAGAACTCTGGGGAGGCAGGCGCTCCCCAGGCCCATGCTTGGCACACCCGATACTACCCCTCACTGCCCTCGCTCACGTGCCTCCCCTGCCGGCCTATGGACTCCTGGGAACTCAGGGGCTCAGGTAAGGCCCAAACAGGGACCCCAGGTGTGTGCAGAATGGTGCACCTCTCCATTCAGACTTCTGTTCTGCTACTTATAAGCTGTGCAGCCTCAGGCAAATTATATCACATTTCTGAACCTTAGTTTCCTCATCTGTAAAACGGGGATAAGAGGAGTGTCTGCCTCTCACAGCTGTTGACAAGATGAAATGTGATGTTTCAGGCTGAATGCCCAGCACCTTACAGGTGCTCAATAAATGGTATTTATTGAGCCAGTAGAACATTGATTAAAGATACTTCACTTTTGAGAAAAAATAAAGGGGACTAGAAGCCCCTAAATGCTAGAACAAACTGTGGCCCACATGCAGTGTCACACTAGATAGTAGTTAAAAGGATCAAAAGTGAGCTCACAAATCTGCCAGATTCCACTCCCACGAGCCACTGTGCAGTGTGGAAGCAAACATACACATGTACATATATGTTCACATGCATATGCTGCACATACATGGGTGGGGAGTGGAGGACGTGTGTCAGGCTGATGGCAGTCATCCTCCTTGAGAGGGAAGTGGCCTGAGGGAGGGCCCAGGGGGAGGGGGCCAAGATGAGCTTCAGCTTTATCTGTAATGTTTCAAATTGTTGCAGGAAGACACACCCATGTATTGTACATTTCATTAAAAAGAAATAAAGAAAATAAAACCCCAAAGATTTCAGAAACTGGGATCACGGAGGTGATACTGTCCCTTCCACAGAATTCTCAAATTGGTCAGAATCCCACATTCTTAGAAGGGGCTGGAGAGTATCTGAGATCCTATTCGTTCTGACTTTTCAGTGTTCTAGTAGGTTACCTCGTTTCTGAAATAATACACGTTCACCAGAGAACTAGAATCGTACGGCTCAGTGATCAGGAAGGGAGTAACAAAGAACACAGGAGCTCACAGTGTGCACTCACTGCCCGCACAGCTGTACGCTGGTGGACCATTGCGTCGTGGATTCTTTCTGTGTGCACATGCAGCCCTCCCCTCATATAACAGTGCACATAAATTTAGCCTGTATCATACATGTTGGCTTGTTTATAAGCTCACCTCTGCCCCTCACTGTACCTCCTTTACCCCGGAATCCATGCTAAAACCATGACATACGTCAGTGGTCAGCAAACATTTTCTGTAAAGGGCCAGATTACAAATATCAACAGGCTTTTCTGGTCATGGGCTGCTGTTGGCGCATAAATGGGTGGGGCTCTAACTTACAGAAACAGGCTGTGGGGTGGACAGTTTGCCAACCCCTGGTATGTATCAGTTCAGATCTTTCCCCAAGGCCCTACATCATCAAATGCAAATATATATAAAGATTTTTGGGTCCTCAGCTTTTGTTGTTTTGTTTCTCACTTCATTTTACAAAAAAGGGATCACATCTTGCTTTTTCTCCCTTAACACCTGGTGGAAGTCGCCCCAAATCAGTTAGTACAGATTTCCCCATGCTGTGTGCTTTTGTAAGCCACCTCAAATATCACTGGGCAAAGGCAACAGACACACTTAGAAAATGAAAACCAAGCAAACAGAAGTCCTCTCGCCTGACCCCAGCCCTCTGTGCAAATGCTCTGATGGTGTCCCTAGCAGTGGCCACCAGTGCTGTGACTGCCATGTTATCAGTGACCACACGCTCCTCTCCGATCAGACAGCTGGTCCCTTTACTAGGTACTCTGTGTCAAGGAAATCTTCCCTAGCAGCCACTGCCTGCCTTGAGGTGGCCCCTCGGTCCAGCACATACTTCCATGGTCCCCAAGTCCAAAGTCCATCCATGTTCCCAGGCTTTGGTGTACTCAGAGACTTGTCCTGCCTCTCCTTTATTACGAACTCGACCCAAGGAGTGGGTGGGACCCCACTTTTAAAACATTGTTTAAGAAGATCCTATTATTGTCTAGTACTGATGTTTTCCGACGATGTTATGGGTGCTCGGAGCCCCGCGCCGTGCAGAACCCAACCTGATACTGAAGACCACCGTGGGGGCTGCTTGTTAATCAGTAAAAGGAAACGTCAGTTTTCTGAGGAAACACCCCGGGTGGATAGCAATTCACCAAAAAAATTTTTAAAAATGCAAATGTGGTACATCCTCTGCAATGTGGGAGAGGCCAGCTGGGGTGAGTTTCGCTCCCCTGAAAGGCAGAGGACAGACAGCACTGGGCTGTTTCCCTCGGGCCTGAAGAAGGGAAATCTCTCTCCCAAATAAGGAGTTCCCCGGCTCAGCTTCAAGCCGGTAGCATCTCAACAGGGGCCTCCGCTGTTTATTTGACTAAGAACTTTATCTGGGGCTCGCAGTACTTCAAAGGGCTTCTGACCCATTCATCCCTTTGTGAGGGAAGCCTCCATCCCTTGTCGGGCTGCCTCCTCTGGGCTGGGGCCATGGCTCCCGCCACAGGGGTCCAAATTTATGAGCACCCTGGCTTATTAACTCACCGACAGCTGATCTCCAGTGTGTGTGCCCAGGCAGGTGAGGAAGGTGCACTTGGGCCAAAGGCCGGGCGTATTCCTGCCTTCCCGAGTCGGGGGTCCTGTGAGGAGGCAGGACTTACAGGGGGCTGCTCCTTCCTTGCAGAGGAAGGCCCCTCAGACAGGCCAAGGAGAAGGTCGAGATGGAGTCAGGGGCGGGGGGGGGCTTTGAGGGCATTCACAGTGGTGAAGTCTAAGTTGCCACACAAGTGGCGGAGACACTGGCAGAGCCACCAGAAAGCTGTTTACCCTTGATTTCAAACTGAGAGGAACCCAGTTATAGGGCGTAAGGGACTCAGCTGAGGCTGAGATACAGGGGAACTCGGTATCTCAGGCAACTCCGGCTGGGATACAGGGGAAAGTTATTGAACCTGAGGTCAGTTTTCTAGCCTGTAACCAGGGGACACAGTCCCACCTCCCAGGGACACTGTGGCCTAAACAGGGTAACAGATGACATGGCTGGAAAATAGTAGACCCATAATAAATGTCTGCTTCTTTCCCCTTTCCTCAAGCTGTGGCAGTGGCTCTCCCTCTGTGGCGTGTATCAGAATCACCTGGAGGACATGTAAAACACAGTGTGCTACACTCTCCTCTCCCACCTTCAGTTTATGAGACAGAAGATTTGCATTTCTAGTAAGTTCCCAGGCCATGCAGGTGCTGCTGGACTGGGAACCTCACTTTGAGAACCACTGAGCAATGGTCCAAAACCCCTGGGTCTATGGTGGCAGAGAGGACTGAAAGGAAAGAAAGACCACCCGAGATGGAAAGTTCAACACAGATGCTTCCAGAGCCAGCAGTCACCAACAGTCCGCTCCAGTCCACCACCTTCGGCCAATGTTGAGTTGGCCCTGACCTCCCAGCTGTGCTTTTTAGAGTCCACACGCTCCCACACATCTGTTCCTGCCCAGAGGTCAGGTTCGGCCCACTCTGCCAAAGGGTCTTGTCCACGCAGCTGCCTGGTCCCCACTGTTACTCCAGCCCTCGCCAGACACAGACCACTGTGGCCTCCTCTGCTGCCAAGGCCGGCAGGCTCTATCGAGTGGCTTCAGGAGCCTTGACAGGGGCTCTCTGTCCATTTCAGAGGTTTCTGCAAAACTGTCTGTTGGTTCCAAGACAGAACCAGGGTCCTTCTGGGAGCAGGGTGTGGGCCCCGAGGGCCAGAGCAATTTTACCCTTGTCTCCAGATCAATTAGCCTATCTCCCTAACCCCTTTCCATCCAGAGAGTTGGCTGCCTGCTGCGTATTTTCTGACTGCCGGGTGGTGAGGACCTAATCCCTCTGTGGGGACAAGTGCTGCTCTTTTTGGAGGCCCTGTTTGGCCTCGTCTCTGAGCCAACAGGCAGGCAGGAGCCTCGGAGGCAAACACAGAACACAGAACAGAAGGCTGCCCACCCTCCAAGGCCGGCCCCCGTCACGGCCCACCGAGCTGCCCACCACGCAGCTGCAGAAGGGACCTGCAGACTCCTGAGAACAGAAGGTCTTCCTGGTCAAGAGACTGCTTCGCATCTATGTTTTAAAAACTTATTTGAAGAAAGAGAAAGGGAGGAAAAAAACTCTCCCTTAAAGGGCAGAAAACAAGTTCACCCGCAAAGCATTTACGTGGAGAACTTCCTTGTGTGGTGCGGTGACTCATCAGCCCCGTCAAAGCGTGCGTGGGATGACACGCTGAGGCCCTGGTCCCCCTCCTCGTCTGGGAGAGACAAACAACCCACAAATGCGCTTCTCTCCTGTTTGGAGAGCCGGCTATCATGCGCCATGCCTGAGGCCCAGGGAAGGCCTTCATGCAGGAGGGGCTGGGCAGTCTGCTGTCCCCAAGCCCGGGGCTGGCTCTCCAGTGGGGCTGAGGAAGCCCAGGCTGGGGCAGCAGGGGCAGGGACAGGCTTGAGGTCCCAGGGCCATGGTGCAAAGCCAGCTCCCCTGTTTCCCACTCTGGGGCCAGGAGGGTCACTCCACCCCGGGCTCCTGGACTACATCTTCTTGACCTTTTGAGTGGGATGGTTAGAGGGATGGGAAGGAGCGAGGATGAGGCACAGAGAACTTCTTGCCGCCTTTGGTCCGTGGATGGGAGGTGCTCAGTAAGGCCTGTCCTTTCTCGCAGAAACTCAGCTTCCCATCTGGAAAACAGTTTCACTGAAAGATCTAAAGTCCCATCTGGCTTGACCTTTGTCTGCATGAAATACTACGAAACCATAAAAAGAAAAAAGTAGATCTGTATGTGCTGCGTGAGCTTGTGTGTGAGCTCAACCGCGATACGTAATTAAAGGGTAAAGGAGCAAGAACACCTCGTGTGGATAATAAAATCTGTGTGGAGTTTCAAAAGGAATTTTCATAAAAACCTTCTAAAAGGCCCCATGAGACTAACAGGGCTGCCTTTCAGAAATGGGCTTGAGGGAGGAGGGACTGTGCATTCTATAATTTTTAGAATTACCAAGTACATGTGTGACTGTCACTTTTCTTAAATGCTAATAGTGGATATCTAGGGAGTGAGGGATTGATTGACTGGAACGTGGTCAGGAGGGAACTGTCTGGGGTGATGGGAGTCTGGGTGCTGATTATTCAGGTGAATGCAATAGTCAAAACTCACCACCCCCAACAGATAAGGTGTGTGCATTTTTTTAATGTATGAATTATAGCTTGACACTATAGGGAACAGTATGGAGGTCCCTTGAAAAACTAATAATAGACTTAACATATGACCCAGCAATCCCACTCCTGGGCATATACCCAGAGAAAACTCTAATTTAAAGAGATACATGCACCCCAGTGTTCATAACAGCGTTATTTACAACAGCCAAGACATGGAAACAACCTAAATGTTCATCGACAGGTGACTGGATAAAGAAGCTGTGGTAAATTTATACAATGGAATGCTACTCAGCCACAAAGAGGGATGAAATAATGCCATTTGCAGCAACATGGATGGACCTAGAGATCATCATACCAAGTGAAGTCAGAGAAAGACAAATACCGTATGATACCACTTATATGTGGAATCACAAATGAACTTATATATAAAACAGAAACAGACTCATAGACATAGAAAACAAACTTACGGTTACCATAGGGGAAAGGAGGAGAGGGATAAATTAGGAGTTTGGGAGTAGCAGACACTAACTACTATATACAGAATAGATAAACAACAAGGTCCTACTGTATAGCAGAGGGAACTATATTCAATATATTATAATAACCTATAATGAAAAAGGATGTATGTATGTGTAACTGAACCACTATGCTGAACACCTGAAACTAACACAACACTTTAAAGCAGCTATACTTCAAAAAAAAGTATAGTTGATTTTTTAAAACTTAAACTGTTAACAGAGGTTTATGGACAGTGGGGATTTTTTTCAGTTTCCTTCATCCTTTTCACTATTAAAAGAAAATCTTGTAAGTGTAATTTTTAAATGCCCCGCCTTAGTACTTCTGTATATTGCTGGCAGGTGTATGAGTTGGCATGACCACTTTGGAAGACTGCTGGGCAGTGTCACCAAATGGGACACCCTGCTTGCCCTATGGCCTGAGCTCAACAAGATGTAAATATATGTTCACCAAAAGACGTGTTTACAATGGTTCTATTCATAAGAGCCCCAGCCTGGAAATATCTATCCATAACAGAATGAAGAAATTAATAGTCTATTCATTTAACAGAACACTATCCAGAAAAGCAAATGAATAAATTATTAGTATACAGGATATTATATATTGCATAGATAAATCTTATAAACATAATTTTGAGCCAAAGGAGCCAGACACAAGAGTTCAGCTTGCATGATTTCATTTATATGAAGTTCAAATACGTGTGGGACTTCGCTGTGCTGCCAGCAGGCAGGAGCATGGCTTCCTGTGGTGGGGGTGGGGGTGCGTGAGGACTGGAGGGGCCGGGGGACTCCAGGGAGATGGTCATATTCTGTGTCTTGATCTGGGTGGTCACACAGATCAATTCTGCTATCCTTTAATGAGAAGTTTATTTTAAAAACAGAACAAAATGCCCCATGTCTATTCCAAAGAGAAATCTGGTTGGGGAAAGTGAGGACCACTTCGAGGACTGATGCTCGCCTGTGGCTTCCCTGCCTCTTTGGGCTCAGACATGGGGCCACGTCATCCTTACCCCCACCCTCTCCAGACCCAGGCAGTGCCACCTCCAGTCAGAAGGAGGAGGCTGGGCTCAGAGACCCACCACACTGGGTTCAGATCCCAGCTGTGCCTGGTTCTGGCTGTGGATAAGCCCCTCTGCCGTCTCAGCTCCTCTTTCAAGATGGGCCTAATCAAACCTTGAGAAGACCGCAAGAGAGCACACATCAGAGCCCCCCAGCATGGCTCCTGGTGTTAGCAGATACCTAGTAACTGTTCTCTCCGTTCACTGTAAAGAAAGCCCCTGAGAGCGTGAGCTCTCCTCCCTAGGCTGTCCTGTCCTCTGCCACTTGCTAGTTTCAATCCCTGAAGCCCTCCTTGTTGTTAGTTACAGGGTCCCCGATGACCCACAGAGGGCCATGAGATGCGGCTGGGCGTCACTGGGGAATGTGGTCCTCCCAGGGGGACTGACAGCCTGGACCCCCAGGGGCCTCCCCTCGGGTCCACTGAGCACAGGTGCTGGAGAAGCGGCCTGGCTAGACTCACCTGTGTGAGGACATCTGCTCTCTGGGGCTCAGCTCCACCACCGGCTGTACCTCCCGCTGAGGCCCCTCCCAAAGTCTTGGACTGTGATGGGCCCCCTGCCTAGTGGGAAACCTCCCCCCCCCACAGTTCTCTGCTGAATCCCTCTGATCCCTTTTAGGAAACACAAAGCCCTCTTTGACCAAGTGCCAGAAACTAATCTGGACGGAATTCCTGCCTTTTCAACCTGGAGGAAGCAGACCTGTGGCTGGGCCTGTGAAAGGACAGAGGCCAACTCCTTCCCCCCATCGCCCTGCTCCCTGGTTTGCCTTCCTGCTCAGAGGCAGGACAGTTGACACTCAGGACGGTCCCAGGCAGAGGAGAAAAGGAAGCTCAACAACAGCTCCTGTGAACAAGCCTCAGGCCCCAGGGACAGAGGCCAGAGCCAACGGGACTGGATGTGGCTTCCCAGTAACACTCAGTCTCCACGAGGTCACTAAAGGTGGGGATGGTAGGAAGCTTTCATTCCCTCCGTCAACTCAGGTTGACCAGCAGGGACTTTGTCGAGAAGCGTTCTGCCTCAGGGGAAGAGAGTGCAGCGATTGATTAGTGATGCCTGTCATGGGCTCACTGGGGGTTGGAGGTATGCATGCTATGCATGTGCCTCCCTTCTTCTGGAGCCCTGTCTTTTGGAACCTTTCTACACAAAGGGAAACAGAGGCCTTGATCACTAAAGAAGAATAGGAATAACTAACATTGATCCAATGCTTATTCTTCCAAGTATTCTTCTAAGTTCTTTACCGCCATTAACCCACTTAACTTTCTTGGTCTTATTATGATCTCCCACCTTATTCAGGAGGAAAAGGAGGCCCACAGAGGAAAGCAGCTAGTCCAGGGTCACACAGTCAGTGAGCAGCAGAGCCAGGATTTGAACCCAGCAGTCTGGCCCAGAGCTCTCCCTGTAGACACTACAGAAATTATTATTTGGGGAGCAGATTGGCAATATGTGGTAAGAGCCACAAAGAATATCCCTACTCTCTGCCCAGTAATCACTGTTCTGGAAACCTGCCCTAAAAAAGTAGTTCAAAAGAAGTAGATCTTGGCTGCAGGGGACCATCAGGACTGCCTTATCTGTAACAGACAAGAGAGAACAGTCCAAATGCCTGACAACAGCAGGTCTTTTGGTAAATTATGCCACGACCTCTTCACAAATGTCATGCAGCCATCAGGAAGCCTCTTCATTTGGGGCTGGACATACACTGAAGCATTTAAGCTGCAACTCTATGCAAAGCAGGACCATCTGCGTAGCTAGCCACAGCAGCCAAAAGGTCTATGCAGAGGTGGATGAAGCCTGGAAGGGCATTTCCAGGAGTGAAATCCACCATCAGGTGGGGACTGGCAGAAGCAGAGCAGTCGTTGCCCTTGAGATGGTTGTAAAGGTGTTTTCACAACTGGTGGAAAAGGGCAGAGAAAAAGGGGAGATACAGGGGTGGGGCAGGAGGGACAGGCCACTCAGAAGTGGCAGGAGGTGAAAGAGGGGTCACTGTCTTCCTTCCAGACAAGGTGGGCCCAGCCAGAGCCACATGGGAGCGTGTGACCCAGAGCAGAGCAGGACCAGGAGCCAGGTGAGGTCGGGCAACACAGCCTTGCTGTTGGGATATGGGGTGTTGGGGCAAATGTGGGAGCGCTTGGTCCTGAGCTTGCCCTTCTGGGGCCCAGGCCCAGGCAGTGTGCCGTGTGCTGTGCGGCATGCAGGGCAGCTGGGGGATTGCCAAGTCAGAGATGTGAATTAACTCACATCATCCACACGGTGATGTCTTGAGATCCAGGGGAAAATGTAAAGCTCTCATGAAATGCCTTGCAGGACAAAAACCCCGCTGCCCCTGACACAAGGCAGGAGGACAGACAGGAGACAGGGAGAGTCAGGAGCACGCCCCACAGGCGCGAGGGGAGAGCTGCCTGGTGCGTGTGCGTAGGTGTGTCTGTTTAAGTGCGCACGCACATGGTGTGCAGTTGGGAGCCACGTTCTCAGGGGTTATGATCCCAGGTTCTGGAATCAAACTTGTGTTCAGACCCCAGCTCTGCCATTCGACAGCTGTGTGAGCAAGGGGTTTAACTTCTCACCCTCGGTCCCCGCACCTGTGAAATGAGGAAACAGGAGGACGCAGTGCCCTCACCGGGTTGTGAGGGTTCAACAGGGTGACGCAGCGAGGTGCTGGCACCTGCCCAGCACAGGAGGGAGTGCCCCTTGGTGGGTAGTGAGGCCACCGGCTGCTGTGATGAGAGAGGGACTGAGGCTCGGGGACGTGGGTAGCGTTTGAAGGGACATGCATTTGGGGGGATCTGTAATCTGGGGGCCCCAACTCAGGTCTGGAAGTGGCTCTTCCCCCAGGAAGACAGGCCTCAGGCTCCCAGGCCCAAGAGAGAGACAGAGGAGGGTCCAGGAGGAAAGTCAGAATTGGGGGTGACAGCCCCTACTGGAGGGTCCCACCCTTTTCCCTGAGCTCCCCATCAGGGGAGGGGCATCAGCTCGAGGGCCTTCTATTCCTCTGAGCTGCTTCCCCCAGGTACCTTGGCACCAGCGGGGCCTCTCTCCCTGTGTGGGCACCAGGACGGTGGGTCCAGCATTCCCGAGAGGGCAGCCTGACGGGAGAGAGAACTAGGCCACCAGCCCCACGCTCTTCACCTCCGAGCCTCCAGTTTTCACCTGCACACTGGGGACTCTGGCGTGGGCTCAGCCCAGGGCCCGATGTAGAAGTGAGACTGTGACATCATTGGGAGCACTGTCCTTGGCAATGTCCTTTGTCCCCTCGGTCCCCTCATCCAGGAGACGGGACAGGGAAGACCTTGCGGAACCGCCGTGAGGATTAAGGGAGCAAACGTGCATAAAGTGGCAGGCCCAGGGGTGCTCAAAA
This sequence comes from Camelus bactrianus, assembly GCF_048773025.1. Classification (NCBI taxonomy): domain Eukaryota; kingdom Metazoa; phylum Chordata; class Mammalia; order Artiodactyla; family Camelidae; genus Camelus; species Camelus bactrianus. The sequence goes on from NC_133547.1 coordinate 51,460,411, forward strand.
CCCAGAAGGAGCGCCCACAGCCTGCACCTCCTGAGGACAGACTGCCCCTCCGAGATCTTACAGACACTGAGGCACTGCAGGGGCTGACCCTCCCACTCCTGCCCACCGGCTGCTCTGATACCGGCTCCTGTGGGCTCCCTCCTAACTTCACATCCAGAGCAGCCCATGCTCACACCCACCCAGTAAGAGATGCTAGGAATCTCCCCATTTCACAGGGAAGACTGAGGCCTGAATAAACACACTCCATACCCAATGCACCCAACTAGGTTACCCCCTCACTCACACACACACACACACACACACACACACACACACACTCATACACACGTGCACGAACCCTATGTCTTCTTCACCCTTCTACTCTGTTCAGGTGAGGGACAAGGCCCTGGCTGGGGGTGACCACCAGCTGTGGCCACCCCTGGGGCCTGAGAAACCCTGCGTGGGGAGAAGGAGGCTGCATGGCCAGGGCCCATGGCCAGAAAGGATGCAAACCTGGGCTGAGATTTTCCCAGGGCCAAGGGCATTCCTCTGCCCGGCAGCCTTGTGACAGGATCACAGGTCAGCTGCTGGTCTCACACTGGCTGCTCCGTGCCCCCAGGGCTCAGGCTTGGCCCTGGGGCTGTTGTCAGTGACCCAGCTCCCCCAACCCTGGCATAAAATCATCTTGGGTTTCAGGACTTATGGGCAACGGCGAGGAACCCCTCTCAGGAAGTGAGAAGGCACTTTGCAGAGCTGGAGGCACAAGAAGCACTGACTCCACAGAGCAGGTGGGTGGTCTTGCTTCTTGGGCCTCTTTCAAAAGCTCCTTACAGGTGTGCCTCCTCCCTGCCAGGCCTGTCCGTCACAGCTGTGTGCATCTGGGCCCCTTGCCTCGAGCCTAGAAACAGGCCAACCTCCTGACAGCTTTGTAAACACACACTGACCCTCACAGCCTGAAGCACACTCTTGGCCTTGTCACACAAACCAGGTCTGTCCCCTTCTAGCCCTGCACACGTGACAGGCCTGACTCCACAGGACGTGGCTTCCAAGGTGCATCTGAGTGAGAAATGAGGCCTCATTAACTCAGTGCAACTGTTTATGCTTCCATACCCCCAGGAATTAGCCTCAGGGGCCAAACCACCCAAACCAAACAGGACTGGCCTCTAGGGAGCCCTGAGGTCGGCATGCTCGGCTCCAGCGGATCCTGGGAGGGCTGGAGCCGCCACCCCACTGCCCAGAGTGACCCCATTCCACCCTCCTTCCTGTCGTCCTCCTGTGGGCCCCAGGCCTCCTCTGGACCTCCCAGACGAGCGCTGCCCAGAGAGAGAAGGAGAGGCCGGGAAGGGGGTCCCAGGGACATTGTGGGTCTCTGCCCTTCTGGGGGCCTTGGGACCCAGGACAAGTGACTCAAATTTCCTCACACACAAACATCAATGACAACAAACTGTTCGGTGAGACAAGATAATGCTCAAAGCCCAATGCCTAGCATGGAGGATACTCTTCTAGTGAGCTCTGATGGCCTGTGGACCCAATGAAGCTCAGAGCTGAGGCCACAGGAACAATGGCGCCCCAGGGATGGAGCAGATCCCCCGGGATGGAGCAGATCCCCTGGGATGGAGGAGACCCCCTTGGATAGAGCAGACCCCCCAGGATAGAGCAGACCCCCCGGGATAGAGCAGACCCCCCGGGATGGAGCAGACCCCCGGGATGGAGCAGACCCCCCGGGATGGAGCAGACCCCCTGGGATGGAGCAGACCCCCAGGATGGAGCAGACCCCCTGGGATGGAGCAGACCCCCAGGATGCAGCAGATCCCCCAGGATGAAGCAGGACTCCCGGGATGAAGTAGGTCCCCCGGGATGGAGCAGAGGGGGCAGCAAGAGTATCACACAGGTGCCTTCCTCACACCCTGCCTTGTCCCACTGCACAATACGAGGCAGATTCCACAGCGGCGCTTCCCAAGCCTTTTTTTTTTTCATTATCGACCCCCTTAAGAGCATTTTAAGGTATTCCCCCCCCCCACTTGCCCTTGTCCTTTTGAAATTAAATACTAGAAAATAAGGTTTTGTTGAGGAGACTGAACTAGGAAAGCCACGTACCACTGGAATAACTGCAGGTTTTTTAAGCCCCAAAATACCAATTTTGGCCCACTTGGAGGAAATATCACAGCTGTGCAGAATGCCCTGGAGATGCCAGTACAACTAGATAGAAAAAAAAATCGATAAATCAATGGGTAACATTCTTTACAAATAGAAGAACGCATTCTCTATGTGCACAGTAGCTACAACATGCGTGTACATGTTGCTGTCGGGAAAAAACGATAAAGCCAGTATTTAGAAAATTTTACAACTCAAGCTAAGGTGGTGGGATTTCTAAAATCCTAAACTGTGATATTCTACTGGTTTTTTTTTTAAAGTTAAAGATAGAGAAAAGAAAAAAAGAGAGAAAAAGAAACCCCAAAATGGTTGGTGGTAAATAAGGAGAAAGTGACTGCATCAGCAGGGACAAACAGGACACATCCTGAGGGGGCTGAAGAGTCCCAGTTAGAATGAGGCACAGATCGGTCCTGACACCTGCTGTGAGACTATGGGCAAGGCACTAGACCTCTCTGAGCCTTGTCATTTGCTGCATAACCATGAACAGGAAAGCGCCCAGCCATGCCTCGTATGTTGTAGGTACTCGGAAACTGCGTCTGAATTAATGAACACTACTAAGTAGAATCTACGCAAACCACAAGACGAGTCAGCTATAGAACAGGATTCGAATCCAGGTCTCTTAGCTCATTTCACTATCCGGCCATACCTCCAAAAGACCTTATATTTCTTGCCATTTTCAAAGGAAGCAGAGCTTGCCTCCTCCAAACTCATCAAAAACTGAATGGCAAAGAGCCACAGGAATGAAATCAAGTTGCTGATACTAAGGTATCACTGCCACCTGGTGGCAGCATACCTAAATCATTGGTGGGGGGAGGGGGAGACGACACTGTCAAAAGGGGAAAACTACCCGTGTCTTACTCATGCCTGAGACACAAGCAAATGCTTGCACAGTGAGAACAAAGGTCACCATCCACCACCTGGCAAAGGGGCCACTCACTGCTGGGCATTTGCTGATTCCTTGGTACCCTGACTTGGGTTTCTTGGATGCTTTCTTTCCTTTTTTAAAAAAAATTAACTGATTAAATGTAACAGCCATAAACCAAACACCACCAAAACTGAGTGCAGACATCCAGGTCTTTATGAGAACTGCTAGAAACCCAGGGATCCCCAACTCTGCACTTGCTCAATCAACTGTCTGAACCCTATATGCAACAACTGCCGTCTGAACTTGTACATTTCAATCTTGACACTTTTAAATCATCCTTTGAGCTGTCACGATTTCCTGAAAGGTGGCTGGCTATGCCCACCACCTTAGTCATCCCTTGTAGCAGCATAATATTCACACATTTCACAAGCACTGCCTTTTAGGTGTTCCCATAGATTCCAGAAAATGGCTAAGAAAATGTGGACCAGGGCAAGGCAGAAAGCAGAGCCCTGCAGAAGCCACTAAAGACAGCTTCTCCCTTTGACACTGATCTTTGCACCTTTCAATGAGGCTGTCAGGTGGACAGTATGTCTCCAAGTACTTTCTGCCCCACCCTGAGCAAGGCAATCCTTTACTGAGGAGTCACAAGGAAAACATGCATGGAGAACAGAAGAGGGAACGCTCTGGGTAGCCGTTGTCCATGGCAGTGAAATGGCCTCTTCCTTCAGGGAGCTCCTGACTACCATACCACCCTCTCGACTGCCCGGGCATTTGACTCCCAGATGGCCTGCCACAGGTCCTGACCTGGGACACACTTGGCGGCAGAGAGCCAGGCCTTCGGGACAATGTCCCTGCAGAGATCAAGCTCTCAGCAGCATGTGCCACCTGCCTGCTTAGCTGCCACCTGGTGCCTCCTGCCTGCACTCAGAAACATACAGGAATGAGAAAGACCTAGGTCTGAATCCTGCCCCAGGCCCTTACTAGCTGTGGGAGCTGGGCTCCAGCCTGGCCTTGCCTTTCCCATATATCACATGGGAGCAGTGATAACAACTAGCCTTACAAGGCTGCTGCAAAGGTGAAAGAGGCATGTGAGGTGGCCTCATGCCCTGGCACACAGCAGGTGCTCAATAAGTGCTAGTCCTTTCCCTTTGCAGCTCCAATTTGGACACTACCGCTTAGCCTCTGAGACAGCCACATGAGCACAAAGCGAGGGGACCTGCCGCTGTTGAGGGAAGGAGGAGAGCAGCCCTCGCTGGGACCAGGAATGTCATTTTCTGGGGTTGTAATACTATCCTCTGCCCAGCTGTAACAAGAGCCCCTCTGGAGGCACGAGAGGAATTCAGACTGTCCCCTGGTTGTCCCAGCATGGCATCTGGCCTCAAACCCTGCAAAGGACCGGCTGCTCACCCCACGATCCTCCAGCTTAGTGTGAGATGACAGCACAGGACATGCACCAGTCATCCTAGCCACACCCTGCTGGTTCTGCGAGGCCAAGGGCCTGCCATGGCTTGTTCTAAACTAAAAGATAAGAAGGCAGGAGAGACGGGAAGACAGGGTGCAAGGGTCCTGAACCAGAGCAGAATGTGGACCCCCTAGGGGGATGGGAGGACCCTTCTCGTAGATCTGGCCCCTGGGTCTTGAAAGTGCCCTGCAGGGGACTAATTCACCCTATGTGCTAGAAGGCTCTGGACCAGCTTTCAGAGCTAGAACCAAATTAGGCCAAAGAACCAGATAACGGAAAGGAAGTGAAGCCTATGGAAATATACGGTTGTGTGTCTGCATCTCTGATAAATTTACCTTTGGTGCCACCTTTGGAAGTAACTTTCAACCCATCATTTGTGCCTCTGAAGTCCTGCTCCCCAAGCCCCTCAGGGCAGCCCCAGCTCTGATAGCAAGCGGTTCCACAATCCTTTTGGAAGCAGGCAAAACACTACAAGGCTCATGGGCAAAGTCAAGGGCCAATGTGGCAGGAATGCAGTTTCGGCATCGCAGGGGGAAAGGTATCAACCATCCAAGAGGGAAGCGAGGGGCTTTTATACAAATCGAGCAAAGGTCCTCAGCTGAGCTGACCAGAAGACAAGAGACCTCTGCCCTCACTGGACAGACCAGTCCCGAGCCCACACTCAGCTGTCGAGACAAAGGCGGCCTCTCAAACAAGCGAGTCAGGACTTACCTTCCACTGCAGAGAATGGAACCACTGGTCCCGCAGGTAGCTGTTGGCAGCCTGCAATGAGAAAAACAGGACAGCAAGGTCCAGTCACTGGCTTGTAGCATTTCAGAGCACCTTACAGGCCAGCATGCAAGCCCTACCTGCTCTGTCCCGCGGGGTCTACCTTGTGACCCTGCTGAGCCTTCCAAGGGATGCACCAAGCTGAACCCCTTGTGTGTAAAACCAAACCAGAAGCGGGCACCCGGGGGGGCTTGTCTGAAACAAGACAGCACTGCTACCGGGCACTTGTTTTGCTGGGTAGACACTGTGGCTGGAAGAGCTTTTCAACTCACTCAGGATCACAGAGGGGCCAGGATGAGTGAGGAAGAGGCACGTGGTGGGATGATGACGGCAGAGCGGACTGGGTGCTCTCCCAGCACTGCTCCGGGCGCTGGGTGTTTGTTATCCGCATCATCTGTCCTCAGCCCTCACATCAGCCCTATGTGGTGGGCAACACTGCGTCTATTTCACAAAGGGAAAAACTGAGACCCCCCGCACTCACGTCAACTAACCACAGTTAAACCCAGCAGCCTGGCTACCAAGCCTGTGGGTTTAACCACTATACCTCCTGCCAAGTGCAGAAAGCCACGGTAGAACGCACCCAGTCTTGAACTCAAGCAGAACTACATTAAAAAATTACCATGTGGGGAACAAGACCTTCCGTGATCCACACCACACTAGTTCAGAGACTCTGGGCCACTCAGCGTCACGCTGCTCTCACTCCTGGTCTAGCAGATTTGCTGATGGCAAGAGCAGTATTTATGGCATGTTTAATGTGCGCCAGACACAGTGCTAAGCCCACGTGTGGAATGGCTCATCCAGTCCTTTAAAGTCAATGCTGGGAAGCTGGCACTGTCAGCACTGTCATCCCTATGGTACAGATGAGGAAACTGAGGCTTGGGAGGGTTAAACTCTCCCACAGGCTCACAGGCAGTAGGTGTGGGGCCAGGGCTTGAACCCAGCAGTCATGCTGAGGCCAGTGTTACAGCATTTCAAGTCTGCCGCTGGCCACTCCCAAGGCAGAAATGCAATGTCCCTTCCCTGCCTGACCCCACAATTCTCCGCTCCAAGTGACCCTGACCCTGATAGTCAAGGGACTCTGACCAAGGCCAGAGACTGCCTCCAAGTACGAATGTCCACCTTCTGTCCCTGAGCCACACAGAAGCACGTGCACAACTTCAGGTCACCCTCATTCAAGGAGATTTAGCTCTTGTAGATTTACACCCTCCAAATCATCGATGAAACATGAGGTGCTCTCCTAGGGCAGAGTTTGGGGAAATCTCTGGGCTGGAATCAATGAACCGGTTCAGTGGCCCGAGCAGCCAGGCATTAGGCTCCCGTGGGCAAGCTCAGAGACTCGTTCCGAACCCTAACAGACCTGTACCAGCACCTGGAGGCAAGGTGAGTCTGAGTTTCTGCCCTGAGGGAGGAGCAGGCTGTGAGACACCCTCTCTGTGATGCAGGAACATCTGCGGTATCCAAGTCTCCAAGAGACCTGGGTTCAAGTCCGAGGTCTAGCGGTGTGACCTGGAGCAAGTCCCTGGATGACGCAAAGCCTATGACACCTGACTGGGGCAGTGGAGGTAGAAGGGGAGTCTGCCATGGGGACCAGAGCACCCCAGAGAGTCCGTGGTCAGAGTTGATTGAGCTGTGGCCTCATGAAAATTCTTGTTCATTAGGGTGACAAAATACATCTCACGCTCAGAGAGAATGGTGCAAAGATCCCAAATGATGAGATAATCCATCTAAAATGCTTATTGAGCACAGCACCCAGCACGTGCAAAACTCCACCAACAGCAGGGATCTGTACCTACAGGAGCCATGGCCAGCGGTGCACTGATAAGCGTGTAAGGACAGGCTCTCCCGCATAAAAAGCCCTGATCACAGCGTGTGCGGACTTCCATGCTGTGAGTGATGCCACCTTGGCTGATTCCATGCTACCAGGGGATGTTCCTGGACCAGAGCAGAGATGACCGTGGTCTGCTCTCAGGAGCTGGTACAAGCCAGTGTGAGCCGGCTCCAGCATGCTTCTAGTCCACAACTATTTCTCTGCTTGTTAACACACCAAGGTGGCCAGAGAGACGGGGAGGTATGGTAGATCCAATGAGAGACTTCCAAAGCTTGTCCACGTCCTGATCCCCTGTGAGTGTGTTACCTTTGGTGCAAAGGGACTTTGCAGATGTCATTAAGTTAAGGATTCTGAGATGGGGAGATTATTCTGGATTACCTGGGTGGGCCAGTGTAATCACAAGGGTCTCTGTAAGACGGAGGCAGGAGGTCAGAGAGTCAGAGATGGAAGGAGAGGTTGCCCACAAACCCCGGGATGTGGGTGGCCTCTAGAAGCTGGAAACGGGAAGGAAATGGATTCTTCCCTAGAGTTTCAGAAGGAACCAGCCCTGCCAACACCTTGATTTTAGCCCAGTGGGACCTGTTTTTGGATTCAGATCTCTAGAATGGTAAGATTAATCAATTTGTGTTGAACGAACGAATGAATGAAAAAGAGGACTGTAAAATCCCTGAGGTCAGGGTCTCATGTCCAAATCCCAGGCTCTGAGTAGCACGGCCAGTACCACCAGGGTGGGGTGCATGAGAACACAAACCGTGCAAGAAAATGGAAAGCAGTGCGGGTGTAGTAGTGGTGGACAGGGACTCGTTTTGCTGCCTCGGCAACCAAATCCAGTACAGACCTGTGTCCCCTGTGACCAGGCCCAGCCCTTTCCAACCAGGGGGACTCCGCTGGTAGGAGCCCCTGTTAAAGACCTTTAAATGGGCTTCTCGGCCCGTCCCTTGGCTGTGTGTGAGCAGGTGATCTGGGCTGGGGCAATCAGAAGCTCCTGCCCACGACTCTGGGTCTCAAGCAAGTGACGTCAAGATGAGGGGGTGAGAATTCACTATGAGGCAGGGGCTGCGTCTTCCTGTGGAGGTGGTTACTGGGCTGTGACATTGTCTTCCCACTGGCCCCAGTCCACTTTCTAAGCCTGCTCTCCAGGATCCTGGCAATCTTTCTGGTATTTTCCCTTCCTGCTTGCGGCAGCCTGAGTCCACATAGGCTGGTTGCATCCAGAGTCCTGATGGATACACACGGCCCCACCAGGTCCTTCCTCCTTGTCAAAAATGGATGTTCCGATGCAATTTCCCTGCAGTTGTCTCTCCGGAAGGAACCAGCCAGTTCCCAGAGCTCCAGCTTCTCCCAGTAACACCACGAACCCTCTTGGCATCCCTCAGGTCCCAGGGCTTACACACCAGGTGGTTTTGGTCCTGCCCAGACCTCATTCAGTGTGCCCAGCTGGCGGCTGAGCAGGAACAGCTCCACAGATCTCTCCTGCCCTGTGTCCAGCCTGGCCTTATCCCCAGGTCTCATTTGGGTCTGCTGTGTCCTGCTTTTCACAGCTGCCCACACCATCTCCCCACTGCCCACCGCTCTTCACTGGCACTCGCCTACTCTTCTCCACTTTGGAAACCCCTTTGCCTTCCCCAAAGCCCTGGCCAGGACCACCCACCCTCCCCGACTTCCCAGCTCTTGGAGCCCTTACCCCTACTCCCTGAGGTTTATCTGTCCCACCCACAGGATTGGGAAAGGAGGCAGGATCCACTGGGATTAACTGCTGCCTCCCCAGTGAGGCTGGGGGTTAGGAAGTTTGCCGAGTAAATTAATTATAGGTAAGGCAAAGCTCGAGATGCCCGAGGAAGCAGGATGCCACTCAGCCTCCCATGCCTCCTTCCCTGAAAGGCAGAGACAGCGAACGTCTCCCACCCACCCCTGCGGGCTCATTCCTCCAGAGCACAGCTGGGAGGGGAAGTGGCCACAGTGCCTGCCTTGCTCCATGCTAGCTGCACTTTGGAGGAAGACAGAGGCCTTGGCCTCATTCGTCCATTGTAACAAATGGCTCTTTGATTCACAGGCTGAAAGGGATTTCAAGGATCACCCAGTCCCGGGGTTCTCAGTCTTTTGAGGATTCATGGGAACCTGAAACGCTTTGAGAACCTGAAACAAGCGACAGACTCACACCCAAGTAATGTACACACTGGTACACTACCCTCCCCACACAATTGTGCAGGCAGTTTCGGAAAACACGGTGGACCAGCCTTTCTTCTCCCGCCATGTTTCTGACGAGGAAACTAAGACCAGACTTGCCGTGGTCTCATCCATATCCTCTCCCAATGTTTCCAGCTCTCCTTCCAGCACGTGGTAGGAATTCACAGCCCTGTGACTTGTGTCACTTCTGGTGGAATCCTCGAAGAGCCAGTGCATGATTTAGTCGGTTCCCTGCCCCCTGTCCTACCAACCAGAAACAATCCAGATGCTGCGGACTCACATCTGACCCATGATGCACGTGCAGCATGGGTGAGAAATCATCCTTTGCTGTTTTATGCCACTTAGAATTGGGGGCTGCTTGTCACTGAAGCATCATTTTGCATAGCCTGGCTGGCTTTGCTTTTCATCTGGCTTTCACACGGTGTGTACATTGCACCAGGGATCACGCTCTGCTTTCAACCCCTTCCTAAGGGGCCTGCTGAACTCTACCTTTTGGGTCTCACCCACAATGCCAGCTCTGGAATGCCTGTCTTAATGGTGCCTTCCCTTTTGCCACCCTGATCACATCAGGTGATGACAGCTCATTGAACAGGTCACAGTGTCCTGTAATCGCCTATCTTGTCCCTCTTCCTTTCCAGTCTGTAGGCTCTGTGAGGTCAGGGTGAGTCTGACTTATTCACCACTGTGTCCATAAGACTCGGATAAATGTTAAATCAAAGTCTGGATGACGTTGAATGAATGAATGAATGAATGATTGGATGGATACATGGATAAGAGGATGGGTAGGTGGATGGACAGGTGGATAAATGGATAGGTGGATGGACAGATACGGATGGATGGACTGATGGACAGACAGGTGAACAGACTGAAGGATAAATGGATGGGTGGGTGGGCAGATGGATGAAGCATCACTAAACCTACTCTGCTCATTTTGAAGAGCATTTCATGTGCAGTAAACTTCAAAAGAACTATTCAGCCTCAAAACCGCTGCTTCTCCATGTTGTATTTGACTCTAGAAATGTTGTATTTGGCTTTAGAATCATCATGACTGCCTTTTCCTGAGCACCTACTATGCACCTGGCGTAGTGTTAAGTATTTTACATGTAATATTGCTGATTCCCACAGCACCTAAGGAGACAGGTAGTATGGGTCCAGTTCACACATAAACTGCAGGCCCAGAGAGGTTATTCCTGCTGCCCAAGGTTACACAGATGGGGAACCTGGAAGAGCTAGGCTGGGCCTCAGGTCTGTATGACTCCACAGCTGGCTCTCTCTACTGCTGGGCTCCCAGGAACTGGGCGGGGAAATCTGAAAGCACTGTGCTGATGAAGGGGAGGAGGGCTTGGAGCCTGTTCCAGTCACCCAGAGGCCCCACCCCACAAACAAGAGGGAAGGCGACTCGTGGTGTGGCCACTATGGGCATCCTCACAGCCACCTCCCCTCTCAGATGGAGCCAGAGAGGTTACGCCAGAGTGGAATGTACTGCCCCTTTCTTCGGTTTGTCAAGTTTCGAAGAAGGAAAGAGGCTGCCGAGGGACATTGGGAATCCCAGCGTAGGCATCTCTAAGTGCCTTCCAGGGAAAGGGAGAGGGGACTGGGCTTCACTGGGTCTAAGCGACAGAGCCAGTCTTGGCAGAGTCGCCACACTGATGTGGGAGGGGCCGAGCCTGGACAACCTGGCCCCACGGGACACAGCACCCAGCCCAGAACCCTGAGGGTCACTCTGAGGAGCCTGGACTCAAGCCTGGGAAAGAGCCCCTGGCAGCAGGCAGGCCTGCTCGAGCAGCACTGACTTCTCCCAGCGATAAATCTTTCGAATACTGAAAGGGCCTCGTTCCAGGCAAATTCTGCCTAATTTCCTCTTCGAAAGTTGCCAAGTTCTCTCTCATTGTTGCATTGTCTCAAGAGGTGAGAAAAACAGCCCAGGGTGCACTGTGGCTGACTGTTCCCAGGTTCTCCTTTCCCGGCCCAACTTCTCAGGGTAAAAACAGCATGTGCTTTTCAGGCCGGAAAGGTCTTTCTCTCCAGCTTCCAGTAAGAAGGGAACCCGCCCTGTCCCTGCCCCGGCTGCCAGCCTTTGGGGTAAACAGATGCCTGGCTTCCGAGCAGCTTTCGGGAACATCAGCGAGAAGAGCAGGTTTGGACACCGTTCCAGAAAGCAGCAGGAGCTCTCGGGAAAGGAGGGTCCCCTTGCCCTGGTCCCACCCGAAACCTTGTTTCCCGAGCAATGAGCCCTGTGTACTTCTTACTAACGGGTAGAAACCCACCTGGGAGGCAGAAATCTCTGGAAGATGATCTGCCACCACACGGCTCTTTAATCCCCGCCAGCCCACCGCACAGGCCGCAAGGAGCACCCCCCAGGATGCTTTCACTACACCGCTTATGTACTAATGTAGTTACCCCTCACAATGAATCGCCAGCAGAAAGGGCATTAAGGGAAGAAAGAAGATAAATAGGTCCTTTCTGCACCCAGGGATTCTAATAACACGGCATTAGGGAGCTCACAGTGAAATACACAAAGCATCCAGAAACACGCCAATTGGACTCAGGCTGGAAGGCTGGCGCCTTTGGTGACTCGACCTGCCGGCATGTTGCTTGGTGTCTCCGAGCAGAGGAGGAGGCACATCTGCCTGAGAGCCTTTCTTGACCTTTCCTGAACTCAGATAGGTCAGCTCCCGGGGGTCTGAGTGAGGCATTGACTCAAATTCTCACAAAGCAGCTGTGTAAGGACGTCCCCAGGAGAGGGGCAGGGAGAGGAAAGGGAGGGATGGAGAGAGTTACGTCAAGGCGGACAGAGAGAAGGGCTCAGGTGGAGAGAGAGGCCTGGAGAAAGGCAGCAGAGAAAAAGAGAGTGCAAGAGAAGCCGAGAGTGAAATATATGGAGAGAGAGGGAGGGGGAAAGACAGAGAAAAAGTGTCTGAGAAGGCCAGACGGAAACAGACACACATGGATACAGAGCACCTGAAGGAGAGACAGACAGAGAGACCAGGCAGGCTAGGGCAGGGACCCCTGCAACCCCCGACATCACCCCCAAGGAGAGAATAGCTGTGCCACATGCAGCAGGATGGAATCCTGTTTAGGGAGGCAGGGATGCTGGAATCCTGCAGACCCCCCTGCATTCTGAGACTATTTCTGCGGGGGCAGGTGGTGCACAGAGCATGGGGTCAAAATGAAGAGTTTTGGAGTCACACTCTGTGTGTGACTATGGAAACATTCTCTACCTGCACGGTCCAGGACAGTAGCCACTGGCTACACTTGGTACTGAACACTCAGAATGCGGCTAGCGGACTGAGGAACTGCCTTCTTGATGCAATAACTTTAATTTAAGTGCAAACAACCCCGTGTGGCTGGTGACTGTGGTAGGGACAGCTCAACTCAAGGCACCTTCAGCCTCCGCCGATCAGAAGCACCCAGAGGAAGCTCTTCCAGGTGGCCTTGCCCCCAAGCACACCTGGCCGCTTCTGGGTCCCCACCTCCCACCCGGAGCAGGGAAGACTGCGCTGTCATGCCACTGCGCTGGGTCCTGTCACGTGAATCGGGACAAGCCCAAAGCAAAGGACCCGGCTAAGCGACCATCACAACAGCCTGTGAGGGGTGCCTGCCCGACACCTCAGGACACCGCCTGGGGTCCCACGTGGCCCCCGGCCACCCCATAATCATACGGCCCTCCCAGCCTGGAGCCCATCTCCAGGATGACTCGGAACCCGCTTATATAACAAGATGGCCACACACCATCCATGAATCACAGGAGGAGAGGAGGAGGGCGACGACAAGAAGGAAGCAAGGCAGAAGCGATGAAAATGACAGCGAGGGAAAGACTGAGGCAGGCAGGGGCAGGGCTGCACCCACCTGGGCCTCCCTGGGTGACGGGCGGAGGCTGCGTCTGCTTCCCGCCCCCCGGCTCTGAGGCTCTGAGTCCTGCTCTGATCCCAGGGGCCACCGGCCTCCTCCTCCTCCTCCTGCTCTCCTGCTCCAGCCTCTGGCTCCCGGGCTGTGCCGTCCACTGGAGCAGGGGGCAGTGAACGAGAGGGGTGCTGGAGCCGCCGCAGGCCCGCCTGCCCGCCGTCAGCACGGCAGGGGGAGCTCTGACGCGAGGCCACCGCCGGACGCAGCCCCAGCCAGGCAAGTCATCACAGCCGGCCCGCAGCCACGGCCTGGATTAAAGGGACATCCTGGCCCTGCCCAGTGACCTGCAACCTCCAAGCCTCACTGCTTCTCTGTCCCCAGGGCAAGTGATGCTCAGACCCTCCTTGGGTGTAAGTTGCCCACTGCCCCCCAGCCCTCTTCACCCAGCTAAAAAGACCTGTAACATCTGGCTGTGACCCAACAACTCTGGACACAACTGCAGGGCACTGCACCCACCTCCCTCTTGCCTCCAGGGCAGCGGGTAGCCCCTCCCCCACATTCATGCTTTGCACTCCTTTCCCTCTGCCCAGAGTGTGTGCCCCCCACCTCCCTGGCACACTCCTACTCATCCCTCTACACCCAGCTCTAATATCGCTAACCCTGGGGAGCCTTCTCTGGCATGAGTGAGTCACTCCCTGCTCTGGGCTCCTTGGGGACATGCCTCTATTTTAGCTGCTACCTCTGCAGTCATTTGTTTATGGCTCTGTCCCCCCAGGAGGCCCAGGAGCTCTTCAAGGATGGGGTGAAGGGGTTTACTCACCTCCACCCCACCCCAATCCCCACCCTCGGCACACAGGCTGGCTGGCTTAGTGCTCTGTGATTCAAATGAGATTTTCTCAGCCCCCTCCTCTCTCAGCTTTCCATGGAATCCTGTTATTGCCCCCCACGCCACCACCCAGCCTTCAATTGCTGCTCTTCCACCAGCCTAAGGGGGCCGGGACTAACCACACCCCATATGCTGGAGCCTCGGATGGGCAGGACAGACGAACGGAGAGGAAAGCTCTGCTGGCTGGAGGTGAGGAGGGAAGAGGTAAGGGTAGGTGAGAGAAAAACTGCCAAGAGCAGAGAAGGAGGGATCTGAGAAGAAAACTGACAGGCAGGCATGGCTCTGCTGTCCTCCAAGAGATGTTAGCAAAGGGCAGGATTTTCCTAAAGGACGTTTAGCTATGACTCAGCCTGTGGAGTGCAACGTTCCTCACAGGCCCAGCTGCATGCCTCTTGGCTCCATGTGTTAATCTGGTTGCCACTTGAGACAAGTCTTAGGGAGCATCTCTTTGGGCTCAGAGCAGGACTCCCTGTAGTAACAGGAGTAGGAAGAAAATGTTCCTGAAAGAAAGGCCAGGGCTGACCATTCTCCCAGTGATGAGAGAGAACATTCTCTCTGGACGAGGAGTCTCTGACTTGGGGGTCCCTGTTGGAAACTGGTGTGGCACTGACTGAAATGATACAGAATGTGTCATCTGTATGAACTGCACCAGCCATATTATTCTTTCTGTCACAATTCCTTTCTTGGTGGACCTACCTCTCCACCCATGAGGTCCTGGTAAAGGCTATTAGAACACACAGTTGTCTACAGTAAGGGTGTGCATGTAACCCAGGGTAGGGCATCCCCTGGGGTGAATATACAGCACAGTCAACATAATCTTCCATGAGATTTTATAGAAAGATACTGAAAGGAAAATGGCTCTCATGTTTTTAAGGATTACAAGCTCCAAGAATGTCGCCTGGGGCTGCCAGAAGTCCACCTTTCCCACCACATGGAGAGACTGCCTGACAATGAAGCCAGCACACAATAAGCAAACCCAGGAGATAGGAAGAGAGAGACTGAATATCAATGACAAAATTTGACTCCTGGATCCAGCTATGCCTAAAGCCCTCTCTTAAACTTTCCAGTTACCTTAAAAGTTACAGCATCAAATTCTCCTTTTGCTTCAGATAGTTTAAATAATGTCTGCATCATTTCCAACCAACAGTCCTGACCAACACACACAAAATGCACACTCTTCCAAGGAGATGGCTTCTACTTCCAGCAAAGTCCCAAAGACTTAGATCAAGGAGAAGAAACCTCCTCACTCGAAGCAGAGCAAAAGGTGGCATCTGTTGCTTACTTGCTTTTCACAGTCTTTTAAAGCCTCTATGTGCCTCAGTTTCCTTATCTGTAAAATGGAGACCAGAAAACCTATTTCTCAGCTTCGTTAAGAGAAGTAAAAACTCAACATGTAAAGTTCCTAGACGGCGGCAGACATGCAGCAGGAGCTCTGTCTGTGCACACTCCCTCTTCCTCTCCCACCGTGAGCCTCGATTTACACCTTGCTCATACTTGGAGGAAAAAAACACCCTAAGTTAAACAACCTTTCCTCCTGATAGTTGGCGGTCTCCCTCCGAGGAGAAAGAGGAGGGCGAGTGAGTGGGGACGGGAGCAGAAACTGCTTGTTCATGTTTATTTATCCTACCTGCAGTAAGACAGTTCCCCCAGGAATTGTGA
Source organism: Camelus bactrianus (assembly GCF_048773025.1). Lineage (NCBI taxonomy): Eukaryota > Metazoa > Chordata > Mammalia > Artiodactyla > Camelidae > Camelus > Camelus bactrianus. The sequence continues at coordinate 51,476,045 of NC_133547.1, forward strand.
GCTGTAAACAGTACTTCGGGGCGTTCTCCCAGGACAGCAGCTGAACATCTTCAATAGCGCTGTAGGAGACTGAGTTTTCCATGTACCCAGTTGGCTGCAGCAAAAAAAGAAAAAGACAAGACATACATTGGTTACAAGATCAGGCACAAAAGCTGTACCTCGGAAGAAGGTTCTGGAAGACATCCCCACTCTAGCAACAAGCAAACTGAGTTGGTACAGACACTTGGCAGCTCTGGGGACCAAAGGACTCTGTCTTTCCTGGCCAGCAGCGTCCAGCTGGAGGCGAGGGGCCCTGGCAGACACCTGCCCACATGTTTGGACCTGTAGAGTCAGGACTAGACTGGGGGCACCTTGAGGGCAAGGGCTGTGCCTTGTTCCTCTTGGCATCCGTGGGCCTGGCACAGCCAGTGCCTGGACACCTGCATCCCTCACCATGTCAAGCCACCATCCTCTCGTGCCCAGAAAGCAGGCACCCCCACCCCCTGCTGGATCCCTGCCTCATCTCTCTTCACAGGTATGTGTTCTCCACTTGGTACCCAGGTTCACATTCCAAGTCAGCAAACTCAATCCCTCTACTCCCCTGCTCAGCGTCCTTCAATGGCTCCCAGTGGCCCAACCACAAACTCCATGCTTCCACCCACCATCGACGGGCCCTGCAGGTCTGGTCTCGCGTCCTCCTCCAGCCCCATCCCTTTTTCTCTCTCCCTCTCCATGCACCCCCATCCAGGACTGCTGACCATCCACGGCAATCTCAGCCAGCTCCTTGTCCCCAAAAGGCTGTGGTCCCTCCTGCCCTCCTTCTCCTCTTCTACTCTCCAGGTCTCAGCTCGACAGGGCTTCTTCGGGAAACCTGTGACCCTCCAGACCCCATAACTCACCTGGTTGCATCCCTTCCTGTGCCAGGCATGCTCACCACACCCATTTTAATTATTGTGGACTTATGTGTTATCTGTATGATGTTTGCTCCCTGGCCATGCTGCAGCTTCTGTGAGGTCAGGCCTCTGTCTGTCTTGGTCCCTGCTCTGTCTCTCTATCTCTGTCTTTCTCTCCCCAGTATCTGGCATGTGGCAAGGGTTCAATAACTTGTGTTGAAAGGAAGAATGATAAGGACTGTCATTGGTCAGGGCTGGGGTGGGGATGGGGTAAGAGAAATTCACAGTCACTCACGGCTGAGTGAGTTCCGCTGTCACAGAGAGAAGGTGCTAGGCACCAGGGGAATGCACTGGACACCAGGAACCAGCAGTGTCCTTGCCACTCTGGCCCCAGGAAGCCAGACTGCAGCAGAATCAGAGGTGAGTTAGCGCAGCTGAGAATAACAGCTAATATCTCCCAAGGTCTGACACACACCAAGCACTCCCAGGGCACAGGGCAAGCACTATCTCCTTTAACCCTCAGAACAGTCCCCTGAGCAGGTGTTTGGCATTCCCACTGCACAGATGAGGAAGCTGAGACTCAGGAGGTCATGTGACTTGCCCAAGGTCACCCAGCTGGCAAGGGATGTGGCCAAGACTGAACTCAGCTGCTGACTTGGGGATCCACGCCCTGACCACTGTGCTGTGATACAAGCAATTTAAAATCTGTGTCCCAACAAGTGGACTTTACCCTAAGGATTTAGGACCTCTGGGAGGTTTTTAATTTTCAGTTTCTGTCTACCAAAGCTGAGATACAGTAGAAAGGGGTTAGGGCTTAAGCTGCCTCAAATTTCCCTGATATCACCTGTCACCAGGCTCAGGAAGTAAGAGCAATTGATCGATTGATCTGTTCATTCATTCACTCGTTCATTCACCTGACAAATATTTATTGAGCATCTGTTTTGTTCCAGGCCCCAGGCTGGCTGCTGGGGATATAGCAGGGAATAAGACAGAAGCCCACTGGGGCAAAGAGATAACAAACAAATTATCCAAATAAGTAAGCCACTGGAGAGTGGCAACTGGTGCACCAAAAATCAAGATAGGGGGTGATGACAGGTGGCAGAGAGCTGGAGTGCTGTGCAAAAATGGAGGGGAAGTGTGTCCTGGGCCCGTGGCCAGTGCAAAGGCCCAGTGGCAGGAACAAGCTGTGATGCTCAGGGAGGATCGAAGGCCAAAGGGAGGAAGGGTGGGTAAGATATGCCTGGGAGAGACGGGCATGCCACTCCCAGAGGGACCAAAAGGCCCAGTGGGGTTCTGGGGATCATCCCCCATGGGGTGGGTGCTGCAGGGCCGTAGACAAGTTTCATAGCATCACTGGGACCGCTGCGTGGAGGGAGTGGGCAGAAGCAGGGAACAGCCTGGAGGCTCCTGCACAGGTCCAAGTGAGCCATGAGGCTGCTCAGACACTGGCAGGGGTAGTGGGAAGCAGCCAAGTTCTCACCAGCACATGGCCCACCCAACACCAACCAAGGTGGCCTCCATGTCCAACCAACAGGGTTTATCAGTGTACCTCAAAGGCAAACATGTGGGCTCCCCTTCGCCCTTCTGCCCACTTCCAGCATCCCTGCACTATCACAGTCTCCACCGTCTGCAGTAAATGACTCAGCCCTAACAGCACGCCTTGTCCTGAGAACACCAGTGACACCAGGGGCCTGGGGGATTGGGGACATTCTTATTGTGTTTCTCACTGACTGTCTCTCCTGATAGTGTTTCAGTACCATGAGAGCAGGAATTTTTATCGGTTTGTTCCGTGTGCCTAAACAGTGCCAGACATAGAGGAGGTGATGGTTATTTCCTTAACAAATGAAGGAATATTTTCCTAAATAAAAAAAAAATGTCCATCCATGTATTACTTATAATCACCATGCATAACATACTTGGGAAGATGCTTTGGTTATTAGTCTTAAGTATTAAATTAACATTAAAAATAAATTAATAAATTAAAAAAAAAACTCCTTTAGGAAGCAAAGGCACCTGGGTGCCCGGATGCACCACAGGCCTTTCCTTTGGCTCAGGCCCACCTCTCCCTTTTCAAGGTCTGTCTGGCTGGCTCCCAAACCCCAGCCCACCGACCCCTTGATGCACACAGAAGCCAGAGGACATGGGCTAGGATGCAGCCACTAGGGCATCTAGAAAATCGCTGGACCACACCCAAGGACAGAGACGCAGAAAACCATTCCAAAAATTCCACAAGGGTATACAGCAATACTGCAATGGCGTGGATTTGATTATCCAAACCAAGCAAACGGCCAGCCTGGATGCATTAGAATCGTACCTTGGGCACACAAGCAGAAAGCCCAGAGGCTTCTATTTCCAACCACATCCTCCTGGAGACCCCAAAACAGGGCAGGCCCACACCAACCCCTGGGAACACACTCCAGATGACTACAACATGTGGGATTTATCATGACAGAGGACCTGCTAACCACCTGTGCCAGCCTCTTCTCCTGACCCTGCTGTGGCTATCTCAAGGTGGCCTTGAATAGAAGATGCAACACAGGCTTTTGGGGAAAGGCTGAGTATAAATAACTGTTTGTTTGTTTTTTTTAAAGCATGTATGTTGCTGTTTGAAGCAATATTGGCTAACAGCAAAATGTGGAGAATCAATGAGACTGGTGTTTGAGCACTTACTGTGTGTCTTTATGCAAGTTACCACACCTCTCTGAGCCAGTTTCCTCCAATGGTAAAATGAGAATTTCATAGAATGTTAGGAGCCTTAAAGAAGATACAATTTGTCACGGGCTTAGCCCAGCATCTGGAACACATTAAAAAGCTCAATACAATAAACTATTGGAAGAAACACTAATTTTTTTTATCTCTTAGATCTTCCTCCTCTAAAACCATAATTCTAGTCTTATCACGAGAAAAACATCAGACAAACCCCAATTGAGGGACACTCCTCAAAATACCTGACTGGCGCTCATCAAAAACAAGGAAAGTCTGAGCATCTGTTCCCACCAAGAGAAGTCCATGGACACATGATGACTAAATGTACTGTGAGCTCATCTGTGATCTTAGGACAGAAAAAGGACATTAGGGAAAAACTAAGGAAATCAAATGAAGTGTGGACTTTAATAACAGCATATCAATATGGGCTGATTAGTTTTGACCCATGTATCATGCTACCGTGGGATATTAACAGCTGGGGAAAGGGGGTGTCGGGTATATGGGAACTCCCTGTACTGTCTTTGTAACTTTTCCTTACATCTCAAACTATTGTAACATAAAATGTTTATTAAGAGAAATTAACTCTGCTCCTACCACTATTGTTGTTACTGTTATCATCACCATGGACAGAGCCTAGACCGGAGCCCCTGGGGCTTGTGAGGGGACAGATTGGAATTGGAAGCTCCCCACCCCCCACCCAAATGCAGCTCTTTGGATTCAGGTGTGAGCTAACGCCAACCAAGGACCTCCTCCCTCCTGGGTACTTTCACACTGTTGGGACAATTTTACAGATAACTGATAATTCCCTGGTAATCTGAACATGATGGTCAGAGCTCCAGAGAAGAAGATTCCTGCATGGGGTAAAGGCTGAGTTAGATAAAAAGGAAAAATTAAATTCTCCACTTGAGGGAAGCTAGGAAACCCAGCTCTAAGAGGTGGGCATTTAAGAGAACATTAAGCAGATTAAAAGTTATTACTACGTGAAGAAGCAGTGCAAGACGTACTGTATGTTTCCGTTTGTTTGACATCCTGGAATAAGCAAGAACCATAGGGATTGAAATCAGACCAGCAGCTGCGGTGGGGGAAGGGACTGGTTACCGAGGGGCACGGAGGAGGGCCGTGGGGGAACTTTTTGGGGTGATGGTAATATTCTATGTCTCGATTGTGATGGTGGTTCCTTGACTGTACACATTTGTCAAAGTTCACACACTGAAAGGGTGAATTGTACTGAATGTAAATTACAACTCAAACCTGCCTGAAAAACACAATGCATGAATGTTCAAGAAAATTTGGAAGATGATGAATAACAGAATGAAATCTTTCAGAAAAAATCGTATCAAGACCTCTCATTAGCACTTTGGTATACTGCCTTCCTGATTATTTTTCATATATAATTTTTTTACAGGTACATGTAATTCTGTAATTCACCTTTTTTCACATAATGTGACATCATACGCACACCCTATATTCTCAACAGTAATCTTCAGAACTACCGTTTTAGCGTCTATTACATATTCAACCACCGCTTGTTTCATCACCACTCCCACTCCCTCCCCTAGATGGTGTGGGGGTTTCATTTTATGTTACTATAAACAACTCCACAATGAACATCCTTGTGAAACATGTTTTTCTAGCCCATGTTTAGGATTATTTTCTTAGGCCAGATTCCCAGAAATGGAATTACTGGGACAAAGGGTAAGAGCATATTTTATGTTATTGCCAAATTGCTCTCATTAAAGAGAAATTAAAAAGAACTGAGGAGCCCTGGCTAAGACTGGGGTCCTTCATCCTGGGCCACCAGCTTGGCTGGGCCCTGCTGTACGCCGCTCTGACCCATGTGAGTTTAGTGTGGCTGCCTGGTAGTCCAGGGCCCGCATTGTAACTGCACGGCATGGGAGCTGGCATCTCTGAAGTCTGCAAGGGGGTCCTTCTACAAGGGAGTTCTTCTGCAAAGGGGCTCTTCTGTAAGTGGGGTCCTGGCTCTTGGAGGTGCTGCTTTCCCATGTGAGTCAGGGAACAGGTCAAGGATGCCTCTGTCCTTTTGCTCTCAGGGGATGACAAGGAACCAGTGTGGGGGTCCTGGTGTTGCCAGACCAGGGAGAGAATATTGCACCTCTGCTCTTGTTTCTGAGATGAGTTTCTTCCCTGCCACTCAACCCCTGGATCTGAGCTAGAGAAAACTGGGCCTGGAGGGAACTCATCAGGGACCCCAGCAACCCTAAAGGTCTTCAGGGCTTACATTCTAAACTCTACACTTTCTCAGGCTTCCCATGTCGCAGAGCAGGCAGGGTGTGGGGTGATGAAAGGTCCCCCAAAACAGTCCCTGACCTTGGCCCCTAATGCTGGCACAATGCCACCAGGCTTTGCCTCCCCTTGCCTTTCTGGGGAGCCAGCCCTCTCCCGCCCAGACCTGCCTGCTGGTTTCCATGGGGATTTCCCTAAAAGGGAGTATGAATCATGACGTCTGCAGGCCCCCAAGACAAGGCTCCAGGCTGACTTAAGATAGGTCGGGAAGGTGCCCAGCACTGTTCCTGGGGAGGGGGAGGAGGAGCTGGGAACACCTTCCATGAGCTTGCTTCCGAGGCTGGAGGAGGGGAGGGTGGTAACTCGTGCCCAGCCAGGGGCCCAGGCTGAGAACAGCGGGCTGCCTGTCGTGGGGGGGCTGCCGCCCTGGCAGGCACAGCACGCTGGGGACTCATCTCTTCTCTCTGTGTGTGGACGTTGCCCGAGTCATGCAGGGGACCCACACGGCACAGCCCCACCGGCACAAGAGAGGATTTGTCCCCAGCCCCCCAAACAAACCCCGGCCTCCAAGGAGAGACATCAAGTCGGAGGGCAGGGGACATTCAACAACAACGAGGGCAATAATAATAGTGGTGATGCTGTTACCTCGGTGGTGGTACCACTGGGAGGCTGGGATCAGGTGAGTGGGCTTCAGCCCTCACCTCCCTCTGCTGCTTTTTAAAAAACTCACTGGGGGTGGGTGGTATAGCTCAGTGGTAGAGCGGATTCTTGGTGTGCATGAGGTTCTGGGTTCAATCCCCAGTGCCTCCATTAAGGGGAAAAAAATAAAAATAAAAAACTGTGATAAATTCACATGATGTAAAATTAAACATCACCCATTTAAAAATGCACAATTCAGTGGCATTCAGTGCTTTCACCATGCTGTGCAACCTCCACCTCAGTTTAGTTGTAAGACGTTTTCATCATCCCAAAAGGAAAGGCCACAACCATTAAGTGCTTGCTCCCTGTTACCCCCACCCCCAGTCCCTGTGACCACCAGTTTGCTATCCATCTCTGGATCAGGCATTTCCCATCAGTGGAATTACACAATATGTGGGTCTTTCTATCTGACTTCTTCTACCTACTGTTTTCAAGGTTCACCCATGTTGTAGCATGTATCCGTACTTTCCTCCTTTTTGTGGCTGAATAATATTCCACTAAACGGATAAGCCACGTGTGGGTTACCCAGTCATCAGCTGGAGGACATCCTGTTTTGGCTGTCGTGAACAGCCTGCTGTGTATCTGCTCTGCAAACACCACCCATACGACACCCCTGCCCAGAGAAAGGCACAGGACTCCCTGGTTAACATTCATCAAGCAGTTACTATGTGGCCAGCACCAGGCTGAGGGCTTTATGTATCATATTATCTCATTTAACTGTACAACACTGGGATTGGGGGGTTGTGTTTATCCCTTTTTATCCATGTGCTACAGAAGAAGAGATGGAGGCACAAACTGGTGATGACATGTCACAAGCCCCTGCTTTTAAGAGACAGACCCTGGATTCAATCTCAAATCCTCCCCACCCAGAGGGTGACCTCCATCTCTATGCCCTGCCCAACTCCTCCAGCCAGACCCAAGCATGCGTGTATCTGGGCACACGCACATTGCAAAGCGCAAGTGCAGAAAGGACCTGGCACAGCGGGGGAGGGGCTCAGAAGCTGCCTTCCCACTGCCACCCAGCCCTGCCAGTCCCCAGGCCACCGACGGCTCAACTCGGCCTCGAGGGCAGAAACCCACACACATGTGATCATTTGGGGAAGGCCTGTCAAGATATTTTGATGCTCTCTTTAATCCCACAAAGGGAAAAAGCAAAGTGGCAGGTAACAATTTGCTGCTAGGTTGGCCAGTCTGGGCCCCAGTCCCAGAGCAAATCTGCTGGAAGGCCTGCCGCACACCCTCTCCCCTTGTTTCCGTAAACCAAAGACACTGAGCATAAGTTAATTCTTTTGTTGCCCCAGGGCTACTGTTATTACCACCACCCACTGGTGAGTGGTGCTGTAGCACACAATGCTCTTGGTGCCACTAAGGGGACAAAGAGCTGCTTGCTGCTACATTTACTGGCTGCAGAGTTTGAGGGATTGTGTCTGTTTCTTTTAGTGGCCATTCTCTTGATGCTGAATGGCTACTTCCTATTGCTGCCAGTGTCCCTTTCCCTGCACCTGATCCTCAAAAGGTGATCGCTCTCCTGATACAGCCTGTGAAATCAGACAGCCAAGCTGGTTAGAACTATGTGTAAAGCAAAAGCAACTGGGTTTTGAGCAAGAAAATCTCTTACGAGAAAAATACATTCTTCTTATGCTTTATGGTGTTTTGTTTGATCTTCTTTTCTTGGTGGTGATTATTCTAAGTTCTTCATAAATAACCCTGGGTCAGCACGGTCCAATAGAACCTTCTGTGATGATGGAAATCTGTATCTGCTCCGTCTGCCTCACCAGCCACCTGTGGACGCCTGAGCACTTGACACGTGGCTAGTGCGATGGTCACCTTGGGACTGACTTCAATAAGTGGAACCCGTTCCATGTGTAACCCAATGCCAGGGCCTGGGGACATGGCAGTGAACGGGAAGGACGCTGTCCCGGTCCTGGAGCTGACAAGTCAGGGAGGAAACAGATGACCCAGGAAAATGAGGGGGCCAGATGGACAGGAATCTGTGTCCTCGGGCACGGCACTTTTCATCTGTTCCCCTGGGCACCTCTGACGGCCGAGCAACTGAAGAAGGTTCAAAGGGAGTCTGGTAGGGAGCCCGGATGGTTGGAGTGATACAGTCCCCGCTCAGATCCAGCAGAGGCTTCCTGCCCCAGCCCCAAAATCAAGACCTCCCAGGCTGGGAGCACCCCTGCTGGCTCCCCTTGCCCACCTCCTGCATCTGCAGGGCCCCTCCCACCTCCATCAGCCCCCAGGAAGGAAGCCACAGCCCTCCTGGGAGGCAAAGACCACCTCTGTGACAGACTGAAAATGGAGGCTCTGAGCAGGCCTATGTCCTACCCGACCACACACAGCTACTCAAGACAGATGGAAGAGAACCGAGACCTTCGGACTTCATGTCCTGGCCTGTGTCTCTAACAGCCTAGTGAGTTAAAGATGGGGTAGGGGATGCTGCCACAGTGTGAGACCACATCATCCCCCAGCAGAACTGGTGACCCTGCTGGTTACCCCTGGACGGGACAGAACTGGAAAGGGGCCAGAGGGAGCTTCTGGAGGCCTGCCTGGTGCTGTTCTAGGTCTTGATTCAGGGTGGTAGTGACACAGTGCATTCATGTTGTTAAAATGCATCAAGCAGGACATGGCATGTGTTACGCTTTGATAAAAAGGCTTTTTTTAAATGAGAAGTTCTAGAGTCGAATCCAAACCTACCACTTGCTGGCTGTGTGGCCTTAGGCAAGTCATTTGTCCTCTCTGAGGCTCCAATTTCTCCTAGGTAAAAGTGAGGTAGTATCCACACCCAGGAGGATGGCTTTTTTTTTTTTTTTTTAAGACAGTAACAGGTGTTGGAGAAGATGTAAAGAAGCTGGAACCCTCTTACACCGCTGGGGGGAATGTGAAAGTGGGCAGCTGTCTGGCAGTTGTTCAGAACGTCCAACAGTTTCCATATGCCCCATGGGGGAGTTTCATGGTATGTCAATTATATCACAACAAAAAAGGTGACAGAATACAGATCTTAAGGGTGTTTGTGGAGAGCAATTAACTGTACACAGCTCAGCACCTCCTGAGAAGTGGGTACAGTTCACTTCTCTCAAGGTCACCCCAAGAGGGCATTACACCCGGCAGCCTGGGAGAAATGGCTGGACAGGGCTGCGGACAGGGATGGGGCTGCGGACAGGGACGCGGTGAGATGAGGGTGCTGTGTTGCGCTCAGCTCCCAGCACAGTGTCAGGTGCTAAGCAGGAGCTCATGACACCCAGGCGATCATTTTCAAGCCTCAACAAGAAGGAAGAAACGTGCTTTACACAAACACCCTCCAAGTCCCTCCATCAGCAAAGATGACTCCAAAAAGACAGATCAGAGAGGAGCTCTCCAGCTTGGAGTTAGCCTGGCCCACAGGAAGTGATCAGCCAGCTCCAGGTGACAGGTGACAAGCAGGACCCCCCTCAGTGATGGACGGTCAGGCCCCCGGATGGCATCCCAGGAGCCCTGCCTAATGCAGGCTCGCCCACCTCATCCCGCCCTATCCTGCCAAGTACCAACCACAGCCCAGCCCTTCTTGGGAGCCCGGGAGGGGCCGCCCAGGGGGCCATGAGATCTTCAGGACAGAAGGTAGAGCCACTGGCCCCCTCTTCCCTCTGCTGCAGGCTGGGCCATGAGGGCAGGGCGGTGTTTGGGTCTGGCCAAGGCTGTTCTCCATGGACTGAGCTCCGCGGAGACGGTCAGGAGGCATGTTCTGGCTCATTAATCATGAGTCAGCCATGGCAGCTGCCCCCTTTTATGGCCAAATGGGTCAAGAAGTTTAATAATAGAGCAAAGGACTGATATTTTCACGTTCAGACCCTTCCAACCCCAGTCACCACCATGGGCATGGGAAGACAATGTGGAAATCTGGGCCTCCAGAGCGTGGCTCCCTGATGCCTTTGCCATCACAGTGGCAGATCAAGGCTCTTGAGGGCCAGGGCACAACGTCAGCACACTTCCGACCACTGGGTCAGCAAATATCTTTGAGGATCACAGCAGCCATGAATCAGCACATCCCAAATGCCAGGCCCTTGGCTAAGCACCACTTCATTGATTCTTCACAAGAACCCAGGAAATGGGTACTCCTGGGACCGCCATCTGGTAGAAGGAGGCACAGAGAGGTCATGGCTGGTCAGCAGAAAGAGGCCAGGTCCGGTTCACTGTGCCATGTCCCCTGCCCATCCTGAGACAATGTCCTGGGAGCCCCAAGATGCCCAGGGTGCCCCAGAGTGGGCTTCTTGATTGGGGTATGGGGGCGTGGTCACAGAGGTCATGACAACACAAAGTGACAAGCACCATGGCTGCAGATGTAAAGTACAAAGGGCAGGCAGTGGGAGGAGTGCTCTGGAACATTGGGGAAGGCTTCTCAGAAGAGACCTTTGAGCTGGTGTGTAGGGGAGTGCCAGGCACACCCAGCAGAGGGAAGGGAGGGCACAGGAGCCCACAGTGTGCGGGATGCTGGTCTGGGAGTAGGGAGTGGTTATGTGAGGCTGGAGGACTCCCCTTCTAGGAAAGTAAGACAGGACCCAGACCAGGAGCACAGCCCTCGACAGCCCAAACTTCTCAAATTCTTGAACATTCTCTCTCTTTCCTCCTATCTTTTTAAAAATTAAAGCATGCCATATAGACAGTAAAGTGCAGAGGTGCATGAATCTGAAGTGCTTGGCTGCATTCTTTTTTGCATAAGCACAGCCCCATGTGCCCACCACCCAGGTCAAGACATGAAACGTCTGCAACGCCCCAGGAGGCAGGCTCCCTCGCACCCCTCGCAGGCAGCACTGCCTGGCCGTGTCTGCTGTTCTAGCACCCAGGGTTAGAGATGGGTTCTGGGCTGTCCTACAAATGGAAAGCACACGGTAGATGAGCTTTTGTGTCTGGCTTCTTCTGTTCAGAACCACGTTTGTGAGATGCATGTGTCTTAGCTTATCCCTCTTTTTAATCGCAAGGCAGTGGTCCTTCCTAGGTACCACTGGTGTTGATGGATCTTTGCATGTTTTCGCTTTGGGGCTGTTGTGTATAAAGCTACTTTGAGCATTTTTGTACTTACTGGGGGAGGAGGAGGGGACAGTACTCTTTTAGGTAAATACCCAGGAGTGGGATTCCTGGGCCACAGGATAAATTGCTTTTAGAATATACTTTGTGGGGAATTCTAGAGAAGTTTAATATAAACACGAGCTCCTCGGTAGAGTGTGCTCTTCTCCCGTACCCCCGCCTTTGGGAGAACGGGACTCCTGAGTCTTGCAGATGGAAGCAGCTGGTGACGGAGCTCAGTTTTCTCAAAAGGTGGAACACATCTTTCACACAGGCCTCTGGGAGCCACAGGAGAGACAGCACCCTCCTCAAAACTGGACTCAGAGCCCCCGAGGATGTGGTGGCAACCTGGAAACTTTTCTTATGGTTAATGTGGCAGAAAGGGATGTAGTCTCTAATCCCCTCATGTTCAGTCTCCTCGCTGTGCTCAGCGAAGACATTTTTGCAGAAGGAAAGGGTATTTTTACTAAGATGAGAGCTTTAAGCTAAAGGCTGGGAACAGCCACTGCATTTTTGGGTTATTACTAGCATGAATTTAATTCCATCATCACCTGCCACTGTCACACAGGCCCTTACCCACTTGGTGTTCCAGAGGTAAGGATGCCAGCAGGGACCAGACGGCAAATTCTCAGGTGCTCACAGACACGTGCTAGTTGATGGTGTAAGTCAGCTGGGGAAAAACTGCGGTATATGACAGCCTGGAATAAGGGCCCCCTGCCTCTAGGTTCTCCTAGGCAGGGGCGTGCATCAACCCCAGTACCTTCCTGTGCACTGTCGTCAGCTGTCTGTGTGCTGAGCTCCTAAGAATAGGGACCCTGCTGCCTGTGTCCTGAGCAACTGTCTTGGTCAAGGATCATCTATGTGCCTGTGTGTCAACTGCTCACGGACGTCTTCCCACTGACTCCTTAGGAGGACCCAAGAGATGGGTGTCACTGTGATCCCATTTTACAGCTGAGAAAACCGAGGCCCAGAGACCAGAACTAACTTGCCCGAAGCCATGCTGCCAGTTATCAATGAAGCCATGACTGGCACTCCAGCGCTTGGATCTAAACCAGAGGAGGGTCAACACTTTCTGTAAAGGGCCAGACAGTAAATACTTCAGGCTTTATGAGTCACATGGTTTCTGTCCTAACAATTCAGCGGTGCTGCTGTGGTGTGAAAGCAGCTGCAGACAATACACAAATGACTGGCTGTGTTCCAATAAGACTATTTACAAAGACAGGTGGGGGCGGGGCAGGTTTGGACTGGGGGCTACTGCGTGCCCCCAGTGCTGACTTAAACCACTCAAGAGGAGTGTGCACATGGGACGGAAAGATGGATGGCAGAAAACGAGTGGAATGTTTTCTCTCCTCGCTTTCTTTCTAGGACTCAGAGTTAGCTCAGAGTATCAAAAGATGTTTCAGAGGGTGAGTAGGTGAGTGGCTGAATTTGCTATTTATTGTGTCCCCCAGGGCTGGGTCCTCCTGTGACTTCTGAGATGGCTCCAGCAATGTCCCCTCTACCGACTGGCCTTAGCTCTAACCCTAAATTCTGTGGAAGCGTCAGACAAGTTCTGCAGAAATTTCCCAGATGACAAATTTGGAGAAAACCCCCTTGGGCCCATCCCTAAACGAAAGCAAATGACCCAGAAGCCAGAGGATGTGGATGTCCTCTCCCAGTGCCACCCACCTCCACTGGGTGGGGATGTAAGGCTGCTGGGGGTGACCTGGAAGGGCGCTGCCAGGACCCAAGCGGGAAGGACAACCCTCATCTTATCTTTGTTCCCCAAACAACAGGAACAAGCCAGTGTGACTCATTCAGAGAAACTCTGACAGTGTAAAGAAAGCTGGAGACAGCGCCTTCAATCAACACAGCCTTCTAGAAAATTCCGGGAGAAGGGAAGGTGGGAGGAAAAGAACAAGAATGATGTTTTGGTCCAACATGCAAAAGGAAACAGGCTCAGAGGGGTGCAGTAACTCCCCAGGGTCACCCAGCTGGAAGTGGCAGAACTGAGTTGGGACCACCGACCTCTCCGGGATAGGGCTGCCTTGCTGAGGTCTCCGAGCTAGACCTCAGGGTGGCTGAGTATTGCTGCGGTGAGCAGAGTTTCGGAACAATCATTCACCTCGCCCTCTGGCCCAAGGAAGCTCCCTGAAGTCTGTCCCTCAGTGTCCGTTCATTGTCACACACCCCCCCCCCCCACCCCAACCACCAGGATCCGGCATCTCTTCTCCGAGATCATGAAAGACGCCGGGCAGATGCCAACCTACACCTTCACATGTTTTACTTACAGTTTTCATTAAACAGATTAGTTCCGTGCCTGGAGTTTATCCCACTCTCCCTGACAAGTTGAGGGAGAGAAGGAGCCGGGCAACTTTCTATGAAGCCTGAATATGCGAGGGACTTTTCAAGCATCAGTGAACCTTCACAGGAACACGCTGAGGTGTGCAGCACTGTTGCTCTCATTTTACAGATGAGTCAATGAGGCACTGAGACACAGAGTCACTCACAAAGGAACAGTGGTGCCCAAACCTGAACCCTGACTCTTTCAACTCTCGTAACTGTTGTTCAGCCCTGTGAGGATGATGATAATGCTGGCAGCCACGAAGAACACAGAGCAGCCACTGGGCTGCAGAGAAGGGAGGAAGAGGGGGAGAGAGGAGAGAGGGGAAGGAAGAGGCCCGCTGGGGACACACAGTGCGAGGCGTCACTAGGTTTTCCTGTTCTGGGAACTGGCGCTGGCACTAGATAGGCCAGCCCCGGGCCCACTCGGGCATCTGTTGAAGCCACCAGTCTATGTCCAGCAGCACGAGGAGTAAGTGGACTAAGGGTAAAACTCTAATTAGACATGACAATGGTGCACAGGAAAAATGCATGGCTGGCTGCTGGCCCCCAACACATCGCAAGAGCAGAGTGGTGGCCGATGACACCCTGCATTGGGGCAGGCACCACGTGGGCACCAGCCTGGCCGGCGCCGGGCGCAGGTCCAGTGTCGAGCTTTTCTGTCTGTTGGTTCGTTATCTCCCTGTGCTAATTACACCAAGATGGAAGAGGCCGTATTTGATCAGAGCTGCAAGGCTGGCCTCTCACATGCCCTTAAGAGGGTGCACTGTCCTTTCAGGGGTCCTGGGAAGCCACACCGAGGTCATGGCTGGCAGCTGTCTGCCCTGAGCATTTTTCAGCTACTGCCATCTCTTCTGCTCTGTGAGACACAAAATTTGGGGATGAAATCGGATATTGGGACAAGAACTTGGGAAGGTGAACAGGTTTTTTTTCTTGCAAAGAAAGAGAAAGAGGTGTCTCTGTAGGCCTGGGGCTGCAGTGAGTCAGCAGAAGTCAGGGCAAGTGTGGCTCTTAAATTTCCACAATCCAAGGATGCTTTTCTCTCTCTGGAATCACATGGCTGCTACTCTCACCAGTGACATAACAAGCATGTATTGAGCACCTACTGTGTACTCTCACCAGTGACTTAACAAGCATGTACTGAGCGCAACTGTGTGCCAGCAGCATTACAATGATTAGAAGAACATGAACGGTGATCCAGTGTCACCTACAGTGAGCCAGAATAAAACAACCAATATTCAAGGCAGATAGCCATTAAAACTTTACTCGTCTGAAATCAAATTAAAACCACCCTGTAATCACTACATGCCTATCAGAATGGCTTAAAAAAAAGACACTATCAACAGCTCGCACACATCAGGATGGCCACTATCAAAACAAAAATGAAACCCACAAAATAACAAGAGTAGGTGAGAATATGAAGAAACTAGAAATCTTGCGCACTGCTGGTGGGAATATAAAATGTTGCAGCTGCTATGGAAACAGTTGGAAATTCCTCAATTAAAAAGAATTATTATATGATTCAGCAATTCCACTTCTGCGTATATACCCCAAAGAATTGAAAGCTATGACTTGAACAGATATTTGTACATCCTTGTTCACAGTAGCACTATTCTATAGCTAAAAGGTGGAAGCAGCCAAGTGTCTCATCAGTGGATGAGTGGATAAGCAAAATGTGGCATATTCAGACAGTGGAGTACTATTCAGCCTTAAAAAGGAAGGAAATTCTGACACACGTTTCAACATGATGAACTCTGAAGACATTATGCCAAGTGAAATAAGACAGTCACAAAAAAGACAAATACTGTATGATTTCACTTACATGAGGAACCTAGAGTAGTCAGACTCATAAAGGCAGAAAGTAGAAAGGCTGCCAGCGGCTAGAGGTGGGCGCTGGGGAGGAGGATGGGAGTCACTGTTTAATGGGTACAGAGTTTCAGTTTCTGCAAGATAGAAAGAGTTCTGGAGGATGGTGGTGATGGATGCACAACAATATGAATGGATTGATGCCACAGAACTGTACACTTAAAAATGGCTAAAATGGTCAATTTTATATTATGTGTATTTTACCACAACAAAAAAAAAAATTGAGGAAAAATGATAGTACCCAGCCAGTGACGGCCAGGATGTGGAGAAACCAGGATGCTCATAGCAAGAGCACGAACTAGTACAGCACTTTGGAAAGTAACTTGGCAGTGTTTGCTAGAGCTGACTCACCCGCTCCCTTCTACATCCCAGGATCACCACTCCTAGATACTCCCACGGGACTGTGTGCACGTGGTCACCACGTCCCAGGGATCACAGCAGCACTTCACAAGCGCCCATGAGAAAATGAGAAAATAAACGATGGCGTATTCGTCCAACGGAAAACCATACAGCAGTGAGACTGGAAAAACCACAGGCTTATGCAGCAATATGATGAGTTTCACTGACAAAAGAGTACATGATGTGTGAGTCCATTTATATAAGGTCCAGACACTGGCAAAGGATAGGGTAGCAGTCATCTTTGGGGAAGTGGTGGCTGGAAGGGGACCCGGGGGTGGGGTCTCTGGGGTGGCCACAATCTGTCTTAATCTGGGTACAGGTGACAAGGCCCTGTTCGATGTGCAGATCTGTGTGCTTTTCTGTAGGTATTTTATACCATTTAAGAGAAAAAGTGTCCTTTCGAAAGACCACATTCCTCTGGATCCATGTTGCCCATAAAAGACAAAGACCACAGTGGGGGCTCGCAGAGTGACTCTGTGCTCTTTTCCAGCCATGAGCGCCTGCATCCTTCAACAGAGAGAAGGTACGTGCCAGGTGTGGGGGTGCTGCGGTGTGCAGGACCTGTGCCTGGCCACAGCGTAGACTGCAGACTGAAAAAATGGGATGTCTATACATCCACTGCACACTGTATCTCAAATGTAGACAGATGCTGTCGCTCTGAATGTAAATTTGTTGAAAAGCAAGACTGAGTTCAGGCATTTTACACATTTTCTCAAATTGTAATGGGAAAAGAATCTGGGCTTGGAAGTCAGAAACCCTGACTTCACACCCCCAGCTCTGCCTCTTACAAGCTGTAGACCCTGGGCTCGGGAGAAACTAAAACCTCAGTTTCCTCATCTGTGAAATGGGGATGGTAATGGAGTCTGGCTGGTCAGCGTTATAAGGACTGAACAAGAGGATGCATGTCATCCAAGAACTCTGCAAATGCCAATCTGCAGCACTGAGGACCTACTGTGTGCTGTGAATAAACAGCATCCCTGCTTGTGTAATCTCCTTGGTACAGTAAAAAAGATAAACAAGAAAAAAAGAGACAGAAAAACAGACAAACAAGAAAAATACATCAGACGTCAAATGACAGTAAGTTCAAGTGAAACAAAGTGGATCAGGGTGGGAGGGGATGCCGGGTTTTGACGCAGCCAAATAGTTTCCTAAGAAAGGAGAGAATGATGTCGTCACCAGGCAGAGATCTCACTGGGAAGCTGCTCGATATTTCCCAAGGTAAACCACCCCCGGCCTGAAATGAGACCACCAGATGGTGACACAGCGGGACCAAGCTAACCAGCCCTTCCTACTAAGGGTCAGGGTTCACGGAGGCAGCCCTTTCTAGAGGCAACTGTGATTGACAAGTCTACCTAAAGTCTCTTAAAGAGGTTTAATCTGGGAATAGGGGAAAAAGAGAGAAGAAAGGCGGGGAAAGGGCAGGATCTTTCCCACGAGATGGATTTGTGTGCTTTTCCTGGTCAAAAACAAAAGCAACTTAAACCACGTTTCCCTTTTGTCGCCTAAACAGAGAGTTCGGAGCAGCCAAACAAGGCTTGGGATAATCGGTGTCTCCAGGGATCTGAGGGGCTGGTTCTGAGATCCTAATTGCCTCATTTCACATGGTGTCTTAGCTCTGCAAAGCTGCTGTCCTCTTGGAGGCAGGCAGAGTATAATTCTAGACAAATACACACAATAGCTCTTGGGGAGGCAAGAGCTGGCAGCCACCGCCTTTCAAATCAGAAGTAGGAAATCCCTGACTGTTCTGCCTCAGATCTTGCCTGGGGGCTGCAGGCTTCCACCCCCAGGTTCCAGGACGTGTGACAGGGGAATTTTTCCATGCTAGCTGTTTATGCACAGACCCCATGATCCTTCCCCAAGGAAGCTGGCTGCAGGGCCAGCACCACCTCTCAGGTGCGTGCAAGCTCTCACTCACCACTCAGAGGTGGGATCTCTAGAATCATCATTTAAGTATCGGCTTCTGAAAACTTATATCCACACAAAAACCTGCATAGGGATGTTGATGGCTGCTTTATTTGCCACTGCCAAAACCTGGAAGCAATCAAGATGTCTTTCAGTGGGTGAATAGATAAATAAAGTGTCACATGCGGACAGTGGAATATAATTCAGCACTAAAAAGAAATGAGCTATGAAGCTATGAAAAGACATGGAGGAGACTTAAATACAAATTACTAAGTGAAAGAGGCCAATCTGAAAAGGGGACCTACTGTGTGATTCCAACAATATGACATTGTGGAAAAGGCAAAATTTTGGAGATCAGTGGTTGCCAGGGGTTGGTGGGAGCTGTGGGTTGGGGAGGGATGAATAGGTGGGAGCACAGAGGGTTTCTAGGGCAGTGAAAAGTGTATATCCAGAGGGAACTCTAATTCAGAGCCACCTGCACCCCAATGTTCATAGCAGCACTATTTACAATAGCCAAGACATGGAAACAGCCTAAATATCCATCAACAGATGACTGGATAAAGAAGCTGTGGTATATTTATACAATGGAATACTACTCAGTCATAAAAAATAGTAAAACAATGCCATTTGCAGCAACATGGATGGACCTAGAGATCATCATTTCAAGTGAAGTAAGCCAGAAAGAGAAAGAAAAATAACATATGATATCATTCATATGTGGAATCCAAAAAAAAAAAGGCACAAATGAACTTATTTATAAAACAGAAACAAACTCAGAGACATAGAAGACAAACTTATGGTTACCAGACGGGGAAGGAGGTGGGAAGGGATAAATTGGGAGTTTGAGATTTGCAGATACTTAATAACTACTATACACAAAATAGGTAAATAACAAGTTTCTACTGTATGGCACAGGGAACTATATTCAGTATCTTTAGTAACCTATAATGAAAAAGAATACGGAAAGGAATATATGTATGTATATGTATGACTGAAACATTATGCTGTACACGAGAAATTGACATAACATTGTAAACTGACTATACTTTAATAAAATTTTTTTTAATGTTTTGTATGACACTACAGTGGTGGATACACGTCATTATACATTTGCCCAAACCCACAGAATGTACAACACCAAGAGTGAACCCTAAGGTAAACTATGGGCTTCGGGTATTTGGGGGGATTCTGGTGATATATCAATGTAGGTCCATCGACAGCAACAAAGGGGTCCGTTGAGGGGGGTTGATAATAGGGAGGATGTGTGGGGTGGGGGCTCGGGTACATGCGGAAATCTCTGTGCCCTCTTCTCAGTGTTGCTGTGAACCTAAAATTGCTCTAAAACAATGAAGTCTTAAAAAAAAAATCTGCTCCCCCTATAGCAGGAGAGGAGAGAGACATAGGCTGGTCGCTTTAGGAAGACAGGAGGGGTGGAGGAGAGAGCTGGAATGTGGACTCAGACTGCCTGGATCCCTGTCCTGGCTCTGCAGCTCACTCATGGGGCAGTGAGCTCAACTTTTGTCACTGGAAAGATGGTTAACGATGACTGTGACGGTTATGACGTCCAAGGGAAGTCTGGGAAGCCAAGGACTTTTTAAGCGGTGGCTCTGGGGGTGCAGAGGTCAAGCCAACCATTGCGTCCAGCTCCCCATGCAGACGTGATACAGATTAACTACCCCATCGATTGGACCCTCAGGCATTCCACCTTATCAAATTCTCCCTACCAAACAAAACCTATTTACGACATAAAAATCAGAAGTGATAATATAAATATTTAATAGCTGATACAGCCTAGGAATCAACCAATCGGGACACACACCAGCTGTAAACAGTGGGTCCCACGTCCAGGTGCATTCCACAGGACTCCTGCCCGTGGTAATGAGTCATGCGTATCCCCTTTTACACGAACAAAAGCCCCTCTCTCTCCGTCCACCAGTATTCCGCATCAATGCCATGTGCCATGTAACTGGTATTGCCAAATCAAACTGAATACACTGTACTGAGAAACAGAAAACAACCAACCCCATAGATCTGATCTCAAACCCTGTTCTTCACACTTTTCAAAATTAGTAAAAACAGCTCATAGGTCCCAAGAGATTTCTGTGAACCCCCAGAACTCTGCAGCCCCCAGATTTGAATCCAGTCGTCTCTCCTCCTTGAGTTCTGCACCTGCTTGCCTCCTTTACCCAACTTTAAGCACTCACACAGAGACCTCCTCATTCACCTGTCAAGTATCTGCTCCAAGAAAAACATGTCTAGAATCCTTTCCTTTAAGGACCTCTCAGAGTGCGGGAGTCAGACACATCATACACATATATGATACCTGCAGATGTGAAGGCCCGGGAGCCCTGGGGAAGGTGAACTAATTAACTCCACTACTGGGTCATTCAAGAAGCCTTCAGAAAGGATGTGATGTTTGAACTGGGTTTTGAAGGGTGAATAGGAGTTTATCAGGCAGAGAGATGGAGGTTGAGGGAGATGAATCAGAAAAACTGTGAAGATCCAGATTATGGAGAGCCTTGAACACCGGGCTGTAATGCCTGGATAACTGAGGAAGGTGGGGGCTCCTTAGCACACGAGACATCAAGCAAGCCAACGTGTGTGCGCAGGCCTTATAGTGACTCACCAGGCTGCCCCCAAGGATGGCTGTGGCTACCTGTCTCCAACCAGGTGAGCCTTGAACAACCAACTCTTTCTGCTATTGATGTTGCTATCATAATGGTCACAATAAGCCATCACCTCAACAAGGGAAAGCCACACTGCAGTCCTAGCTGGTCCTCCCTCTTGGGGACACAGGTGATGGCGTGACTTCTGCCTTGTCCATAAAAAGCATTTCTAAACCTGAGCTACCTAATCGGTGGTATAAAAGTGACTTTCTACCTTCCATTACAGCCTCCCATTACACAATAGGTTCCAAGACCTGAGGGAGCCCAGAAGTTGGATGGCTAGGTGTGGGGTGACCCTATCACCACAAAGAGCTGTTTAGATCCGAGTGAACCCCATTATCTCTTCTGGAAAAAGACAGGAGCACAAATAAATGACAACGTGACGAATCACAAAAGCTAGCTAGAGGAAGTAGTGACATCTGAATGTGAGAATGCCATTTGTTCATTTATTGGGTCACTCATTCACTCAACAAACATTCACCAACAGTATCCTGTGCTCTGTCCTCCAGGAAGTCAGGAGAACAGGGTACATGGTCAGCACGGGATGGGACACAGTGGTACAAACTCTCTGGCGGGGATGAAGAAGATGACAACCACCAATTCTGCAAAGCTGACTCCTGAGAAACAAGCAGGAGTTTGCTGGGCCCAGAAGATGGAAAGGGCTCCGGGGCAGGAGGGAAAACATGTTCGGGGTATGGTGGGAAGTGGGTGTGGCTGCAGCATGGCACCCACGGGGGGAGAGGGTGGGTGATGAGATCAGACAGCTAAGCTGGATCGGGAAGCGTGCGGATGGCCCAGCTACAAGTGTGGGTCATGCCCTGTGCCTCTGGCCATGCCAAGGGGCAGGCTGGAGATCTGGGCACAGGAGGAGTGCGGATGGGGTTCTCCCTAGCCCGGGCCATGCGTAGTAACTGCCAAGGTCAGGCAAGAGGACTGAGAGATGCTAAGTCATGGGGCATCCACAAACTCTGCGGTTTGACGTGAACTTCTCCGCAAAACGGAATGAATTCAAACTGACACAGGCTCCAAGGCGGATGAACCTGGAAACACTACGCTCAGTGAAAGAAGCCAGACACTAAAGGCCTCAGCGTGTGTGATTCCATTTATGTGAAACATCCAGAATAGATAAATCCACGGAGACAGAAGGCAGACGAGTGGATGTCAAGGGCTGGGGAAGCGGGGCGGGCAGAGACTGTTAATGAGCATGGCGGGGCAGCGGGGTGCCTTTGGAAATGACAAGAATATTTCAGAACTAGATAAAGATGGTGTTTTTACAGCACTGTGAAGATACTAAAGGCCACTGAACTGTATACTTTAAAATGGCTAATTTTACATTATGTGAATTTCACCTCAATTAAAAAAAAAGTTTGATATAAACGTAATGAATTCTAAGAACTCTACAGACTTGAAAATGATGGCAGAGCAGTTGGCTTAAAGCCCCTGCTCCTCTGTAAACAGGGGCCTGGGCTGTTAAAGGAAAGTCTCACAAGCAGGTGCCCGGGCCCAGTAGCTAGCAGCGTCCTTCACGGGACAGAGAGGGGGGAGGAACTTGAATCTCAGGGGACTCCTTCACAGGTCATTTCAAGAGCAGAAAATCATCCATGGCATCGAGTCATGTGTTGATAATTCAGATGATGGATGACGCCGGGCTGGTCTGTACAGGATGAAATGGTGTTTATTTCCAAGAGTACTGGCCTCCCTCGTAGGATGAACCAAGCCATTGTGTATTACTGCAATCAATCGATGTCGACATGCCCTTAACTCCAGATCAATGGCCTCATCAATTTCCACGGAAAACTATGACCGCGTTAGGTAAAAACAGGGTTATACTCCTGGCACAGAGAGGGATGATCTTTTATATGTGTACACACACACAAACACACACACACACACACGCTGCCTTGTACTCAGCTTGTCATAAATAATCCAAAAACTGGATTAAGAGTCTGTTTCCTGAGCTTCAGACTCACAGTTTATTCATTCATCAAATATTTATTGAGGGCTTCCTGTGTGCCACGAAAGTGCTTCCAGCATGTTCTGGGTGTCTAGGTGACACGTCATCCAACAGAACAAAGCCCCTTGCCTTTGTGGAGGGCTTGCAGTCTAGTGACTGCCTGCGGGTACCACCACCTTGATGCCCCCCAGGCTCCTCCAGATCACCCCCAGAGCTGAACCCACCCACTGGGCTCCCCAGCTGTCTTCCCAAGCCTGGTTTGTGGCGACACATCTACTAATTGGCCACATCCAGAACCTAACCGCTCAGTCCAATGCAACAGCCCAACCCCCTGAATTCAGTTCATCACCAGGGTCAGATCCAGCTGGCCCTTGTCCCCTTAATTCAGCCGTGCTTTTCTGTGCACGCTACTCCAGTTCCTTCTCCTCTCAGTCTCCTTCTAGAATACTGCAAAGGCTTCCTGTCTGGATTTCCAGCTCCCAGCTTACTCTCTTTTCCTGTCTCTACTAAAACACTGCCACTGGGGTTTTATTCCTGAAACACACTCGCCTTTCTTGTTCCTCTGCTCGACGACTCTGGGGAGCCCCACTTTGCCTTCAGAGAAAACCCCAGCCCTTTGGTCCTGTGTTCAGAAGCTACCAGGATATTCCTCAGATGCTCTGGTCTCTGGCAGAGCCCATGCGGTCAGGGTAAACCTGAAGGACCTGGGCAAAGTCAGAGGGCAGAGAGGAGCTTGGGTCCAAAGAAAAGTATCCCCTCAAACCCCAGTTGGGGGCAACAGAGAAAAGAAGAGGCTGTGAGGCGATGGGCTTTCTTTGGGGATTGGACTACCCCCTCTCCATGCCTTTGACCTGACTGTGGGAAACTCTACGGACAACTTTCATTGACTGCTGGTCCCTCTCTCTGCCCAGGGACAAACATTCCCGATGATTTATTTTTAAAAAGCAAAATCAGGCACTGATTGAGAAAGAATTCAGATTTAGCCCAGGACAGTTGCTCAACAAATAACAAGAATAGACTGGTGGCCGATCAGAGTCAGGGTCAAAGAACAGAGCCTCCTTTGCTGTCGTCTGCGACCACAGCTGTAGGAGAGGCCCCTGGCCCCGACCCCGGGGGCAGGACTCGTGACACGGGGGGGACGTTCACACAGACAAGAGGCTCAGGACTCTCCCGACACTGCTCGCCATCAGCAGGGAGACAGAGGGGCCAGGCAGCCCAGATGTTGGCAGGGTCCCATTTGCAGCCCCAGGAACAATTCCCTCTTTCAGTGCCCAGTCAGGCAGCCAAGGTCAGAGGCAGCACCATCCAGAGCTTACCCTCTGTGCCAAGTCCCTTTAGAAAAATTTAAATAATTTTAGAGAGAAATGTCTCCTCTTTCCATGCTTTAAACAGATCATTCAGAATCTCCTCTGCCCTTTTCTGGATGACATAATCGTCATTCGGAGCATCCATGATCGCACACTGCCACCGTCAGGGGCTCCGGAAGCAGCGGCGAGCTAGCTGCCGGCCCCACACCCAGTATCCGTGACTGCTGTGCACTTCTGCACTTTTCTTTTCCTTCTAGCATTTTCCCCTCTCTCCCCCAAGTCAGGTGCTCCGGCTCTCCAAGGTTGGCATGTCAGTCCTTGAAAGTTCCCCCCACCTCCTCCTAATTTGCGGCTTCTGATTCATGGTCTTGGAAACCCAAGCAGTACACCCGTCGGGGCTGTGCCTGGGGTGAGTCAGGGAGACCCGTGAGCTCCGTGTGTGGCTGCTACCGCCTCTCAGGACGCGTCTTCTGGGGCTTCTGGGCCGGGATTGGGACTGGTGTGGTTGCTGGAAAGGGGCCTCAGAAGAGTGGGGTGTCCCTCGGTCCACTTGCAACAAGGTCCACCACTGACTCCGAGAACAGAGTTCTTATAATTGAATAGCACTGCCACTGAGTCCCAGGCTGTCATAAAGGCCACCCCCTGCCTTCAGGGCAGGTTTTTGATTCAGAGAGGAACTCTTCCAGGTCCCCACTCCTCTGGCCCTGCCTGCCCTGCTCAAGCCCAGTCTGAGAAGTGATTCTTGAAAGCATCACCTTGACCCCATCAAGCTCAGAAAGATGGGGGCTGAGCAGCCAAGTTGGCACAGAAACATCCCAGGCAGGAATTCCCAGGGGCACCACCTCAGCCCTCGGTGCTCCAATGCATGGGGAGCAGCCCCTTGGTCTCCAGGCCCCCCAGGGAGGAGGCAGAGAGCAGAACCGAGGGCCCTGGGCTCTGGGGGTCAGACTCCTGGGGTTCAAAGCCTAGCTCTGACACTCTGAAGCTGTTTGACATGAGGCAAGCAGTTCCATCCCTCTGTGCCTCTGTTTCCCCATCTGTATCTACCTTGAGGGTACTTGCGGGGAGGAAAGAAGACACTGTTCTTAAAATGCTAAGCTCAGCAACTCCTCTCCTAGGTAAAGCAGCCAAAAGGACCGAAAACAGATTCCAACAAACGTGTACATCAATGTGCACAGCAGGTTATTTGCAATAGCCAAGAAGTGGAAACCATACATGTGTCCATCAGTGGATGAATGGATAAACCAAAAGTGGTCTGTCCATACAGTGGAGTATTACTCAGCCATAAAAACAAACTGTTACCTGCTACAACACAGATGAACCTTGAAAATATCAGGCTAAGTGTAAGAAGCCAGACACAGAAGGCCACATTATATGATTCCATTTATTTGAAGCATCCAGAATACGGCAGACCACAGGGACAGAGCACAGAGCAGGTGGAGGAGGGGGTGGGGGGAAATGAGGAGTGACTGCTGATGGGTTCTGAGTATCCTTTGGGGATGGTGGAACATTCCAGAGGCAAGACAGAGGTAGTGGCTGAATGACACTGTGGATGTGTTAAATGCCTTTGACTGCTTCACTTTACAATGGGTAATTCCATGTTCTGTGACTTTCACCTGAGTTTTAAAAAGCCTCAGCTCAGTGTCCAAGGCTCTGGTGCTGGGAGGCCAGGCAGCCCCCTTCCTGGAGTCTCAGATTCTGTATCTGTCTATCAAATGGGTCTGATCATGGCTGTGACCTGGTGGGGTTGCTGAGGTGCTAAAATGAGACAGTGTGTGCAGGTGTGTGACACAGGGCCTGGGTTGTGAGTAGGATGCTCAGGGGTCTGGATAGGTGGGAGGAGGTGGGGAGGGGATCAGGATTTGGTTCGAGAGCTGATGAAGGATGTGGTGTCTGAAGGCAGGTGAGGAACTCCCCAGACCTCACCCTTTGTCGCTTACAGGGCTCCAAAGAGTTCCTTCTCCTCTTTGGAGCCCAGAAACACTGGCTCAGTTCCACTGGAAACAGTGGTCCTTCGACAAGACACAGCTGGCCCAGCTCAGTATGCTGTAAACTTGTCAAATCATTTTATCTTTTTTTAAAGCAGCAGAACTTTTTTTCAAATGACATCTTTGCCCAGAGTCCCGATAGGTAAAACACATAAGGCAGGTGCCTCTCAGGGAGATGTGCTCGGGAAGACCTGGGCCAACCCCTTGGCCTCTCCTCATCCTGCTCTGGTTCTGTTTCTTCCAGAAGGAGGCTCAAGGTGAACCACTTTCACTAAGGGACAGAACTGCTTTTGAGCTAGAAATTGCCTTCCAAAGTCTGGAGGGATGCCGTGGGGGGAGGAGAAGGAACTGGATTTGTTTGGCTCAAGAGAACAGAGCAAGGGCCGAAGGGTACAAGGTGGAGGCGGGATATGAGGGTCTCTGGACCCCTGAGAGCTGCCAGGGTGGACAGGGATTCTGGGAGGCCTGGCCACTGCACCCTGCCTTGGCTGATCTTCACCAGCCGCCCATCCTCCTTTTCCTGCTCGGTGCTACAAGATGATCCCTTGTCACTCCGAAATAGCTACCAGGCAGGGGTGCCATCCCCAGTTTCCTGCAGAGGAAACCAAGGCACAGAGAGGTCAGGGTGCTCATCCCAAGGTCAACTGGAATTCTCATCTGAACCCAAAGAGAAAAACAGAAGCTCAGGGAGGGATATTACTTCCCTGAGCAGACAGAGCTGACCAAGATCTGGAACACTGGCCTCCTGACTCTTAACCAAACTCTTCTTCTACCCTATCCCACCGGCTGGGGCAGAGGTAAGAATGACGCTGCTGGAAAAGTCAGCTGGTGCTGATTGATGCTGGACCCCAGGGCCAGGGCGAGAGTGAATGGCTCTGGGGCCACAGGTGGCTTGGGTTGGCCTCTGCGATCATCCCTCCCTGAGGATCAGTGTGAAGGGAGCTCTGGCTTATCTGCAATGCACCTCCCTGCAGCCACTCCAGGCAGGGAGCAGGTGTTACTGCTTCCAGACCATGGTTCCCAAGAGAGCTGCAGAGCATGCCTGCACACAGTCTTTTGTGACACCTTCCACATGGAAAAGCCCCAGGTGTCCTTATCCAACCAGTCTGGAAAGATACCCTGCATATCAGCTGATCTGCGAAGATGTCCTATTGTCAGGGCTGAAGGGACCAGGGGAAGGGATGGGGAAATTCACAAGGACAGGTCTCTCTAATGTGGGTTCTAAGATGAGACTGGTTTTGGACAACAGAGGAAGGAAGGAAAGAAAGAAAGAAAAAAAGGAGGAAGGAAGGGGCCCCAAGGACAAATATATTTGGAGAACGGCCCCTGTGTTATTCTCCTCATTGAGCCTCACAATTAATGGCAATGTACTAAAGGCACTGAGAAGTCCTGCAATCCAAAAACCTGTCTAGACTGTTTCTACTTCTACATCACAGAACCTTTGAATTGCGTCTGTTTTGTTGTTGTGGCTGTTGTTATTCTTGGTTTCTGCTAGCAAACCTATTAACACTATGGAACAAAACTCATTTTCGGCAATGCTAGGCTAAGCTATTCCTAGCACCACCAGGAAAGGAGGGGAAGGGTTTGAGTTTATTTGGGAAGGAGAAGTCCTTCTCAACTGCATGGAGATCTTTCCTCTTCTTAATGAACTCTGATGCACCACCATAGTTCCCAGAAAAAGTTCACACCCCCAGGGTGGCATTCAAGGCCCTGGACAATTGGGTGCTGGTCTCCCTCTCAGTCTCACCTTCCGCTGCTCTCCCCTCCTGTCACTACTGAGGACTTCACTTGTCCCTTGATGTTCTGCACTCAAGATCCATCCTGCCTCTAACAACGACCCCTTAGTCTCCAGAAAAAGCCCCAGTAACAATCAATGAAGTTCACCGGCAGGAGAAACTTTATAGAGATAAGAAAAATCACATATTTATTTCCCAAAAGTGGTAGAAGAAAGAGGAAGTGTGGTGAGGAACTATAAGTGAATTAAGTGTTGATGGTACCCACTTCACAGATGAAGAAACAGAGGCTGATAACCCATCTCAGTACTCTCTGGGGATTTCCTACTCTTGAGCTGTCCTGGCCCCTGAATGGAACCTGCAGGCTTGTTGGCAGATTGGATTGAAGGACTCACGCTGAGTTCCATCTTAGTGCTCCAGAAAGAATCCACTGAGTGGAGTATTTTCTCCTACTCCTTCCCTGTGCTCATGTAACTCCAAAAACACTCTCATTTTCCAAATCAAATTTTATGGCCCATTGGTCCCAGGAGTGGGGTTGAGAACTTAAAATATTCCTCTGCCTTTTCTTTCTGAAGACAAGCATGACCTGGACATTGTACAGAAAATGGGAAGGTTACACACTAGCAAAGACCCAGCACTCACGTAGCTCAGGAATGGGATGAGACAAAGGCACACTGCACCCAGTGTGACCGAGCCCCCCGGGGAGAGCAGGGGAGAGACCTCACATGCAGTGTCTTTCACATTCAATGATATGGTGATGGGGGTGGTGGTGATGGTGACAGTGCTGGTGGTGGTGATGATGGTGATGATCGTGACAGTGGACTGTGTTAATGGCGACAGTAATGATGGTGGTGATAGTGGTGTGGTGGTGGTGGTGGTGGTGGTGATAAGAACAGCCACCGTTGTGGCCAAGTGTTTCTGGAGCTTCACTGAATTTAACCCCTGCTATGACACTTCCATGTCATAGCTGAGAACACCAAGGCTTAGAGGTGCTGGGACATCTCAAAACCATATGGTTGGTAAATGATGGGAGTGGAATCCACAATCGGCTCTAACTCTACACCCCCTGTTCCACCCTAGGCTTAGCTCATGTAATTCCACAGCTCATTCGAGTGGTTACAATACCAGGCTCTGGTAACAGGCTGTTGAGTTGGAATCCTGGGTCCGCCTCACAGCAGCTGTGTGTACTTGAGACAGTTACTGCACCTTTCAGTGCCTTGATTCCCACCTCATCTAGAATGAATATAGTAATACTGTAGCTCATTGATTCAAAGATGCACCGCTGAGCCTCCCGTAAAGGTGACGGGCTAATAAAGCTCTGGGCACATTCTTCTCTCTCAGAGATATGTAAGAGAATGGAGTATTTTACAAGCAAAGGCCTCAGACTGGCTGAAAGGTAGGGGTACCTATCCCATAGAGGTGTTCCAGGGATGAGGTGAGACAATATATATTGAGTGTTTAGAACAGCACCAGGCACCGAGTAAGCATTTATAACCGCTTGCTCTTATTTTGAAACATTCAGAGTTTAGCCACTCAACAAAACTTATTCAAGTGCTAGTTAAGGGATCAAACTGCCCCTCACCTGAAAGACCGTCACAGACCCCTGCCCACACACATCCCCATGAGACCCCAAGTTCACACACTAGGAAGGGCCAGAGGCAGAACTTGAACTCAGAACTCCTAACTGCCTGCACACAGCTCAAACCGCTCTGGCTCAGAGCTTCACTGCTGTCACGCTGGCAGTAACTCAAGCATCCTGGGAGGACCTGGGAAGTAAAGGAAGGGAGCAGGGCAGTGTGTCCTGGGCCTGAGCTGCAGCCTCATGGGCCTGTTGTCACTGTTTACTCTGCGCTAATGGATGAAGTCAGCCTCCACGTGGGACCAGATCATCACCCTGGAGACCCACTGGCTTGACATAGGGAAAAATTCTCTGTTCTCTGCACTCCCGCATGGCCCCTGCTCTGAGTCTCCTAGAAAAACTGGGCCAGCAGCAGTTTTGGAACCGCCTGGTGGCATGGCGGGTGAGGGCAAGGAATTCACTGCCAAGGTCGAGTCAGCCCAACCTTCTCAGGAGCGTTCTGAGCCTGGCAAAGCTTTGGAGGGGGCTCAGGGATCTTCGCTCCTCTGCTGCGTGACTTGGTCTCAACTACCTAGCTTTTCTGTGCCTCAGTTTCCTCCTCTGTAAAATGGGAATGATAGTAATAGGTCCCTTGTTTGTGTGAAAGTTAATGAGATAATCAGAATAAAGTGTTTAGCACGGACTAAGCACACAGTAGGTGCTCAGCTCATCTTATTATACTGTAAGGCAGCTCTCCTGGAGAACATTCCAGAAGCAGCAGAGCATGCCTGTTTGAACTCCATAAAACAAGAGCAATGACTATCCCCTCTCTGAAGAGGAACTAGGAAAGATTTCAGTAGATGACAGTGTCCTATAGAAATGTTCCTCCAGCAACCACTTAATAAACACCTACTGTGTGCCAGGCCTTGGGGACACCCAGGGGACAATGCAGTCCCAGCCCAGGTGCCAGTACTGGTACTACAAGCACTGACTGAGATGAAGTGTGACTATTCGCTCTGGTGTCTGGCTCTCCCCTGGGTCTGTGAACCCCTGACAGCAAGGATGGTGTCCTGTCCTCAGAGGCCACCCCTCTATCCCTAGCATGGAGCACTGGCGTCCAGTACATCAAACCCGCTAACAGATGGGTGAAAGAAATAAGCGAAGGTCAGGGATTATTTCAGGTCAAAATCAAAGCCTCTTTCTTACAAAAACACCCATATCTTTCCCTCCTTCCATTTTTTAGTGAATGAAAAATTCTCAGTTTGCCCAGCACAAAAGCCTCCAGCAGTTCCCAGTTCTCACCAAACCATCATCTTCTCCTGATAGATTACACGGACACCATAAGCCCAGGACGGGGCCTGCCCAGTCCAGCTGTGCCAACACACCAGGTGCCAAGCCTGCCCCCCCACATCCTCCTGCCTGCCAGCAGGAGGACTCCTGGTGCTGGGAAGGCTGCTGGGGCCAGGCAACAGGCTGCCACAGGATGGGCCGAAAGGTGACGGGGAGACGCACAGAGGAAGCAGATTCACAGCCTGCAGCCAGACACCGAGCATGGGGAAGTGGCAGGTGGGCTCCCTGGCAGTGACAACCCTCTCGATCAATGGCTACTGAGCACTCGAAGTGTGGCTAGTGCGACTGCAGAACTGAATTCTGAAGTTTACTTCATTTTAATGTAAATCAGCCACATGTGGCTCATGGCGACCGTGGTGGGCAGCACGGGTAGGGACTCCAGAGGTCAAACCTAGGATGTGGACTTTAAGCTGAACCCCAGGAAACAGGCAGAGAACAGCAGGCAGATGAGGGAAAGCATGTCAGAGCCCTGCTCTCAGACACCTGGCCTCCTCTCTGCTCATGAGGCCTCAGAACACTAACCATGGCTCACATTTGAGAACCCTCCCTTTATGTGACCCGTTTAGAGGTGCAGCTCCAGAACACTACTAAGGCAGGGATCATAGCTTAGAAAATGCAAACCAGACTCGCCAGCACCAGCTCCTCTTAGGGGCTGAGCTGAATGGGGACCTGCCCTTCAGGCCAAAGAATATTTTCAAAGTGTATGCAAATGAGCAGGAGCATCTCTCTAATTTCCTGGAGTTAACTGGCATGATAAGGGAGGAAGAGGATTGGGATGACACAGTTAAATGGAAGCGGGCCAAGAGATCGGAGTCCACGGTGGAGAGGGCAACTAGCCCAGTGGCATTCCAGGACCTCCTACCCATGGTGATCTGTAACGCTGACCGCAGAGTTGACAGACAGATGATACCCGCAATGACGCAGAGGAGGATGTGATTCTGCTGGAGTCTCAGGACTCCCCACCTACTTTCATTCTCGGGTTCTCCTCCCCCCAGACAAGGGCCAGACCTTGGGATCAAGTGCTAATCACTGATTCCCCCAGCAATTAACACACTGCTGCAGCAGAGCATGATGGGTTGTTTCCCCATTTCGAGCATCTGGAAAACAGGGATGCAGAGCAACTGTGGGGGAGAGAGCTTGGTGGCGAAGGCCTCCTCCGGGGGTGTCCACAGTTCCCCTGCTCCCCGGTGGCCCACCATCTGCGGGAAATGGAAGGCTTTCCCAGAACAACAAGGAAAGTGACAAATCCATCAACAATGCTTCCTTCAATGAAACAAAGTAAATTTCTGATTCCACATCGCCCCTCAAACTCCTCACTTCTGCTTGGGAGAAGACAGCCTCAGCTTCTTAGTGGGGGTACCCTGTAGGTCTATTGGCTTCCCAATGCTCAGTGACACCCTGATAATGTGGGTGCTGTCCCCACCTGAACCTCCCCACCTCCCACCTCTGGGGCCTCCCTCCGCAATCTCCCCTCAAGCCAAAGGTCAAATTCCTCACTGCTTCTTCCCTAAACCTCAAAAGATGAACTAGCAGGGTGCACCTTCCTTTTTAAAAGAAAGTTCTCTCTCTTCATTTAAAACCCTGGCTGTTCCCACAGAGGAATGTCTCTATTACAGCTTTGATAGTTAGGGACAAGAGGTCATTAAATTTGATTATTTTATTATCTTCTATTTATATTTCTCTCTCAGTCTGAAACTCACTGATATTTGAAGAAACTGGGATGTGAGTGAACAAACCAAACTGGTTTGCCTGAGATTGAGAGGTTTCCCAGAATGAGGGCCTTTCGGGGCTGGTATGGGGAAGTCCCGGCTGGTCACTGACCTCGATCACGAGGGCCTGACTCTTCCAGTGCCTGTCACTTCCCACGAGAAGTATCAGGTTGATTTCACAACCATCACTAGGGACCTGGGGCACCTCTGACTGAGGAGTCGTCAGCCACCAGGCAAGCAGGGGTCATCATGAAAAGAGCTTGGCTCTGAAGCCAGACTGAACCAGGTTTGAATCCCAGCCCAAACCCTATAAGCTGGCACCTGCAGCAAGGAGTTTCTCAAAGCCTCAGTTTCCTCATCTGTAAAAATAAGGACAGGACGACTCCCCTCCCAGGACTGCTGTGGGGAGAACAAAGAAATAATAGTGCCTGCACACAGCAGGACTCACAGAATGCTGGTTCCTGGCCCCCCTCTGCTGCCACTATTAACAGCCCAGAAGAAAAGCAAGTCACCTCTCTTAATAATTGCGAGGAAGAACTCAAAATACGTCAACTGGCATTTCTACACCTTACACCCCATTTTTGCAGGGGGAGGGATTCTTTCCAAGACAGACCCCCAGAGTCTGCCTTGGAATAGTGGTGGGGGGGTCATCCGAGGCCCACCACCCACAGAAAGCGCTGGTGGGAGCCATGTGCCGCTCTGAGCAGGTTAAGGGCAGACATGGTAGCCAAGCAGGAGGCCGATTTGATGGACAGAAATGGGAAGTTGAGTCTGAGGTGGCTGCCTGAAGTCACCACTCTGGAGATCTAGGAAAGAGATGGCTGCTTCAGATCACAAGCTCAAGGTCTCTGAAGCCTTGGGAAGAACATGCTAAAAAGCCCCAGGCAGAGAAGGAGGGAAACTGGCCCAAGGACCAGCCAGAACAGTACATCAAAGTGTCCTGGGCTGGTGCCCAGGGTCGGGGCCGAGGACTTCCTGGTGATGAGTCCAGGGAGGGTCTCAAGGTGGGGCTCTCTTCCCAACGCCCTTCCCTCTGCCAGATGAAGGCTGAGCGGAGCTGGGGGTGGAGAACCAGGGAAGAGGTCATTTTAGTACAGGTCCACCATTCGTGCAAGAAGAGGCTGGGGTTTTTCCTGGGCATCATGGGAAAGGTTCAAGGCTCGGGAAGTGCTCATGGCTCGGGATGCATGGCTGGTCGGGGCAGAGCAGGACCAGCCAAGGTGATGCGGGCCAGCCCGCACTGTGTTCCCTAAGGATGTGCTGGGCTCAAGAGGAGGGGGCCATGTGAGCCCGCACCTGTTCCGGCTGCCTTTTTTTCTTTAATAGATTTTATTTTTCCAAAAGGTTTCAGATTTTTGGAAAAATAGGGAAGATAGTGCAGAGAGCTCCCGTATTCCCCACACTCGGGTTTCCCCTACTGACATTAGCATGGTGCGGTTGTTACAACAAGTGAAATAATACTGAGGCTTTATTATAACTAACGTTCACGTTTGATTCCCGTCTCCTTAGTTTTTACCTAAGGTTCCTTTTCTGCTCCAGGATCTCACATTGTATTTAGTCGTCATGTCTCCTTAGGCTTCCCCGCTGTGATAGTTTCTTAGATTCTCCTTGTTTTTAATGACCTTGAGTTTCAAGGAGTGCTGGTCAGGTGTTTTGTAGAATGTCTCTTCCTCAATTGCGATTTGTCTGATGTTTTCCTCGTGATTAGACGGGGAATGTGAGTTTGGGGGAGAAGAGCCCGGAGGTAACGCAGCCTCCCCCTCACACCGTAGCGGGGATGCATGCCATCACGTGACTTATAGCTGTGATGTCGACGACATGGAGCACCAGGACTGGCTGTCAGAAAGCATGTGGCTCGCAACACACCAGGCAATGGACATGGGCCTTCTCAACCCTCGTCAGCCACAGTCAGAGCCACACGAACAGAGATTCCTATCAAGGTGAAAAATATGCTGCCCTGGATTCAAATCACAGCCATTGAGGGGTGGGTCAGGCCCCTCTGCAGAAGGGGCTTGGTGTCCCCTCGGCTGATACTCCAAGAGAAGGCAAAGGAAGATTCCAGCATGGCCCTGGTGCACAATGAACCCTCAATGGACAGATGCCCATGGACCAAAGGAATGAGTGATTGAAAGCTGAATGAATGAATTAATGAAAAGTCAAGCACATATGATAACAAACACAGAGCACCTAGCACCTCCTCCGTACAGGCACCATACCAAGACTTTACCTGTGTTCACCCATTTCATACTCACAGCAACCTTACAAAGTAGATATGACTCCCATTTCACAGATGAGGACACTGAGTCTCACAGCGATGAGGCATCTTGATCAAGGCCACCCACAGGGACATGAGGCAGCTGTGGGGTGTGTGCTGGAGCTGGCTATTCCTGGCTTGTGGAAGCCAACTGTGTATATCTCTGCCCAATTCTGCAGTCAGTGGTCTCACTTTGGCCACAACAGGGGTACTTACACTGGAAGTCGGCAAATTCTATAAATCAAGGCTTCCCCCAAGAAAATCTGCCACTCCCCAGAAAGCAGATTCACGGGCATACCAGTGATTCAATCATCATATGTGTTCTCCACCACCAGGCCACATTCCTTCTCTGAGTGTGGGTCTGTGTGTATATGGTGTGCGTGTGTGTGTGTGTGTATGAGAGAGAGAGAGAGAGAGAGAGAGAGAGAGAGAGATGCTCTGCCCTTCAGGGCTCCCACCAGGTTTTGTGAGAAACCCACACTCCCACACTGAGAGTTCAGATACTTATAGGATGATCTGTCTTAAAGAGCAAAGCACCAAACACCATATGGCCAAGATACGATGCCTGCCTACAGCCCACCAGCCCCATTGGTAGGACTGTCCTGTCCAAACAGCCCCTGTGGGCCATGGCTGCTGGCAGGCCAAACTGCAGACCAGAGATGCCAGGAACCCAGCCAGTGTCATCTCCCACTGAGAAAGCCAGGGGCCAAACAGTGGTCAGAAGGGAGGCAGAGAGGAGGGGAGCATGGCCTCTGGGGCTAGTTAACTCTGGGTTCAAACTCCTCTACCCACTGTGGGCTTCCTGAAGTCACTTCACCATCCTGAGCCTCTCTTTTCTCACCTGCAAGATGGAGTGATCAGCCGTCCCACATAGACGGTATGGAATGAGACAATATGAGCAGGAGGCCTGATCCAGCGTAGATGCCGGTGAGCCATAGCTACTAAGAATCTCGGGGCCACAGGGCATGGGCGAGAGAACAGGACGACGCCACTGCAAAGAGTAACCAACTCAGAGAGGGGGATTTCAGGCCCATAAGGGACAGGGTCCACACAGTGCAGCAGGCACCTCCCTCCCTTGGAGAAGGCATTACCACGTTTAAACCTTCGCCAGTTTTCCAGGTGAAAAGCTGTGTCCCATTTCCTTTTTAATTCCCATCTCTCATTATTGGGAGGTGGCTTTTTCTCACACAGTCATTGGCCAATGCGTTTCTCCTTTGGTTCTTCGTACATAACCCCCCTCCCCCCACACCGCCCTGAGCTGGTCACGGTTTCTTAACGATTCATGCACTTTTTACGCATTAACAATTTTTACCCTTTATTTGTCAAATATGCTGCAACTGCATTTTCCAGGTTCACCATTTGCCTTTCAAATTGGTTTATGGTGATTTGTTTGTCTGTTTTTCCATGCTCAAGGGTCACTTTTTATGTAGCCAAATCCAGCTCTCCCTTCCTTTGTGGTTTCTCGAACAGACAGAGCCAAGGTTCAGGGCTGTTGTTGATCTGTGAGGTTGATCCCCCTGCTAATTGGCTTGAAAAGTGAGAAACAACTGTAAAAGTTTCCGCTCTCCTCCCTCCTCGCCCAGCAAGCCAAGGGCCGTGCCTGGGCCTCCTCCCCTCCGGGTCTCTGCTCTGTGGGGGTCACCCCTCCTGTACCCTGGAGTTCCTGCCTGGCATGCAGAGTGACTCACTCCTGAGCACGGTGCCCTAGCGGCCTGGAGGCTGTGAGGTTTTCACTGAGCAGCCCCTGACCTGAGAGTGGGGGACATAGTTCCCTCATGATGCACACATGAGCCTGATGAATGTTCACGTACATACACACTCATGTGACCACCACCCAGCTCCTGGCAGGCTCCCTTGTAGTCCTTCTCGGTCAGTGTCCCCCAGAAGTAACCACTCTTGTGACCTCTATCACTACAGGCTGGTTCTGTCTGCCCATGAACTTCCCATCCATGGAATCACACAGTGTGTACTCATCTGAGTCTGCCTTACTTTGCTCAGCATGATGCCTGGAACTTCATCTATGGTGGTTGTTATTTTTCACTGCTGTCTAGTACTCCACCATGTGGTTATGCCAATATCTGTTTATCCATTCCACTGTTGATGGGTACTTAGACCCTTTCCAGTTTTAGGCTATTACTCAGGCTGCTCTGAACACTCTTGTTCATGTCTCTGGGTGAACAGAGCACTTGATTCTCTTGGGAATATACTCAGGAGCAGGATAACTAGGTCCTAGGAGAAGCAGCAATGAATGCATTAGACTCTGGCCAAGACTTGGTAGGCCGGCAATATGAGCCCCATGGTACAGATGAGGAAACAGGGAGGTCAAGTAACGTGCCCAGGATCACACAACTAGCGCATAGCAGGGCTGGGACTCAGACTCAGCTCATGCCTCCTCGCTCAGCCTCCCAAGTGTGGGTGTCCTGAGCGTTACCTGCTGGAGAAAGAGATTTCAGAGAAAGAGACCACGGGGCAGGATAACGTTCCTCAACTCCCTGGAAGAGCAGCAAGGCCACACTCTGTCCCCAGGAGGCTGGGAGACCAGGGACGGGGCCGGGAGGGCTGAGCAAACAGAGACGCATGAATGAGGCCTAAGTCCACCAAACCCCAAGCACATAATTTCATCTGGAAGCAACGGCGTCCAGCTGCCCAGCGCGCCCTCTTTCTTGGGGAGAGGGCAGCCTCCAATCTGAAGCGCCTTTGTCTCCCTGGAGTGTCCGAGACAGAGTGGCAGAAGCCTCGCTTGTACAAACAAATGACAGTCAACAGTCCCCCATGTCCCCTGATGCCCCACTTCAGCTTCAAAGAACCAACTATTTCCCCTGTCTCTCGAGTTTCTCGCCTGAACTTCCCCGCTGGCTGTGAGGACACCCTCTAGTCCTGGTCCTGAAGCCTGGAGGAAGGGCACATCCACCATGTGACCTCTGTGCCCGCTGACCCTGCACCACCTCCGACACAGGGCTGGGGAAGACGTGGGGCCAGCGTGTCGCAAAGGAGCTCGTGTTCCCCGGAGAGACAAACACAATGACAGGCAGGTGTGTTATTAGATGCCACCTTCCCACAGGCAGGATGAATGATGGGCTGAAGAATCACAGAGGCCGGGAGGTAACCGAACTCCTCCTGGGGGTGGGCTACAGGCAGCACAGCTCCTGTCTCTGTGTCACTCCCTCCCCTTTCAGCAACCCTCTGAATGTCCCTGCCCCACTGGCTGCAGTGTCGCCATGGTTACCATGCAAGCTGCCCTACATACACGATGACCCCGCCTGGTAGCCATGGTGATGGTCCAGAGGTCGGGATCTGACCCAACCATGGCCATATGGGGTCCTTTCTTGGGAACGTGGAAACTGAGAGTAAGAAAGAGCAGACGGTCTCCTTGCCAACCAGAAGCTGCAGAGCGTAAGCTGGGCGCACTGGAGGCCGTGTTTCAGCCTGAGGGGGCAGAACGAGCAAGCAGTAATGCAGGGAGAAATGGAGGTGAAGGTGCCAGGGGCTTCTGGTCCTGACCCAACTGATTTCTCTTGGCCTCTTGAGTTGGGCTGCTGTGATGTGTGCCTGGAACTGGAAGGTTATCTGGAGGCAGCACATTTCAGTGGGTCTTGGAGGATGTGTAGGAGTTTATACAGTGATGAATAGGGAGAAAGCCCATGGGCACCCAATGGGGCAAACTTACCCTTGGAAGGTCCACCACATAGCCAAAGGCATCCCTTCCATGCCCAGCTGGGACACAGACTCCAGGCTAAAGCTCACAGTACTGCCCCAACCTTGGTCCAAGTAGGGAATCTGTGTAGATTCCATGGTAACCATGCCATTTCTGCCTCACTCCCAGAACTGAGCCTGTTGCCAGCCAGAACGTCCTGAGCCTCCTTCTGGAGCAGGTGGCCCTCACAAGGCACAAGAGAGCACCAACCCTGCATTTAACCCCCTCTGGAGGTCCCTGCCCCATGCGCACTGTCCTGAACCCCAACCTGCACCTAAGCGCCTAGCACGCATGCATTCACTGCTCTACTTCAGCATGTTACCATTTGCAAGCTCATTCTCTGTCCTCATCTGTTACCTTGTGCATATTTTACTCATTCCTATGTACAGGCCTATACCCATTAAGGATTTACTGAGCACCTATTACGGGCTGATTCTTTCCCCAGTATCCGATTTCTAAAAGTGGGATCTGCAGGACCACCAGCATCAGCATCACCTGGGCTGGCTCGTTTGAAACACAGAGCAGTCCAATCTGGTGCCACCGTCACCCAAGAATCACGCTCCAGTAACAGGCTCTCTGTGCTGCTGGCGGGCACTCAAGTTTGAGAACGGCTAGTTCAGAGTGCTGACGCAGGCCCGCTCCGCCCTCCCAACCCCGC
Organism: Camelus bactrianus; assembly: GCF_048773025.1. Taxonomy (NCBI): domain Eukaryota; kingdom Metazoa; phylum Chordata; class Mammalia; order Artiodactyla; family Camelidae; genus Camelus; species Camelus bactrianus. The sequence continues at coordinate 51,514,966 of NC_133547.1, forward strand.
CTCAGCCCATCGACCCTCGGAGATTCCAGGAAGGGGGCTCTTACGTGGAGGCGAGATTCCTCTCTAATAGCTTTATGGTTTTATTTCTGCTCCAAGAGCATTAAATATATAACACGCACAAAGACACACAAAGAAATGTCTATTTTTAAATGTGTCTATGTATATATACACTTTTAAATGGAGTCTCTGGAGGTCTTCACGAACAGTCTTAGGGAAGCTCCCTCAACAAAGGTGACTTAAGTGGGGGTGCAAAGGGCGATGCTCACAGGCCCAGTGCCAACAAGCCTTTAATCACGGCCCCTTCTGGGCTGCCGACTCCCCTCCCTGTGTGGGGGCTGTATTCTCCTCTCCCCGAGAGACTGATTTATCCAGTCAATTAAAAACCAAACTCCTCTGTGATGTAACAGCCGCCTGCTTCTCTCCCACTCACCCCGTGCTCTCTCAGACCACATATATGGATCTGTCTTAAGCCTGCAAGCTTGGAGAGAGAAGGGACACTGTGTGGCTGGCCTCCAGGCCGGGGGCTCAGGCTCTGCAGCTCTGGCGGCTGCACGCCGGGCTCCATTCCGCCGGCCGGGCCCCAGGCACCGCCAGCTGGAGACAGCCGAGCTGCGGCAGGGCTGGTCGGTCTCCAGCCTGCGGTCTGCAATGGAGTCTGGCTCTTGCAGGCGGGGTAAACGGCCAGAGAGCAGCAGGAGCAGGGCCAAAGGCAGAAGCTTTTCTAGGTATTGATCTGTTTTCCAGGGCACCTCATCTCTGCACCACGAAGCCCTGGAATAACAAGAGTTCAGAGGACGAGGAGGCAGCCCGACACTGCACAGCTAATAAGAACATGTCTGCAAACAGCAGCGGGTAACTTTTAGTGCTAGAGGATCACCTTGTTTAGTTCACCCTGAGCTTCTCGCTTTTAACGAGCATATGGGTCGCCCGTGTGTTTTGTGAAATCTCAGGTGATAACGTAGTAGGTCCCAGTAGGGCCTGGGAGTCTGAATTTCTAACAAGCTTCCAGGTGAGGCTGGTGCTGCTGGTCCTTGGACCATGCCTCAGATGGAAAGTTATTTCCTACCAGATGGAGGAAGCTATCATCATCATCATCATCATCATTCCCACTTTAACGGCAAAAAGGGAACAGCAACTTGTAGAATTCTTAACCTGCCTGGAGTCACAAAGGCAGAAGAGGCAGCAGTGACTTGGACTGTGGGCTCCACGGCACAAGTGCATGACCACAGAGCTGAGATGCCTCCCCTAGCTGCCCTCCAGGCTTTGCTTTACTCTCGCTAGTTCTCTGTGTCTGACATCCTGGGTGCCAGGCTGTGGCAATGAGAAAATGAAACCCCCTCTCAGCCAACACAGGTCTTGGCCTGGCGAGCTGGGGGCACCTTTGTGCAAAGAATAAGATGCCCTTTTCTCTGGGTGGGTCAGCGTCTTGCCAGGGCACATGGGACTCCAACCCACGCGATCCTTGGCTGTGATGAGATCTGAAATTAAAAGTGTACCACCCTCCAAGGGAGGCCCCACTCCCCAGGGCTTCAGGCTGAAAAGGCAGACCCTAGTGGTAAAGAGAAAAGGCTTTGGATTCCAACAGCCCTGAGTTCAAATTCCACCTCAACTTCTTAGCCACTATGTGACTTTGAGCAAGTGACCGCACCTCTCTGAGCCTCAGTTTCAACATTTGGAAAATGGGAGAAATGCCCACCTCCCCCAAAGAACTGTGGTGAAATGTGAACTTGGACCACTTTGAAGCTGGTAGAGTTCGCACTGGATGGATGAGAGAGCCTGCAGGGCAATCTGCCCATGACGGGGAGGGTGTGGTTGGGAAGGAGGGGGAGGATGCCTCTGCAGCCTTGCTTTGCCCCGTGACCCACTCTCAAGGGCCACAGCCCAGCGAGCACTGCCCTGGCCCAAGAGGCCTGCGGCTGGGCGCCAGCCAAGCATGGCCACCACTCCATGTCGGTCCCAGATGAATTTGCTTAAGGGCAGGAGGGTCTGGCATCTTGCAGGTGGTTTCTGGGATGAGAGAATGACCAATGAGGCATTCCCTGTGAACAGCTCAGAGCTGAGAACACTCGTGTTTGAATCCTGATGCTCTGAACCCCAAGCCAGATGAGCCTGGCAGGCCATGGCCCTCCATGGGGCGTCACCTACTCTGCTGTAAGGACTCCCAGAGACCTGTGGACGAGGCCCAGTCTGTGCCCGGCACAGGCCATGTGCTTGATGAATGAGTCCCAATCACGTCTGCCTCCTCATCTCATAAACGCCTCTCCAGCCAACAACCACCAAGCAGCCCTCAGCTTCCCTCCCTCACACATTTACATCCAACCCATGAGTAAATCCTGTTCTCCCCACCTCCAACAAGGTCCTGCATCCAACCACCTATCACAGCCTCCATCAATGCTACCATGGAGCCAGGTACCAGAATCACCTGTCACCTGGACGATTACAACAGCTCCCAGCAGGCACCATGTGTGCACTCTCACCAGCCTTAGACAGACCTGTCCAAGAGAACTTTCCGTGATGGTAGAAATGCTTTATATCTGTGCTGGCTAATGAGTGCGTGAAATGTGGCTACTGTGATGGAGGGACTGAATTTTTGGCTTTATTCCTTTCCAATTAATTTAAATATGTATGGCCACACATGGCTAGTGGCTATCAGATTGGAGGTTCAGACTATTCTCCATCCAGCAGCCGAGGGAAGCTTTTTAAAGCCAAAGTCAGATTGCATCTCTCCTCTGCTCAAAACCCTCCAAATGCTCCACTGTCATGAAGAAGAAAATCCAAAGCCCTGACAATTGCCTGCAAGATCTTCCATGATCTGCCTGCCTCCACTGCCTCCAACCTTAGCACCTGTCACCCTCTTCCTCACTCACTCTGTTCCAGCCCCATTGGCTTCCTTGCAGTTGCTTAAACCTGCCAATCCCATAGCTGCCACAGGGCCTTTGCATGTGCTGTTTCTGCCCACCACACACACACACACACACACACACTCTCTTCCTCTAAATATCTTCACAGCTGGTTCCCTTAAGTCAAGACTCTGTACACATCTTCCCTGATCTCACGAAATGACACCTGAGTCCCCTGTGCCTCACTGCCCCCTGCCCTGTTTCTTCAAAACACCTATGACCACCTAAAATATTACGTATTTGTTTACATGTTTATTTCTTCTTTCCTTACCAGAATGTAAGAGTCATGAAAACAGAAACTTTGGCTATCACATTCACAGCTGTATCTCCTGTGCCTGGCACAGCCCTGGCCAGGCACACAGCAGGCCCTTGATAAAGACTAATGGAAGAATCATGACTAAGTAACCTGGCGCGCAGTATGTGCTCAGTAAACGACTGCTATTGCTGTGGTAATAATAAACTGTCATCGTTATTCTTGCCTCAAACCCAGCCAGGCCATGTCAGGGCCTGGTGTCACATCGCTTGGTCCGCTCAGCCAGGCCTGGTGTTCGCTTTAAAAAAACTAACAAAGGAAAGACACCCTCTACTCTGCCCGCGTTCCCTGCCTGTGGGTGCCAAGAAGCTGGCAGCCCCACACAGAAGAAAGAAGTCCTGGGCAGCAGGGCAGCAAGGGGGACCTGTAGGCCCGGTTGCCAAGCAACCCCACCCCATCACTCACAAACATCGGCAAGCGGGTTCCACTGGGAAGGGCTGTGTGTTTACACGGCCGTCTTATCTGCAGGCCTGACCGCCAGTATTTGTGCCTTGCTTTTGAAAGGACAAAGTACCCTGGGGAGTACGCTGAAGGGGACCAGCGTCACGGCCCACAGGCCACGTGTCTGCAGCAGGGAAGGAAGGAGAGTTCAGGCTGCTGAGAACCTACTGTGTGCAGCCCACTCTCAACACTCTCTGGACCACCCCTGTGGTGTCGGGGGTTGAAAGTGCAAGAAAGATCTTTCTGGGGCATCTGGCACACTGAGAAGAGTCCAGCAAATATTAACAGCTGTGGTGGTTATTACTTATATTCTTGCGGGACACATTCACAATCTTCACTGCAGCCTGCCTGGCTGGGCCCGTTTCCTCCACTACCACCTCATTCCGGGTCTTTCTCTCTGCCCTGCACTCACTCAAATCCAGGCTTTCCCATCACGGCACTGCTGACATCTGGGGCCAGGTCCTGCTCCGCGCTGGGGGCTGTCCTGTGCACTGTATGGTGTTGAGTGGAAGCCCTGGCCTCTCTACCCAGCTGGTAGGAATGGAGGATGGAGGTTCCTCAAAAAATAAGAAACAGAACTACCACAGGATCCAGCAATCCTACTTCTGGGTAATTATATCCCAAAGAACTGAAAACAGGGTCTCATCGATGTTCACAGCAGCATCATTCACAATAACCAACAGGCAGAAGCAACCCAAGTATCCATCAACAGATGAAGGGGTAAAGAAAATGTATACTCACACAGTGGAATATTATTCAGCCCTAAAAAGGAAGGCAATTCTGACACATGCTACAACAGAGATGAACCTTTGGGGGCATTAAGTGAAATACACCAGTCACAAAAGTACTAATATTGTATGATTCCACTTATATGAGATACCTAAAGGAGTCAAGTTCATAGAGACAGAGTGTGGATTAGGGCTAACCAGGGACTGCTTCCCTCAGCAACCCGGGCTGGACGCCTCTGTCCTGTTCTCCCACTCTACTCCACGTGAGGTTGTCCTTGCTCCACCCACAAGTCCCAGCTCAGAAGGAACTTCCTGGGGGGCTGCTCACCCCAGTGTGCAAAGCAGAGCCCACACAATCCAAGGCCTAGAAAGTTCCCTGAGTTTTAACACAATAAGGATTATTCAGAAAGATGACTGGGATCTCCCAGGGATAAAAAGAAAAGTTAAAGATGAAAAAAAGTCTAGAAGAATATACCCCCAATGTTAACTGTGCTATCTCTGGGTGGTGGGATCCAAATATTTCTGTGTTTTGCTTTATCTGCTATAAACAAGTATTTCACATGCTTGGGGTTTTTTTTTTTTGCTATAAAAGTTAAATTAAAAATAAAAGGAATAAAGACATTTCACTCACAAAGAAAAAAGCTAATATTCAAGGTATTATTATTAAGAATCCAGTGAAGTAACTAACAGGGTGTTGGCACTAAAACATCATCTCCAGGGACTGAGAATATTCTCTTGGGGGAATCAGCAATGAAGAGAGTAGGGATTCAGTTCTTTCAGGATCTTAGACCTTTTAAGACCATACTGAACTCTGAGCCATCTTGGGTGCTGTTCCTTCTGCCCACACAGTATTCCATCCATGCTTCACCTAACAAGCCCCTGACATCCTTCAAGCCTCAGGTTAACCATCATTCTTCCTGGAAGCCCTCCCTGACCATACCTACCCAGAACAGACACTTCCCCACCTTTAAAAACTTCGTATGTGTGTTTCTTTTTGTTTTGTTTTGTTTTTAAATACTTGCTGTTTTTCTGCCTTAAAAAAAAATTTTTTTTTGGGGGGGGTTATTCAATTAATTAATTAATTAGTGGAGGTACTGGGGATTGAACCCAGGACTTCGTGCTTAGCATGCATCACCTCTACCACTGAGCTATACCCTCCTCTGCCCTCCAAAACCTTTTTTATTTTAAAATCACTTTAGGGTTACAGAAATGTTGCAAAGATAGTACAGAGAATTCCCATGAGTTCTGGTATAACTCTCACCTGATTTCCCCTAATGGTAACACCTTCATAACCAGGGGACATTCATCACAACAAAGAAGCCAGTGCTGGTGCATGACTATTAGTTAACATTGGAGAAACCCAAACTGGTGTCTCATTATTTCTCTGTGGTAAAATATATATAACATAAAATTGATGATTTTAACCATTTTTAAGTGTGCACTTCAGTAGCATTAAATACAGGCACATTGTTGTGCAACCATCACCACCAACCGTCTCTAGAATTTTCTCACTTTCCCAACTGAAACTCTGTCCCCATTAGACATTAACTCCCTACTCACCATCCCCCAGACCCAGGGTAACCACTATCCTACCTTCGGTCTCTGACTGCAAATCAAAACCACACCAAGATGCCGCTTCACACCCATTAGGGGGGCTATTATCAAAATAACACCCATGGGCCTGGAGGGAAGAACCAGGAAAGCAGCCCTTCTTTCAACCCTGACCCACATCAGAATGGCCTTCTTGATTTCACGTTTCTTGCCTCTTAATTTTTGGGTTTCTTCCCTACTACCAGTTTTATTTACTCATACATGGAAAGTTCCAGCAAAGGCCCAAGGTGTGTTCCAAGGAGGCAACACAGCCCCACTGCACATGCACTGGAATTGGAGGAGCTCTGCCACTGGAAGCTGTGTGACCTTGGGTAAGTGGCTTCACCCCTCTGAGGCTCAGTCTCAGCAATGTGGGGCAGAAGGAATCGTGGGCGCTGCCAGGGATGCTGGGCTCCTTAAATGAAATAGTGGCTGTGGGGGCACCTAGAGCAAAGTCAGGCATGTGCAGCTCTGCAGAAACCTGGGAGGAATTAGAACGTGTGGACAAGACAGAGGCAAAGGCTGGGTGCTTCTGGCAGGGGGTGGGGAAGATGAAACACACCTGCCCAGGTAACACCTGACACGCTGCCTGTAATGGCCCCGTGAGCCACAGAAGGGCCCAGGCTCTGGCTCCCCACTCCATACCCTCCCCACCCACTTCCTGACTGGGAAGCCCTTTCCATGTGGGTGGCCTGGGGCCTGCAGGTTCCATTCAGATCTGCCTGGGACCCCTGCCCCAGGAGGCCTGGCAGTGGCGTCAGCAAGCCTGTGGGGTCAACATCTCCCTGCGTCCTGCCCCCAGGATGTGGTTCTGCTCCCCAAAGGTAAGTCAAGAAGGAGACCTGTTCCTACCTGAGCCCAGGGACACCTTGATTTCCCCAGAGCCACGGCGACCACTCTGGAGAAAAAGGAATGGGCATTTTTTTCCAAGTTGTTCCACCATGTTTCCCATCCCTGAATGATGCCTGCTGCTTATTATAACTATGACAACATCGGAAATATTTCTTGTGGATTTCCACAAGGGGGGAAATGACAGGCTTTCTTTTCCCTCTGGCTTTGCACTGGGTGCTGCAGACCTGAGACGAAGTCTTTAGGTGTGGGACGGTTCCCTGGGCTGGGAGGTGTGAATGCAGGGGTGAGGCATCAAGGGAATGGGTGCCCCTCCCACTGCAGGAGTGTGCTGAAAGGGGCCTGCCACAGACCCAGGAAGGGCTGGGCATCCCTGGGCACTTCAGCCTAATGCCACCTGCTGCCGAGACTTCAGTCTGCTGAGGATTTGTGGGCAGACGTGTATTTTTAAATTGCTATCATTTCCTGAGTGCCCACTAGCTGTAAGCAAGCTCTGCTTGTGCCAAGTGCACTATGTTTTGGTTGGGCCTCACAGAGTCTTGCTAGATGTTACAATGATCTCTGTTCTACAACCAAGGAACTGTGGTCCAGAGAAGAATAAAGTGGCCTGACGAGGGACACATGGCCAGTGAAGCAGCCACAGGAAGAAAGACACCTGTTGATGCTGGTGATTGAAGAAAATGAGACAGTGCAGTGACATCCTGAGTCAGAAAGTAGAAATTTGGAGGTAGGGTACAAGATGAATTAGACTATATGGAGATATTTGCCAATTTGGGATTCTGCAAATGTCCCAAGGTCCTGGTAGTGGCTTCCTGGAAGGGTGTTGTGATGGATTCCTCAGCTGTATCTGGGCTCAGTGGGAAAGAGTGGTGATTGATTATTGGTGTCTGCCTGGGCACAGTTGTGGGAGGCAGTAGAACAGATGCCACACTGATCATCCCTTGCCGACTGTTCATCCTCCTGATGCTAGATATTTCTCTGAATCTTCCTGCTCCTTAGTGTCCGCTGGCATAAAATAAGCTCTGATACAGAATAGGTAGAAATACTTTTTGAAGAGGTGGATATTTTCGATATTAAACTCACACCTGGCATTTCAGAGGTAAATTCAATTCTTAACAGGAAAGGTATTTCCATGCAGTGCACACTTACTAGGCACCCACTGGGTTCAGGGGGGTGGTGGTCTCTACTCTCACTGTGCTTAGCAAGGAAGACAAAGAATTAACTTTGCAATTAAATATAGTTGCTCTAAATGCCTAGGAAAGTACAGGCGGCCACGTCATGCCTGCTGGTGGAGCAGCCCCTGCCTACCTGGTGAGGAGTTGATTCTGCCATGGAAAATTACCTTTCTGTCCACAACCCCCCTAGGAACACTCACACATTGGCTCTGGCGCCCAGAGGGGGTTGCTCGCTAAGGAATGTGGGCACGAGACAGAAAGGGGACCTTGGGAGGCAGCAGCACACGAAGCTGAGGGTGGTCCCTCCGCCAGCGATTTGTCTATCTTTGCTAATTAAAAGCTCATGCCTCGTTCTTTGATTTTTCCACCCCAAAGAGGAATCTTGGCCACACTGCCTATAGCTTTTGGCAGGGGGCAGAGGCACAGGAAAGAGAAAAGGCAAACGGCATCTCGCAGGGCTGAGAGGGAAGGTGTGTTTAAAGCCGGTGGAGCGTGTCCAGCTTTTATCTCTAGGCTGTACTTAGAGGTCTCGCTCCCTCCTTGGCCTGAACAACCTCACCCACCACCGTGGGGGGAGCCACAGCATGTCACAGTCGCCTCCCCTGTCTGAGGCTGGCACTGGGACCGACAGCGAGGTTTGTTGGGAATATACGTTCTTCATCAGAGGAGTCTTAGACAATCAACCTTTCTGGCGCAAGGAGGAGGAAGGCTTCTCTGAGGCCAGCGCTTCCCCCATTGCAAACAGCTGAACCCAGCCTGCCCGGCCTGGCTTTCAACTTTATTGCTTTTGCAAATATGGTCCTGGGTCCTATTTCCCACATGCCTGCAGCCAAGTCCGGCCAGCCTTCTGGAGGCATGGCCCACTCCAGGGCCAGAGACCAGGACATGGAGGAAGCTGTCCTCTCCCACTTCCCAGAAAAGCAGTTGGGGGCTGGTGGGGGAGGGTCTGGGAAAGGAGCAGGCACCATCAGGATGGACTAAACTGAGGAGCGACTTTCAGGAACTGAGGGAGCCCAGGTCCTGGGTGCTGGGACCAAGCGGCCAAGGAGCCCATCTTGATAAAATGTGCCAATGGAATGCCTGTTGATGTCAGTCTCCCCTCTGGAATGGACTGGCAGCTCCACAAGGAAAGGGACTTCATCACCCCCAGTGTCTGGAGGGAAACAAAGAGCAAGGTTGGAAGGAGGGGGCCTGGTTCCTCCTAGTAGGGCTGGTCCATCATGGTCAGCAACACAATGGCTTCCCAAAGATGCCCACATCCTAATCCCCAGAACCTGTGAACGTGTGACCTGACCTGGTGAAAAGGACTTTGCAGATATGATTGAGTTAGGAGCCTTGAAGTGGGGAGACGGTCCTGGGGTATCCAGGTAGCCCCATGTCATCCCAGCGTCCTTATAAGAGAGAGGCAGTGGAGGAGATGGGACGACAGAAGCAGAGGTCGGAGTAATGCCACCACGAGCTGAGGGATGTGGGCAGGCTGTAGAAACTGGAGAAGGAAAGGGAACAGATTCTCCCCTGGGGCCTCCAGAAGGAATGCAGCCCTGTTGACACCTTGATTTTAGCCTGGGGGACCCATTTTGGACTTCTGACTTCCAGAACTATAAGATGACAAATTTATGTGGTCACAGAGTTTATGGGAATTTGTCACAGCAGCCAAAGGAAAGTAACACACCCATGTAGGACACTACTGGGACCTCCAGCCAGCGACGATCAGCCCCACTGATCCCACAGCCACGATGTGCAGACAGTACTAACGGCCACCGAGTCCTGTTTCCTCCTACTTCTGGGTATGTAAAGGATGAAGATTCCTGCTCCCTGCAGCCAAGCCATGGCTACATGACAGGTTCTGGCAGAACATGTGAGAGAAGGGACATGAGTCACTTCTAAGGCCAAACAACTCAGCAGTGCTGAGCGCCTCAGTGTTCCTGGCCCCTGAGAACCCTGGTGTGGAGGGGACACATCACCAGATGGAGGAACCTCCACCAGCCTGGCCCCTCCTCGTGCAGAGCAGGGTCCCTGCTGATGCTCCATGGACATGTCAACTGAGCCAGAAGAAACTCTTAAGCCCCTGGGATTGGGGAGTCTTGTTACGAAGCACAATCTTGCCCATCCTGATGAAGCATGTGGGAGCCCAACTACGTAAGCAGCAGCTGTCACCCCCATGCATGTGTCCACTCAAGGGCTCTCAGCCACCTTTGGAAACCTTGCCACAGACCCTTGCAATGTCCCCAGGGTCCGCTCGACAACTTCCACCTGGGACAGGGGAAATCCGCCTTAGTCATCAAAGATCACGAAGCGAAATCACTTCTTCCAGACTGTGTGGAGGGAAAGGGGAAGACGGAGCAGCTTCCCGTGCGTCCCACGCGTGTCCCACATGTGCCTTTGAGGTGCATACCCGCCAGCCACCCACCGACACGCCCACTGCGGCTCAGTCCTTGTGCCTCCTTCCTCGGGACCCATAAATGTCTTCCTGTTTCTCTGTTTCTCTACCAGGCCCTCTGCCATGTCTGTGGCTGGGATTCTAGGAAGTCAGTGGATATTTTCAGAGCTTTATTGTCCCATTTGTCACTTGCTAATTAGCTCGGAGTGACTAATCAGAAAACAGTGGCGAGGCAGAGAAAACACTCCCATTTTTTTGGTGTTTGGTTGCCCGTAGTTACTGAGAACCTTGGAGCTGGGGTGGGAGGGTGTACAAAATGGGGGTGGGATTTTCTTTGTCCTCCCCTGGGCAGACGTGGAGAACCTTGGAGGCTGTCATCAGGGAAAAAGCGGCAGCTTCACATAAAAATGACAGTGTTGTGGTCACCAGTGGGCAAAGCCAGGGTCTCTGGAGCCCCTGACCTCAGCCTTTCAGTAATTTCTACCTCTGAGCAGACGAGCCACGAAAGCACAAATAGCCCCACTGAGTTCTGACCTCTCCTAGCACCGGAGGCCATGTGACTGGGCCACGCCAGGTGGGAAGACACGAGCCTACACGGTCCTGCTGGTGCCGAGGGTCCAGAGCAGGCTGGGGGTGGGGGGAGGGGAACAAGCGTCCCGGCCTCCTCAAAGCTAGGGGACTAGCCTGTACCAGCTGCCCTCTCCCAGCCAGGCTCCTGGCCACATGCACACCTGTCACACAAGGTCCCCATCTCACCTCCTCCCCGAGGTTGCCATCTTTATTCTCCCATTTCACAGACCCGATCACTGAGGCCCAGAAAGTGTGCATGACTAGCCCCAGGTCACACAACGAGTAACTGGGTGTCAAATCCAAGTCTCTGTGTCCACATGTGTGTGAGAACAAGAGGACGGAGGACTGACGGGCATGTGCCGGGTGCCCGGCGTGCATCGTCTCCAGCCTACAATACATCACACACAAGCGTGCAACACGTCTGTATGTGCACGTGCGTGCACAGATTTAAACACACACAGGCACAAAGACGTGTACACACTTGTGAATGCACACAAATGTGCACACATGCATACGCACATACAATGGTCACACAGGCACAGATTCACATGTGCATGCACACACAAGCACTCGCATATGGACACACACGGTTTCTCAACACGCAGGGGAGGAGGACAGACAGCATCCTGTGCCCTGCTCTCAAGCCACCAGGTTTAGCAAAGGCCAGGCCTTGCCGCCTCTGACCCTCGGGCAATTTCATCACTGATGGTGAAAGACACCAGATAAACAAAGAGGACTCAGGCCTGCATCTCAGGGCCATTTCCTCAACACCCTGCCAAACACAGACACACACACAGACACAGACACACCCCCCCCCACAAAACCCAGCCCTGAAAGACCCCCATGTGGGACAGTTTTCCAGGGGGCACGCAGCAGACCAGGGCTGGCAGGGAAAAGAGGGTGGAATCCGCCTGAGAATTTCCCAAGGCCCTCAGCACTGCTCTTGACCTCGTGGGTAATAAAAGTCCGATGAAGAAAGAGCAGATGAAACAAATGGCCCCATGTTTGCAAGGCTGGCATTTTCCAGGGTAAAGTTCTGACTCTCAAATGAGTTACCAGCTCAGCCAGGTTAATCATTGCCCATGAAGTACAAATGGCGCCCTGGTCCCTCAGGCTGGTCCCCCCCCCCCCACCAGTGCTACTGCAGGTCAAGCAAGTCAGGAACCAGGTGGAGGGGTTAGGGAGTCCGCCCTCCCAGCCCTGCATTTCCAGCTCCAAGGGTCTGGTTTATTGATTTGAATAAGCCAGTGACCAATCAACCCAAGAATCCTCGTCACTGATCACCTACTATGCACCCAGCCTTGGGCTATGCCATTGAGGCCAACAGTAAAATAGAGTTAACAGCTGAGCACTGAGGCCCATGTGGACAGACAACCTGGGTTCAAATCCCAGGGCTGACAGTTCAGCTCTGATACCAGCCGGTTCTTAATCTGTGAAGTGGGTTGCTATGAGAATGTATGGGACAGCGTGTGTGAAATTGGGGTTTTCAATCATGGGCATTTGACCACGTCTGGAGACATTTTGGGTTGTCACATTTGGGAACGGGTACTACTGGCACCTCGTGGATCTAGGCCAGGGATGCTGTGAAACCTCCCGTGCACAGGACGGTCCCTGCACAGAGAGCGATCCGGCCTCATGTGTCCAGTGCCGGGTGCGAAGGATGTAATACAATGCCTGGCCCCATGTAAGTCCTTGATGAACTTGAGCTGCGATTACTATCTCAGAATTGTCCCAGGGGCCCTACAGCATGACATTATTGTCGCCATGATGCAGAGAAGGAAGCTGGGCTAGGAGAGGCTGAGACTTACTCTGATGACAAAAGAGCAGACATGAATGGGCCGTAGGCTCCACCTGCATTCCTGTCCCCCACAGCTCTTGGCGTTGGGGCACAAGCCGGCCCCAGGCCTGGGGCCCCACTGCCCATGAAAATGTCACCCCACCCTCACTGCCCCAGAATCGCATGTCAGCCTCTCTGCTGCACACCCCTTCCTATGGCTCCGCAAAGGGAAGAGGGGTCATTTCTGGAACTGTGTTCTTGGGCGCCGGAATGGACGAACACTGCATCTGGACCTTGCAGACAGCTCAGAGCAGACATTCCTTCCTCCTCCTCCCCCTTCTCCCCGTCTCCCACCTGCTGCCCCACCTTTTGCCTGAGAGGGGCCAGGTTTGGCTCGGCTGCCCAGCTCCCGTGTACCCACATCTCAGCACCTATCACCCTGTATTGTGACGGAATGCGTGCTGGTCTTCATCCAACACCATGAGGGCAGGAACTCCAGGAGCAGAGAGCCTTGCCAAGTGCCCCCCACCCCCGACAGCCCTGTGTCCGGAGCAACACTGCACTTCCAATAGAACTTCCCACAGTGGTGGAAACAATCTGTTTCTGCCCTGTCTAGTGTGGGAGCCAGTACCCCCACGTGGCTGAGGAGCATGTGAAATGTGGCTTGTGCACCTGGAGAATTGAATTTTTCTTTCTGTTTAATTTTAATTCAATGTGAATAGCCACACGTGGCTTGTGGCTACCATATTGGAAGCGCAGGACTCCAACAACGCCTGGCGCATGGTAGGTGCCCAGCACCCGCTGTTCAGTGAATGAATGAATGGTGTTCATTATTCTCCTTTATTGCCCTACATTCCGACTGTCTGATGGCACTCCTCTTCAGTGGGCTGAGAGCACCCTGAGGGCAGGATACAGCTAGGTCCTGCTCGGCCCTATATTTGCAATGTTTTACATGGTTCCTGGGACCTCAATAAATACTCGTTGAAGGAAAGATCTGCAACTCAGTCCCTCTTTCCCTTCCCCACCAAGCAGAAGGAAAACTGTGATGAAAAGGAAGGCAGTCCCACTGGGCTGGTTTCTGAATGTCTTTCCAGCCCATTTCCTCCTTCTCACTAAAGTGACCGTCTGCCCCCTGCATCCTGGTATATCACCTGTGAGCTTTGACTGCCAGCGAGCGAGCATCCTTTCTTGCATGCCCTTCCGTCTCCCCTTGATGCCATAGAAGAAGCAGGGCAAGTCTGTTTGCTCTAGACTCAGAGGAAAGGATGAGGACTCCTCTCTCCCAAAGGCTGCTGTTCCCTGACTCCCTGCTCAGGCAGCAGGGGGCCCCAGGAAGTTTCAAGAAACATTATAACTCATAAGAATAAGGATGGATGTGAGATTCTATTATAAGTCAAATGCCTTTCATCTCTGACTGTTGGCTGTGATGCTCTCCGACGCTGTTATTCATGGCGAGCATTGTCTGTGTTTCCTACTTCCTTCCAATGTAGGTCACGGTGGATTCTCCATGCGTTCACTAGGTATGCCTCCAGGGAGGGGGGGTGGCACTGCTTGAAGCAAATTTAGGAATTCTCTTAAGGGCACGTAGGGACCCTGTGCTCTCTTGTTCAGCTGACACCCAGACTTGCAACTGCGTGTGGAAATCCTATGCAAAGATCCTGGGGCATATGGGAGGCGGGGCAGGCAGGCAAGGTGGTTTCTGTGCCCAAGAAAATTGGGCAGGTGGACTTCGAAAGCCATCATCACATGGAAACGATGCCAAGGAAGGGTCAGTGTCCAGAATAAAAGCGGAAGAGTCAAGTGGTAACTGGCCCTCCTTTGTGGTGAGTGTCTTACTAACTGTGTGACCTGGAGCAAGTCTCTTCTCTTCTATGAGCCTCACATTTCCAGCTGTAAACGGGGGACAATGCCAGAACCTGCCTCACGGAATGGTATGGATCGAATGCATTCTCAGAAGCAGAGTGCTGAGCACGGGGCCCAGCACAGAAGCAGCATTCAGTAAATGTATGTCATCATTGATGCGGACGTGTCGGCCAGACTCTCTAACCATACAACATAAGCACCGTACTACAGAACCTAAGCTTCTGCTCCTCCGTTCTGAGCAGCACTGTGCGTGGACACCTGCCAGGCACCGCGCTAGGTGTTGGCCCCACAGAGATGGGTCAGACTCTGCACCTGTTCTCAGGTAGCGGGACATTTGCTGGGATGATGGACACGCTGAATCCAATAGCGTGGTGCATGTGACAAGCGGATCTCACGAGGATAAAACTGGCCAAGGGGCCCAGTGGAGGAAGGACTGGGTCTGGGCAGGCCTGGGAAGTTTCACACCCATATGAACTGGGCCCGGAAAGAGGAAAGAAAGGGGATCCCTGGCCGTGGGCCTGGCATCTTCAAAGATCTAGAAGTGCACAAGATCATGGGCTCTTTGGGCAACAGCAAAAGGTTGTTTGTGGCCGGGGCAGAGGGTGCTTGGTAAGGAACTGGCAGGAGATGAAAATGAAAAGATTGAGTTTGGGCCAAATTCAGCCTCCTCTGCCAGGAAAACAAGGAGCTGGACTTTGTCCTGCGGATGACAGAAGGGTTTTAAGTACCACTCATAGTTACTCAACTCAGGGGACTAGGAGCAGGCCCCACCCCCCGACACACGCAGACACATAATACTCCACACACATACACCCCCTCCACACACACACACACACACACACACACAGGCCTGGCTCCTCGCACTGGACCCAGGGCAGAAATAGGAGCCCCTAGGCTCCAAGATTTTGCAAAGAAGATGTGTTCAGAGAACCATGGAGAGGCCTGGGAGGCCAGTTTCAGGCTGTTTGGAGGAGGAAGTGTTTATAAACAAGAGGTTTCCTGCACACACACACACACGTGCACATGCACATGTATACACGCGTGTACCCCTTGAGGACAGAATAGCTCTCATGGGTAATTCTTTCAACATGATGCCTTTGCAGGTCAAACTGACCACACGTAGCACCAGAGACTTTACACCAAAAAATCTAGTATTTTTCACTTTTACAATTTCTAGCCTGGTCCTCATTAAAAATAAAACAACAAAAAACTTCCTCTCCTACCCATCACCCACATTTAAAAGAAAAGTGTGGAACTGTCTCCACGAATTCAGAGCCACGGTGCATGAGATGAAGCAATCAGTGGACCCCACAAAGGATGGAATAACGTGGGGAGGGGCACTTCACTCTGTTGACCCCACAATTGGTCTTTCCTTTCCTCTTTCTCCTGAGCGACAGACTGTTCTCAAAGGAGAATGGTTACCTCGAGGAGGCTTATTCACAATGAAGATTTCTTGTGGCAGGTGGGTGCAAATAAAAGTATGCGCGAGGTCCTTAAAATAGTTGCATTCTCCTTAGTAGGATAAACCTCTTTCCCTGCAACGTGGTTCACACCAGCAGTTAGCTCAGGAAAGCCTTTTGTTTAGAGAAACAGTAGAAGTTGAAATGGAAGGGACTTCAGGGGTCACAGATGGACTAGAAGGAGTCAGTGTTTAAAAAAATGAATTCAAAGTTAGTTTTTTCCTGGGGAGGAGAGACTACCCGAGCCACACAAGGATTTACCTTTGTCCCAGAGGCTGACACTCCACCTTTGCTCAGCCTGATAGAGAAGCCAGGCGTTCCTCTCAGACAGCAGCTTGTTTTATCCTTGCTGTAACTCAAGATGGGGAAACGGAGGCAGTAAAGTGACTTGCCCTAGGTCACAGAGCGAAAGCCAGGATTTGAACCCAGACCATCCGGCTCTAAGTGTCAGACTCCTATCCCAGGATCCTGACCTCCCTCTCCACACATTCAACTCTACTGCTCTGCTGGGACAAGGCAGGGCCACATGCACACTTAGCAGGGCCCAGGAGGACAGTGGCAGAGTCCTGAGTGGCTCTGAACTTTGATGTGGGGATGGCTGGCCAACGCAATGTCTTAGCAATAAGCGGCAGCCTATGGGGGTCGATGTGCTTTTTCCAAATGATCTTCTGGGACCAACAAGAAGGACTCTCTGGCTGTTGTGTGGCCTTGGCTGTGATGGGGTGGGGGCATCATTAGGCTCAGCGCAAGGAGGGCCACGGAGCTTGGCCACAAGTGCCACTCTGTGCCATCTCAGGAGCCATACTGTCTTCAGATTCCCCAAACCTGACCCAGCCCCCCTATCAGATGGGTACACTGAGGCACAGAGAAGTGAAGCAACTTTTCCAAAGCTACACAGCAAGCACTAGGCAGAACCTGGCATGTCATATAGGTCCCATGATACCTCTGCCCTTCTCACCTCACTGATTTCAAGTCATTGGAGGTCAGAAGGATGCTCTTTGGAATGGACCCCTGAACTTCCCTTTCACTAGGCCTAGGACAGAAAATCCACAACCCCGCCAAAGAGCCAGGTCAAAAGTCAACTGATGCATTCTGCTCCGTTGTAAAATGTTCCTCCTCTCTGCTCTGGCAGGTTGGGTTGGTGTTATGGACTGAATGTTTGTGTCCCCAAAACTCCTAAACCCCATTGTGGTCTTGGGAAGTGGGACCTTTGGGAGGTAACTGGGCTTAGATGAGGTCACAGGGGTGGGACCCCCATGATGGGATTAGTGTCCTTATGTGAAGAGGAAGAGACCAGAGCTTACTTTCTCAGCCGTGTGAGGACATGTGGAGGAGGTGACCATCTGCACACCAGGAAGAGGGCTCTCACAGGAGCTGAGCATGCTGGCCCCCCGACTGCAGACTTCCAGCCTCCAGACTGTGAGATATAAACGCCTGCTGAGAAGGCCCCTCGGTCTATGTGGTATTTTGCCATGGTGGCCTGAGCTGACTGAGACAGATGGAGAATCTTACCCTCAGACTAAGGCCCAGAAAACCACGCTCATCCACTCCACGCTCCCAAATACAGAGTAATTTTACCTGCTTCTCAAGACCAGAACCCCAAGCTGGGAAACTCCCATGCCCAGTGCCTCACAGGGCCCCGGGCATCCAGGTGGGGCTCAGAAACACTTGCTGAACAAACAGATCTAAGCCCTGTTTGGGCATCTGCAGTTACTGCCTGGCCCCCAACGTGACCCCCATTCACAGGTGAAAGCCTATCTCTGCCTTCACGGAGCTCCCGGCCCAGAAGACAGCAACTTTAGAATCAGCCAGCACCAGCCTCCTTGAAGATGAAGAATGAGACACCCGGAAGTTTCGCATCGCAGCTTCTATCTCCTCACAGCCAACACGTGCACAGGAATCTCAGGTAAGGCTGTCTGCTTCTGCGCTGTGTTTAAGTGAGAAACAACCTTCACATCCATTGACGGGGTGGGGTGGGGGGAGGAAAGACCGTTTTATGGAATCTGATGTAGCAACCGAACAGAACGAGGAAGGTCTACAACTCTCAGAACCAGTGGTTGGGTGATGAACCCCAAATAAGCCAATTAAAGGAGGGAATCATAAAATGGAATAGACATTTTATTTTTATTGGAGATAAACGAAGTGGATGTTTGTTCTCCGTCTTCCGTGGCAGGGACACAGTCCTGTCCTTGAAGACGGCCCCACCCCAGAAGTCTCCACCGTCTTTCTCATGTAAACCTCAAGCAACATGCAATGGACAATTTGCAATTGATTCGTGTTTCTCTAAAGACCTTCACAGGCCATCTGGTTACTATAGCTTTTCTTCGCTCCTTTAAGATTCTCTCACCCACAACAGCTATTGTTTCACTCACCTGAGACGTTCTTAAGCATTCCATTTGGTTTTCATAAAAACAACCAGTCTCTCTTCACACTCGTATTTCATAAGTTTATGTGATCTTCAAGTAAATTGTGTAATTACAGTAACAACTACAACCAGTATAATCAGGTTTGGGAACAAACACACCGGTTCTTGGAAACACACAACACAACACAACACAACTCACCAGGAGACAAGCACAGGGGTTTCCTGGAGCAACCTAGTGGCCCGTGCATCAGCTATCATGACTTGCAGAGGGAGTGGACAGGCGGGTGTCGTTTTCCCAGCCAATCTGTTAAATAAGTCTTCTGCCATTTAAAGTGAGAGGTGTGAGTCCAGTCAGCACAATGTACATGGCTCTTCTGAACTTAATGGACACATCCCCAAAAAGTCTCAGTAAGAAAAAAGGCATATTGCAGAAAGTTACATACACTCTGATTCCTTTTATGTTTATATACCTTCTGTAGAACCATCTGTTTAAATGTAAATATACAGAAAAAAGACTAGAAGGATGGGATGTGGGGAAGGAACGAGATTGGGGAAGAGGAAGAGGAAGTACACTCTTCTGTAAGGCATTGTCTTTTGCAAGAAGAATATATGTATAGATAAAGTATATAATTAATTTCTATTTTTTTAATCAACAAGATTTAACAGAAGAGTACAGCACATGAAACAAATAAACCCAGATCCGTATGCAGCTTAAAAAAATTAAAACGACACTCAGAATAAGAAACATTTTACTGGCTTCAAAGAAATAGCTGTCTGGCTCTGAGCCAGGGAGAGCAGGTTAATGGTGTGGGCAAAGGCAACCATGGGTCTTCAATGGGCAGGACCTAAGAACAGTCGGCAGATTCATCAAACCAGCACGTTCTGATCAGAAATAAGGTGCCACACGACCAACTGCTCTCGGCCCCTGATTTTGTTCCTCTCTTTAGCTGGATGTGCAGTACAAGGAGCAGCAAGCACTCCAAGGGAGCTTTCAAGTTGGCTGAGATGATTCTGCAAATTAGACAACTCCTTTCAGTCTCATTCACTGCAAACGTGTTTCCATCACTCATTCCCCTGTGATCTGTGGGTCCTGTGTACACGTGAGGCCAGGTGCTCGGAGCTGGAGACTGGCTGTGAACTTGGAGACAGTGTCCCACCCAGCACATAGAAACACAAAACCAGTGGACACACTATTTCACGTGAATTGTGTTTGTGCTATAAAGCCCATAAAGAGGATTACCTATCCTATCCCGGGGCGGGGGGGGGGGGGGGGAGGGAAGGGCGTCACAGAGGACCACAGAGGGTCCCCTGTGGAGATGGCATCGGAGCTGAGAACTGGAGGGGAATCAGGAGGGAGGGAGTGACGATGGGGGAGAGGATCAGTCTTTGCAAAGAGGGCAGCGTGCACCCAGGTGGTTGGAAGGTTGGTCTGGCTGAGCAAAGGAAATGGACTCCTTGGTTGGAGCCGGGGAAGTGACCTCCCTGGTGTGTGAAGAGGCGGAGACAGGTAGGTCTGGATGGAATCAAACCCGGCCGTGAGAACTACAAAGGTTTCCTAAACGCTCTGGGGAAGCCACTGCAGTATTCTTCAGCAGAAGAGGAGCATTTCATCACATGCGTGCCTTCCACGCCCAGCTGAAAACACTGATTTTGCAGCCTGTGCTTCCAAATGGCCCTTGTTTCCTTCCATCACTGTGGGCCTCACAAATGTGTGTCAGGCCCCCCAGAACAGCGAGACCCCCTTGCAGCTGTCCCTGCCTGTCACCATCAACCCCCCAAGGACGCCTGGGTAAAGCCTCTCACCATTCTGCTTGAAGCCTCAGACTGCTGGGCTTACGGAAACATTCCCAACGTGTTTTTCTGTGCAATTGAGACGCCTGCTTGGAAGATCCCCGGCTGCAAGATTTTCTTTCTCCCAAGTGGCTACACCCAACTGTTTTGCTGCAAGGTTCTGCGTCACAAAAGGGATATCCCCGGCTAATGTGACATTCAAGTGAACTGGAGAATCTAGGCTGCCTGAATCCACGGTAATCATGTCCCATCAGTGTGTGTTCTTCCTCTGCATTATCTAATCGAATTTCCTGTGTGTAGAAATATAAATACTGTGGTTCTGCCCCATGATGAACTTGTAAACAGACTGATTATATCAGCTTTTAATAGATTAAAGTTTCCAAATAGAGATGGATGCTATTACTTTTATTTTAATTTAAAATGAACACAATTTTCCCTGGATATGGATAAAATGAATGATCTCAGAAGGAATCAACTTGCCTGTGAAAAAAAAAATGTGATAATCATATTACTGTCTGGGATCCTAACACAGTCTTAGTTGGAGATATCACACGCTACTTCCGCCTTTTTCTATTTTCTTGGAACGAGGCTGTTCTACCACGCTTTTTTGTGCACACGGAGCCTCACTGTGACTTGGCTTAAATGGCAAGGGATGGATCACCACCCCGAAATTACTGAAACCAAGAAAAATCCACAGGATCAAGACCAGACCAAGAAAATCTTATAAAACAGTAATCAAATCAACTTCCTTCCAAAACCAGGCTCTTCTTAAATTGCAGTTATCAACTTACTCCGCTTATGAAGTAAGAATATGGAGAGACATGCCAGCCTCCAGCAAATCCACTGAACAGACTCCAGCCACACTCACTAATGATGATGAAACTGGTTTTGACCGTGTTTCCACTTGGTTCCAACAACCCCTCGTAGGCAGACAGGGAGCCTTTTCTCAGCGTTTAAGCTACTTGGGCTCCTGGAAGCAGGAAACCCCATCAGTGACTCCCTCCCTGAGTGTCTTTACTCCGTGAGTTCCGTGGGCAGGCCACAGAGTGCGGTGGTTACAAGTGAGGTTCTGAGAACCAGCCGGCCCCAATCCCACCTCTTCTCCTTGTGGACACTGGACCTGAGGCAAGTCATCTCCACTGAGCCTCAGTTCTCTCATCTGAAAATGGGCACACAGGAGGACCTACCTCACAGGGCTGTGGCAGGGATGCAGTGAAAAGTATAATGTGCTTAGTACAGGGTCCGACACAGGGCAAGCTCGTGGCAAATGTCAATTATTATTGTTACTCACATTTGAGGATGGCTAATTCTTAGTTTACTCAAATAGGTTACAGTATTTGTTTATTAAACCACATCACAGCTATAACGCATCGACCATGTTTTCAATGATGTTTTCACGGTAGTGCCTATGCTGAGTTATGTGAAATCTCTGTAATAGCTTTAATTTAAGACTATTTTAAAATTAAATGAACAAAAGAAACATTAATGTTGGATGACTACAGAGGAAGCCAGTTTAATGGGAAATTAAGACAGCATCATTAAAAAGCAACCACTCTGAATAAAATAACCATTTTTTAAAAAAAGTTGTTACTGTAACTGTTTAATCCAGAATGCCTGGTCTCTTCTCCCTGATTCACCCGACTCTTCTGCCCTCCAGACCCTGCACCCAGGGTTTTGCTACTTCCTCCGCAAATCCTCACTCATTCCTTTGGTTGATCTTTGCCCTGTGCTCCCCTAGGCATCTCTCACCAACCCAGTGTCTTGCTGTCACTTAGAATACCACAGGTCACTTCACTAATCAACAGGGCTGCTCCTGGAACACCCGCGTCTAATTCCTCTGCTGAATGTTCACAGAACTTCCGATCTGGCCATTTCTATCCAACTTTAATTCTCGGGATCCCCCAAACGCCAGGCCAACCTGTACTTCTATGCACCCCATGAAAGGCAGCAAGGTGGAGCAGATGGGGCCGACCCGAGTGTGCACCCCAGGTCTGCCCCCGACTGGCTCTGAGGTCTCCAGCAAGTTGCTTGTATAAGTCACAAAAAACATCACGTATGCGCAAGTCACCAGACAAGATCATACAAGCTGAATGCATGTATCTGAAGCTCAGAGATGAGCAAGACTCCCAGGGAGGCTAAAGAAAGTCAGGAGAGCAGTTACCCCTGGGGTTGAGGACACGGGGAGGACTGGTCACACATGTGTACTTTGTTGGCAAAAATTCACTGAGCTGTACAGTATCTGTGCACATTTCTGGATGTATATTTCAGTAACATTTCCCTCCCCACCCCTGAAAAAATAAGCAGTGACAATCTGTGCCTCAGTTTCACCATCTGTAAAACAGAAGGTAGAGGGGAGGCAATCACACCTACTGCAGAGGTCTCTGCTCGTGCTGTCTTGCCCTCAGCTTCCTGCCCTAAATTCTATTCACCTCCAAAGGTCGTGAACCAGGTGCCCTTCCTGAGGTCTGAGACAAACTATCAAGTTCTGAAGATTGGCTGCACAACAATTTTAAGCACATTTAGCGCCACTGAACTGTACACTTAAAAACGGTTAAGACAATAAATTTTGTGTTGTGTCTATTTTACCACAATTGGGGGAAAAAAAGATGAACTATAAGGGAATATTCTAGTCCTTAAGATCAATTTCTAATGTCCCAGAGTTAATGACTGGTAAGAAAAGCACCTAGTTGTACCCTGGGGCTTATCTTTTTCAAAACTCTTGCCTTAAGGCATGGAAAAATGAATGGATGGCAACAGCTGTTAAAAGAGAAAAGAGGATACAAATTTTTATGTATTTGGAAAAATATGTTGAAACATGCAGGGATTTAGACAAAGAGTAGGAAAAATCACCACAAATAACAGCATTTATTGTCCTGCATTGCGGAAATTCTGATGATTTTCTTTTCTATTTTTCTACACTTTGAATATGTTACGTTCATATTTCTTAATCATAAATCTAAATGAAAATAAGTAACTTTTGTCTATGCTTCATAGCCTAGCTCCTCCCCTTGGTCTTTTTAGCCCAGTTTTATTTTCTGTCTCTGTAGATGCCTGTATCTGAGACACCACTGCCCTTCTTTTCACAGAAATAGATGTCAGTCCTTTTTTCTGCTGAGCTTAAATCCAGCTCCAGAATCCTTCTCAACACCCCCAGTACCCCCAGGCAATCCCACCCAAGGAACACACACACACCATCCCTAATTACACTTGCTCTTCCCTCCCTTTTCCTCTGTTTGCTTCCCGGAGTTCATCCTCAGCCCCTAGTGCACATGCAGGATGGGGGTTGGGGGGGGGGGCTTGGATGTACCCTTGTTCCCACGTCTCATTCCTAAGCAGAGGTGACAAGAGATTCAACAACCACGTTTGTGATTATCCACCTCTCAGGAAACACCATCACCCCTCTCCCTTCAGCTGAAAGCTCACTCTTGACTTAGTTCCAAATCAAGTAACCACCCAAGCATAGGTTCCTACAGAGCTGGACAAAAGACAGCTTCCATCCCGTTAGCACGAACTCGACCTGGGGCACCTCCCCACATTCAAGAGTCCAGGCACTCAGAGAGGACGCACCTCTGCCCATGGGCGGGAGGCAAGAAAGTGATTTCAGCAACAAGGATGGGGAGCTCTTCAAAGTGCCTGTGGTTGTCGCCCTCCAAACCAGCTATCAGCTTTCACAGAAACTAGTCTCTCCTATGTGTAATGTTAAAGTGACTGACATTTAACCTTATTTCAAATTTTTACAGGAACTTAGTCTTTCCTCTGGCTGATTATGGCTGCTTTACAGGCCTTGGAGTGGGGATGCTCTGAGCCCCTGCCCACGAGCTTATCCTGTACAGGGACCCCATTGACCCAGGAGTGCGCACCACACTGCAGAAAAGAGGTCCCTCGTTTCTGAGGCTCTCTGGGCCCTCGGGTGGCACGACTCTGGGGAAGATCTAGGTTGACCTGGAGTCCTTGCAGCTCACAGGAGTGTTTGAGTGTATAACTCCTCGTCACTGTAATAGCTTGTCAACCTATTTAGAGTGTGGGGCCATCTCAATAATTTATTGGCTGGAGGGGGAGGTGAACAACAGAGTCAAATATTTGCCACTGGGAATACCCTGAAAATTCAAGGATGTATGACTACAGTGTATTTACTAGGAATTCTGCTCAGAGGTGAAAGGTATGAAGTGAGAATGTAGCTTACATAAAGCCAAGAACATCAATGGAAATAATAATACTTGTACTACTATTAACAGATTAAGGGCTTTTATGTGCCAGACAACATGATACTACGAAATTCACATTTCTGATCCCATTCTTGCTAATAATTTTATGTTGCAGATAACTCATGGCTAGCTCTCCTTAGGGGAGACAGAACTTACTATGGCCGTGGGAAAAAAAAAAAAACTCAGTGATATGCCATGAGCAAAAGTGATAATAATATAAGAGGCTCTGGGAGGCATCATGAGACAAGACCTACAAGAAGGTTAAATACAATAGAAATAACATGCATATGTGATTTAGAGACCCCATCTAGCTGTGTGACTTTGAGGAAGTTACTTGACCTCTCTGTGCCTCAGGTTCTTCATCTTGAAAATGAAGGTGTTTAACTTTACAATAACCAAAACAGCATGGTGATGGTGCGAGGACAGTAAATCAGTAGTAACCAACAGAAAGCCTGACTTTAGCACATATTAAAAAATTTTAGTATTTGGTATAGTGATATTTTAAATCAGTGAAGAAGGGAACATTATTCAGTGAATAACACTAGGCAATTAGTCAACTATTTGGAGGGAAAGAACAGCATTCTGCCCTGTCACACATCTTATACCAATAATTAATCCAGATTAATTTTACAGTTATATCTAAAAAAAATGGGGAATGTCTGCTCAACCCTGAAATTTGGAAGACCTTTTTAAACCACTAAGACATTTCATTAAGGAACCACTAATTAAGACACCCAGATCTGACCAAAGAAAAATGTACAACTTTTATATATTAATAAATACCCCACGTGAAATAAGCCAGACAAAAAATAAGTGGGAACGGGTAACAATCACTACATATGTATTTGAAAAAAGATTAATAATTGTTCATATTACAAATTAAACCCTTCTTAACTACATTTATAATGTATGCTGTTGTTAATTTTTTTAGTTCTTATTTTTTATAAAAGTGGAGTCTATTACAATGTTAGTTTCCAGCATATAGCAAAGTGATTCAGTTATACATACACATATACATATACATATATTTTTCAGATTCTTTTCCATTACAGCTCATTACAAGAAACTGAATATAGTTACCTGTGCTATACAGTAGGTACTTGTTTATCTGTTTTATATATAGTGATGTGTAAACTACTTTCTTAAAAAGGCATATACCCCAATTAAAAATAAAACACATAAGGAATGTAAACAATGCACAAAATACTGTTTACAACAGCCAACATGGAAGCAACCTACCTAAATGTCCATCTACAGATGACTGGATAAAGAAGATGTGGTATATATACAGTGGAACACTCCTCAGCCATAAAAAAGAATGAAATAATGCCATTTGCAGCAACATGGATGGACCTAGAAATTATCATACTAAGTGAAGTAAGTCAGACAGAGAAAGACAAATATCATATAATATCACATAAATGTAGAATCTAAAAAAAAAAATGATACAAATCAACTTATTTACAAAATGGAAAGAGATTCACAGACAGAGAAAACAAACTTATGGTTACCAAAGGGGAAATGAGGGGAAAGGATAAATTAGGAGTTTGGGATAAGCAGATACAAACTACTATATATAAAATAGATCAACAACAAGGTTCTACTGCACAGCACAGGGAACTATATTCAATATCTTGTAATAACCTATAATGAAAAATATGAAGACTATATATATAACTGAATCACTATGCTATACATTAGAAACTAATACAACATTGTAAGTCAACTATACTTCAATAAAAAATAAACTAAACAACGCACAAAAGAAATGCAAATAGTTAACAACCCCACATAAAGCGAGAGGAGTGAATGAGGTTTAAGGTAACAAGTCCTTACAGAGAGTGCCATGCGAGGTTCACGCTCCTTGAGAGGGTTCAGAGTTCACTACAGTCAGGCATGTGTGGCCTTGCTTGTGTGGCCAAAAGGGTACATTCCTGAAAGTCCTGGCCACGAGACACAGCTGACCGCAGGCTGCCCGGGACGTGCCCAAGTGCAGGAACCCTGACAGAGACAAGCACCCTAGCCCCAGCCTGCGGGAGACACACAGGCCCATGTAGAGGGGAAACAGAGTTGTAAGCGGGGCTTCACGGGGACCCTCCCCTGCCCTGCCAGGAACCAAACAGCAGCAAACAGAAAATATTCATCTTCAAGATCTTTCTTCCCCATCTGGCTGACCAGAGGATGCCCCAGATGCTCAAGGGTGATGAGGAGGGGGAGAACGGGAAAGGGTCTACCTGCCTTCAGACTAGCACTTCCCTGCTGTCCTGCACTGGCTCAGCCCCTGCTCATACTCTGGGGAAACTTCATATGCAGCGCCTTGATTTTAAAGATGAAGCACATACTGATCATGTAAACAACAGAAGCTATCACTTACTGAGTTTCTATCACTTCGTGAATGCCTACTACATACTCAGTAGGCAGACTTCACTCTAATGAGCAAAGCGAGGCTCTGCGAAGTTAAATGGATTCATTCATTCACTCCTTCATTCACTCAAAAGGTATTTATTGAGCACTGACAAGCACCAGGCCTTGTTCTAAGTGCTGGGGATATAGCCGTCGGGGGAGAGAAGACAAAAATTCTGCCTTTCTAGCAGGAGGAGACAGTAAACAAAATAAATACAAATGCCTAGTCTGTTAGATTATGCTAAGTGCTAAGGAAAAAAACGAAAGGCAGAGAACGAGAAGTAAGATAAAATACTACGGGGGATGTCAACATTTTAGATGGGATAGCCAAGGAAGCTTGATTCGATGACTACTAAGCAAAGATCAAAAAGAAGTGAGGGAGTGGGTGGTGTGGATATTTGAGCAAAGACTCAGGCAGAGGGACCAGTGAGGGCAAAAGCCTCTGGGGGCATCACCAGCCATATGCCAGGAGGCAGCCCAGGTTAGTCCCAGTGGAAGTGAGGAGGTAAGCTCCCACTAGGCCACAGTGCCTTTGCTGACAGCCTGGAGGCTTCATGGGGTGCCCAAGGTCACACGGTTAATCATTGAGAGACCAGCCAGACATCGCTGGTGCTATAGGACAAGGGCACGGAGCCCCACACTGGATGCCCTGCCTCTGCCCTCCTTCGGGGGCTGGTGGAGAAAGGGCCTGGGTCCTGCTGACCCACCTCCCACCCACCTCGCGGCCTCGGGTCCCAGAGCTTCATCTCCTGTTTCCTCTGGCCCCAGGGAAGCTTCTCCTGACTCAGCCACAAGCCAAGGACCCTCCTGCAACCTGCAGGACTGAGCCGAGCACAGCCAGCCCCAGCCCCAGCCCCTGGGGGAGTGCAGGGCTATTTGTGGATTTAAAAGGTACTTGGAGAGACTGAGAGTAAAGCCCAGCGATTTATCTGCTGGGCTCAACTTACTGGCCTGGCAGGAGAGGTCATTTAGGACATTTTTCAAAATTAGTGATGGTCAACATTCTTGAAGATGGTTATCTATATGCAATAGCCTGCACAAGCACACACATGCATGTGTACACACCACACAGCCTTCTACCATCCGCACATCTAAATGTGAACACCCTACATCTCTTTTTCTCTGCCATCTCATTATGAAGTTGTCTGCACTTAGCAGGAAGCCAGGCAGAAGAGAATCTTGAATCCGGAGACTGCAGTTTGGAAGCCAGCACACACGCAGAAGCAGCCTGATCTTGGCTCCTAATTGCCTTAGCCATCCTCCGCCTCAGTCTCCTCACCTGTAAAATGGAGCTCACCAGATTACTGCAAAAATGACAATGAAAGGAAAGCACCCAACTCGGCGCCTGACAGACGAAATGGAAGATATCAAATCACAATCTGGTTTTGGAACTATGTGCAGAGCAATCGTTTCATTTTAGAGGACAAACCAGACCCACGTAAGCAAATTTATGAGCCATTTCTAAATACAAATGGCAACAGAGGTGAGATAATCAACAACTAGCCCCAACTAGTAATTTGCAACAGAAATGAATGTTTCTTAGTCAATAATCTTTTTTTTTTTTTTCCTTTCCTGGCTATGGCGTGGTTTGAATCAGCCAGTCTGGGAAAAAGCCATGACATGGTTTGACCTCTAGAGATCGGTTAACTTGGAAGGAGAGGGAATGAGTCTTGAACTCCATGAACCCGGTTCTCCAAGCAAAGGTTGTACAGTGAACCTGGGCTTGATTTTATCTGCAAAGGCCCTACCTCCAAACAAGGTCACATTCCCAGGCACTGCAGGTTAAGACTTGAACGTATCTTTTTTGGGGACACAAATTCAACCCACGACAGCAACCATCCCGGGCAGAGCACGCTAACATTAGCCAGTGGCTAATGGCCCAAGTTCAGCAGTATAAGGGACGTGAGTAGCAAGTGGATAAATGTACTGGGTACCAGACTCAGCTTTTCCAGTTATTAACCTTGGGATGTTAGGATAACATTTGTCATGCAGGGGCTGTAACACTAAATCAGGTAACATACGGAAAGGAGAGCACGGGGCCTGCACGCAATCCCACCTAGTGATGATGCCACCACAGGTAGTGACTAGAGGAGGTGCCCGGTTCCATCACTGGGTGACGGTTCCATCTCCCGGTGATACAGACATCTTGGAGGTAGCAGTCACACAGGCCCCAGCTCAGGGAGAGCCGTGGGAGGGGGGCGGGCTGGGAGAGGCTCCGCTCAGCTTCTCAGGAGGGGAGGGAGACTTTTGTGAGCAGGAGGCAGGAGATTCAAGAGGATTGTCAGGAGTGTCAGCAGCAGAGGGTGCTGGGTGAGTCACTGAGTCAGACAGGCTGCACCGATCCCACAAAAGAGGAATACTCCCACCTAGAGAAAGCTGTTTGACTTTAGAAAAGTGCAGGTTACAGTGATACTCGCTAAACACCCCACCCTCCTGCTCGGCAGAGAGTGAGCAATGGGAAATCTACCAAGGTCCCCGAGGCATCCGCCCCCGCCGCTGGGATTTCTGCCCCCAGAGTGGGGCGCTCTTCACCTTGTATTCACCTGGGATGTTATCAGAACTGCAGAGAAAGAAGGTTCAAACGTTACAGCACATGGGTCTCGGGTCAGAATGGGTCGGAATCAGTGCGTCTCCTTGATGGTAAATGAGATTAGTTTTCCCCTGGCCTTTACTAGAACAACAATTTATCTTCCAAGAGCATGATTTCAGCTGCTTAACTGGAAGAGGGGCTCTCTAAGAAGGTTTTCAAGTAACAGTGATGGTCTTACCATCCTGGTCAAAAAGCCCCACCTCCCGCCCTCCTTAACCCAGATCCTTGTACAAAGGTTTTCAGATGATCCCACACTTCACTTCCCACAGTTGGTGCAACAAGTGACTATAACTCAGTGGCTTAAAACAACACAGATTTATTCTCTTACAGTTCTGGAGGTCAGAAGTCCAAAATAGGTCTCACTGAGCCAAAACCAAGATGTCAGCAGAGCTGCCTTCCTTCCGGAGGCTCTAGGGGAGACTGTCTCCTGGCCTTTTCCAGCTTCTAGCCCGCCTTCCTTGTCCTGTGGCCCCTTCCTCCATCTTCAAAGCTGGCAGTAGCATCACTCTCATCTCTGCTCTGTTCTCATGACCTCCATCTCTTACCCAGTCTCTTCTGCAACCCCCAGCCCTTCTCTTCCTGTGACTACATGGAACCCACCTGGAAAACCCAGGATAATTTCTCCATCTCAAGATCCTGAACTCAATCACATCTCAGAGTCCCTTTTGCCATGTCAGGTCACAGAGTCACAGGTTCTGAGGGTTAGGACATGGACACCTTTGGGGGCCATTAATCTATCCTACCTACTGCCCGATATAAAAGCTGTCCCAGTTTCACAGCTCACACTCCTTGGAAGGCTGTCAGGCCCCACCTAATCTGCTGACCCCTCCAGAGCCATTTCTCCCACCTGATCCCACCCTCCACCCACACTTGATGGCTTGAGGTTCACTCAGTGCCCCAGGCACTGCTCACCTCTGTCTCCTTCCATCAAGGAAACCAGGTGTCCACTCTCCCCCATTATCTTCCCTCACTGGGCCCATCCTGAGACATTGTTAAGAGGCAGCTTCAACATCATGACCTCCCGGAAGGTACTCCTGGTCCTCCTAACCTGGCCTGGAAACCTTGCTTTTCCCCCGCCATACACATTGCACAGTACTATGAACATCTGTTTACTCCTCTGTCTCCCCCAACAGCAGGTATTGGGAGGACATCAAAGGTGAGGACCACAGTTCATTCATCTGTGTCGAGCCCAAGGCCTGCCTTGCAATGGGCACTCAGTAAGTGCTGGGTGGATGCATGGATGTATGAATGGAAGGGCAGACTAACGAAAGGGAAGGAGAGGGGAAGGGAGGGAGAACGTAGGAGTGCTTGGCATAGAAGTACGTGCTCAATAAATATTTGTTGAGTGAAGGAAGGAGTGGGGGAGAGAGGGAGGGAAAGGGTATGAATGAGGGCCACGATCTATGTTGGGAGAACTCAGCTAAGCAGTGGCCAACATAAGGAAGAAGCTCAAAACTTGGGCATCATTGGTGCTAAGTCAGAGACAGAAGCCCTAGTGAGCAGGTAGCTGTGACCAGGATTCCAGGAACACATGCACGATCAACTAGAATTAACAAAAAGTTAGTGAACTCTTCTAATTTCCCCCACTCTCTGGGAACTGGCAGGACGTGTCAGGACTTCCTCTGGGCCAGAATCAGCTCTGAGCCCCACCTCCACACCATTCAGGAGCACAGCCTCTAGATGCTCCAGCCTCACTCAGGACCCCAGTCTCCACCTTCACCCAGCCTTTTAAACTTTATCCAGGACTCGCCAGTGCTTGGGGGTGGGGGGTGGGAGCAGGGTCGCAGGATGTAGGGTCAGCCTGGGAGCTGTCTAGAGTGAAGGGGTGTATCTTCACTTCCAGGCCAGGCAAGTACCAGTTTCAACCATTTACACCATTTTTCATGAAGTTGTTGCATGAGTGTGAATGATATTCTTCCAAATTTTTATTATGTGATTTTTTCAAGCATAAAGGAAAGCTGAATACTGCTTATACAACCACCGAAATAGCTAAAATTTCAAAGACTGACAATAACAAATATTGGCATGGATGGGAAGCAACTAGAAATTTCATACACTGTTCCTGGGGGGTGTGAGCTGGTACAACCACTTTGGAAAACTGTTTGGCATCATTTATGAAAGTCAAATTGATGCATATCCTGTGACTACCAACTCCTTCGCAACTCTAAGCCAACAGAATTTCACACACATATCCCTAAGAAATATATGCGAGTGTTCCTAAGAATGGATACAATCTGAATGCCCACCATCTGTAGGATGGTATAGTTTTCAGATAAAATGTTATCCAGCAACAAAAATGAATAATCTTCAGCAATACACAAAAATGGATGGATCTCACAAATGTAAAACTGAGCCAAAGTAGGCCAGACATGAAAGATTATGCACAGTGTGATCTGCTTTCTTTAAAGCTGAAACCCAAGGAAAGCTAAACTATAGCCAGTGGTCAGGAAAGTTAACTCTGAGGAGTAACAAGAGGGTGGCGATTGAAAGGGGCCCAAGGGTGGCTTCTGGGGTGCAAGCACTATTCTAACTGATGGCCTGAGTCCATGAGATGTGATCGTTCATCAATCCGTTCATTTTGGCTGTGTACCTCTGTAAATAAGTCGTATGTCAAAAAAAAAAAAAAAAAAAAAAAAAAGAACACTGAAAGGCTCTTAGAGTGGGTACTCATACATTCGCCAGATTTTACAAAGAATATCTCACCGTTGTTGCTTTATCAGCTCTCTGGCCATTCTTTTAACCCTCCATCAGGCCTTAGTATTAGTATTATTATTGATGATGATAAACATTATTTTGACATGCAGGCTGGGGAGACAAAGTTTCTCAAACAACTTAGCCTGGCCTTCCCCACCATGGCTCTTCGCCAAGACAGGGCCGCCTGCAAACCCACCTCTCCCCCGCCACCTTGCTCCCCAGCGCCACCCCCACCAAATCCCACTTTGGGCAGGTGAGCTGGAGAAGAGAGACGTTGTGAAGTGAGCGAAAACCAAGGAAACACACTCCTCTTTGGGTTCAGACCCATCTGGCCACTCTGTCTGAACTGCACCGTCGCCCTGCGGGCTGCATCCTCCAGAGAAGCCAGACCTGAGGCGGCAGGGCACCTGTCCCTGTGCTCACTCCCGGGAGCCCAGACGGACTCAAAACACATCCAGAGCCATCCCAGAAACAGAAGATTCCTGTAACTATGAAGTGAAATTTCTCTTCTCAGTTGTGCAGGGTGAGGAGAGGGCCCAGGACTCCTGACCACTCCTCCTTGGAAGCAACAATGCAAACTGTCTCTGGGGAGCTGATCCTCCCAGGAAGAGGGAGCCTGCGTGAAACTCGTGAAACTCGCGGCTGGCGGGGTGGGGGGCTGGGGTGGGGGGACGCCTCAGGCTTCCTAGCTCTTTTTGTGTCTTGGAGCAGTTGACTGGTGGATCCTGACCCCTTCTTAGAGTAATCTTTGTGAATATACAAAATGAATTCATAGGACTGCAAGGGAACCCGATCATACCGAAATACTGTTGTCGAAATACTTCTTAAAATTTGTGATAGAGCAAAAGATAACTTTTTTAATGAGTTAAATAACAAGATCCAGCCGTAGGTCTGGAAACTACTATAGCTTTGGGGTAGTGACAAGGGTAATAATATTCCAAGATCCCTACAGTGACTGGATCGGGACGTGAGAACACCTGCAGCACTGCCTGCAGCCATCCTTGAAGGGCCCCGCCACGTGTCAGTTACAGGTTAGTGACCATCAAGGTTGTCATTTTTTTCATATCCAAGTTCACAGATACCATGAATTCTATCTATGGGCCTGAGGATGAGAACTCCTGGAAGTTAGGAGCTTTCTTTTTTGCTCCCTTTTTTTCACTCCTGATGATAAAATGCTCCCTACACCTACATATATACATATACATATATATATGCAAAAGAACTGACAGTCGGAAGGAGGGGCCCAAACAGATGCCTGTACCAACATGCACAGCTACTGCCATTAGCTAAAAGGTGCAAACAACCCAAATGTCCAGACGGATGAACGGATGAACAGAATGCGATGCATAGACACACACACACACACACACACACACACACACACACACGCGCGAGTATTATTCAGCCTTAGGAAATTCTGACTCATGTTATAACATGGATGAAACTTGAGGACATTACACCAAGTGAAATATGCCCGAAACAAAAATTCAAATATTGTTTGATTCCACTTAAGTGAGGGACATAGAGGAGTCAGATTCGTAGAGACAGAGAGTAGAAGATGGTTACGTGGGACCTGGGGGTAGTGAGAATGTGAAGTTAGGGTTTCCTGGGGACAGAGTTTCAGTCTGGGAAGATGAAAAAGTTCTAAAGGTGGATAGATGGTGGTGATAGTCACCCGACAATGTGAATGTACTTCATGCCACTGAACTGTACCCTTAAAGATGGCTAAAATGGTAAACTTTGTTATGTAGATTTGACTACAATAAAAAGAAGTTAACAAATAAATTAAAACACTCTCTGCAGAACATGGAAGGCTCTGTTAAAAGGAGGAACAGCCTCCCTCGTGGCTGGGGCTGGGCCACCACACAGAGCTGGGCTTGCAAGCGGCTGTGCCACCACAGGCAGGTCACTCCACCTCTCTGGTCTCCATTTCCAGCCCTGTAAGAAAGGGCCATGGTCACAAGGGCCGCGGCTGCACACTGGGCACTGGTGCCATGCCGGGCCCGGACGTGGCCTTGCCGTCTTGCCCTGTGAGCTTACAGACCACTGACTTACCTCGCCCAAGGTCACTGGCTAGGACTAGCAGGCCGGGCTGGCAGAGTAGCCCCAGGGCCAGCCCCGTGGTTATCTGCCTGCTGCTTGTTTACTGTCCCTCCGCCAAGCACAGGCTCCCGCACGACAGACACTGTCTCTGTCTCATCTGCCCCACTGTCCCCAGTGCCCGTGCACAGGAGGCCCAATAAGTACCTGCCGGGCGACTGGGAAAATTGAGTCTGTCTGACCCCAAAGCTGGCTTCCCTCTTAAGCAAAGGACAGTGGCATTTACAGGGCATGGGCCCTGGGTCTCCGTGAGGATGTGGTGATACCCCGGCACGTTGCAAGTCCGTGTTCTCCCCAGAGAACACAAGTGGGGCCGGAGGGAGTCACAGTCAGAGGGACAGAAGAATACCTCTGCCTCCCGGTGGACACCCACACGCCATCACACGCGCACCTGGCAAAAACACCGATGACTCAGAAACCTGCCAGCGGTGTGTGTGAGGGGTTTGCTTTTGGTTCAGGGGCCCTGACGCTGGGAGGGAGCCGAGGGATGAGGTCAGCCTTGCAGCCACGCTCCCTGGGTGAGGAAGCTGCGCCCAAGAAAAGTTCAGGGTTACCTGGTGTGACTCAGCACAGGGGAACTCGGGGTGCTCAGCTGAGCAGTGCAGGCGCCCAAGGCTGCCTATGCAATTCCGCTGCTGGGGCCTCCAAACAGGGCTGAGGGTGGTCCGGGAAATGGGCCCAACACTCTCCAAAAAAAAAGTGACGTCATCATGTTTCCTTTTCATACGGCACTCTAGGCCACAACGCTCCTGGGGGTAGGGGAGTTGGCAGTGACCTAAATTAGGCAAACAGGGCTGGGCTGGGTGACTCTGGACCCTGGGTTTGTCAGCTGCTTGGCCTGAAGACCAGACAGACTTGAGGAGCCGTGAGGGATGCCCTGCCTTTGGAGTCCCACCAACATGGGGGCGGGTGGGCTGGTTACAAAACCCACCTTGCAGCCGAGTGACCATGGGCTCCAGGTCTTCCTCTATAAGACGGGGTGAATCTGCACAAGAGGGCAAACACAGGGAGGGTGTGCAGCAGTGAAAAGAAACCAACTAGACCCATAGGACTCAACAAGATGGAGACCCCAGACATGGGAGCAAACTGGGCAAGGGGGAAAACTGGGCAAGCACGTTTCAAAAACATACACAGAGCAATGCCACATATCGTTTACAGTTAGATGTGTGTGTAAAAGTATTTAAAATCTAATGGAAAGACCTACACCAAATTGATAACAAAGAGTACCTGGAGCCAGGTGCTGAGTTGGATAGAGGTCAAGGTAACTATAACTTTCTCAGTAATGTTTTTTTTTAATGAAGTATAGATGATTTACAAGGTTGCCTTAGTTTCTGAAGTAAAGCATAGTGATTCAGTTACACATATATATTCATTTTCATAATAGGTTATTACAAGCTATTGAATATAGTTCCCTGTGCTGTACAGTAGGACCTTGTTGTTTATCTATTTTGTACATAATAGTTTGTATCTGCTAATCCTAAACTCCTAATTTATCCACGCCCCTCCGCCTTTCCCCTTTGATTAAACCATAAGTTTGTTTTCTATGTCAGTGATTCTGTTTCTGTTTTACAAATAAGCCCATTTGTGTCATTTTTTAAGATTCCACATAGAAGTAACATCACGTGATATCTGTCTTTCCAGGAGTGTTTTACTTCTTTTACTTAAAAAGGCAAAGCAAAGAGGACAAAATATTAACAATGGTCAATTTGGGGTGGTAGAAATGTGGTTTTGGGTATTAGAATTTGTTGCTTTCTGTTTGATCATTGGCCAACCTGAAAGTTACACTGACATCTGTATGTGGTCCAGCAACCACGTGTATGCATCCTAAATTCTGGTTTTCTTTTCTTTTCTTTTTTTTTTTTTCGCGGTTTTCACATTGTCTGTTTTAAATTTTTTATTTTTATACAATTTTTAAAGGTTGCTTTCCATTTAGAGTTATCACAAAATATTGGCTATATTCCCCACATTGTATGTGTTTTTCTTTTTAATTTTCAAAATTCAAAAAGAAACAGCCTCTTGGGCACTCAGTGTTGACTCAAAATGCTCCCGAAATTGCATTCCTCCCAACGAGAAGCCAGAGTCCGGGTGCCCCGTGGCCCAGCTAAAAAGCACTCCTTCGAACTCTCACTACTTCAGGTGAAAAGAGAAGGTCCACTGGGCCCAGGGCCCTGCCGCTGAGCCACGTCCCTGGGACAGGTGCCTGAGGAGCTCGGGGTGCCCCACCATGGGAGGCACCAGCACTAAGCCCTCCATCCCTCCCGTTTCACTCCAGGTATGGCCACCTGGAAGGCGGCTCTGACAGCCGGGTCCAACCCACCAATCACACTCTAGGAAACCCAGTGACGGCACCGACCACCAATCGGAGCGACTGACCGGCATGAGCCAATCGTGTTGCCACACCAGGTTGACAGGATTTCAGCTGGAGGCAGAGACACTGACATTTCCTCTCTCTTGGGAAGCCTTTATCAAGTAGATGTGCAATTTATGGATGGCGCTGCCCAGCGCTGAAACCAGTGGCCCCCATTTCCACCCACACTTAGCTCCTAAATTTCAGATTGCCTCTTAAATTGTAGTAATGCCCCTTTAATCCTACTTACTCACTCTTCCTCCCTCATCTCCAGATAAAAAAGAAATGACAGTCTGTATGGTGCATCTCACTGTAGCATTCGCTCGCCTTTCTATGGAGAAATTCTAGCTATAAGATTTCAGATGCCAAAAGAGAAAAGAAACATTCAGGAAGCTTTTTTCCTTTCCCTGATCTCAGCCAACCCCCCAGTGAAGAAAAGTATCACGTGCTCAACAACCCAAGTGACCCCCAAACTGTGGCCATTCTGAAATCTGCATGCAAGAGACAGCAGGAGTTTTAAAAACCATCTGGTTTCTCTTGTTAGTCCACCATCCTACACCTGCCTGCAAACAAAGGCGGGTTTGGAAGGGGAAAAACTTCACTCCAGGGAGCCACCAGGAGGGGCTTTTTGGAGAAGCACCCCACAGACCCTCCTGCTAGATTCAGGGTCCACATAAAGCCCCCAACCCAGCTGAGATGCCCCCAGACATGCAGGGCTCTCCCTTGCTGGAAACAGAAATGTCCACACACAGCCCAGTCCTTCCAAGAAGCAGCAGCGGCATTTTGTGGAGGCAGTGACCTCAGCAGTAACCATTTTACAGAGCAGAGCGTCAGTGGGGGCAGCTCCTTTTTTGCTGTTCAGGGGGGCGGCAAATGCGGAGCCACCGGATAACTAAAACCTCTGCTGTCTTCCTGCCACTGTCGACCATCACCATAGGAACCACATCCTGCTGCTACCATGGCAACTGCACAGTACCATCCGCTCAGAAAGCAATGATGCAGAGGCCACTCAGGAAGGCTTGCTGCAAGGCCTTGGGGCCGACACGGTCCTGCGGTCCACTGTCATGGGGACCAGGAAGTGACAGAAGCCTTCCGAAATGATTAGTTTTTGGTTTAAAGGCCCTCTTTCTGCTCCTCAAGAATTAATTTACCCCCACATGAAATCCTTTCTAAAGTATGTTCCTGTTCCCAACCTGCAAAAATCTCCAGAGTAAAACACATCAGATAAGAACGCTACGGGTACTTCTTTCAACACGCGGCCATGGCGCAAATGGAGAGAGCAAACTGTGACACTCAAGGGCTTCCATGTAAGACCACAGGCTCCCTACGGCAGCCCCTATGGCAGGCCAGGCACTGGATGAGGCCCTTCCAAAAGCAGCATCTGATTTCATCCTCACAACCTTGTTTATAAA
Source organism: Camelus bactrianus (assembly GCF_048773025.1). Taxonomy (NCBI): domain Eukaryota; kingdom Metazoa; phylum Chordata; class Mammalia; order Artiodactyla; family Camelidae; genus Camelus; species Camelus bactrianus. The sequence goes on from NC_133547.1 coordinate 51,552,919, forward strand.
TCAAACGTCCCACTTCCTACCCACATGTTACAGAGAGAGGAACGAGGCTCAGAAAGGTTAAGTGACCAGTCCAAGGTCACACAGTACAATGGGCAAGGCTGTCTGAATCTCTTACTCGCAGGCCCTGAGAAATTCTGCTCGCCATTAGCATCTCCAACAGTGTTCGATGAATCAGGCCCTATTTATTAATAAGGGCTAATGATGATTTTTAATCTGTATTATTTTAAATGAACGTTCACAGCCACTCCATAGAGACTGCTAACTATGTGCTAGGCATTGTGCTAAACACTTTACATGGGGCACCTTATTTGTGTCTCCCAGAGTCTGTGAGCTAGAAACTACTACAGACAAGGAAACTGAGGTGCAGAGAGGGGAAATGACTTGTCTGAGGGCGCAGAGCAGGCAAGAGGCAGACCTGGGGTTCAAACTTGGCCAGCTAGACTCCAGAGCCCGGGCTCTCGGCCACCCACTACACTGCTTCCCAACTACATGGGCAGCTGAAACACACGCACTAGACCCCCGCCATCCAGCACCACCACCCGAGGCCTCCATCCCTCTGGGCTGCACCTGTCACCCCATGACACTGTTGAAAGGACCCTGCTGGTCTCACAGAGTAGTCTGCGTCAGCAGCCACGGCTGTGTTGCTGCGGCCAGTCCCTGCCACAAATCGAGCCTAATGACAGCTTCAGTCAACGGCCCCCTTCATGCACCCAGGACCTTCCAGGGAGTCATGATTTCAATGCTCCCTCCTCATCCCCAGGTAATGATTTCAGAAACCACTTCCCATTCACGGCAGCCCAGGGAGACGGAGCCCTCAATGCCTTAAAGGGAGGAAATAAGACTCAAGAGCTTGAAGGGAGGAAATGAGAGTCAAGCCTGTCCCTACACCCCGTAAAGGCACTGCCGTGGTGCACAGATTTGGTAGCGCCACATGAAATTGCCATCTTGTGGCGTGAAAGTGGTCAAATGCTGGCAGTTTCATATGGCTTATCCCAATGTCTGGGCCTCATCACACCCCCAACTTTGCAGATGAGGAAACTGAGGCTAAGGGAGGTTAAAGGACTGCCCAAGGTTACAGAGACCGGAAGTAGGAGACACAGGACTGGAACCAGGTCTACCTGGTTTCGAAGTCAAAGTCCTTTCCTTCCACCATGCAATGCTGCTTCCCCGAGTGCCCTGGGGACGTGGCAAAATAGACCAGAGGAACCACTTCCTCCGGTCTATGAGATTTGAGTTAGGGAGCCGGGGGGCTAGGGCTTTCTCCAGGGGCCCAGGCTCTGCTCTCAAATGGAAGCAAGTCCAGCGTAGTGGCGAGACCAGCAGCTACAGGGATCTTGTCGTATACTTCTTAACATTGACAGACACAGAACACAGGAAGCAGGTAAGGCAGTTACTTACTCGGTTTGAGCCCAGCTGGCTAGTGAGTAAGGTAGGATGCAAATGCCCAAGCACAGCACTGGCTGAGAAATAAACACTGTCACATGAGCCAAGAGCCCAGCACCATGCCTGGGACACAGGCGGTACCCAGAACACGTTACTTCCCTCACCCAGTGGCTGGCCTCTGGACCTCTCACCAAGCTGGAGGGCTGCGGCCCCAGTCTGGTCCCTTCGGAGACTTCAGCAGAAAGCCTTTCCCATGCCTGTGTCCTCCTTCTTTCCCTGACAGGTGCAGGCGTTTCCTGTATTCTGTCCACCAAGAGAAGGCCATTGTTTTGATTCACGACCCCGACACCTCCCTTCACTTCCCAACCCTGAGGCGGCAAAAGCCCAGAGGACAGACAGTGGACCAGGTGAACAGACCCCTTAGCAGATGGCAGGTCACGCTTTCAAAATGATGACAGATTTTTCTGTGCTCAGTGATCTTTTGACCAAAGACAGAGCCAAACAGGAAACGTAGGGATGAGATCATCCATAGGCTTCAGCCGTGGGGGTTTCACAGGTGACTTGGGAAATGACATCCCATCGACTCAAGCTTTCCAAAGGATGATGAGTCCTCAAAGAGCTGCATTATCTGCTCACCCCTCCACTCCCACAACCCACCCACACACACAGAGTTAACTATGGGGGAGGGGGTGAAGACACTCCAAGGAACTCCTCTCATTCACTTTGCCTGCAAAGAAATTCCACAAATCCACTGGTGGCCATTTTCCTAGAAAATCCACCAACTATAGGTGCTTTCCATTGTTGTGGCGGGTGATCAAGGTTGAAAACAGGTGTTTTAAGCCAACTTTGTGCCACAGCTGCATCTTCCAAGTCTCCAGGGAAGACCTAACTCCAAGAATGGCATTCCCAACGGATGGGATCATTTCTGACATATTCCCAACAGAGTCAAGACTGCTCCGTGTTTCTTCCGGAGAGAATGTTTCCAGCCTCCCTGGTGTCTTGAGGGGAGATTCCTAGGACACACGAGCTGACACGTGGTGGTGTCTCTCCCTCAATAAAACATTATTTATTTTACAATTGTGCAGCTGACACATGAATATGGTGCTGTTGTACCAGTTCAAACAATACAGAAATATGAAGAGTAAAAAGCAACAAAGTCTGCCTCACCCACCTTCAATCCCACTGGCTTCCCCAGAGATAATCCCTTTTGCCAGTTTGGAGTGTTTCCTTACGAGTCATTTTCTAGGCATTTATGAACATGTGAAAAAATACCTCTTGTTTTATGCTTTTGTAACAATGGGTCTCAAACAACAGCATGTCTTGGACATCCTCCCATGGCAATGCATTTTAGATTCACCTTATTTTTCACTGCGTATCATATCCATGGAATAAATGCACCAAAATGTACACGTCCTTCCCCGACAAACTTGGACGCCATCTCTAGCTTTTCACTCTGCTCCCTTACACATCCTTGGGCGTGTCTCTAGACACATGAGGGAGAACTTCCTTAGACAGACACTAGACATTCTGGTACCTATCTCCAGGCCCCTGGACTCAGCGGTGCACAGCCAGACCCAGTCCCAGCCCCACAGAGCCATGAGCCCAGAGTGACCACAGGGTGCCCATCATCTGTGGGACACCCAACCTGGGGAGGCAAAGCGGGCTCCCTCTAGCGGGGACATCTGAGCTGGGTCCCGGTGGAGCTGGCCACAAGAGAGGGACAGACGGCAGAGTGCCCAGGGAGATGCACTGGGGAGAGATTTCAAGCCTGGGAAGAGCACATATCTGCAAAGAGCAGGCAGGGAGCCAGAGTGCAGCTCTTGAGGAAGAGAACGCAGTCGGCGGACCGGATACCCTGCTGGGGGGACGGCAAGGAGTGAGAAGCAGGCTAGGAGGAGAAGTGTGATTTGATTTATACTCCAGCAAGCACCCAGGGGAACGGAGAAAGAGAAAGTGGCCAAGGTGACAATCTGGGCCCCAAGGAAGAACATCAGCAGACTGAAGCTCAAGTGGCGGGGAGAGGGGTCGCCGTGCTTAGAAAACAGCAGTGGGAAGAAGAATTTATGGCCTAGACCTGAAGTCAGGTGACAGGCCTGGAAATCTGGGGGATCTTCATCTGTGGATGGTCGCGGTCTAACTGGAGACAGAAGCTCCTCGAGTGTCTGAACAGAGGGACTCAATGCAGGGAAGTGGGTGCACAAGAATGGAAGAGCTGAGAAGTCAAAAAGGGGACTCTGAGGTGACCCAGAGGTCAGCACTTGACAGGAAGCTGCCATCACCCCCAGACGGAAGGACAATGGAGGGGGTGGCAGATCTGAAGCCCAGGGGCTGGGGATAGAACCACGGGCCCATCCAGTGGGAGGCGGGGCCACAGGGAGTGGCAGCTGCTGTCACAGAGACTTCCGGAGACAGAGGGGAGAAATCCTCCAGCCTCCCACTGGCTCCTCCCACTGGCCAGACTCAGAGACACAGGCACCTGGGACACATGGTCTGTAGGGTCACCAGCCCTGTCCCCCACACCCAGCGGAAGCGAAGAAGGGGGAGGAATGGACCCAGGGGCGAACAAGCCCAGACCAGCACAGCTCAGACTCTGGTATCAGGGTGGCACCTGGCGCAGGAGACACGTTTCCCAAAAGCATAAATAAAGCCTGGTATGGTTTCAGAGCCCCTCCAGGCCTACGATCAATTTGCTGATGGCCACTGACGCTGCTCTCAGACAAAATCCGCCCCTCATTATCCCAAGCCCAGCCCCACAAACCCCAGCACTCAACAGCAGATCAATATGTGTTCTCTGCAACAGCAGCTAAGTGGTGTCTGCCCGCCTGGCCTCAAAGCTGGGGCTGGACACGCCCCCTCCTTACATCCCCACACACATCAGTACCACCCAACGGAGACTGATCTCCATTCTGTGACGTTGGAGGGACCCCCAAGTTTCAAGAATAAGAACCAGGAGGCCAAGAACTCCATTCAGCTGTGAGTCACTTTGAGGCCTCCAAGCACAAGCAAGAGGATCCAGTCTCACCTGCCCAGGCACTCCTGAATTCCTGGTGAGGGTCTCTGGCACATCCTGGCACAGAACAAAGGCTCGTTGCCAGAAGGTTTCTCTCTGCTAGAGTCATGCTTCGGTCTAGCTGGGAGAAGGCCCAGGGAAGAGGCTGAGGGCTTTGCGGCTGCCTGGTTCTGCCACTGTGTGGCCAGGGGTCACCTCCAGCCTCAGGCTCCAGCTCTCGGAAATGGGAAGGATATAATCTCCCTCCAGGGCAGTTGGGAAATTTACTGAGATAGCGTCTAATTCTCAAACGATGACACTTGGGTGAACCATTCACTGCGCCTTCTGTCACTGGAACAAGGGGCCATTCACTACTCCTTTTGTCATTGGAGTCTGGGCCTGTGGTCGTATTAATACTAACCAGAGTAATAATGCCATCACTGACCCAGCACACACACGTGCCCAGCATTCTGCTAAGGTTTTCAGATCTATTAAGCCACTAAGCCTTCACAACCCCAGGAGGCAGGAAATATTATTATGCTCATTTTACGGATGAGGAGACCGAGGTACTGAGAAGTTTGGAAACTAACCCACAAATGCACAGTTTATATTATTGAGCTCCAGGGCCCACCCAATTAACCACTATGCTAGCTCTGTTCACTGTGGGTACCCACAATGTGCCTGGAACCATGTAAAAGTGGATGAAGAAACGGAGGCTCAGTGAGGTTAGGCCACTTGTACAGGGTCACAGGCTAACAAGTAGCCATGCAGGTTGGAAACTAGACGGCCTCATTCCAGAACTACACTCCTGACCTGCAGAATCAGCCCTGCTGTGAAGGTCGAGTTGGGAAGCCCTTTCCATCCTCCTCGCACCATTTCTGGAAACATCTCTCACCCTCATCCTCTGGGGGTGGTCACACACCCCCCAAAGGGGAAGCTTTCTTGGTCACTCTCCTCCTCCCTGCCCACCCTCCTCTCTACTGCCTGGGCTGGAACACCTGCTCCTCCTCACAGCAAATCCGCACACAAATCCACCCCTCAAATAGACCAGGAGTGTCACCGGATTCTAGCCTCTTATATAGTAAATACATGAAGTCATTCTCCACAAACAAACACGTTATTTGGGGAATGAAGAGTCTCTGGACATCAACAAAGCCGGCAGCGTTTTTTTGTTTTGTTTTGTTTTTTTCAACTAGCAGCAGCAACCAGAACAGAAGCCCCAGCGTCCATCCTGGGACCCAGTCGCAGAGCCTTCCTTTAGCCCATGATTGGGCTGGTGGCCGGGACAAGAATGTCCGGCCAGGGCAAGAGGAGCAGAGCAAATATTGACAATAGTGCAGAGGCTGCAAGTGAGGGCAGTGAAAGCCACACCCAGAGGCTGGGAGAGCCTCTCACACCAGGAAGGAGCAGGCTCTAGTTCTGCCTGTGCCCCCGGGAACAGCTCGGTCTGAGGTGTGCCCAGAGCTGGCCCTCCCCACCTCCACTCCCCACTCCTGCAGTCGGTGCCCCTCCAGGCAGGAGGATGGGTGGCTCCCACCCCAGGACCCTCCGCAACACCCTTGAAGTCTCGCCTCAGGGCCCTGGAAAGTTGTCCTGAGGCTGCAGGGAATCAAAGGCCAGCTCTATTTTCGAGTTGGCCTCCCAGGAGAATCCCAGGGTGGAGAGGAACCCAATCCAGCCAGGTGGTGTGACAGATCAGCTTTCGGTCCCTTCATTCACTCGACAGCCGTTTCCGGAACACCTACTATGCACGGGGCCCGAGCCAGCAGTGCTGGCCCGGCTCCGGCACTCCAGCCTCTGGCTGGGACCTTGGCCACAAGGCCAGGAGGAAGGTGGCACCTATGAATAGCCCGCTGGCAGGAAGCCCCCACATCCTGGGCCTGGTGAGCGGCGATGAATTTGGGCAGGCTCCGCTCTAGGAAGGCTCCTTCTGGAAGAAGGGGAATTGTCCGACCAGCTAGAAAGAAGAAAGAACTTAGAGATTCCCAAAGGGTTTATTTTAGGCAAGGAATCAAAATCAAAGCAAGAGGCTCCCACTGGGCAAGGATGGGACCATCTAAACATCAAAAGGAAGAGTAACTGTGTTGGATTCAAATACATTAAATAGAAATTTAAACCCATGAATTCATATTGGTAGTAAAAAAATTTTTTTTAATATAAATTTGGAAGATCCTACAGAATCAGCTCACAGCTCTACAACTTGGCAATAAGGGGGCAGACTAAAGCTTTTTTCCCTGCCTTTCCTGTATATACTGAACTTCAGTACAAACAAGTGGCTGATGAAGTGAAGTCCTTTTTAGAATAATTCCATCTAATACACGAAGAAGGAAAGGTAGACTTAAAATACCTTTACTCTGTATCCCTGATGAGACAATGGACTCAAGCAATGATTACTGATGACAACTAAAACCTTAGCAGGAAAGCTGGTGGGGTAGGGGGGTCAGGCGGCCAGCACATGGGCCTGCTCCCGAATCACACCCAGAGAGACCCCCCAGGGGAGGGCCCCTGGAGTGAGGAGACCCGAAGGGCACGGTGCCACCTAGAAAAGACACAGTTTCTTTAACTCAGTGTATTCAACATATTATCACTTCAACACGCAAACAATATCAGAAATTTTAAGTGAAGTATTTTATATTCTTTTTCTTTTCATTCTAAGTCCTTAAAATCTGGTGTCTATTCCACATTCACTGCAACACTTCAACTCGGACTAGTCACATTTCAAGTGCTCGGTGACCACGTGGCTGGTGGCTATTGCACTAGACAGCCCAGGTGTAGTGGTAACTAGAAAGTCACAGGATGTGCAGGAAATTTACAGGGAACACAGGGCACAGAAGAACGAGTTCAATGACACCATGAGGAAGCAATCAGCAAAACTGAGATTATGGAAAATTCCACAAGATAGAGGACCTGATTCAAAGAGATTTAAACACCCTTAAGAGACATATTAAGCAAACATGATGTACAGACCACATTTGGATTCTTATTTGAACAAATCACAACCCAAATCATTTATGAGACAATTGGGGAAACATGATTGGCCTTTTGATATCAAGGAATTATTATTAGTTTCTTAGGCATGGGAATGGGACTACATTTATATTTATTGTCTATAAAAGATATCTTATTTTTTAGAGATATCTTTATGTAATTTCTAACAAAGTAGTAAGAAGTTAGGGAATTGCTTCCAGATAATTCAGTGGCTGGGGGAGAGGGGAGTGGGTGGGCGTGGAGAGAGGTCCTGGACGAGACTGGTCCAGAGTTGGTAACTGATAAAGCTGGTAATGGGTACAAAGTGGGTCATTTTACTCTTCTCTGTTGTCAGCATATGTTTTTAAATTTCCCAAAATAAAGGTTTGACTTTTTTTCTTTAAAGAAAAAAACCATCATTCTCAGGCTGGTCTGAGGCAGGAGCAGAAAAGGGTGGTGAGGGAGTGTCGTGCCCTCAGGATTCAAACCCTGGCACTGTCACTGGCGGGTCACATGACTGTCCCTTCAGCCGCTAAACCTCAGTTTACTCCTCTGCTAAGTGAACCTCGTCACAGTAGTACTTCCTCACGAGACTGTGACGAGGATTAAATAAAATAATCCAAACTAAGTGCTTCACCGAGTGTCCATAATAATGTTAGGTGGCAGTATCGCCATCACTACTGGTTTTGTCATTATTTTTAGAAGGAATGTCGGTGGGTGGTAGGGTGTTAAGAGCTTTGGGGAAGCTCAGTGTTAGAGCATGTGCTTATTAGCATGCACGAGGTCCTGGGTTCAATCCCTAGCACTTCCATTAAAGAAGGAAAGAAAAAAGAAGTAAATTATAAAAAATTATAAAAAAAAGAAGAAGGAGCATCAGAGACAAGGTGTCCATGAGCACATTTCCAAGCTGAGCTCTGCGGTCTGCAACCAGGGAATGAAGGCCCTGATTCCTGAGCTCTGTAGCTCTTGGGCAGCAGTGAGGAGCAGGTGTCTCCTAGGCCCCGAATGCACCTGGAGAACCACCAATTACAGCAGGAAGAAGAAGGTAGCAAGGTGAAAGGACACTGATGACCACCATCAAAGCCTCAACGGGACACCCCAAGGGCGAGAAGGCAAAGACAGGCCGGTAGAGCTTCTGCCAAATGCCCCATTGGAGATATGAGCATCTCACCTAAAAGTGTGATGTAAACTGATCAGAAAATGAGGTGCATTTGCCAGCCAGATCCGACTTAGGCAAAGCTCCTCCAGGGCAGGACTTCCAGAGAGGTGGACAGGCTGTGCCACACCGTTTGTCAATCACATGTCCACGCTCCAGCCCATGTGGTCAGGGCAGACAGGAAGCGAGCAGTGCGGGGTCTCCGGTAAGACCAGCCACCAAGAGGCAGCCAGGGCACGCGGGCCCAAGAGACAGCTGGTCAGACCACGCCCTCGGGTGGCCCAGGCAGGGTTTGAGAACTACCCTGAAAGGTGCCTCCACCTGACTCAAGGGAAAAGCCCTGTGCTGGCGCCACACCGGCTGACCTGCTCAGGACGACCGGGGGATACGGATAGACAGGGCAGGAGGAAAGACAGCCAGACCATGACTCCCTGAGCACCAACCCTATCACGAAGGCCACTCCCACTCCTACTGCTGACAAGGCTCAAGTTCAGAGAGGCACCGGAGGTGACACAGGCAGGAAGCGGAGGAGCCTCTATCTCCAAAGCCATGCTCCCTCCACGGCAGGCAGCACGGTGCCTGGGGGGCTGGGATTAAACCCCAAGAGGCACTGAGGCACATATGCTGGGTGGTCCTGTGTGGGCCACACTTGCTCTGCGGGATGGAGCTACTGAAGGTCCACTGCAGTGAGAACGACATCCCAGATGCAGGACGAGGGCCTGACACATGGAGCTCACGGGTCACCTTCACAGACATGTATAAATCTGCTCTCCTCTCAGCCCTGCTGGCTTTTCTCCCCGAAGGGTGATCTTTCTTCGGAAAACAATACATAAACGACTCTCTCCACACCCAAAAGCTGCTGGTCTTCAGGTGGAATGAAAGGAAACCTGAATTTTACTAAAGAGTTCATTCCTGGGTGTGGTGGGACTTCATACCAAGCAAGAAGGGGCTTTACATCCCAAATATCCGAATTCCACCTTTTTGGAATGAACGTATCATGTGCTTAATTTTGCAAGCCACGGGCTGGCTCTGGGCCGTGACACTTGTTCTCCTAAGCATTTCCCAACTCATGTTGGATAGCTAACGAAGCACGTGTCGGGGCCCCGGGACACAAGGCCCCTCCCATCCTGGTGCCCAGTCATTCCACATGCCACCTCTGTCCTCCACGAGCTGTCCTGAGTCCCTTCTCAGGGGGCACCCCTTCAGGGTAGCACACTTTGGAAATATCTATCAATATTTCAAAGGCACATAACCTTGGACCCAGCTATTCCACTTCTAGGAATTTATCACAGAGACATGTGATAAATTGCATGTCTCAAAGATACACGTATGTGGCTGATCAACACAGCACTAATCGAGAGAGCAAAAGGCTGGAAACACAGCCATCATAAGGGAAGGGTTACGTAAATCCATACTGGGGAAAGTTCCGCAGCCACAGAGAGACAGTGAGGAGGCTGTACCGACATGGAACAATCCCTTACTATTGCTGAGTGAAAAAAATAATACAGGAACATGTGTGTGGGATTCTATCATTTGTTTAAACAAACCAAGAAGAAAAGAAAAATATGCATGCATTTGCTTGTGTGTACCTAGACTACCCCTGGAGATGAGACTACTTTGTCCTTCAAAGACCCCCAAGGCTGGCCTGGTGCCCTGGGCAGCCAGAGGACGCAACACCCGCTCCCAGAGCTGTTGTTACAAACCCTCCCTAGAACTCAGGCCTCTTGTTCCTCCAAGAACCCCAAATGTAAAGAAGGGCGAATGCTCAGTAACCCACATTCACTCCGTCAGGAAATCTCGCTCAAGTCTTGTGTTTAATCCTAAGAAGTCTTATGAACTTTGCATTCCACTCCATATCTGTGCCTGCTCAGACAGCAAAATAATATTTTAAATGACTCCCTACTGAGACCGTTTAACCTTTCCCCCTCACCAAATCTGCTTCCAAAATGGATGTTTCCAAAAAGGGGCACCATGTTATCAATTACACACGAGTGAAATCACTTAACCTTTCTACCCCTCAAGTAAAATGCTCATTCCAAGAGGATGAGGCACGTTTTCAAGTATAGATCAGCTAAAAGACTTAACCTTCTCGCTCTGAATCGACGAGTCAAACAGATGTGTGGAGAAGACACACCGAGTTAGCCGATGGTTTCTGGAACCCCTGACTCCCCAGGGGGTGCACATACCCTGTGTGAGAAGTAGTTTGAGGCCCATCCTTCTATCTGCAGAGTGTGGACACCCAAGACCCCCAGAGAGCCAGGACATACTTAGAAAAAAAGCTTTGAGTCATTCCTACTCCAAAAACCCACTTTACTTTCCTCCCACTTAATAATCTTTATATTTGGAAAATCTTCCCCACCCTGCAACAAATGTTCTTAAGCCATTAGTAACTTTTATTTCCATTTTCCATTTTTATTTCCATTTTCCAATGTTATTTCCATAAGACAAGGACAGTTTTTTAAAAACAGTAAATAGCAATAAAAGGAAGGATCAGGTTTCCCTGTGTCATAAAGTGGCTGAACTTAACTTCGCCAGGATCCAGGTCTCAAGAATAAATGTCAACATTCCACTGGTCATTCTGAAGGGGCTGAAAATTTCTCCGGGAAGCCCCCCTCGTTACTACCTCCTGAGACCCCAACTCAGTAAGGACTTGTACCATTAAAATGGTTTAGAGTGCAAGCTCAGAATCACACAGGCCTGGATCCAACCCCAGCTCAGCCAGTGTCCTGCTGTGTGACCTGGAGGAAGGTTCTTAACCTCTCTGAGCATTGATCACCGCATCCATGAGACTAAGAACAGCCCCACCTGTTAGGGTTGCAGAAGGATGAATTGAGATAACGTGTGGAAATTGCTCAGCCGGTACCTAGCATATATAAAGCACCCAATAAACGGTAGTTCACACTATTCCTGATTTACACCAGCCACTGTTTCACCAAGGAAGGACCTGAGGTCTGGGAAGGGAAATTATCTCGGCCAACATGTCAGGGCAGCTTCCTGACACTGCTCATCATTTCTTCTCTCACACAGGCTGAAGGAAGCAGACAAGACTTTCAGTTCCCAAACCAAGAAAGCACTATAGCTACACTTCAATAGGGACCACCTGATGCCCTGGGCCCATGGACCCTGCAGCCTGGGAAAAACAGAAAGTAAATGGTGGGACAAAATCAGCAGCCCTGAGTCTGTGGGAGCCTGGTCCAGCCAGAGGACCAGTCACACCCGGAGCAAGAACAGGCTAGAGTATGGCAGTTTTGCTGTTCCCAAACAGGCAGGTCCTGTATCTGGACACAGGACAGGAGTCCAATTCTCCCCGCTACCCCACCCACTTCAACTGTTGGGGGGGCTTTGGCCAATGAGATGGAAAAAGTGACATGTGTCACTTGCATGCCAATGTCCAAGTTGCCACATCTCTCATCCTGACTTCTGGGTGGTGGAAGCACAGGTTGAGGTGGGGCCTCCATCAGCCTGGGGCCCCAAGTATTACAGAGATGAGCAAGGCCCCTATTCAAGTGCCCTGGACATTTAGCATGAAGGAGAAATAAACTTTGGTTGTGTAGAGCTACTGGTGGGTGGGGCTGTTTGTTCTGCAGCATAATCCAGACTAACTGGTTGATACAAGGAGTGAAAGAGCACAGTCTACGGCAGCACTTCTCAACCAACCTGAGGTGAGACACCAGTTTTTACTTTTATTTTTAATTTCCAACCCATTGGAAACCAATGCTTTTGAAAAATAAAATAAAACCATGGTAATGTTAAATTACTAGAAGTGTCTACATCCTTATTCTTGCTCCCTGCAATCATCTCTTCGCAGATGGGCACGGGTCGCCGGACCATGCAGCACTGACACAATCTGTGGATCAAGACAAAGATGGGCTCAAGCCCCAGCTCCACATTTTTCTAACGAGGAACTAATCTAACCTTTCCAACCTCAAGTCTCCTTCTGTAAAATAAGGATTTTCATGTGAGAATTTAAACATGCATCACATAGACCACAATGCCACACAGACCTCAATAAATGTCAGCTCCTCGTCCACATCCTGTCCTGTTCCCAGGTGACATCTATGTCACACACAGGCCCAGTGGCTGGCACAGGGGCCACAGGCCACAAACACGTCAGAGAATAAGGCAGTGAGCACAGATTCAGAATTCACTTCCAGACACCCACCCTGAGACAAGATGGTCAGACTGGCATCTAAAGAGAGCCTGAGCAGAATTCCTAGTGGTCCACTGAGACCGGAGGATAGCAACTACTGCCTTAGCACCACGAGGAAATCTTAAGATAATTTATAACCAGCAAGGAATCAGGGCTCACAGCCACATTCAAGGCATCAAAACTTACTGACATCTCACAGTGACACCATGAGATAGGTACCATTAAGCCCCTTTTGCAGAAGAGGAAACTGAGGCTCAGTGTGGCTAAGCAAAGTACCTGCAGTCACACAGCAGAGCCAGAATCAGTCACTCAGGGCCGACTTCACTCCAGAGGAGGGCTACCAACTATCTGGTTTTCCTGGGACTTGGGACTTTCAGTTTTAAACTGGGGATAGTCCTGGGCAAACGGGGTGAGCTGGTCACCCTACCCCAGAGCCCGTGTTCTTTGGTCACCGTATTTAGCATGTGCTGAACTAGGGCAGGCCTTTAATAAAACATCCACCAGGCGGCTGGAGCGGGCTGCCTGCCCAGGAAAGCCACATCCCGTGACATCCCACAAACACGTCTAAGAACAGGGAGACGGGGCGTGATGGGCATGCACCACAGATAAACTGATTACCTGGTATCTTGGGGACAGCAATGGCTCCACACAGCCTGGGGACAGGCCCTGCCCTGAGGCCTGCTCAGGAATGGAAACTTCTAAATGCTGATCACATAACCAGAAGTGGTTTTCTGGCTTACTTCTCTTTTTTTTTTTTTCCAAACTCAAACAATAGGTAATCAGAATGTGCTGCGTTAGTGACATATTGTCATAATCTGCCAAACAAAGCAATGGGCTTATGACCCCAACGGTAATGCTTTGCATTTCTTACAAGGGCGAGTCTGGGGCATGACAGTTTTCCGGAGCTGCTGGCTGTGTCCTCTGTCCTGGTCTCCTCTCCCTCCTCATCACCCCCTACCCCCAGCCTGACACCCGAACGCCTGCCATGTGAGAGATGCTGGAAGATGCCCAAGGCAGTCAGTGAACGAGCTGATGGCAGAGGACGTCTCTGATCTGCAGTAACTAAGGAGCCCAAGCCGATCCTCTGTGGCTGGGTCAGCTCCCCGTCCATCATTCCCATGGATCCTGTGCCCACAGTGTTCTGGGGACTGTCTTAAGTGCTCCATACATAAGCTGACCAGATCATCTACCCTCCAAATTGGGAAATGAGGCACCACTGATAATTATAGCAGGACTACAAGTGTAAACTCGGATTGTCCCGAGCAAGACGGGGCAGTGGTCACCCTCCTAAAGTGCAGCGTCTCATCTAATCCTACAGGGAGCAACAGTGCAGCTCAGTGGGAACAAGCCAGACTGCCTGGTCTAAAGCCCAGCCCTGCCACCTACCAGCTGTGTGAGTTACATAACCTCTCTGGGCCTCGGTTTCCTCATCAGCACAGTGGGACGAGGAAGCAGCAGCCTCACAGGGCTACTTGAAGATCACGCTAGTTAATATCTGCAAAGCCTTAATACAGGGTCTAGCATGTGGCAGATGCATTAACAGGTGTTCATTTAATAAAAAAGTCTGCTGCCATTCCCAGGGGAGCACCACAACACAAACCCTCATTGTTTTACAAATAAGGAAACTAAGGCACAGAAGGGTTAGTAACTTGTTAATTCGTGGCAGAACTGGGGTCAAACCAAAGACTCCGGCTGGGCCATGTCTTAACCACCTGCAATCCTGTCCACCCCCACCTCCACCCCCAATGGAGAGCACGGCACTTTCTCTCCCGATCTAGGAATTTAGGACACAAGTCAGTAAGAGGTGCAAGGAGGCCTGAATCCACATGTGGCACATGGCGCTGCCTCAGCTGGCCGTGGGCCCAAAGAGGTGGCTGACTCAGAGGAGGGGACCTGAGTCCCTAGGACGTGTGGCATTTGCAAAACCGAGAGGCACCAGCCCCACAGGAAGGGCATTGCTGCCTCTGTCACAAGCCAGAGTTCCCCTTTCCCCCTCCAGCCAAATTACTCGATCTCAGAAATTCCTTTGCAAGACAAGCCTGAAATGCAATCTCCAACCTCATCGGGGCCCAGTGGAATTTCACCAACACAAATTGCCGAGTTCTCCAGGAAAACGGAGGAAGCTTGCCTGAAGTTTCAGATTCTTGGTAGGTCTTAGAAAGCTCAGGCACTCAAGCAGCTCCTGGAAGAGGCAGGAAGTGGTTTTCCTTTGCTTATTTTCCGAAGGATAACCACCAGATTTGCTCATAAAAACTTCTGAACCAATTGGCAAAGGGCACCTGTGGAATCAAATGATTTCTCATCTCCTTAGGGTTTCCTTTTGCTAGTTCAATGTGTGGGGCTTCAAAGAAGCAGTGCTCAGGGCTGGACACAGTGCTTGGTGCACAGAAAGAGAAAGAGAGAATGTGAGAGGGAGGGAGGGAGGGCAGACAGGCATCTTGATGAGGAATCAAAAGTCACCAAAAGTTACACAGTTCAGCGAAAGCCCACGGCTCCTGGTGCAGTAGTGCTCAGACATACTGGCCGTCAGCTCTAACAGAGGTCAGGGGCTGGAGCTGCTGACACCCGGGGAGGGAGGGGCAGAGATACAGAGACAAGGAATGGCTGAAGATGGCTGAGTGCAAAGGGAAGATCGGGTGCCTCCCTCCAGGTGGGGTATGTTTTGGGGAAGGAAGAGAGGCTACCTCGGGGGGACAGCCAAGCAAGGTGCAGAGACAGGTAAAGGTGCCGGGGAACCCAGTGGCTGAGGGCCAAGGACACTGGGGTCGTGGCCCAGAAGTCTAGAGACTTTGATGAGGCCAAAATAGGAGAGTCCTGCCCAGGCTGACAAGCCCAGACTTGAATCTGAAAGCCACGGGCAACTGTAGGCCTTGGGCAGGGCTGGGAGCCGCTGACGGGTCAGATGCGGAGGCCCTGCAGGGTGGGGGTGGGTGGATGTGCTGGAAAGGAGGCGAGGGGCAACTGCCAGGAAGTGAAGGACCAGGAGGAGGAAATGTGAGTTTCCTGCCAGTAACTCATGGGAAGCCTCTGGACCCGTCACTTCTGCTCCCCGGGATGTGGCCCTGTCCCCAGCCCTGTCCCTGGCCTTATCCAGTGTGGATATTCCCAGATTCCTGGGGGTGGGGGACCGGGGTCCTGTGCCAGCCAGAAGGACAGATAGGAAGGAAGCCAAGTGGGGGCCTGGCAGAGGGAAGAGCCATGGGGCTCTGGGGGGCCACTTGGTTGGGGCTGCCTCCCACAGAGGCCACAAGCCAGGCAGAGGGTGAGCAAGGGCGGCCTGCGGTGGGTGAGTCCAAACCTGTAGAATCACTTCCCTCTCCAGCCAGGTGAGTGTGAGGAAACACAGAACAATCTAGAAGGGGCTCCAGGAAAGGAGCTGGAGAGGAGGGTGAGGCCTCGGACAGAGGTGCAGGATATGTGAGTGTGTCTGTGTGTGTGCAAGTGGTGTGTGCAAATATAAGCATGTTCTCCGGCACGTGTAAGGCTCGTGCACTCGTGACCTTGGGAACATGGTCCCGTAGGCACACTATGAGGTGTGCACACCATATGTACGCTCACTCACGTGGTGATGCTGGCTCAGGCCCACAAGCCTTCACAGGGAACAGCATCACGTTGGGGTTCAGAGCCCTGACGGGATCCAAGCTGGGACTGAATCTTGGACTGCCCTGGACTGCGTGTGACCTTGAGCAAGTGACCTGACTTTGCCATGCCTGTTTCCTCACCTGGAAGATGGAGTTAACAGGAGTCACTACCTCAGAGAGTTGTCAGGGGGATTAAATGATTTTGTCGTTGTAAAGCACTTAGACGGGTCCCAAGTAAACGCAACGTGTGTGTTAAAAAAATTAATACGTGTGAGGAGAGGGGTGGTCACACCGTTGGACATGGACACCTGTGTACATCAGAGAGGTGTGCACAATGGAAAATAAATAGGGGCAGGTGCACGGGGGCAAGGAAACACGGGCTGGATGTGCATGGACGTGCAAGAGTGAAGTGTGTTCAGCCATTCGCAAGCATGTGTCCTGTGTGTCACCACAGTGCCTGAGGGAGGAAGCGCGTGCGACTGCCCAAGATACACACTGCTGCTGGGCCAGCGGGGTGTGCAAAGACCCATGTGTGCACATGGGGGGTGTGCAGACACGTTCTGGGAGAACACACGTGCAGGGGAGGGACCCCCTGAGAGCAGCTCATTGTGAATGCAGGCCTAATTACCATGGTGGGAGAGGTGGCTCTGAGCTGCCTGGGCAATCAATGGCCAGAGGTCCAGGGATCCCCTCAGAGTTGCTGGGAGCCTTGGGCCGACTGCGCAGGGAAAGGTGGGGCACCCACAAGGCCAGGGACACAGGCCACATCTGACTCAACCCTGTGCCTCAGCAAGTATCACAGGAAGGACAGAGAGAGCGAGCGAGCGTGAGCAGGGGAACGACAGACACACGACAGTACACAGGACACCTGTGCCAGGGGTTCCATGTGTGTTACTTCCTTTAACCCTCCCGACAGCCCTGTGAGGAGCACCATCCCCACTTTTCCCAAAGGGAACAGAGAGGTTAAGTAATTTGCCTATGGACCCCCAGCTTGCCTTTGTCCGATTCTGTGCCTACCCTCCTAGCCACCAGGTACTCTGAGAATGAATGAATGAACAAACAAGCGCACACAGGAATGAATGAACAAAGAACAATAAAAAAGGAAAGGTGCCCAGAAAAGGAATGACACAAGGGAAGTGCTGGTGTAGTAGGCACAAGACACATTCCAGAAGCCTTGCGGGACAGGGCCCCCCTGCAGTGGTCCTGATACGGCCCAGGACTCAGCTGCACAGGCAGAAGGAGTCTTCTTCTCCATGGGCCCCGAGGCTGCCGCAGAAGGAGGCCGTCAGCATGTGGGTGGAGGCTTCCAGGCCGCCTCCACCAGCACCGAGTCAGTGTAGGCCTGGCAGCTTCACAGGGGGGCCTTCAGTATAAATTCTGAAAACTGGCATTCCACGCTCTACTCAGCTCCCATGGGATTTCAGATTAGCCAGATCCCCACTGCCAAGGCCTGGCCATTCTCAGAGCTAGCCTGCCGAGGCTGGGACGTTACATGGAGGATGAGTTATCACTGTGACTGACTTCTCAAAGCGGGCTGTGTCGTAAGGTCCTGTAGGGCTCAAGCCAATGACAGTGAGAGAAAGTCCCCTTGCCCCCAAAACCCTTCCAGAAGCTGCCAGCCAGGTTCAGGGCCTCTGGGGAAATGGGTCCTTGAGCCTCCAGTTTGCCACACCAGCAGTTCTGAGCTCCAGGCAGCCTTGGACCAGTGGCTCCACCTGGCCAAGCCCTGAGCTCTTCCTCCAGGATAGGGAGCCATCACCTACTAGGGGTGATGGGTGAGGAGGGCCCATACAAGGCTGAAAGCAAGTCTCATGAGACATGTAGCAGGTCCTCCCACAGGACAGCTATTCTTATCAATGGCAGCCATCAGAGGCCCAGAACTACCTGGGGAGGCAGAGCCCCAAGGGCAGATAGAGCTCCAAGGGCAGACAGAGCCCCAGGCTGCTGATCCTGAGAGGCTGCCCAGAGGGGCTGGGAGGGGCCTCAGCGTGGGCATTGTTGGTTCCCCTGCCCTGCACTCTGCCTAGGAGGCCCCGTGTCCTCTCCTCCCTCTACACAGAGACCCTCCCACAGCCCCAGACACCCCTTAAGGGGCCCAGCACCCAATGCTTCTCACCTGCCACTATGGGATGAGCAGGTGGCCCCACTGCCAGGCATGTGTGGGTGGTCCCCAGCAACTTCCAACTGGCGCTGGTTTCTCCCTCTTAAACCTGCCCTTTGCCCCCTTTCTCCCCCTATTCTGTTTAAAAGAATGTTCTTCTTAGGTTGATCATTGTAATTAGGAGGAGGCACAAGAGATGGAGTGTTGGTTTTCAATGTGTTCCCTGGGGTCCCTGAATGGGTTCCAGGGTCTCCGTGGGAGATGACCCCACCTCAATCTGGACAGCATGACTTTATGAACTTTCTCTTCATGATGGTGCTTAAGGAGAGTTGTGATACCAAAATCACTGAAAGCGTGTGCACGAAGGTTCACTCACCCACTGTAACATCACAAAACTCTTTCTCGCAGAAGCCCTGCCCACCTCTCCGCAGCTCTGGTCATCATCCCTGTACACACATTTTGTTTATCTGTTTTCTGTCCAATCCCCTCAAACAGAAAGGCCCATAAAGGCAGGGAGGTTGTTTGTTTTGTTCATGTCTATATCCTGAGCACAGCAGTAAACACAACAAATATTGATTTAATATTTATTTTTAATGAACTAAATGCAATAATTAATAATAATAACCACAGTCCTTACTATGGACTAGGCTGTTTATACGTGTTACAGGTGTTAACAACCACTGCTCAGCTCAACCCTTTAAGGTAGGTCCAGCTGTTATCCCCATTTTACAGATGAGACAACTGAGGAATAGCAGAGCTTACTACCCTGGATTTGCAGCATCTTCGAGGCCCTCGCCTTCAGTCACTGGCTTTCCTGTTCCCCAGGTGCCTGGTGCCTGTTCCCTTTGATCTCAACTCCCCTTTTCATCAGTCTGTTTCTGTTCCTGCAAATCTCAGGGCTGGGGAGGAATGGGGGGAGTGCAGTGCCAGGAGTTGAGGGGAGTTGGGGGGAGGGAGCACAGGCAGTTATCTTGCAAATGCCCACATTTATGAGATAAGGAGATTGAGGACTAAGAACTTCCTCTCTAGGAGGGGGAATAACGTGGAAACGAAACAGCCAACAATGAAGCCATCAAATGGAGTTAACCAACATTCCAAGGATGTATGCCTGCCACTGAGCACCAGGGAGGGCTTCCAGGAGGTGACAGGTCTCAAGGATGTCAGGTTGAAGCTGCGTCTCCTCCATCAGGGAGGGCTCTGTGTCAAGGCCTCCAAACAGCAGCAGCCAGCACTCTGGGGTTTCAGCCACTCCTCCCACAAAAATCAAAGCAAGAAGGGCCCAGGATATCTCAGATCAGGGGACATGCCTACCCACAGTCCAATAAGGAGGTCTGTGACTTTAATCAGCCCGTGGTCAGCAGCAGCGAGGAAGGCTCTGGACACAGCCTGGGAGCTGGGCAGAGGCAAGGCAGTAGGGGAGGAGAATGCAGCAAGCTTCCCCACCATCGTCCCCACAAGGACCGCACCCCAGCAGCCGAGCAGCCAGTCCCATCCTTCCCTGGACGCCAGGGCGGAAATCCGTAACTTCCCTCCTCGCGGGAAATGGAGCGGCAGCCAGGCTGGGTCGGTCTGTTGTTCCCCCACTCTTCGCACCCATGCCCAGCCCCCGCACGGAGCCTCACTCCTTTGCATCTGCTTGGCTCCCACCTACCAACCTGCCCAACCTTCCCAGGCACACCCATGGGGGCTCCGCCACCTCCCAGGCCAGGAAGTTCCACTCTCACCGTCAGTGTCCATTCCTCAGGAGACCTGGGTTATGGCAATAAAAATGAAGATAACGATGACAGCTGACACTGTGCCAGGCACTTCACACTTACCAATTCGCACAGTTCAAAACTCTGCCACACGGAGCATTAGTTACACCCGTGTACAGAAGAGGTGACAGGTTCAGAGACGGAACCTAACTTGCCCAAAGCCTCAGAGTGCCCAGGTGTGACTTAAGTTACCAGAACCAGGTGGATGTCGCACCCCTCCATCTCTGACACTAGCTCTATGATGCACGGCTGGTGTCAGTAAGGCTGATGGTGCCCATGGCCCAGGCTTCTGTAGGGGGTGAACAAGATAATGCAGGAAAGCGCCTGACATCTAGAGGCTCTGGACGAATGGCAGTTACTATTATTTATTCTTATGAAGAATATTCATGATGAAAATCAATTCTGTGCTGTTTGGGGAGACGTGTATCAGGCACCCAGAGGTACCTGGGCAGCATCAGGGTGTCACAGGAGCCCAGGATGCGGAACAGGACTGACGAGTTCGAATCCTGGCTCACCACTTTTTACTGTGTGGCCCTGGGCATCAGGGCAAGGTAAGGAGGGCAGCCCTGGGGTCACTCTGTGATCGCTAGGAACCGTGCAGGAAAACGTAAGCAGCATTTGGCACGAGGGGCCGCCCTGAACGCCAGTCCCGGGTAGGAACCAGCCAGCGCTCCTCTCTAACTGGCTCTTTTGATGTCGGCTTCCTGTGGGAAGTGTGTCCTGCTTCACTTCCTCCCCAAAGTGAAAGGAGGGCGGTCTGGTCTTCCCCTGGAAAGTTCCTAAGGAGGTCCAGCCCCCAACACAGCCCCAGGCTCCTCTCCCACCCTGTGTGTCCATGAAGGTCAATGCGGGAGACCTGCTGCCCCTCCACCTGCTCCGTTCTCAGCACACTTCTGGAGACACCCCTGGACAACTGGACCTGCTATGGGTGCCCTGGGCTGGGGACAGAGAGAGAAATGATGCCACAGTAGTGGGCAGGTGCACCCTGGAGCTGCAAGGCCGAGGTGGGAAGGGGCACAAAGTCGGTGCTGCTATGGGCTAGAGACCCAGGAAGAGGCAGCTCCAACAGCCTGATGTCAACCTAATCCTGCCCCTGCTTCCCCAGGTGCCGGGTTCAGTGGGTAAGGATGGTGCCTGGAGGCAGCTTCTGTAACACTCCTGACTCAGGTGGGCGTGGTTGTCACCTTTGAGTCTGGTAAACTGGCTCCCACCTCTCAGATCACATGCGGAATCAGAGCTCCACACACTCACATATTTTTTTAAAAAATTAATAATAACATAAACATAATAAATAAATAAAATAAACATAATAAATAAATCATCTTTACCAAGACTTCCTGAAAAGTACCAGTTCTTAGGCTGGGCCTGAAAATCAAACTAACCACCTGTGGGTCTGGTGGGGCCACGCTCAGCCTGGTCCTGTCACCTGTGTTGTGGGGCCCGAGCATCTGGGCTTCAGTTTCTTCACCTGTCAGCTCCACTCTTACAGACAGCATGAATGCCTTGTGCATTAAATTAAACCCTCAAAAAACAATCTGTTGTTGCCATTCTTACTGGTTTTATTACCTACTCACTGGACCTCAGTTTCCCGGTATGTGATGTGGGAACAATCAGAACTAATTTGACCTAATTAGCCAGTGGCTGGAGGGGTTACAAGAGGCGAGGCCCGCAGACAGGGCTCACACCACGCTGTCTGCAGTACTGCTGCCACCGTCATCATCACTGCAAGGAGGGCAGCCCCTCGGGTCACAGGGACTTTGTACCCTACGCCAGGCCGGCTCCCATGCTGTACACAGCAAACTCCACCCGATCCTCACGACCTGAGAAGCGGGCAATGCCACTCACATCTGCATTTGACAGAACGCACAACAGGTCAGAGAGAGACAGGTACCCACAGGTCTCCCAGCCCGCAGGGCGGCAGCCAGCAGTGCACCCAGGGCCCCAGCTCCTGCATCCACTCCTGACCACCGCCCCGCGGACCCCACACTCAAGCACTCACACTTCATCAGACTGGCTTCTGATGCTGCTGGGGCCCCCAGGGAGGACCTGGTGGGGTGGCTTTGTCACTCTGAAGCAGGTGTCCCTGTGTGCCAGGTGCTTCAGATGCTGTCACCCATCAGTGCCATCACCAGAGGCTGAATGGGGGTGACAGGGCTAGGATGAGGCAGCGCTGGGGTAGGAACCTGGCTCCCAGCTCCAAGTCACGGGGCTTAACTTCCCATTCAAGTTTCAAACTGACAACACGGATGCCACCTCCGCCCCTACCTTGCTCACCGTGGTCCCACCAGGCTGAGAAACCGCCCACCACAGAGAAAGCAACAATTTCATGTAAAGTAAGGATTTTTCTCCCCACTCGCCACCCCTCCCCCCATTTCATTCCCTCTCACTCTCTCCGTTTCCCTTTTTCTCTCTTCTTCATCCCACCCCTCACCTCTGCCTCTGTCTCTCTTATCCCCCAAGACCCCAGCTCCTCCCCTGGAACCCCTTCTGGCTTTGCCCCATCTCTTCCCACCCCCTGCAACACCATCTACCCTGTGCTCCTGCACGTCCTGCCTCCCTCTCAGCGCCTCTGCATCCTCACCCTTCCTGCTACTCAGGGGTCTATTTTTGCCTGTCTTCGTCTATGCCTCCCCCTCCCGGTGTTCTCCAAGGCCCTCCTTTCCCTCACTGGCTGTGCTGCACCCTCCCCAGGTGTCTCAGTGCCCAGATCTCCTCCCAAGATTCCCGTGGGAGCCCCCCTTGCTCCGCAGGAGGAGAGGAAGGGGGGTCCTGGTTGGAGGGGATGCAGTACCGCCATCACTGCTAACAGCGGTGCTGATGGCCGAGTGGCAAGGGGCAGAAGGAAGGGGGACATAGTGTGAGCTAGAGACACGAGGACAAGTGTCTCAAAGCTGACTGCTGACTGACAACACTCAACGCGACACCATTTTCAACCCATGAAGTTCATTTAAGAAAGAAAGAAAGAAAAAAACCCAGTGACACCCAGAGCGGACTCGGCTGTTTGAAAATGAGGACATTCGTGCTGTCAATGACGTTACAGATAGGCTTGCCTATTGGAAAGCAATAGAGCTTCATCGATATCAAAAGCCATCAAAATGTTCATATTCCTTTGACCAACTAATCTCCCTCCTGGGAATTTTTCCAAATAATTATTCATCATAAGAAAGAAGAAAAGCTACAAACACACAGATATTCACGGTGGCACACGCCAGTGGAAAAGAAAGGCCTGAAGTTACCTTAATATCCGACCAAAGGGAGACAATTTCACAAAACACAGTATAACGACTATCACGTAACCACTAAAAATAACGATCGTGAAGACTTCAGAAACGTCATCTCTGCTGGTGACGTGAGAGGGAAAAACGAAAGAGAACTTGGCGTGTTTGCCCTGTCACAACATAAAAATACACGCATATATGGACAAAAACCAAGGGGAATAATCAGAAAATCAATACAAGTGACTTGATGACCAAATCAATTCAGCTTCAGTTCAGACAGGGAAGGACGCCAAATAATCTGAATCTTTGCGGTTCTGAGTTCAGGACAGCAAGCAGTGCAAGTCCTGAAAATAACAGAATTTATCAGAAAACACATCCCAATGTGTTCAGCTGGTGTGTGTCTGCGTAGGACAGGACATCTGTGGTTGTGGTAAGGTGGCAGAAAGTAAAGGATCTTTCTTTTCTTTTTAAACTCTCTTTAACGTTGCTTTGATACTGTTTTCCCAATTAAATAAAGGAAAAATCAGGATTCTTATGTACTGGGCTTTAGAGCAGACAAAGGGCTTTCCTGTCTATAATCTTACTTGAGCCTCACAAAAGCTCTGGAAGGGACGCAGGGCAGGGAGTTGCTGACCCTGTTTTTACCAAGATGAAAGCTAGGAATAAGAAATGGAGTGACTTCCTCAGCATCACACATCCACGTGCTGGCAGAGATGGGACTCAGACTGGGGCCACCAGGAGGGAAGCGCCAAGCGCCACACCAGGCCTCTCGGCCTGTCCTCGCTGGGCTCTCAGACACCAGAGCTCCAATCCCCGGATGTCTCTAGCCTTGTGTCGCACCGCGTGATGCCGCTCTGGGCCATAGCACATACTAACCCCCAGGCTGCCAGCCCCCATCTGCAGATGAGTGAACACCACACGTCACACATGGCTCAGGGCCCCGTGCCCTCTCTGTTTCCCTGCTTGCTCCCCAGAGACCAAACGGGCAGCAGACCAAAGGCTGGCACTGAGAAGGTATCATGAATCCTGCTGGCCAGAAACATGACAAATTGTCTTGCTGCAGCGGGAACAGCAGATTTCAGTACATCCGCTGGATTCCAGAACCGCTGGAGGAGGCCAAAGCCAAATTCCTAGCGCTGGATGGCTGGGGAAGTTCCCCAGGTCTCTCGCTCCCCACTGACTCCTCCTGCTAGGGGGACCCACAGAGCCAGGACCAGGACCTCGGAAACTGGCATTTGCAGCAACCTCCCCTGTGCTGGGCCCTTCACCCGCATCATTGCTCTGCTCCTGCTCCACCCTGAGCCAGGCTTGGCGGTGCCACTGCACAGAGGACAAGGGCTCCAAAATCCAGATGTGAAAGCCAAGGCCACCCCAGGGGCTGGGTCCTGGGAGCACAGCAGCTGTGTGGGTTGGTTTGGTGATAAAGCTGTCCCAAAGGGCTTCCAGACCTCTGGATACAGTGGCACTCTTGGAACAAGGGACCCACAAATGAGCCTGCAACTGCTAGTCTCTCACCTAGGTTGCTGCATCCAAATAGTGCACCTCATTACAGAGAAGAAGCAAGCCATCACCCTCCTGGAGGTCTGGAAGCCCATTCTCTGCCTCAGAGACCCTAAGCCTCTGCAGGTAAGGTCCACCTTACAGGAAACAAGCACCACCTCCCTTCCTCACCCGGCTAACTCCAGCTCCACCCCCGGGGTGTCCACTTAGATGCCACCTCCTCCAGGAAGCCTCCCCTGACCCCTCAAGTCAGCCTCTGAGAGCCCCAGCAGCATCTGCATGGGCCTTGCTCTTGGTTGCATCTCCCGTACCTGAGAGTGAGACCAGAACACAGCAGACACTCCATAAGCTGAAAAATGAGTGAATGACGAATGAATGAAGAGAATGAATGAAAGCAAAAGTGGGAACAGAGCGGGTGAAAAAACTGAAAGAATGAAGCGTGAAAGAAACATGCAAGAACAACTGAGGGGCCGTCTGTCTCTTGCAGTGACTGCCCAGGAGTCAAAAGCAAGTGTCGGATGATGGCAGGAGACATCTGACACCGTCCCGCCAAGATGTCACTGGGTCACGAGACAAGAGTGAGTTGGGCCCCGGGGTGAGTTCCTGGGTGGGGTTTGGAGGTGCTATTTGGAAGTTCCAGGAGCCATGCTGGGGCCTGGGGTCAAGCGAGGGAAGCTGGTGACCCCCAGAGAGCCAGTGAGCCCACCGAGTGGGGAAAGGGAAAGGACTGGCATGTCACCCTGACAGCAGTCCCAGGAGACCGGCGTTTCCCCACTGTGCTCCTGGGGAGAACCAGACACACAATCAAGCTCGTCAGACAACGACTACAGTAGTAACTGCTGACGCAGTCGGCCCGCTGCACTCCAGGCCCCCTCGAAGCACTTGACAGTATTACCTCACTTAATCCTCACAACAGCCCTGTGAGGTAGATAGTACTAGCTCTACTTTAGAGGTGGGGAAACTGGAGCACAGAGACTCTCAGCAGGTAGCCTGAGGTCACACAGCTACTGAGTAGAGGAAAAAGAATTTAAAACCCATGCAGACTGGCTCTGGAACCTGAACTCTTCTTAACCACTATGGTTAATGTCTCCCAGCTCTAGTGTGCTTTGGTCATGTAAATAACAACAATAATAATAACTTCTCAGCTTTAATATGTAAAAGTCATTCAGCCAACAATGGCAGATAAATAAAGAGTACATAACAGTGGCCCCTCCAGAATTTATATAGAAGAGGAGCTGAAGACAGTAATTCGGTAAGACAAATGGTATCAGGAGATCGTCTAACAGCAGTTTGCAAAGCTAGCACATTCTTTTCTCTAGACTGTATGTCAATGGGGCATGGCTTAGCCCCCCACAACCTACTGTTTGGTACCATAACTTTGGAGCCACCAGGCAAATCTCTTCAGATAGATTTTCTCCTTTGAAGGTGCTGCAAGGATGCGCCCAGTTTGCAAATAAAGCAAGCTGAGACTCAGAGAGGTTAAATGACTTGCCCAAGGTCACACAGCTAGGAAGTAACACTTGAACTGAGACTCTCTGACCCCCAAGCCTGGACCCTGGCCCTCTGGCTCTGGCTTCCTTCGCTTCAGAGGGGAGGAGCTACCCGGAAGCCAAGAGGGACCAGCCTTCCTGGCCTGCCCCTTCCCGCCAAGTCACCCCCTCAGCCTGCCACAGGACCCGGAACCCCATCACTTCAAAGTGATTCACCCTGGAGGGCTGTGTGGTTTGGTCTGGGCCTTGGGGAGTGGAGGAGTCAGAGCCATGCTCACCCCTGACCACCCAGGTTTGAACCGGGTTCCCCAGGCCCTCAGGAATCCAGGTGCAGCCCTCAATGACCACCTGGCAGGAGCAGCCCTCCCCGGCAGAATGCAGCTGTCTCTCAGGAAGTTGGGTTGGGGCTCCTGGGCACAGATGCTGGGGCTGTGGAGGGGTGCCCCAAGTCACCCCCATGCCTGGGTGCTCAGCCAGCCTTGCCTCCTGTTCCCAGCAGGGCCTGGTCACCCTCCCCAGACCCCCCACGGGCTGGAGGCCACCCCCTCTACCCCTGCCCCACCAGCCCAGCAGGCATCCTCCTCTGCTTCTCCTGGTGTCCAGAGAAACGGGCGCTGCTTCAGCTGCCCCCAACCCGAGTCCTACGCTCCCTCCAGAACATTTCCCTTGTCCTGCTCAACGCCCCCAACGTGGTCATCTCCTGCCTTGTGCGCGGGAACCCCAGGAGGCTGGGGGACGACTGGAATGTGCGATGCCTGAGGTCACAGCCCGAGTTTGATTTGAGTTGGGTTGAGATGAGGGGAAAAAGGCCAAGAACAACTCGCTCATTTACTTCATTTCCAGACTTGGCGGCTGCCGGGGCTGGGCTTCCAAACCAAGCTGGCTTTGGCCAGGACATCTGCAGCAGTGCCGGCCACAAGGCACATCTGGATTCGCTTAGGGAGTTAAGAGCTATAAAGTTCTCTTAAGAAATTAGGTTCTGGGGAGTCTGGGGCTCTCTGGGGATGAGGTGAGGGACCCCCTTGGGCTAAGTGCACCTGGACACCATCTAACTAGGGATGGTGGACCTCCAGGTGTGGCTGGAGTCCCAGTGTGCACTCACTGGCAAAATGACCCCACCCCAGTCCTTCCTGCTGTGTGGCCTCAGGTGCCTCTCCTGACCTCTCTGGGCTGCTAGGCGAATCACCTCACCTCTCCTGGAGGAGAATGAACTCTGGGAAAAACCCAAAGTACCATTTCCTAATTTGCCACCGTGTTTTGGGGCCAGGCAAGTGTCGGCCCACAGATGAGGTGAATGAGTGAAGGGACCCAAAGGTGAACAACGGAGCCTCGGTTTCCTCGTCTGTCAAGTCAGATGACAATCTCTACCCCCAGGGCTGTTCAGAGGACTAGTGGGTAGAACAGATGGAAGACCTCGCAGAGTGAGAACTTGGCCCTTAAATTTTAAGCCCGTCAGCTCCAGACCTCACAGTCTGAGTCTGGGGAAGCTGAAATCCCTGAGAAAAACTAAGCGATACAACAGCCTCGTTTCGGCCTGGAACCCACTCAGGCGAAGTCTGACACACACATTCACTCTGACCAGGCAGGTGATCAGCATGCAAGCCAACATGCAGAGAACACAGGGTGACAGCCTTGAGCATGGCCTTGGCTGAGCCCCCCTCGGCCTGCCAGGCACAGAGCCAGGCCCATGCCCAGCACCTCACCTCCCGGCAGCAGATCTGGGAGCTCAGGGTCAGAAGCTCCGTGACACAGGCTCAGGGCAGCGGGGTGACTCAGGGGAGGAAGTGGCCAGGTCCACACAGACCCCAGGATTCCCACCCCTACAGGGTGGCCTGAGCAGGCCCAGCAATGTCGTTCATCAGTGATACCACCTCAGACAACTCCTCCTGCCTCTACTTCCCCACTCGCACTGGGGGGGAATGGGGGTTCCTATGATTTCACCAGGTCGTTTCTTAATCTGTGTAAAATGGCACCCACGTGACTAAACAATATTGAAAACTCTCAAAAATGTTCAGCGTATTTTAAGTCCTCAGCAAATGTTAGCTCTTATTATTTCCACTGTCTGTCTAAACCGACTGCTAAATAAATAATCCATCATGTCCAGAAGGATGACAAGAGACTGCGGTTGCAAATGACCTGGAATCTTCTAAGCCAGAGATTCCCACTATGGATGCACATTAAAACCACCTAAGGAGTGTTCACAAACAATGGTGTCCAGCAGTAATCAACTGCACTCTGTGGGCACAATTAATTGGCATCTCTGTGAACAAGAATCATTTACATTATTATCAGCTGTCTACAATGGAGTTGTAAAATAGCTTGAAGACAATGAAAGTCAGAAAATAGCTCAGATGAGTGAGTGAGACAAGACACCCAGGAATCTCTCTCCACCCATTTCAAAGTCATTTACAATATTTCTTGACAGACGTGATCTCACAAAAAAGATGGATGAAGAACGTACTATAGTAGGAAAATTTAGAAACAATTCAAGTGTCTGTCATAGGAAACAATTCTGGTATATACAGGCAACAGACTACTCTGCAGCTATTAAAACAGATGATGTCACAATAAAGACCGAAGCCTGGGCCCCACTGCACGCTGGATGAATCTCAGCCTCTGGGGGTGGGGCCTGGGCATCAGCACTGTCTCCTAAACTCCCAGGGGTTCTGAGTCTGGGGATGGAAGGCCAGGATGGAAGCTGCTGCCTCGGACAGAAGAGGGAGGTCTTCAGGGGCTTCCTGTAGGCAGGAGGAGAAGGAAGAGGGTGTACCTGAGCAGACGGCATTCCCAGGAGGGGACAGAAGAATAAGGATGCCGACAGTCAACAGAAGGCAGCCCGATGGCTAAGGAGCGGAGGGAGGCTTAGTTCCGCACTTGTTCCAGAGGCCACCCAGCAACTTCAGCCTATCCAGAGCCTCCGAGTACTGGTTCTGCCCAAAATTTCCGTCACTTTAATGGTCCGCCAAAGTCTGATCGATGGTTCTTAACTCACCAGTCTGTGTACAAAACCCACAGGGTCGCCCCTGCCTCACCTAAAGCCCCATCTGGACCCAGGGGAAGGTTGATGATTTTCACTGTGAAGGTTTCTATAAGCAAGTGAGCTGTCTTCACTAGAGTCAAGGTGGACTTGCAGGCCCTTAGGGAGGTAGGCAGCCATGACAATGCCTCTCCCCAAACCCTGGCCCCAGGAGGTCCTGCTGAGCACTGCTGGGCAGTTTCTGCTTCTGCACCTCCCAGAACTTTCCTCCAGGCTGGCAAGTGCAACTCCAGTGCTGCCGGGGCATTTCACCAAAACCAACTGCCAGAAGGAAGACAGAACTGCAAAGGTCCATGGGGAAAGGATGGCTTCCACCAGATGGGCCTCCCAGCTGACCTGGGGCGATGTGCGGAGAAGGATGAAGTCGGAACAAGAGTGAAATTATTGTGACTTGTTTTCTTGCTTTCTGTAAACTACACAGAAGAGGACAGAAAAGGTGCCTGTTTTGTTCACCACCAAATCTCATGTCTAGGAGAAAACCCTGCAAGTAGTAGGTATTCAACCAATATTAACTAAATCAGTCAAGTTAAAATGATTAAATATAGGATTGAGCTAAACCAGACGCTACCTTCTCAAGATTCCTGTGGAAGTCAAACATGTGAGGAAAAACATAATGGGTGGGAAATATGAAATGCAGGCAATTCTTTCTTCAACCTTAATTTCTGTTCTTTGATTTGGATAAAGATCACCAATATTTGCCCGGAGAGATAATGTACTGCAGGAGAGACTGTGAAATTCTAGAAGCAGAGTTTGTAAACCATCATGTTGTATAATAGCAAAAGCCATATCTGATCGGTGGTGAAGCTGCAGGAGGGGATGGCCGAGTGAAGTCCCCAGACTGCACCGCAGGTGAGGCTAGGTCCTGGGCTCAATGCAGCAAGGTCTTGATGAGCCTGCTGTTCCCACAAAACAGAGTGGGCAGTGGAGGAAGGAAGGGAGAGGGGCAGCAGCAGGGAGGCAGGGAGGGAGGCATCTAGGCCTTTTAGAGCTGCTGTCTTCTTCAATGTCTGCTCTAGCACAGCTCTCTTCTCCCTCAGAGTCAAAGTTCCCACTAGGCCCTACACCATCTGGGACTGCACTGACTCACTAACTTCAACTCTTACCACCCTCCTCAAGTTGACTCGCTCTACCTCGACCACATTCACCTCCCTGCATTACTAGGAAATATTCAGCTCCTACCCCAGGGCCTTTGCACACACTGACATAACTGCATGGCTTGCTCCCTTACTTCCTTCAGATCTCTGCTCAAATGTCACCTTCTCATCCAGCTCTTCCTTGCCTGCCTTATTTAAAGTGTCACCACACACAGCCACCGTGACCCTCCCTACTCATACCAGCATTCCTGTCCTCCTTACCCTGCTGTATTTTTCTCCACAGCATTTATCAGCAGTTGACAAGATTCTCTATTTTCTGTTATTTTTCATCTTCCCACAGTGGCCCAGGGGCTCAGAGAGGGCCGGGACCTTGTCTGCTCTGTTCTGTGCCTTGAATGGTGCCTGGCACACAGTGGGTGCTCCAGGACCACCTGCTGAATGAAGGAGCACACGAGCCTGCTCCCCACAAGCATGTCCGATGATTTGCCTCACCTGGTCCCTCCTGACAAGTGACCCTGTGAGACAGGTACCATCTCACACCATTTCACAGAAGAATGGGCTCACCTTAGACTGTGGTGGAGCCTGGATCCACCCAGCTCTGGGGATTCCAAAGCCCAAGTGGGTCACTTTCCACCGAAGTGAGTGATGCAGCATATGGGGCCTGCCTGACCCCATCGCGCCAAACACCCTCTTGTCTCAGGGATCACTGGCACCTGCAAGACGCTGATGCTCCCAGTGTCTCCCTGCCTGAAGGCTGTGGGAGGGAAGCTCCTGTGTGGGGGTGAGGCAGGGGCTTCTCCACCAGGCTTTGCCCTCTTGAGACCCAGGGGTCCTCAAAGTCTGAGACAGAAGTAAAGATGCTCTCTCCAGAAGCCACTTAGCAGGTGTCCAAAGCACAGTCTGTACCATGGTTCTTGAGGCCCTCCTGCTCCCAGTCCTCACTCCAGACACCCAGACGCCCAGCAGCCTCTCCAGCTGCCATCCTTTCTCTGACCTCCAGGGCCTAGGCTAGGCCCGCTCTTCCCTGCCATGGAAGTAGCAAGAATGGCCCCCAAGGATGTCCCTGTCCTAATCCCTGGGGCCTGTGAATACGTTACTTTACATGGTAAATGGGGCTTTGCAGATGCGGTGAGGCCAAGGATCTTGGGATGGGGTGACTGTCCTGCATTACTTGGGTGCCCCCAATATCATCACAAGGGTGCTTCCAAGAGGGAAGCAGGAGAGGCAGAGACAGAGGAGATGTGACAATAGAAGTAGAGGCCAGAGTGATGTCGCCATGAACCAGAAAATTCCAGCAGCCCGTAGAAACTGGAAACAGCAAGAAACAGATTCTTTCCTAAAGCTTCTAAAATGAACACAACACCTTGATTTTGGCCCCTTGAGACCCATTTTTGGACTTCCAAACTCTGTAAGTGAAAAAAGGTAAATGTGTTTCGTTTTAAGCCACCAAGTTTGTGGTAATTTGTTAACGCCACTGTAGGAAACTGACGCACCCCCTTCACCCTCAGTTCAAGGGGGGCCTGCCCTGACCCCGTGTGGTCTGATCCCACGCAGATGCTCCTGGGACTTCCTCTTTCACAATTATCCATCAGCGGTTAGGAGCTTCAACTGTGAAGCCAGGCAGCCCCGTTCAACTTCAGCCTCCACCTCTTATAAGCTGTGCAACCTTAGAAATGTTTCCCAACCTCTCTGTGCCCCCTTCTCCTCATCTCTTACACAGGGCCACCCCAAGGGTGTATCTCCTACAACTGCCATGAGGCCGGACAAGAGAACCCATGCAGAGAAAGGGCCTGGCCCACTCAAATGAGGGTATGCCACTGCGATGCGTATCCTGCGTAAGGCATCCGGCCTGTGGAGAACAGAGACTGCAGCCAGCTCGTCTACCACATACCCCTAGAGTCCCTGACAGTGCATAGCTTTCAGGTCTGAGTACTATTTGTTGAATGAATGAATGAATGAATGAGTGAATGAACAAGTGTGGCCCACAGCATCAAAAGATTGCAAACACAAACCATGTGACATGATGCTCCTGAGGGAAGTCAAGCCAGGCCCTGAAGGTCATATGGCTTCTGCTGGGTCAACACTGGTGGCCCCCAAAATATTTCAAGCTGGGCAGAAGGAGCACCAGCCTTTCCCATGAAAATGCCATGTCCAGCTTCAAGCTGGGCCTCAGACTGTCATCGCACTGGCCAACCTTCCCTCTCCCTACTGCTTTGGGTGGTCCCCCATCGCGATGGCTGCATGACAGCTGATGGGGCCCCCCCGTCTCTTCCCAGTAGTATCTGAGCAAATCGCATCCCCTGGAGTGCCAGCTCGTGGGGTAAGATGTCATTATGGTGGTCCCCCTGCATGGGGCTCCTCTCGGGGTAAAACAAGAAGGCAAATGAAGCCTGGCATATAGTCAGCACTCCATAAATGCCACTGAGAGTTTTTAGTTATTTTACCTCGTAGCACACATCTGCATATACTGTAGGTCCCCCTTTCAAACTCACATACAGTAGAAATAAGGCGAGGGAAAGGCAGCAGAAAGGGTCAGGTCGCGGCTCTGGACTCAGACCAAGATTTGAAGCTGTGTGAGCCTGGGTAAGTTGTTTAACCTCTCTGAACCTATTTCCTTATCTGTAAAACGGAGATCACACGTAGACCCAAAGGAATGCTACAACACAATGAAATAATGCACATCAGTCATTCTCACATTGGAATCACTTCAGGGGCTGTTAAGAAAAGGCTCGTGCCCAGCCTCCCTCTTCCCCTTCCTGGACCAATGCACTCAGCATCTCCAGGGTATGAAGATCACCTGGGCGTTTCGACAGTATGACCAGGGCAGAGAAACACGAATGGTTACATGGACCTGGCCCAGAGTAAATGCTCAGGAAATTCAAGCTTTCATCACTATTTTATCCACTGGAAAGGAGTTTCCTCCATTCATTCAATATAACATTCACAGAGTGCCCAGTGCACACCTAGTACAGGCAAATTCACAGGTCCAAAACCACATACTGGTTTGCCAAGGGCTGGGGGGAGGGAGAGTAACTGTTCATGGGTACAGGGTTTCTTTTTGGGGTGATGAAATATTTTGGAACTAGATAGAAGTGGTGATTGCACAACATTGTGAATGTACTAAATGCCATTTAATTGTTTACTTTAAAATGGTTGACTTTATGTTATGTGAATCTCACCTCAATACGGAAAAAGAAAACATAATCCAGACACAAAAGGACAAATACTTATGACTCCATTTTTATGAGGTACCTAGAACAGTCAAATGTAGATTAGACACAGAAAGTAGAATGATGACTGCCAGGGATGGGAGTGAGGGGGCTGGGGGAGGGCAGAACAAGGAGTTAGTGTTTAATGGGTGCAGAGTTTCAGTTTGGGAAGAAAGTTCATGAGATGGATGGCACTGATGGCTGCACAAGTGAATGTACTTAGGACTGCACGCTTAAAAATGGTTACAATGGTAAAATTATAAGCGTATTTTACCACAATAAAAAAAAGTCACATGCTGACGATCCGAGACAATGCTGCCACAATTAATGGAGTTGCTGGGCCCATTGGACCGTGTCCCCAGCAGACCCCTCACTTCTGTGGGGGATGACCTCTTCTTAGTTCTTCCAGGCCAGCAAACTCGAGGAACCAAACGCCCTCTTTACAAACAGGATGGAGACTGTGCATTTGTTTTCTCTATGGGGCAAGGCCAGATTAAGTAAAGAAAACAGAGGATCCCTCCCCTCCCCCCAGGAAAAACTCTGCCGGGTCAATAGCAGAACTAAAAGGGCTGGTGCTCACTTTCACTTCCCGCGCCTGATTCCCCGGGCGTCCTGGTGTCCAGCAAAGCCCAGACGTGGGGGCAGGTGCCGCCCTCTTAGCCGGCTCCGGAGGGCTGGGCTGCACCGCGCCCCGGTAAACAAGATACAGCCACGCTGGCTCCAGGAGGCAATTTCTGCAGCTCTGGGTTTCCTCGCTGGGAGGTGAAGGACCCACAGGAGGGGAGCAGCGTGGCTGAGAGGGACCTGAATCTCAAAGCCCTGGGCCCCTGTCACCTGCACTGCACACCTCTGGGCATGGCACTTCCCTGCCTGGCCCTCAGTGTCCTCACCTGCAGAATGAGAGCCTGGATCATGCAGGAGAGGCCGATGGGTTTCACTCAACAGGGAGGCTCTGAGAGGGTCCTCAGGTGGGATCTGGGTTCAGCAGGGCACCAGGATGCACCAGTGATGACCACCATCGGTGGGAGGAGGGGAGGGAGGTGGCCACACATAGTCCATGCATTTGCCATTCCTAGATGAGATCGCCTAGAGAGCGATTCCTTGATGGGGAACCTTCCTTCCAGATCTGGAACATGCTCAGCGGCCTCCCTGACTAGCACACATGTCCATTCAACTTCTGTCCGCACACTTCCTCTCTGAGAACTCACCTCCTCCTCTGGTGACACTCCTCCACATATGGGAGGCAAAAATCTCTGTCCTCAACATTTCTCAGGGACCATAGTTCCAAACTCTGGTACTATAAAGAATAAGATGGTTCTTTGTTCTACTTGACACACTTGATGAAGAAAACTTATTCCTTATCCTGGCTCCTGCTTGAAGACTTAGTTCCCTCCACTGCTATGAGCAGGTTCCCCAAGCAGGCCTATTCTAGAAACATGAGGGTATGTCTGTGCCCTGCTCATAGTGTGTCTCCCTGAAAACATCTGCTAGACTCCTTTGCAGCTAGAAATTACTGTGTGACTCAGTCTGGTCAGTAAAATGAAAGCAGAAGTCTCCTTAAAAGAGCATAAGTCCTTTTCCACTCTCTCACCCACTCCCATTTCATGCTATTACTGCTAAGTGGAATGTAGACGTGATGGCAGGAACTTCAGCAGCTATCTGGACCATGAGGCAAGGTGCTAAGAACAGTAAAGCAGCAAAATAGAAGCGGTTTGGATCCATGAAGAGCACAGACCAACCATACTAGTCTTAACATGATAAACCATACTTTTATACTTTTATACAAGTGAAAAACCAAATTTCTGTTGAGTTTAAGCTGCTGGAGTACCTTACTATTTTATGAAGCCTGAATCTAAATGCAGGATAAATCATGTCTTACTGCAGATGATGAAAGAGTCCGGCTGACTTCACACAAGACAAAGCACCCTGCCGTCGTCAGTGGGAAGGGAGCCCAGTCACTAGGCCCTGGTGATTTCAACATACAGTCCATACCATGCCCTAATATCTGCCCATTAAGAATTCAAGGCCAACATTTCCAAGGTTGATGTGTTTATGCCAAATTAGTGGATGGACTGGTTTTACCAGTGGATGATAATACAATGAGCCACCGTTTATCAAGCACCTACTATATGCCCCGGGTGGTCAGCTCACTCTGCATAAATTATCTCAGCCCCACAAGATGGAAAACAGCCCTATTACAGATGAAGTCCAAAGACACCCAGCATGTCGGGGCTAAACCCGAGGACCCAACCCTCCATCTGGGGTTCTTTCCATCACTCTTCACTGCCTCCTGAAGATTTTCAGGAGGCCCAATGGGCTGAACTGGGCTGCTCCTGGCAAGTGAGGACATGAGGAAGGGAGGGGTGGGAAGAGGATGAGAAGGAGAGGATGGGGGAAGTGGGAGAAACTCTTCACCCCTGCAAAGGGGGATGTTTACAAGGAGTTGAGGCTATGAGAAAGGCAAGGGCTGAAATCAAGAGAGGGGCACACATGGGAGGGAGCATCAGGAGTTGCAGCTGGAAGGGCTTATTTCTTACACTGGATGGTTATATTGACATATTACTTTACACACTGCTTTGGATGGCTGAAACTGGTGAGCACTATCAAAGGAAGGGAGAATGTACGGTTTATTATATGCCAATTACACCCCAATAAAGAGGGTTTTTTTAAACGTACCGGGGGGGTGGGGTGGGAAAGAGGGAGGGAAGGGTTAAGGCCTCCGAACACAGTGGCTTCTCATCGCGACGCAGGCTCCTCTCTGCACAGGGAAGGCCAGCCATGCTGACCACAGCAGCTCCATCCACGAAGCCACAGGCCCTCTGTGAAAAGGGCCACTTCACCTCCACATTGCTGAAGCCTCCTTAGGTGAAATGACGTCTCAAAGCTTCCAGAATGAGTCACCCTCCAGCCTGGCCACCCCAGAACCACGTTCCGCCCACCAGCAGTTTTGACAAAGACAAACAGTGGCTGTCCACCTCTCTCTCCCCCAACGGAGGGACACAGGGTAGCCACGCTGGCAGGGCCTCAGGACAGACACCGTCCTGGGCTTGCTCCCCAGCACTGAGGTAGGCAGTGGCAGGAAAGGCCGGAGGGGAGAGGGGGAGTCCACAAGGAGGGTGCCTCCAGCATGGCCCCTAGGCAGCTCCTCCAGTAGGTGGACCACAGATTATCTGCCACCCACCGGGCTCCCTCTCCAGGAAGCATGGCTGACACAGGGCAGAAGACTAGGGTCCCCTTTCCCTGTGATCTGATTCAGTTCACCCTGGAGATCCTCCTGTGGCACCTCCCACTGGAGGTCTGGGCTGAAACCTGGGAGTCTGCACAAATCCCAACTCAGAGCAGCAGAGGTGAGGGTCTACCCGGCCCAGGTGGGCCCTGAGAGTGCGAGCTCAGGGGAGGAGAAATAAATCAGTGATAAATGACTCAGTGCAAAGATCAGCAGCCTTTCTCCTGTCACCCACCTCGACAGCTCCAAGCTCAAGAGGGTACAAAGTCCTACGCCCTCAGGCCCAGACCTGGGCAGGTAATGAACCTGAGTACAGTGGGTGGGGAGAGGCTGGGGTGGGTGGAGAGCATGTGCCCAGCTCAAAGGGGGCAGCCACCACCAGCTCCAGCCCACGGCTGCCACGCAGGAATGTGGGCACAGCCAGGAGCAGCCTGGTTCACGGCCTGCCTCAGTCTCCCCAGCTGTACAATGGAGCTAATGACAAAGACACCTGCAGCACAGCAGTGTCCACAGGGTCAGAGGAGCAAAGAGACACATGTTTAGAACAGCACCAGGCACGTAGTAAGCAACGCAGAAGTGTCTGCTTTTGTTGTTATTATTAGAAAATGGAAATCCGGATTTTTTTTTAGGGGAACTCTCCCGATTTTTAAATATGGACAACTTACTGAAGCTTTTTTTTTTTCCCCCAAAACACTGTGTGGGCCAAACAAAACAGACTGGCAGACTGGACCTGGCCCACGGAACTCGGCTCCTAACCCCTGCTCAGCGTGCGTCCTGCTCCCCTCCAAGAAGGCAGGTCCCGCAGGCGTCGCAAACCGCCAGCCGGGACTTAAGATCACCCCACTTCCAGCACCAGCTTCCAGCCCATGAACCTCTTAATGGGAAATAAATGTTTAGATCAACCCCCACCCGACTCCCACACCAAAAGGACAGAAACTACTAATTCCTACCCACCACATCCAAGTCACCAGTTTTACTTCATAGGAAAGGGGAAAAAAAAAGACCTATTGAAAAAAGAAGAAGAAAGAAAAAAAGAAAACAACAAAGACCAACTGGGAAACGCACTGCTGTTGACTCGGGCGAAAGCCGCGCCGTCAAAGAGGAGAGCAGCTCGGCTCTGGGCCCGTCCCAGACATGAAAATTACAGAGCAGCCTCGCAGACATACCCCTGCCCTGTGTCATTCACTCAGGAGGAATGTAACCAAACGCCTGCCCCTGGGACAAACAAGGAGCAGAGCTGACCTCAGAGAAGGACGTGGGGGCAGGGGCCCAGGCAGAGCTGCCGGGGGTTAAGGCTCCCACGCTCACGCCCACTATACCGGATCAGGACGATGAGGATGATCAGGACGTGGGAGGAGACCGGATGCAAGCCTGGTCCCCGGACACAAGGGGAATGGTGTGAGGACCATCAGGATGAGCAGTTCAAAAGGCCCTGGGCACCCGCTGGGCTACTGCTGTGTGGCTGAACCTGTGGGAAGCCCAAAGGAGCAGGAGCAGAACAGGACACACCATCTGCCCTTGACCCCTCTCTCACCAACGTTTGTAAAAGGCCAACAACAGATCCAGTCCTGCCCCGCCTCCCAAGGCACTGGGAATAAAATCCAAGCTCCTTGCTGAGGCCACCATGGCAATCGTGATCAGCCCCTACCTGCCCATCCTTCCACCTCAGGGCCTTTGCACGTGCTGTACCCACCCCTGAAACTGTCCTCCCCAGACCCACCCAAGGTGGGCTCCACCATCAGTGCCGCCTCCTCGGAGATGCCCTCCTTGACTGTGCTGTCTAAAGCATGCCTCTACCCCAACCCTCTCTGCCTGTCCCCCTGTCCCCTAGCACCTGCCACCTCTGAAGGGACCCTGGAGATTGCTGATTTCTTTGTTTGCTCTCAGCCCCGTGTCCGTGAACTCTAAGTTTCCTGAGAACAGAGGCTATGTCAGACACCCTAGAACAGTGCTCGGCACAGGGCTGTCGTTCACAGGGCTGAGTGGGCGGTGGAGTTCACTATCTCCCCGTAACCAGGAGAACCACAGGCCGGATGGGCCGAATCCTCCACCCTGGGGCAAACTGGGGGCCGTGGGAACACCCAAGAGGGCCGGCCAAGGAGACAAGACGCCAGAAATAACACTGGACACAAGAACAGCTCATCACAACTGAGCACCTTGCAGGTCCTGGGCCTTGTCCAGGCTTGTTTTATGAATTATTTCACTGCATCCTGACCACATCATAAATATTACTACTGATCTTAGCTAGAGATGAGGACACTAAGGCACAGGTTACACAACTTGCCCCGAGGCACACAGACACTTAGTAAGTTCAAATACAAGGAGTGAAACCCCAGAAAGCCTTTGAAGATGTACTTACATGTAGATGTGTACGTGTGTGTACACAGTGCTGTGTGCATGTGTCCATTTCTGTGGACGCCCACAAGTCCTGTGTATGTAAATGTGTATGTGCGTACATATATGATTATCAGTCAGTACCTTCCCCTTTCCTCCTAGAGAAAAGGCTTCCTTTTATACTGATCTTAGGATTCCCAAGGCCACAACCAAGAAATGACACGAGGAAGTCAGGAACTGTGTTTACTCACAAAGTCTAAACTTTGTGAAACCAATGATCGTTTTTTTTTAATTGAAAGATGTTTGATTTACGACATCAGGTCAGTTTCTGGTGTACAGCATAGTGATTCAGTTATACATAAATATTTATGTTCTTTCTCATTATAGGTTATTACAAGCTATTGAGAACAGTTCCCCGTGCTACACAGTTGGACCTTGTTGTTGATCTATTCAATCACTTTTGACTCACAAAATCACAGTTCCCTATGGCTCCCCTGGTCTAACCCAAGAGCCTACCTTTGTGTGGGGTCCTAATAGGCAGGAGGGCCGAGGGGGAAACACGTGGGGCCATCGGTCACTGCCACTCAGGCCCGGCTCATCTTTAGCACTTTCTCCAAGAGGGAAAGAAAGCTGCTTTGACGTCAAGCTTCTGAGACGTCAACTCTGCGACCTGGCCTCTGTGTGCAGATGCTACAACAGGACAGGAAACACCAGGCAGAGGCCTGGGACCCTGGCCTCTCCGCCAGCAGCGTGCGATTGCAAAGAAAGCTCCGAACTTGGGCTGCCCCTCACACCCGAACCCACCCAGCCCCCTCACAGCAACCCGGAGGCCCCTGGGCACCTGGTCCAATCGTGGAGGAGCAGGGAGCAGAGGCTGGAGGCAGCTTTATTTACCCGATGCTTCTCAACATCTTTTTGCATTTTTTAAAAATTCTCTTCAAAATGAAACTTGTCAAAAGTGGTGCCTGATAAATCTGAAGGCTATAGAGGAAGTGGTTTGTCCTTCCTCTCACTCATGACTTCTGCAAAAGATAACACACAGCTCTGGGTGAAGTGTCAGGCGAGGCCACCGCTCCCACTGGGGCCTGAGCCTCCGGATGGACAAGGTCAAGGTGCAGGTTCTGCTGGGGATTCACGAGACAGGGGGAGCCAAAGAAAGTTCTCCCCACCCCCATCCCAACCCTCCCCCACCCCTCAAAGACTTTCAGGAAGCTTGATTCAGACTGAACCTCATTCTGGTGGCTCTTCCACCTCCCACCCCCTCACAGCCTGGGAGTACAGCATTATTATCCCATTTTCCAGGTGGGACAACTAAGGGGTAAGAATGTAAATATAATGTGCTCAACTTGATCTCAATAACTTGCTCAATGTCACACACAGCCGGACACTGGAAGAGGGTGGATCCAAAGCCTCAAGTCACCATGAGATGCACTGTCTCAGGCCCCTCCCCTCTGGGCTCAAGACTCAAGCCCCCTCCTCTGTATTCTCAGTAACAGCAGTGGTCACCATAGTAAAAACAAGATCTCTTTTTCTCGGGCACTGTCTCCGTGCTGGGCACAGCACTAACACTGGACATGCACTATTCTCACCAAATCCTCTCAGAAGCCAAGGGGACTGGTACCACTATCCACCCCAAAGTACCAATGCAAAACAAAAGCTCAGAGAGGTTAAGCCACCTGCTCAAGGTCACACAGCTGCCAAGCAGCAGAGCCCAGGGTGGAACTCCCAACTTGCTGCTCTGATCACTAGCCCAGAGGTTCCTTTAGCCATGGAAGACTGATCCCAGCCCTTCAAATCCCAGACAGTTCTCTCCAGTTCTTGAGTCTAGATGTTTCTGGCCCAGAATGACCTCAAAGTCTGGCCCCTTTGAGTCTTGCCACCAACACCTAAGGTTGAGGGAGAGGAGACCATTTCCTCGTTGGCAATGAACTGAGCCCCACCCTCGTCACCAGCTCGGCCTTTCCTAAGTTCTCAGGGCTAAGGATGACCAAGTCAGGCCAAAGAACGAGGTCCCTTCAAGGCTGAACAGGAAGGAACAAGACGTTCAGACGCATTCCAGGGACTAGACTTCCATGTTCAAATTCAAAGTCCTCAGCCCAGCCCACAGGACAGCTTGCCCTGCCTGCCCCACTCAGCACACTCCTGGCACAAGGAGCACCTCCCTCCCCAGGTTGCACTGGCCCTGCCACACCTCTGGGCTCTGCAAGGCCACTCTCAGACTGGAGTGCTGTTCCCTGCAGTCTCCACCTGGCCAGAGCCATCTCTTCTCTGACCGGCAGCCTTCTCCTCGGGGGACCCTAGTGCTCCCCTTGTGCTCCCTCACCACATCACACAGGGCATTAGAGCCAACTGTCCCCAGCTCTCTCTTCTCTAGTTCTCTGTGTTCCCCATCCTTGGCACCACTCCTGGTTCCCAGTAGGTGCTTTGTAAGTTCATCCCGCAGGCGTGGATGCCTACCAGCTGAGTGAGAAGCCCAAGCATGTGCCGCGGGTGAAGGGTACGCAGACACAGGGTAAGTTTTCTTACTTCTCTGCCCTACCTTGTGCGGAAGGCTCCATCCCATAAGAAAAGGAGGTGCAGAGCTGGGGTTCGAAGCCAACCGTTCTGAGCTTGACAAACACTCATCACCTAAGAGTGTGAAAGCAAGGTGGGTGGGGGAGGGAATGGGCACACTGCAGTCTATTTCAGAGGTGGGAGCAGAGCCAACCCTGGGGGTAGGAGGAACTGTGCCCTTCTCCCCTGCACCCGCCTCCCTATCCTTCCAGCCCTGTAAGCCCTCCCTGTCACCTCAGACTCCACAGAGCCAGTGAGTCACCCCAGCTGTGCCTTGAGGACTGGGACCCAGGCCCCCAGGAGCCCTTGGATTAGAAAAGGAGCAAAAGTGGGAGGCCTGGAAAAGTAAAGCACTCAATTCCCGCTCTTTTAAGACCTGAACCTGAGGTATAAAGGGCATTTCTGAGGGGACAGCTTTCAAATTCTCCTGCCTTCTCATGGCAAGCGTTTGTTGGGGGAGGAGAGACGGTGGAGGGGCAGCCCCACATACACCTGCTCCATCCCCAACCTCCCTGACGAGGCCGGGGTGGCCGTGCACTTCTTGTACAGATAGGACCTGAGGCCAGACACTCAGAGATGCTGAAGGACTTCCCTGGGACCCATGACAAGGGGCAAACCAGGTCCAGGTCCAACGCCCACTCTGGCACCTGCGACCTCACCAAGCCCTTTGTCTGACAACCTGAAACTTTTTCAAGTTAAACCTCTCTGTGCCCATGGAGATCCCTGTCCCTGCTGTGTGAGGATGGGCACGCTACAAAGGGCAGTCAGGGGGGTTTCTGTCTGTTTATTTTCCTGTATGTTCTGGTCATCACAACCATCTGACCAGAGGACCCTGGCCCCAACTGAGGCACAGGAAAAAGGAAACAGCCTGGCCCTGCCACAGAACTCCTAGCACTGGCTGCAGATCTTGCCTTTGGCTTCCCCCAACTTGGTGAGGGAACAGGACCTCTTTCATGGCTGGGCCCTTTATTCCTGTTCCCAG
Source organism: Camelus bactrianus (assembly GCF_048773025.1). NCBI lineage: Eukaryota > Metazoa > Chordata > Mammalia > Artiodactyla > Camelidae > Camelus > Camelus bactrianus. The sequence goes on from NC_133547.1 coordinate 51,595,643, forward strand.
GGAGGAGGACGTGCTGGACAAATTTGGTTCAGCCAAAGCATTCAGAGGAGTGATGCTGTGTCAAGACCCCCATGCTCAACGCCCTACTGGCCCCTCTGCAGTGAACCAATTGATTGGATGGGCTGGTTTTGTCATTTTAAAGCCACAGAGCTGGCAGCTTCATTGCTCCAGGATCACAGGTTCATAACAGGAGCAGCAGCAAGTGTTGCTGGGAACGCACAATGGGCCAAGCACATCACAGGCAGCATCGTCATGGGGCCTCATCACAACCCAGGGAAGCAGACATACCACTATCTTCCATATGCAGACAAGAAAACTGAGGCTCGCAAAGCTTAAGGTCACTACCAAGATCACTGCTAGCAAGTTGTGGAGCTGGGGTTTGAACCCAGTAACCGCACACACATCCCCGGCCTCCAGGCAAACAAGAAACAGCCCATTGGATTATTTTTTTTAGAGAAAAAGAGAAATGAAAAGAAGAGGGAAAAAATTAAAAGATGCGCTTTTCTTCATCACACTTACAACCGTCTGAAATGATCCTGTTCTTTTGTGCAATGGTGTTCCCCACTCTGAAATGTAAGGTCGTTGCAGGGGCCCTGTTTTGGTCACCCCACAGCCCAGCCCCTAGCCAGGCACCTGACACCCAGGAGACCCTCAGCAAACATCTGTGTAGCAAGGGGACGTGCACAGCCCTCCCGTGGGGAACAAATGGGGCTGTGCAAACCCAGCGTTACAGGGAGAACCTCCACAGCAGGGGGACAGCAAGGACTCAAAAGAGGGACAACTCACTATGCCCCAAGCCTGGTGCGGGCTGCAAGCGAAAGTGTCCTGCCTGAGAGGGTCCCACGCTACTCATCTACCTTGATGAATTGCAAGTCAACAGGCTGGTTAATTTCACTCATTCATCTATTCAGCCACTTCTCTTCTGAGCACGAAGCACGACCAGGCGCTGTGCTGGGCAGTCCTACCCAGACTCAGACGGTCCAGCGAGAGGACAGAAAATAGGAAAGAAGATAGGAAAAGCAGGACATGGCAGTCACAGGCAGGGACATGCATCCTGCACTCCTGAGGGAAACTAAAGGCAGTGCCCAGAAGGCATCAGAAGAGTTGAAGGCAATGCGGGAACTCATTACTGGAGCCCTTGTGTAAGTTACCAACCAAGGAAAACCCTGGCTTTCTTTTAACCATGCTGGTCAGCCTGCCTGAAGTCTTTTGTATCCAGGAGGAAGAAGCACATTAGAATTGTACGCATCCTGTGCCTCACAAAGGAACCTGGCTCACTTGGGCTGAATTTGCCAGGCAACCTCCATAATACAGACTCAGTAAAGACACTAACCATTCACAGCACAAAGAATCCATACTTCTGAGTCAAATTCAAAGCAAGTGAATAAAGAATCCACTGCGGCCTATTTGGACATTTTCCGGGCCTATGCTGCCATGCTTACTATTCTGTGATCCTTGACCACCAGTGGCGGGTGGTCATTCTGTCCCCAGCTTCACAGGTCAGAGAGGTGAGGTGGCCCAAGGTTGTTCTGTGTGCTGGGCAGGCTGAGTACTGGGCCACCATCTGCAATGCTGGTGGAATCACCCTGTGCTCTCGGCCACAGTGTGTCTGCAGTGATGCTCTCTGCCTTATCAAAGAGTGAAGAACTGTTCTAAGCCTTAAAATAAACATTTTAGGGGCAAGAAGTACCAACCTTGAAACTCCAGACTGGGATAAAAGAAAAAATATTTTACCATAACCAAGAAGACTAAACACAGCTCAACCAGCATAGAAGAAAATGCTAGGTGGACAAATCCACTTGCCCAGTGCAAGGGAGAGGTACTCTGAATAAAAACCTTGACCTTTCAGAATGAAGCTTTTTTTTTTAGTCATTTACATATTTATTTCTGGGCAAAGTTCCATTTCCTGCTAGTGAAGTGTCACAGGTCCCCTGGACTGGTTTACAACCTGAGGGGTCCATAAATCAATCTTCAAAAAAGCCTGTATTATAGATGTTAAATTTTATGAGTCTGCCATCTTACCATTTTGCCTATAGAAGGGTCCACAGCTTTCATCAAATTCTCAAAGGAGTGTGTCACTCAAAACAGTCTGAGACCCAGAGTCCTGGCATATCCCTTCGGTCTCCCTGACACAACCCACCCCGATACAAGGGTGGAAGTGAGACCAGAATGAAAGAAAAAATAAATCACTTCCCAAAGCAAGTCATGTGAAGCATAAATAGGCCAAATTTAAGTGGCTGTGACAGAAGAGTTGTTAAAAAATGGTAATAACAGGACAATTTCACAGGCCTCTGAGAAGCAAAGAGGAAAAAAACAAGCATTACTTGAATGGAGCCTCATCTTAAATGCAAGGTCACTGAAGGTGAGGCCTTGTCTACAGTTCAGGACCAGAGCAGTCCCAGCGCACAGTAGGCCCTCAATCAGTATCTGCTCGGTGCTGGGTTAACATTCCATGTCATTTATTCCTCACAACCCTGGGATGTAGGGATTACAATGTCCAGTTTCTGTGACCAGGCTCAAAGAAGCCATGTGACCTGCCTAAAGTTACAATGAGAAGCAGAACTGGGATTTAAACCCAGATCCATGCACTGCTATGCAAACCCCACATCCTTCCCCCATATCACACTTTGTTTAGACAGCAGACTTTTAACCCAAAGTCATCTCTCAACAGAGAGCCCCCTGTGTGGAGCAGGTTTCACAACCCCAATGGATCCCCTAAAGGTCATTTAACTTCTCTGGGCCTTGGGTTCCTCATCTATACAGTGGGAGACATGTTGCATGCCAACAACAATTGATTAGTAGTGCCTGTCTCCAGGCTCAAAGGGAAGGATTGATTACACCAAGATTGATTAGCAATGTCTACCAGGGGCAAAGCAATGAGGAGTGGCAGCACGTGTGTCATACATTTGCCATCCCAGAACTAGATGACCTGCAGCTTCTCTTCCAACTCTGGCTGCCTCTGATTTTAATTATAAAAATTTAAAAGAGGGGGATGGAAAAGGAAAGAGCAGACTAACATTTTCCAACACCGGCCATAACTAAACTCAGCAAAGCCAAAACTGGCCACGCAGCCAGTCCTGCATGCTCCATGCACACAGCCCTGCCACATGAGAGGAGGTGGAAAACATCAGATCTGGTGCCTGCACACCCAATAAGACACACTTCCAAGCCAGAAGCAGCAAACGTGTGCAGCTTGTCTGGCTTGGCCTGGGCTGTGAAACAGCTCATCAGTAGGACAGGAACCCTGCAGGGAGTGCCACCAGGTTTCATACCTCTTGCCCATCCTGAGCTCTGGGCGCATTACTTCACCTCACTAAGCCTCAGTTTTCTTTCTCATCCTGGAAAATCCTCAAAGGACTGTCATAATGATTAAACACAACAGTGCGGCAAAATTCTTAACAATACCAAGCTCACAGTAAGGCAGCAAAGAGCCATTACTATCATCATCATCATCATCATCATCATCACCATTTGTCTTCAAAGGGGGCCTATTTTCAGGAGAAAGTCCAAATGCAAGAGATTAATTTCTTTTTCCCTATGTTTAGCATGATAGCCCATTTGGTTACTATGAGCCCTAAAAGGGGAGAGGCTCTGAAAACAACTCCAACCTCCTGAAACTCCTGGTGAATCAGCCGGGGCCCTGGGAACAACAGATGGTAGACACAAAATGGTGTCATTTGAAGAAACTGTAACAAAAGGGCAACATATCAAGGTGTGGCAGAACACAGGAAAAGCACGAGAGATGGTTTTCTACCTAGAGTGATCAACTGTCCTGATCTGCCTGGGACTGGGGGGTTTCCTGGGACCCAGGACTTGAGTACAAACACCCAGGACAGTCCCAGGCAAGCCAGGATGGCTGGGTGCTTCATTCCTACCCCATGTGCTCCTGCCCTGGGGCCTGAAGGTACAGGGAAAAGAGGCAATTATAGAAGCCTGGATTGGGGGGTGACAGGATGGAGAGGTGACCGAGGGACGCTGCCTGCCCATGGCAACTCTGATGGGAGGAGCCCAGGGCCTCCATCTCCCTCCAGGGGCCCCACTGATGGGCCACATCCACCTGGAGGCCAGAGGGCACAGAAGCCCGTGGATGAAGGCCACACAGCCAGGTCCTGGGCACAGAGAGGCAGACAAGAATGGAGTGTTAATCCTGGGATAGCCAGGGGGCCAGCCCCCTCCGCTTAGAAGGCTCCCTAAATTCCTAATCCTCATCCAACAAGGAGAGGACCCTCTTCCCACTTTGGGATGGGAACATTGGGATGGAACAACCAGATTCAAGCTCCACGAAGCCACCCATCAACAGGCTTGGTTCTCAGCAGGGATCTGAGGACGAAGCCCCCTCCCCTGGCAACAGGGGCATGGCTAATAGTGTGATGGAGGCTAAGACAACACAATGAGCGACCTCAAAAGAAGAGGGCCTTCCCGGGCTCTGTCTAAACAGGGCACTCTGTCATCGCAGACCCAAGTTGCATGATCAAAGGTGGACAGTCCAGTCGGTGGTGGGGGTGGTGATCATATATACACAGGTGTGCATGGTGGAAGGGCCAGGGTGGTCTCCCCACTGGCACACTCAGATGGGACGCCACCATTCAGGCCCTATGCATGTCAGGGGCAATATGGTTGAGAAAATAAAAGCGACTTTCAATTCTGTTTTTAAATCATATTTTCCAAGATCAAAATCTTATTTTCCAAGCACTGCTGCTGAAAGTTGAGGTGAAAACCACCAATAATATCTTAATCCTCCCAACTGCTGGTTTCTATCTTGCCCGAGTCAGGGACACACTGGTGGGGGTTGAGTCCAGGACTGAGGTCCATTCCAGGTCCCGGTGCCCAAGGTCACGTGTACACCCTGGAGGTTCTCTGGACAGCTCTGAGGTCACCAGACAGGGCCAGGGTTTCCAAGAAAAACGTGAGATGCTTTTTTGTTCCTTCACAGCAGGCGATGCCTGGGGCCCCGACGCATCAGGCAAGTGTATTGAGCCAGACGCCTGTACTGACATCAAGTATTGCTGATGAAAGACCTGCCTTCAGGAAGCTCACAGTCAAGCAGAAGCAGGAACGCCGGAGGGCAGAGTGGCAGCCGTGACCAATCTGGTGGTGATGATGCAGTGAGCATTTACTGAGTCCTGATGCCGAGCTGGACATTACCACGCACTTTTCACGTACGGAATGCCTCCTCTATTCTTAGGACAAACACGCGAGGTGGCTACAATTATCCCCAGTGTACAGATGAAAAAACTGAGAGCTGGATCACACCATCACTTACATAGCCTAATGTGGAGTCTGAATCCAAAATCACTGGGCAGCACATGCAACCACTCTGCCCAGAAATGATGCCTGTCCCCAGTGGGGGATGACTGACCTAGGGAGGCAGGGTCCTGGGTGTCCTCACCTCCACCCCGGATTCCTGAGTTGAGGTAGGGTGTTTGCTGCTCCACAATCCGCAGCCCACACCCCTCCATTGAGGCTTCCATGAATGCTGAGCAGGATGTGCCCGACATAAGACCACTCAACTGGGATGGCTGGGGGCTGAGATTCAGCCAGAGCTCAGCGGTCCTGGTCCAGGGGGCGCATCCCACTGGGGCATTGGAAGAGCCGCAGACTGTTGCTCTTTGCAATAGCCTCTGGCCTAAGACTCTCATCCCTTCACTGCACCTGCTGGCAGGACCCACACACGCTCCAGAAGCTTCCTCTTTAAATCTTTCCTGGTAGCGTGGTTCCCTTAGCTCCAAAACAGAGGGACCCAAAGCACAACCATGGGTGGGGCTTGACTCAAGCAGATGAAGGCCTTTTCAGAAAATCCACGCAGCCAGGTCGCAGGCCCAGCCCACTCCTGATCCTCTGTGCACACCTGCCCCAACAAACACTTTTAATTCAGACAGGACTCGAGAAGCGGGTTTCAAAGTCATTTTCCTCACATTAAAACTTTCTAATGCTAATTTTCTCTCTCTTTCTTTCTTTCTTATTTTTTTGTTGGCATGATGCAATTCCTGTTCCAACAACCCAGATCTCTGAAGTCCTGAGTCATCAGGAGAAGGCAGGGACAGCAAGGGGCCGACAGGAGGGATCAAAGGTGTGGGGAGCTCACTAATGCCCCACCAGCGGGATTTCCTCCCAGGGGCCCTGCTGGCTCTCGGCCCCATGCCACGCAGACGCAGGGATCTGGGCTCCTGCAGCCCTACATAGCTCTTGGTTACCACTTCTGTGCCAGGTTCCAAAGAAGCAAGATGACTGCAGGGAGGAGCAGGGGCTCCCAGCTCTGCCCTTGGCCCGCCTGCAGCCGGGATCTACTCAACAAACGGGACCCCCTGGTAGGTGGGATATTAACCCAGTCACCACAGGGGTTCTCAACCAGCGATGTGCTCCTCAGTGGACCCGTGGCAAGGTCTTCAGGCACCTGGGCCTGTTACAACTGTGGGGAGTGGTGTACCAGCATCTAGCGGGCCAAGGCCAGGGACGCTGATCAAGATCCCCAATGCCCAGGATGGTCCCCACCACTGAGTATGATCTGGGCCCCAAGGTTAGTAGGGCCAAAGTGGGCACACTTTGAGGTCATGTATAAGGATGGCTTAATGCTTATGAATAAGACCTCATCCCTACCCACTGTGCAGATGATCCTGCATGTCACGTTACTCATTCAGGAAGAAAGCATATGTGCTTATACTCCAAAGTGTTCATCTGGGTGATTTCCCAGTGGTGGGATTACGGGAACATTTTTTTCCTTCTTTATTTTATAAGATCATCATCCCTGTGTGATTATTTTATTTTACAAGTGTGGAGGCGAATACCTGGTAGAGAAGACAGCCAAGCAAAGAGGCAACTGCCACCCAGCAAGGGGAGTACTGGCTGCAGGGAGCAAGCCCTCACTCCAACTGGGGGTCAGGGGAGTCCTGGGGGGCTGGCGGTCTTCCCTGAGGCAGAGGGCCGGGGGCCGAGCCAGAGCCCCAGGGGTGGGGGAACCCAGCTCGGCTCTGCAGTGGGCTCCAGACCCCAGGCGCACCACCATCAAGTCATCACAGCCCGCTCTCAGGGACAGGCCATCTCAGGCGAGGACACTGAGGCTCGGAGAGGCTGAGTTCACTATCCCAACATCAACAAGGGACAGGTGAGAAGCAAACCTTCACCACAGCTCGAGATATGTCGGCAGGAAGGCAGCCAAACCACCCAGAGTGAGACACTCAGTTCTGTCCCCACCCTCCCGCTTCTGCAAGGCCCTCCACTCAGCAGGGAGCCAGCCCTGGCTGCTCTGGGCCTTTCTGACCCTCTGCTCGCGAGCCCTGCTCACAGACCACACGCAGTTATACTCTGGAGCAAGATGGCCTGGAAGCAAATCCCAGCTCCACAATTACTAGCTGGTTCAGCTGAGACCTCATCTCTCTGTGCCTCAGTTTGCTCATCTGTAAAATGGGAACAAGGACAGCACACCTCAGAGGTGCACTGTGAGGTTTAAATAAGCTCACTTACATTTGACCCAGAAGTTTCACTCCTGGGTACACAGCTGGAAGAAAAAGCAAAGACACTAGTTCAAAAAGATACATGCACCCCAATGCTCAAAGCAGCATTATTTACAATTGTCAAGATATGGAAACAACCCAAAAGTGCCTGTTAACAGACGAATGGATAAAGAACACATGTTACATGTATACAATGGAATATTACTAGCCATAAAGAATGAAATTCTGCCATCTGCAGCAACATGAATGGACCTAGAGAATATTATGCTTAGTGAAATAAGTCAGAGAAAGACAGATACTGTATGATGTCACTTATATGTGGAATCTAAAAAATAACAGAAATAAATGTACATAGCAAAACAGAAATAGACTCACAGATAAAGAAAACTAATGAATACCAGTGGGGAGAGCGGAGGGAGAGCAAGATAGGGGTGTGGGATTAAGAGATACAAACTACTATATATAAAATAAATAAGCAACAGGGGCATATTGTGCAGCACAGGAAATTACAGTCACTGTCTTGTAATAACTTTTAACGAAGTATAAACTAAAAATACTGGATCACTATGTTGTACGTCTGAAACTGATACAATATTGTAAATCAACTATACTGCCATAAGAAAAAATTTAAAAGAAAAGAGCTCACCTACGTCAAGGGCTCAGAACAGTCAGTGCTGTGTAAGCGTCAGATGCAGCACTCACGGCCTCGCTGGTTCCCAGTCCTCGCTGCCCAAGTTCCTGTGCTGGAACCCAGCAAGGAGGTGTCGTGCTTCGAGGAGAAGGCCTTTGGCTCTGAAGCCAGGTCGCCTGGGTTCCGGTGGCGGAACTGAAACTCTCAAGGCCTTAGTTTCCCCACCTGTAAGTGGGAGCCTTGGGGGCTGGTGTGAGAACTGAGTGCACAGATGCACCCAAGGGACTGGATGGTGGAGGAGATGATTACTCCTGTCCCGCAGGCACCTCCACCCCGTCCTGGTCCGTCTGACCCCACGGGCTGGGACCCTCCAGCCCAGCAGCCTCCAGACTAAAAGCGTTTTCATTTTCCCAACCCCAAGGCAAGCCTCAGTCACAGGGTCGTGAAACACAAACCAACCAGAGCAACAGACGGATGTCAGCCAGTCACTGTTCCCCTTTCCAACGAGGTGGCCCTGCCCCCACTGTTCCAGGGCCTCTGGCCCAAGAACCCACTGTGGCCACCAGCTGAATGCTACTGCCTCGGCGAGTTGTGCCACCTTCCCAAGAGCCCCAGGGCCGTCTGGGCCTTCCCACCAAGCTTCTAAGATGGAAGGTTTCAGAAGGGGAGCCCGAGGAGCCAAAGTCACAGTGGAGGTCTCAGGCCTGGGAGTCGAAAAGCACCAGAGGCCTCTGGCGGAAGCGGCCTCCACTCATTCGGCCAAAGAATGTCTGCTGAGAGGCCCATCTGTAAAATGGAGAGACTTAAAGCACCTCCTCGAGGTGTACTGGGGATCACTGATGTAACCGCCCAACCCAGCTCCTGGCAAACGAACTCTCCTGAGTGGTGGCTGCAGTGGTCACTGGCCTGGTGACTCAGATCCCTGCACTCCTGAAGCTTCATTCAGGGCATCCCAGGTTCCCAGCCGACCGTCGGTTCCCTGCCCCTCTGCATCATGATCAGGGCCCTCCTGGCTCAAACGTGCCGGGTGAACCTCGCACCGCCCTCACTCTGGGCAGCGATCCCGCCTTCATCTTTATCTCCTACAAGCTCTCATGATTCCCACCCCCAGCCCCAGGCAGGACCACAACCGCTGCTCTGGCCCTTCTCCCTCTGCCCGCTCCCACCCCTGGCCCCCATCCCCTTCTCTGTCAGTCCCACTCCTACTTCTTTCCATCTAGATGTGTCTCTCCTACGAGGTCCTTCCTGAAACCACCTGGCCCCATGGTAGCCTCCTCCCTCCAAACAGCAGGATACAGACAAATCTCTCTGAGGATATGTGCTCCTAAAGTGAATCCTAATTTGTGGTGTACCCCAATTTAACTGTGATCCTTTGGGGAACAAAGAGTATGACTTTGTAAGCATAACTCCTGGGAACACACACTTCGTAAGCCAGTGCTTGGGGCACTCACTTCCTAAGTGCAGTACCTGGGAGTACTCCCTTTGTCAACACAACACCTGGGAAACTCCCTTTGCACACACAGTATCTGGTCCTCAGTTCACAAACTTAGTACCTTACCCTTTACAAATACTTGGCACTCACTTTACAACACCAGTTCCTGAACTCGCTTGACAAATTCACAAAAGGATGTCTGCCAAACACTGGCAAACACTTAACTGATAAGCCCACTGATTCTCAACTAAGATGTTTCTGCAAGAGGCTGAGATCATGTTATGTATATCCAACAGATGCATGTATTTTTCACTGACACACTCTCAAGCGTGGAGACACACCTGCCTTTGTCTCTCAACTCCACCTCTTCCCAGATCTCCTTGTCTGAGTCTCCACTGCAGCATCTGTAAGATGGGAATAGTGGTACCTTCCCCACAGGATTGTTCGGGAAAGTAATTAAATGAGCACAGTGCTTGGCACTCAGCAGGCAGACGGGAAGAGTGGGTGTAATCATGAGTGCATCACTCCACTCCTCGCAATAGGTTCACTTATCCTATTTATTTCCCCACCAGAGAGAAGAAGACTGCAAACTTTCCTGACCTGCCACCAGGCTCAAACCTAGGAGCTAGAAAGAGCAGACCATGCCGTATGAATTTCCTTTCCAAGGAAGCAGCTACCCTGCTGCTACCTTGGAGACCTCCAGACCACTGTGGTGTCCCAGCAGTCCTGGGGTGGGAGTCACCATCCTTCCATCGTCTGCTGTCTCCTGAACACAGCTAACCCCCTCCCCAGCCTCCCCTGCACTGGTGGTGGGGGTAGGGGTGTGGCAGGGGGAGGTAGCCATGTGACTGAGCTGTAGCCAATGAAGCGGCCAGATCTACAGACAGCTCCACCTAGTGCTCACTCCCTCTCCCCACCCCCACTCCATGAGGCCCTGGAGGGGCAGAAACCCCCACTGGACTGTGATGTGATTGAGAAGTAAGGGTGCTGCATGAAGCCACCCAGGTTTGGGGCTGGCTGTTGCAGCAGGTAGCCCACTCTGACCATGGCCCGGCTGCATCCACAGGGACAGCTCTTCCGTCCAGGGCAGCCATCATATTCACCTGGGCTGGATGGTGAGCCAAAAGAGGAGGCAGTGAGGCCAGGAGGCAGTCTGGGCTATTTGCAGCTTCTGGGAGCCTCTAAGAGCTTGGGATCAGCCCAGGACACCAGGAAACTCCTACCAGTTCCAGGGCTATCTCCTCTCTTCTAATGACCCCAGCCCCAGGGAAGCCTCCAATACCCTGCCCTGCTGAGTCCTGCCCGTCCACCCACCTGAGGACTGGAGAATCCAGCTCTTCTGCTTTCCTCCGAAGTGAGTTTACTCAGCCTAATCTGTTTATACACCTTTCCGATCATATCATTCCTGACAGCAGCTGGAAAGCCAGAGAGCCAGTGACAAGGGCAGACACTGGTGGGTGCTGGGAGGCAGAAGTCCTGGGTGTGAATCCCAGCCCTGCTGCTGAGTCATGGAAAGGGTCTCTGGGCAACACACTTGGCCTCACCGCTTCCCCGTTGGAAAAAAGCCAGAGGCAAATTCAGTGAATAGTATGTTCAAGATCCTAGGACCTTCATAACACAGCATGGACGAAGGGAGCTGTGTTTTCTTCCAAAGTTTTGCTGGGTTTTGTAATTTAAGAGTCTCTTAAAGCACTGCTCCAAAGCTACTCTTCCCTATGGGAGAGAGCTATTCTACACCGCAAGGAATTAGTAACCGATTTTTCTTTTTCTTTTCTTTTCTTGCTTTTCCAATTTTACTTAGAAAAACAAATCCAGATCCCAGTGCCCCCATACGTTTCCCTACCCCAGCAATAATCTAAATAACTTACAGATAGAGTTGGGGTCAGGTAGGTGAGCAAGTAGGAGAGAGGAGGAGAGCTCTCCTTCCAAATAAAACACACACACACCCCAGCAGTACTAGAAACGAAGGGAGCTGCCTGTATGCCTAGCACACACTGAGTGCTCGTAAATATTTTTTTAATAGATGACAACAACTCCTGGAAGGCGGAAAGGATGACAATTGTAGAGCACTTACTAAGTGCCAGGCACTTTACTGGGTGATCGCTACGTCTGATCCAACCTCAGGGCCTTTGCACTTGCCATCCTCTCTGCCAGGAATGCTCTCCCACCAGATACCACCTCCTTCCCTGGGCACCATGTGCAAAGCAGCAAGGCTCCCAATCCCCAAGCCCTGCACATCCCACCCACCTGCTGCTTTGCTTTCTCCAGGGCCCGTCACCACCAGACAGATTTTATATTTACTTGCTCAGTGGTTCATTGTCTGTCACCAACCCCACCAACACAGACTCCAGGAGGGCAAGGACTGGTTTTCCTCAAAGTTCCTAGAACAGTGATATTTATCAGGTGAATGAACTGCCATGCCTGACTTCACATAACTCTGACATCATACTAAAGGGAGTCCCCGTAATGAGAATTTCTCAGATAAGGACAGAGATGAGGTGACTTGCCCAAGGTCACCCACCAGCTAGGAAGGGGCAGAGGCAGGATTCAAGCCTGCCTGTCTGTCAAGCCTGCCTGTCTGACCCTCTACTGGGTCTGGCTGTTCTCCATCCACCTCATTGACAGCCCAGACACTGGTACAAATGCTTTGCATGTGGCAGGTGTAAAGGAATGGCTGCTGAACATTCAGCACAACAATCCATTTCAGAACCAGAAATACGTTCTCTGTGGTCACCTTTGCCTCAATAGAGACGAAAAACTCCCCCATACACATACACACACACACACACACACACACACACCCCACATCACCCTTTGGTAGGCTCTGCTGGTATCACTGAAGCTTTCTTTCAAACTCGTACGGCCCCCTGGGTGCCCCACTGAACGCACTGGGTGCCTTGTCACCAGAGCCAGGAGCAGGGAAGAAACACTATCACTTCCTTCATTTCTCTACCACGGCAGCCTGGCTTCCATCCTGGGGAAGCAGGAAGTCTGGGGACAAAAACGATCCTCTCAGGTGGAGCAGGAAACAGCCAGCCTGGCCACACAGACCCTTGTCCTCGGGGCAGAGGTCAGAGTGACTGGTCAGAGCCCACTGCTCATCTGTGTTCAGCTCCTGGAGGGCCAGGTGGCCAAGCCCTCCCTAGCCGGTGACAGTGAGCCAGACCCCACCGTGACTCCAGACAGCAATGACCCCAGGCAGCACTGCCCTTCCCCACCTGAGGGAGGGTCAGCTAGCCCTCACAAAGCACTATAGGACTAAATATTTTAACATTCACCAAAGAAGTAGGCAAAAAACATTCAAATCATCAAAACAGAAACAACTCTATTCAATTAAATTGGAAAGTGTCTTCTCTGAAACAGCAAAAGCCTGGGACTAACCTAAATACCCAGTGGTAGGGGATGATCTATCTACATTATTACAGTAGATTCTACAATGAAACACCATGCAGCAGGGAAAAGCACTGTGTATGCACAGATCTAAAATGAGCTCCTTTCACAATAATGGCACATAACTACGTGTAAATGCCTGGAATGGTCAGCAAGGATGCAAAAAGAATGGCCAGTGGGACTGGCCTGCAAGGAGGAGCTGCAGGGACACGCAATAAGAGAGAAGCTGCATTTTCCCTTATATGCCTCGTTGTACCATCTGAATTTACTTCATGTGCACATTACTATTTCAATTATCAAAAAAAAAGAGAGAGAGAGAGAGAGTTCAGTATTTTTTTTAAAGAAACTAGACTGTGCCCCCTGAGAAATTTTTCTTAAACTGCTTTCAACATTTTCATTGCCTTCATACATACCAGACACGCTAAATACCCCTAACTTTCCCAAATGCGCCGCTCATCTCAGGAGACTTTCCTCAGGAGACTGCCGTTTTTAAATAGCAATAATCCCTTCCATTTGTGCAGAATTTCATAAAGCTCTCTCAGAGCAATTAGGAAAACACAAATTGGAATAATGGCCCCTTGTCACAGCCCTACTGTGTGCTGGCCATCCTATTAGGTGCTAACCTGGGCTATCTCCAATCTTTATAGTAACCCTGAAATGAGATGGGATGACCTCCAAATGGAGAAAAAGCAGGGCCCAGTGAGGGAAAGTAATGTTCCAAGTCACACAGCCAGGAAGCTGTAACCTCAGAATCCAAGAAGCATGCTGCAGCAAACCTGGAGTTGGTGCTGCCCCATGGTGGAGATACCCTAAAATACTAGGCTGCCTTGCTTAATCCCATCTAAATCTTTCTTCAAAGACATAACCTGACCATCTCAAACGTCCATTCCACCAAAACACCAAGGAGGTGCCATCCACAGGGGCCAAGCTGAGTTGGGCGGTGAGGCAACCTGAGATACTTTGGTTTTTAGGACGATGTGGCCACCAGGCTCCCCCTAAGCTTCGCTGGACGTGGTGCCCCAAACATGCCCCCTCCCACTGCCAGGTGAGTCAGCGGGCACCCTAGCTGGCACTGAGGAGTAGGCAATGCCATGCAGGGCCACCTGTGGGCCACGGAGCCCATGCTGGCTGAGCAGCAAAGCCAATCCACGGGCAGCAGAACCCTTCTACCTGGACTGGCACAACTGTGCCTGTGGATTGCACCAGCAGAATGGCAGCATCAAAACGACTCCCTCCTCAAAATGCACTTATTTATTACATCCTGGGGAAGGCAGACCACGTGCCCTGTTTACAGAGAATTTAGATTTTTTTCTCCTCTTCTGTCTCTGCCCCTCCCTTCCGCCACCTCCAATCAGACAACTTACCTGGGAAACAAATCTGATATACTCCAAAATCTTATGACAAATGGCACTGGAAGAAAAAAAAATTCTTTGTGTTTACTTACTGCCACAAAAAAAAAAATCACATAAATCAAAGGCGGGAAGGACGGGCCCAAGGAGGAGGGACTGACAAAGCGGAGAAACACGCAAGTGCACGTGCCCACAGGCAAGTTCCCATGGGACTTCTGACCACGCAGGAGGACGTGGATTTTAATTCCCAAGTAGAAACCACCATCGGGATGAACTGACCACTTGACACCCAGTAGGTGCTTAGTAAGCATAAGTCCAAGTCCAGAAGGTTACTGCCAAGAAAACACCAAAGAATCCGATGAGAACTGGGGTGACTCCTCTTTTCCTTTTCACGACAAAAGGCCCAATTGGAGCAGCAGAGTGGTGAAAATTTAAACAAGTCATTGATGAATTGAGGCTTGAGAATAAAGAAAGCTACTGTCACCTGTGCCCCGACCCCTGTTTGGTCAATGAATAAAAGACTTTTCAGACTGAACCCACCATTCTGAGATGCCACGTGCCACATGTTACAAAAAAATAAAGTAAAATAAAAGGTAAGCAGCTGATCTGTATTTCTTTGGTGCAGAGAAGACAAAGCACACGGACAAAGCCCTCTTCCAGCGGACAACAATGCCTAGCAGGTGATCAGATTCAGCCCAGACACGAGAACAGCAAAATGGATTCTGGTCTCGAGGACCCGAATCTTCTCGGCTTCTGCAGGACTCTGGCCTTCGGCTACAACCGACACCATTCCACAGCCATGACAAGCCCAGGGATGCCCGGGGACTGGGAAGTATGGATGTGAAAAGGGATTGAGGCACCACGTCCAGGCCACAGCCTGGGCAGACGGGCCCTTCCCCCTACAAGGTGTGGTCATGTGTACCCCAGGGAGGGGCAGACAGCTCCCAATCATCCCTCATGGACACCAGGTCACTGTTGCCTTTGTGTTTCCTTCTTTGTTTATGAGCCTTCCGGATCCAAAGTCTCCAGCACAGAGGGCATCAGGCCTGGCGCTGTCACCAGCCATGTCAGGCACACTGTTGACTCTGCAAGGATTTAATCAGTAACTGGCCCAGCAGATAGGCGCAGGGGCAAGCTCCAACCTGACCCCACAGAAGGCAAAGTTTATAGCAAGGCCAAGGGGTGAGGCTGCTGGCCCCCCTGGGGCCCCAGGCTGAGCCCATTTCCCCAGCAGGGAATCAAGAGAGGTCTGACCACCTGAGGGGTGTACGTGGCTGGAGCCGCCTGCCAGGTGGGACTGATAGCCCCCGGATACCTCCACCCTGGCCTGATACACCTGGGGTCCTAGAAGCCTGGTCTCTGTCTCCGACCACCATCCAGTTATTTGGGTCAGTGCAGGCAGACTCAGAAGGCAGTTTGGGCAAAGAGTGTATTTGGTTTGTTTATTGGTTTGAATCCAGATCAATCACTCTGAGTCTTGTTCCTGAAGCCCACACAATTAACCAGATAATTACCAAATGGTTGTGAGATGGGCTGTGTAGATGGTCTCATAAAAGGACGATGTTCATTTTATGGAAGGCGATGACCAATAGGGAACACCTGATACATCGACAGCCCGAGGCTGGGCCACCCAGGGATTTGTGCTGTAGGGAACTGCACTCAAATTCACCTTTGTTTCATTTGGGCTAATATTTCTCAATCAAGTGCTTGGGCTGAACTATAAAATGCAGACAGATTACATAATGTCCAGGCCTCAGGGAAACCCCTCAGGGGCTGCTCTGCTTCCCCTGAGCCTGGACACCAACAACCAGATGTCTTATGATGGGACAAAGTCCCCATGGCAGTGCCAACGCCACCTCTACCCTGAAGGCCGCCGCTGCAACCAGGCCTGCCTCAGTAGCCCCCCTCCAAGCCCACAGGCCCTGGCACAGAGAGCCACACACCCCACTAGAGCCCACCATGCAAGGTTTAAGGATCCCCCCCGCTCTCGCGGCTTGCTGACAACAGGCGGAGGAAGGGGGACTGTGCCAGCCCGTTGGACACCTGCTCATAGTTCCTCCTTCCACACTTCCCAATGCCAGAGCAAGGGTCTGCTGAGACAAGTCTCCTTCCACGGATGGCCTGAGATCCCCAGTCCAGAAAAACACAGCTCTGCTCCAGAGAAGCCCCAGCTATGACAGTGCCACCCACCTCGTCCAGGGAAGGTGGTGCCAGGGCCCCTGGCTGCTTAAACAACCAGCACATGGCTTCAGTCTTTCTTCCTCTTTTCTTACATACACCTCTTGAGCAATCAGAGGTAAATTGGGGGAAGGGAAGGGGGAGGGGCACCTGGCACCTCCAAAGCTGGCTTCCCCCAACTGTAGGCAGTAGCAGCACAGCACAGAAGCCTGGCTTCTCCCCAGGCAGCACAGGAGCTCAGCCTGTCCTTCCCACGGAGGGTCACTGTGCCTCTCAACCATTTTTCTCCCCACTCCATAACTCCCCTTCATTTTGAGGGGTGGCAGAAAGAAAAATAAAGCCCCCTCCACCCCCATTCCAAGCCAGGGGAAAATTCTGAAGCCAGATTTGGAGGTTCCTGGTCTACTGAGGACACTAGTTCCTCCCCGAATCTGAAACACTGCGTGCTGGTGAATTTTCTGAGCTCTCCCTCCATCAAATGAAAAGCCAGATGCGGAGGCCTGTGGCTCAGGAAGGGTTTAAGAACATGCGCGAGCCTGAAACTGGGACTGGACCCCTTCGGGGCAACCAGTAATCCTCCCCAAGAAAGCAGTCTTTGCAGATTGCACCAACGTGCCTACAGGAAAGAGAAAATAGGTGTTCTGAGCACGTCGGACCCAAAATTCAGAATAAAAGTCCTCATGTGCTTCAATGCTCTCTGGAGTGGGGGGAGCTGTTTCGAGGAGTTCAGTTTCTTCTGCTAACTTTTCCCCCCTCCCCATTCCTTGGAGCATGTGTCACAGCCTGTGACACACTGCCAAGGGAACATGGATGCCGGGGAAATGTCTGCACACGCTACACGTTTGTGACATGCCATGTAAGCGACACCCTGTTTCCTGGCTGGGTTTTCTTGGCACAGGTGTGAGCAGGCATTGGATTCAGCCTCCCCTCCACCAACCCTCTCCCCACCCCAGGCTTAGTAAACAGGATCACGGTCGCCCCAGGGGGGAGTGTGCATTCTGAGGAAAACCTGCCACCTCTCCACAGAGGATGGGACCCCCTCAGCAAGGCTCAGGCCCAAGCAGAGCTGGTGCTTTAAACTGTCCTTGTTTCAAAACACAAAGCATCCTGTTCAGACTCCAGCCTGCCACCCTCCCCCACCACGACCCCAGCACAGCTGTCTTTCTCCACCTTGCAGATTTGATTTCAGGAACAGATCAATGACTTCTCTCCCTCTCATCCAGCTGACCCAGTCCCAGCCATATATTTTAAAACAATAGCAATAACAAACTAAAACCTCCAGCAAGAAAACACACGTATACAGCACTTCACAGACAATGCAAGACCACAGCCCCACAGGCCAGCTTCCGCACTAGAACCTGACCGCCCTCGGTGGCGAGGAGATAGCCCAGGACCCCCAGACCCCTCCCTCTCCACTTCCACCCTCCCAATGTGCGAATGAAATTTTTTCAGAAAGGGAAGCAACCAGTTTTGCCAGCCAGCCTGGGCAGGAAAAAGAGGGGTTGAGCAAGGAAAGGAACTGGCTTCTGGAAATTCTTTGGGTTTTGGGGTTTTGAGGTTGTTGGGTTTTCTTTCTTTCTTTTTTTCTGTTGTTTTGTTTTCCCCTCCAGCGCAGATCCAGATGGGCTTTCAGTCAGGGAAGCCCCACCACCACCAGGGCCCAGACCCGGATCTATCCCACAGTCCCATCCGTAGTTAACACAAGCGCTGGGCCTGGAGGTCCCCAAATGCTCAGCCTGGGGTGGGCCAGATCCTCTCCAGAATTCTAAGGGTCTCCCTGAGCCCGCCGACTGATCAGAGCTTCGGATTCCACATCCAGTCCGAAGCCCAGGCCAGGCGGGGGGCGCCCGGTTGTCCCCGCCCCCCGGCCCCCGGGGCTCCAGGTGCCGCGGCAGGCAGGGGACAGCCGGTGGGAGGGGGCGCCTCCCGGGCCCCGAGGGGAGGCGCGGGGGTGCAGGCGCGCCGCCGCGCAGAGCGACTCACCGTGGCGGACGCCAGGCTGTTGTCGGCCAGCGTTAGGTGGTGCGGCTCCCAGCGCCTCAGGAATTTCGAGGTGAGGATCTTGCTGAGAAAGGTCCGCGGGTGCCGGATGACACAGACCTGGATGTCGCCCTCCTGCAGCAGTTTGTACCTCATCCCGTTGCAAAGCAGAAGGGCCCGGCGGCAGGGCACGGCGCCCATCTTCGTGCCCTCGGGGGCCGGCACGTCGCCCCCCAGCAGCGGCTTGGTCTCCTCGATCTGCCGGGGGTCGCCGCCGCCCGAGCTGCTGGTCAGATCCATGGCCGGCCGGGCCGGGGAGGGGGCCGGGGGCGGGGAGAGGGGCAGTCCCGGGCTGCCGGGGCGGCGGGGCCCCCGCTCGGCGGCCCGCACCCCCCCACCCCCCAGGAAGGTGGGGGGGTGTGGGGCTGGGGGCGCCCCGCAGGGGAGGGGCCCGGGCGGGCGAGCGGGCGGGCGAGCGGGCGGCCGGCGCTCGGTCCTTCCTGCGGGGCTCCGGCTTCCTCCTAGCTCGTCGGGTGCATGCTCGCGGCTGCCGGACCGGCTCGGCTGAGGGGCGGGCTGGCGGGGACGCGGGGCAGCGCCGGGGTGGGGAGGGGGCCAGGGGCCCGGCAGCGGCGGCGGCGAGCGGGGGCCGCGCGGGCGGGCGTGTCTCGGCCCCGCCGCCCGCTCGTGTGTACAGTACGTGTGTCTGGGCGGCCGTCCGCGGGCGAGTGTGCGGCGGGGGCCGCGGGGGCCGGCTCAGTTGAGAGATTGCAGAAGCCGCTCGGCGCCCGCGCGATTGGTCCCCGCGGGGTCATGTGCCCGCCCCTCTGACGTCAATAGAGGCAACGGCGGCAGCCGCCGCGGCTTCGGCCTCTCGCAGGCGGAGTCCGCCGCCGGGAGGGGACGCGAGGGGCCGAGGCGCGGCCCGACTAGAGGGGGCGGCCCCCGGGGAGGGGGCTGGGGCGGGCGAGTCCCGGCTGGCCCCGGCCCGCCCCGCCCGGAACCTGGGGAGTGGGCGGGGGGCGCGGGGGCGGGGCGAATGACGTCACGCCCAGCCGCGCCCCCGCCAGTGCCCAGGCCCGTGCTGAGCCGCGCGACCCGCGGGACTGACGGATCTCTGGACGCTCGGCCGCCCCCGCACTCCACCTTCTCCTCCGTGGCCGTCTGGGATCCGAAATGTCAGCGCCTCGAAACCTGTCCACGCGATTGGCAAAGGTGCGGCCAGGTGCAAACCCGAGGGACCGGGGCCGGGCTGGGCTGGGCCTGGCCGGAGGGGTGGGGGCAGGACCGCTTGACCTGTGAAACAACCACCCCCACCCAAAGCTCTGGCTGCCCACCTGGCTGGCGATATGGCGCCACAAGACAGAGATGGTTCCTCGAATTGAAAATGTCCCGTCAATTTTCCAGATAATGAACCCCACTACCCTAGCTCAGCCTGTCGGACTCTTAAGGCCTTTCGGTCTGTCACTTGGCCCTTGGGATCCTGAAGCCGCCTGAGAGAAAGGGACAGGCTCCCCCCACCCCACCCCCTTTCTTCTGCCCCTGGAGTCCGATTAGTTCCTAATAGGAACCTAGACAACAAAAGCCCTGCCCAGAGTTAAGGGGGGGCCTCCCCTCCTCTGCCTGCACCCCAGCAGCTCCAGCTTTCTTACCTCTCCCTCCCCTCAGACCAGGATGTGGTCATTGATTTCTGCATCCCCAGGCCCTGCACAGGGTTATAAGAGAAACACACTGGAAGCACCTTTGGGGAATGAACCACAGTGTTACTGGGGAACTCCAACTGTGAAACAAAAATAGTCCCTTTCTGCCGTCGGGAGTGGCACCTAAAGCCACTCAGCAAGTGCTTAGTCCCTGGGCTGGGCTTTCACACATCCAAACACTTGTGCAGTTAAAACCCCTAGATTCGTGGCTTTTTGTTAAGTAAAGGTGCCTCTGTAGTGAATACATGAGTGTGTGAGCATGCATTGAATTGCATCATGAATGCTGAAATTTGTCCACAGCAACCCTACAGTGGGACTGTCCCCTCTCCCTCTCTCCCAAGAACAGACAAGATGAGGCTCCCCAAAAAACTCTTGCCTGAGCCTGGCCAGGGCTAGGGGTGGAATGCAGGGCCCAGCATGTGTCCCTTACCAGATACGAGTCACCACCAGCCTGTCACCTCCAGCCTGCCCAGGAGGTGGGCAGACTGTCCTCTCCTCATAAGCCCTGGAGAGGCAAAGTTAGGGGAGAAAAATGGGGCATTCCTTGACTGGCAAATTCTGTTCTTTGAGTCCTAAAGTTCAATGGCCTTGAGAAAGTCATCAAGCAAAGAAGAGTCAACCTGGAGCCCCCACCTCGTGACACAGCTGTGGATATTGGTGGGGGGTTGTGACCAAGACCCCCAAGCCATGCCATTAAGGGGGTTAGATCAGTTGTTCAAACCTTTATTGCACTCCTGCTGTTTGCTGGTTGCAGGAGTAATTCCCAGTGTCCTAAGCACTTCCTATGTGCTGAGAGTTGTGCACACACACATGCATGCAACTCTTCCTTCTCAGAGCAACTCCGTGACACAGGTGCTATCTTCATCCCCTCTTGTAGGTGCAGATCCAGAGAGGCTGCTAGGCTCACTTAGCTAGTCAGGACTGGGCCAGGGTATGGAGCTCAGGTCTAAGACAATGTAAAGGCAGTGACCACACTGTGCTTGGGGCTACAGGAACAGAGAGGGGGTGCCTAACCCAGCCAGGCTGTGGTGCTGAGGACATGGCCTAACTCCGAGAGATCTTTAGGAATCAGGTAGAGATGGGGAAAGGTGCTCCCGGAAGGGAGGATGGCACAGGAAAAGACAGAGAGGTGGAAAGATTCTCAGCCTGTGCAGGAAACCTCACATTTGCCAAGGCATGCAGAGAGCCCCGGGGGGATGCAGGGCAGAGGCCCCAGAAGCAAGCAGGGGCTGAGCTCGCAGTGCCTTGAAATGCAGGCCCAGGGACCAGCCTCTCCCCAGAGAGCGGAAGGAAGCCACCACACAGGGCATGCAGGAGAATGACTTGGAGATGTCACCTTCATAAGGTCACTGGCCACAACACAACATGGACATGGTTTACAGAGCAGCAGCCTGGAAGCAGGGTAGCTGGTGAGGAGACTGGCAAGGGTACCCAGGAGGAAGGTGATGGGACCAGCGCAAAATCATGGAGTGGGGAAGCTCACTGGCAGACAAAGCAGCTGCTGTCCACTTGAGGGACATCTGTGGACCCTCCTCTCCCCATTCAGGGGGCAAAACTTCAGCAGAATGAGATTTACCGGGGTGTAGAGGACCCCTGATTTCATCCAGACATCCTCAACACTGCTTGGTACGGTGCTTGATATGTAAGCATTAAACAGGAATGTGAGACTCACAGACATTGAAAAACTGGGGATGGGGGGGTGGGAAGGGATAAACTGAGAATTCGAGATTTGCAGATACATATATATAATAGATATATAATAGATAAACAAGTTCATACTGTATAGCACAGGGAACTATATTCAATATCATGCAGTAACATGGTGAAAAAGAATATGAAAATGAATATATGCATGTTCACGTATGACTGAAGTATAATGCTGTACACCAGAAATTGACACAACATTGTAAACTGATTGTACTTCAATAAAAATATTTACATACAATAAAAAACCAAAAACAAAAACAGGAATGGGATAAAATGACCAGCACCCAAGTGCCAGGTACTATGCTGGGGGCTTTATATATTTGTTCTTTTTTCCAACTAACAGACCCAGAAGACAAGAATTATTGTCAAGAATTATTAAGATTCCTCATCTCAAGGGTGAGGAAGTTGAGGCTCAGAAAGGGTCAGACAACTATGGGGACCCAGCCAAGATTTGAACCTGAAATTCTGTTTGACCTGGAAATTCATGTATTTCCTACTCCTCCTTTGTATTATTTTCTTGAGCAGGTACTCAGAAAGAAAGTGTTGAATTTGATCAGTGTCATCTTTAAATAATATTTCTTGGTTTTAGTTTGAATTTAGTGACATGGAGCCCCCAAGATACTGCAAGAAGTTCCTTGAGAACAGAAACCAGGAGTTTCTGGTTGACAGCAGGGCTAGCTCAATGCCTGCACACAGCTGGGACTCAAGAAATACGCAAGGATTGATCATCAGACTCACCTGTCCCCTGCTGCTTAGGACTGGGTGCCAGCAGTAGGACTGGGTCAGGACATGGGGGGTGCGGTGAGATGGGATATGCACTGCTACTCAGTCGGGGATGTGTAGAGCCCCTCGCCTCCCACTGTCCCAGGTTCCTGACCTAAAAATGAGTAAGTCCAGCTGTCAGAGTCCATCAGAAGCCCCTTCCCTGCAGCCCTCACAACCTCTGTAGGAGACACAAGCCCATCAAGTTTCCGTGGGTGGATCAGGTACTCAGATCACCCTTGACGCCACAGGAATCCCGACTCTGCAGAAACAGTCCAGGCCCCTTAGAGTTCACCCTCCTGGCATCAAACCTGAGAGGTTCATAGAGCGGTGGGAAGGGCCCTGAAGTTCACAAACCCTTTTCACCCTCCTCAGGCTCCTGCTCACAGAGGTCACCAGACAGATTTGCCATTTCTTCATTCTTTGCTGGCAGTCCCTCCTTGTTTGAGCCAGACCAAAGGACAACATCCTGCTCTCACCTGCTCACTGTAACTACCTTTCCCACTTGGGTCAGTAACCTACTACTGGCTCACCCTGGGTGGAGAAGCTACTCCATGTCCAGCGCAGTGCTCGGAGCTGGGGGGTCTGCAGTGAGTAGGCAGGACGCTGCCCTTGTGAGCTCACATCCCAACCCCAAGTTCCCTGAAGTGGCCCCCTGAGCCAGCTCAGAGGGGAAAGAGACTTGCTGCCCTGGCTCAAAGCCCACAAAGGGATTTAAGGAAGTGGTAAAGTCCCTGTTGGGGAGAAGAGATCAGAGCTGATGGCCAGCCCTAGAAGAGGGCCACCTAAGCACCCACTTCTAGCAGCCCCACCCTTCTCACAGACATGCCCATAGTGGGTGTCTTCCTCCAGCTGGTCTCCAGTGGAGATCCTCTCCAATCTGCCCAGCTCCCTCCTTGCCCCACCCCACCATGAAATGGTGCACAAACTCGACAAACTGTACCCTCTACAGGGGGGAGGGTCCACTCCAGTTCTGCCCATCACTGTGTCCAGGGGTGTGCTGGTAAATGTTTAACCATCAGCTTACTGGGGTGGCGGGGGAAGCCCTCATTTGTATCATTTGACAATTTCCCTGATGGAAATAGTCTCACCAAGGCTGTTTTCAGGTTACCAACATGCATCGCTAACACAAAGCCAGAAAGAGACACACCCCATGACAGAATATTTCCACCCTGCAGATGTAATATTCTAGGGGGCAGCAAACAGTGGCTGAGGGGTCAGGCTCAGCTCAAGGCTTGCAAAGCCTAAAATATGTACTATCTGGCCCTTTTACAGAAGAAGTTTGGCGACCCCTGAAAGAGACATAAATAACCTCCAGAACAGAGATACTAGTGAAACGTAGTAAAATAATTAGGAAGTGATGAGTTTTATTACCTTTTTAAAAATATGATTTATTTAATTGTAACTTCATATTAATTTAATCTTGTTTCGTGGCTGTTTGACAACCAGCTTGCAACATTCCTGAAAAAATTATCAATCAGCTCTCATGAGCCAGTATAGGTCAGCTCCAGGATGCCCCTGCCTGTTTCTCTAGCTCCGGGCCCAGGGCAGGTACATGGTGGTTATCTGTCGAATGGTTGGAAACCAAACCGCAAGGTCAACGTTCTAACCATTAGACCACATGGCTCTCCTTCCTTCCTGCATCCTTTTATCAGATGCCATTAAAATCCTGTCTGTTAGCGCCTACTGAGTGCCAAGGACTTGGTGGGGGGCTACAGATCCAGTTCACACAGGATGCTGCCCTCATGGAGCTCATAATCAAGTGGGGAGAACCAGACACCCCTGCTCTCCCAAAGAGCCCGCCCAAAAAGTATGCCAAGAAGAAAAACGCCTTGCCTTTTCCATTACCAGCTGTGTATAGCTTTGGTTAACATGATAAAGTGGGGTTGTGACAGTACCTTTTTCTAGAGTCACAGAAATGAGATAATCAGCGTCAAGCTCAGCCTGGCATAGAGCAGGCACTTGGAATGAGTGGGAGCACGTCCATGTTGCCACTGTCCTTTTAGAACCCGTGTTACACGGCCCTGATCACAGGTCCACATCTAAACCACTTCTCCAAACCTGTCCCATCTGCTCAGCAACTGGAGCGCGCACACTCAATACAGCATCTCTGCAGGGGTTTCAATGTTGGCGCAACTAACATTGAGGGCTGGATAATTTTGGTGGCAGACAGCTGTCCTGGGCACGGTAGGGTGTTTAGCAGCATCCTTGGCCTTAACCCACCAATGCCAGGAGTGCCCCTGATTTGTGACAACCAAAATGTCTCCAGGCACTGCCACATGTCACCTGGGAGGCAAAAGCAGTCCTGGTTGAGAACCCCTCATTTAAAGGAAGATGTTTTCCCATCCTCTCAGCCGGTATAGGCTGTTTCCCAGATAGCCTGTGGTTCACCCTCTGGGGGAGATTATATTGTCCACAGTCATGCAACAGCACATTCCTCTTCAGACACCACTTTCCAGGTGCTGGAGGAAACTCACAGATGGCTTTATCAGACCATCAAGGAACAAAGGGACCCACAGGATGAAATAAGGTACAACCTGTTGTATAAGTCGTGTTTTCAGAGCCATTTAATGGCATGAAGCCATGTCTGTAATAATATGCCAAACACCAAAAGCAGGCAATGGAATTGTTTGTTCTTAATTTCACAGCTGCCCATGGCAGTGTTGCTTTGGGGGAACTCTCCGGAAGCCCCGTCTGAAAACTGTCTCAAAATTACATCATCCAGGAGAGCATTCCCCAACCTCATTTTTAACAGGTATGAGACACCAGCGTAACGGAACACACATTCTGTACTCATGGCATTTAATGTACTGATCAAATAAGAAAATGTGCTTATTCTCCTGGTGTAAGGAGGAGTCATGCTTTCGTCCTGAAGTCGGTGAACATCCCCCTCCTTCTTCTGAGCTGATGTGAAGTCAGCCCATTTTCTAGGCTCATCAGTGGGGAGGGAGGGGTGGGGGTGTGGGAGCACATTTCCTCCTTAGCAGCCCAGCGATTACTGAATCACACCCCCCTCCTCTGGTTTGGGGGAGCTGGACGGGCAAAGTTGGGCATTGAAGGAACATGAAGTATTATCCTCTCTGCCTTTTATGTTCACCAAATAATTAAGTCTGAGGTTGATTTTTTTTAAAAAGTATTACAGAGGATTGAGAGTTTTTCTGAAACTAACCTTTCTTACATACAATCTTAGATACAATCAGTTGACTGACTGAGTCACAGTCACACACACACACACACACACACACACACACACCCCACCCCAAAACATTAATAGCAAGTTATCTGTGGAGTGGTGGGATTACAAGTCATTCTTTTCCCTTTTAAAATCAATGTTATTGAAGTATAATTTACATGAAATGAAATGCACCCATTTTAAAAGAACAGGTAGATAAGTGTTGACGAATGTCTACACCCAGGTAACCACCACCCCAATCAAGATAGTGATATAGAACATTCCCACAACCCCAGAAGTCTCTTGTGTTCCTTTGAAGTTGATCGCAGCCACCCACTTCCGGCCCCAGGCAACCCCCAATCTGCCTTGTGTCACTATAGATATTTTTACCCCTTCTTGAACTTCATATAAATAGAGTCAAAAGATATGTCCTTCTTCGAGTCTGACCTCTTTGACTCAGCACAGCAATTTCTGACATCCATCCATGTTGGTGCTTGTACTGTGGTCTATTCCTCTCGTGGCTGACGAATACATCATGACATGGATAGAACACTCAGGGATAAATATTGTTTTCTTTTTCACACCTCTCTTCCCACCTCCCAAGCCCATATCATCTCCGATGAACATGTATGATTGGCTTTACTTTTTAAAAGGGAAATGAATGCCATTCATTTTTTAAAAAATTCATGGGGACTTTATGAAGAGCCCAAATGCCGGGCTGTTGCTGACTCGTGGAAATGGACGTCTGGCACAGCCACACAGAGGACTGAAGGCCATGGATCATATTTTTAAAAATAAAAACCACTGTGTTTTTCAGATTAATTGCATCTCTCTCCCACATCAGCCTTTGTGGTGAGCTGCTCAAATTGACCAATTTAAATGTGACCTCACTTCTTTCCCCTCCATCCGCTCTGAGTCAGTTGCTAAGAAGCAAGGAAAGGAAGTATGGGATGGGGGGGAAGGTGTTACATGTGTGGAGTACGTGCTGCTCTTCCAAAACTTACCCACACCCCCCTTCCATCAGCTGAGGCATGATCAAGGGTTTGTCCAAGGTCCCACAGCAGGAGGACGGGAGGATGCCATCTAGGGGCTCCAGGGAGGATGGTGAGGAGACTGAAAGCACACACTTCGGATCTGGATCCCAGCTGTCCGTCTTACTGGGTTATACCAACCAAACCTCTTAACCTCTCAGAACCTCGGATTCTTCATCTGTGAAACCGAGATCCAGTCGTGATACTCACAATTGAGCTACTGAGATGATGCATGTAAAGAGCTCAGAACAAGGCTTAGGAAGAAGTCAGTGCCCGATACATGATAGGGAGAAAATGGTTTCTCAACTCTCGGTTTGTTCTTTCTTCAACCACAGCACGAAACTGAAACTGACTGCAGTCTGCTTGGGCTGAAAGCAAAGGAGTGGACCTTTTCTTGTAGCTCCAGGGAGCCGACCTTGGCAGATGCAGAGGCAAGAGGAGAAGGCGTGCTGCAGCATCCAGGTATTAGCCAAGACACTGGTTGCAACAGAAACTAATCAGAGTAGCTTCAAAAAGAGCGGAAATGGGTTATAAGGAATCGAGGAGGTCTCACAGAACCTCAAGGGCATGAGGGTAGCCAGATCTCAGGAAAACCCAGAAACCAGGGACCCAGGGGCTGTCTCTCTGCTCTGAGTACCTGCTTCTCTCTGTGCCTTTCCTCCTCCCACCTTGGCTTTCAGAAGGTGGCCATTCACGAGACCAGCCAGGATCAACAAACTAGGAGCTCTTTGGTCCAGTTCTAAGGGAAGGACTTGGTTGCTCAGCTTGGGCCAGATGCCCATGCCAGCCAGTGTCTGAGCCAACTTGTACAAATATGGCTGTCGGTGACCGTTCCCTGGAGGCGAGAAGGGTGGTCAGGCAGGGGTCGCTGTGAAGTGGACAGGCTCCCTCTCCCCCAAGAAATGTCTTATCACAAGTAGCAACCACTTCTTTCACAGTGTTCCCCAACCTTGTGCATTTCTTTATTTTACTACCGATGATAGCAAATACCCACAAATGTCCGGCCACTGGTGTAAGCACTTTGCCTACATTGACTCCTTTAAATTAATCCTTACAAAACTGCAAGGTTTATTGTGTCCATTGTATGGATGAGGAAACAGATGTGCAAGGAGGTTAATTAACTTGCCCGAGATCACACTTGAACCTGGTCTATCTAATACCAGACTTGCTCTCTTAGCCACCATCCCGTGTGGCCCATTTTAGCCCCAGTCATGCTTTTTATAAGTCCTCTGTTAGCCCAAGTGTCTCAAAATGAGAAAAAACGGTGAGGAAGGGGAAGAATGTGATATCTGACATTTCACAAGAGCGCTTGACAAGTGGAAAATGCTGAGACTTTGCTGGCCATGCTCACTATTCCATTTTGAACTGGAGGTGGGGGTGCAGGTGTGACAGCATTGTCGTGGCCCCTCCCTGCAGCCCCTGGGACATTCTGACCCTCCCCTGGCCTGGGACCCCCTGGGGACAGGACCCGCGGCTTCTTCATCTGCACAACTGGCACTCAGTGGGGCGGTTGTTACAAGAAGATGTGTTCCCTCTCTTTACAGTGTTCAAAGTGCTTCCAAAGACAGCCAAAGAGATCAGTTAAAATATTGTCCCCACAATATCTCAAGGAAGGGAAGTCTGTGGACAGAACATAACACGTGAGAACCCAGCCAACGCTGAACACCCAGCTAGGTCTGCACAGAGCCTCCTCTCTCCTCTCTCTCCTTCGTCCTGATCTTGCAGGGGTTCTGTCCTGGTGCCTCGTGGAACACTGGTGGCCTCTGCTCTGTGTCTGGCACTTGGCCCAGAGTGGCCACCTCAGTCCAGTCCCCAGGGCTAAGTGGTCACCATCTCCCAGTCTCCCAGCATCTCCAAATACCCAGGTGAGGAGTGCAGGTGCTTCAGGACTTCATCCCAACAGGCCCCCTGAGGCTCAGATTCTGGGCCTCCAGCTCAAAGCAGGAAAGTAACTTGCCTAAGGTCTCCCAGAGAGGAGGCTGCCATGCCAAGATCCTGGTCTGTCAGCATCTGAGTTCACTTCCTGGGGCCCCTGTAAGACAGCACCATAAACTGGGTGGCTTTGACAGCAGAAATGTACTCTCTCACAGCTCTGGAGGCTAGGAGTTCTAAACCGAGGTGTCAGCAGGGTCATTGCCTTCGGAGGGCTGAGGAAAGGATCTGTTCTGTGCCTGTCCTCCAGCTTCTGGTGATTTGCGGGCCATGTCTGGCGTTCCTTGGCTTGTAGACAGAAATATCACCCCAGCCTCTGCCTTCATGTTCCAGGAGTTCTCCCTGTGTGCGGCCAGGTCCAAACTTCTGCTTTTCACAAGGACACAGTCAGACTGGATGAGGCCCCCCACCCCACTCCACTGTGACCTCAGATTAACTGACTACATGTGCAACAACTCCATTTCCAAATAAGGTCATGGTCCTTATTTAGAGGTACTGGGGGCTAGGACTTCAGTGTCCCCTTTTTTGAGGGGCACAATTTAAGCCACAGCAGTTCCACTCTGCCTCAGCCAGTTCTCACCACATTGCCTCACTCCCTTTCAGCCCCAGAGGGTGGGTGTCGCTTGCCCTGTTTCCCCCGGAACAGGCATGGACACACTTCTGCCCCGCCATCCTCAAGTTCACACGGAGCGTCCACAGGAAGCAGTTCAGAGGGAGCAGCGTGATTCAGGACCATCCACTCGGGCATCCTGGGTGGGGCATGACTCAACTCCGGGTGCGGCATTTCAGGAGCCATCATTCAGACGGTGGCCCATTGTCTGAGCTTCTCCACCATGCTCCAGTTTCATCAGGCAATTTTAGAGGCGTTAAACCTGAACAGCTCACAAAGGGCTAATGACTTCCATTCAGCATAGATGACAGTGACCCACGCATCCAAGCTGGCTGGCATGACCTCTGGCCTTGTGGTTTCACAATGGTAGTGGTTGACAGGTGGTTGGGTCCTGGGCCAGGGGTTTAGGCAAGTGGTTTATTTCTATATTTATTCGCTTTTCTATTTGGTTTGGCTAAAAAACTGAAGCAGATTTTCCTCCGAGGTGAATTAGTCAAATCTCCCCTGAGGATGAGTTGCATTTTGGGAGCCCAGTATCTGGGTTTAGGGTGGAAAAAGCCGGCTCTGCCCATTTCTTTGGCCATGACAGACATCATCAATCCATCATGGAATGCTACCTAAGATCTTGGGCCAGGAAGTGGCAGGGTGAGGAGTGGAGTCCAGAATGGTGTACACTGCAGTCTGTGTTCATTTGGTACTTTGTCTTGGTGACTCATAATTTTGAGCCTGGACTTGGTGTTTGCCTCTTTGAAAGGAAAAATGCGAAGGGTGTCACCAACGCATCCAAATCCTGGCAGCCGAGAGACCCCCTCCTTCATCGCCTGTGAGTAGTCAGTGAGATGCCAGAGCTAAAAGAAACCCCTAGGGGGCTTCTGGTCCACCTCTCCTATTTTGCAGGTCGGGGAAAGTGAGGTTCAGAGAAGGGAAGGAGCCTTACCCAAGACTACAAAGGTGACAGGTGGCAAGACGAGGCCCAGAGCTCCCTCCCACCAGTCTTCTGCTTTTCTTCTCCAGTGGCTGATGGAGGATGCTGGTTCCTGTGAACTTGTCATCTGTCTGCTTGTTGTTGGAGTTGTCTGTGATGTCAAATCCCTGGGGGGCTCTTCTTCCTCTTTCCCATCTGCCCCAGCCCCTCGAAACCAGGCTATATGCCTCCTCTCCATCCTAATCATGTGTGATGTTGCTTCTGCCCTCCCCTGGGGTTTCTGCAGCTGTTTACACCTTATTGCCTTTCCTTTGGGCCTCCCTTCTGGTGTCACCACCCACTGCCCCGGGGGGTGGGGAAGGGGCCAATCCTGGTTCCTGGCCCCCAGAGTCCACCTGGGGCATTTCCTTTGAGCCCCTCTGGCTCTGTTTCCCACCTCCACACTCCCTCACTCTGCCATCTTCAACTGCCCGACGCTGGTGGTCCTTCCTGAGGGCTAGTGGATGGGGTTGGCCCCACAAACAAATGGAAGACAGACTCCCTGGTGGCTACAAACCAGTGTAGCTTTGAATAATCCCTAGCAGCCCAGGGACTCTTTTAAAACTTTTTAAAAAAAAAAACAAAAACGATACATTTTCCCCTGGAAAAATCAGAAGATTCAGATAAATAACAAAACAAAGAATAATGAATCCTATTTAGGTATCTACTATATTCTCAGCACTATGCACATTTTAGCTCATTTCACCCTCAGATGAGAAATTCTGTGGGACAAAAGACACGGTTTCTTCACAAGTAAATGGCAAAGAACGAACATGAGAGCAAGGATGGTGGTTGGATTAAAAGAGACTGCAAAGTTCTCTCCACTGTAAAGAGACGGGTGGGTTGGTGGGTCAGTGACATGTCAGTGGTTGAATCTAGGAAGTGATGCAGGTGTTCACTGTACAAGTCCTTCCCCCTTCCCTGGATGTCTGGAAATTATCCTAACAAAGCCCTGGGGAAATGGATATATAATGTGAATTGGGTCTGCGGATCCCAATTCAAGCAAGACAAATCAAAGACATTTATGGGACAATCGAAGATGATTATACATTGATTAGATGTTAGATGATTTACGAAGTTTTTTTTGTTTTTTAATTTTTAAATTTTTTTTTGCAGGGGACAGGTAATTAGGTTTATTTAGTTAGTTAGTTTTTCAATGGAGGTACTAGGGATTGAACCCAGGACCTTGTGCATGCTAAGCATGCGCCTTACCACTTGAACTACACCCCCCACCTCCAAGAGATAGTTTAAAAAATTTTTAGGCGATAATGGTATTGTGGTGATTTTTTTTTTAAAGAGTCTCTTTGTTTGGGATTTGCTTTAAAATAACCAACAGGAGGAGGGGCGGGGAAGAAGAGATAAAACAAAACTGGCTGTTTATTGTTAACTGCTGACGCTGGGTGATGGAGGTTCATTATACTAGTTCTTCTTTTGTGAAGGCTTGAAAATTCCCACAATAAAGAGTTTAAAAAAAAAAAAACAACTCCACTCTATCACTTTGTAGTTGAGGAAACTCAACTGAGGTTTAGAGATGTCAGGTTATTTGCCTGAGATCACCCAGACAGAAATCCCTTAATAGAGAGTTAAAAAAAATTCCCTGACATCCTATCGCCCACTCTTCACACCTTGGTGAATGTCCTTCTAGATCGTCTATGCATATAAAAGGATTGCACATGACTTAAATATATATATTTAATGCCTGACTCCATTCCTGTACAACACAAATCATGTTACTATTGTCCTTAAGCATGTATTTCTTTTTCTTAATTTTTTTTTGTGGGGGAGGGAACTAGGTTTATTATTTGTTTTTAGAGGAGGTACTGGGGATTGAACCCAGGACCTCATGTATACTAAGCATGCGCTCTACCGCTTGAGCTATACCCTCCCCAACCAAAGCATCTATCTCTGATGTAAACCCGAAAAAGGAACTAACCCATACAGAAGTCCTTCTAAACTAAGCACGGTCACCTGGACGATTTAGAGGATGCTCATGAGTCCCCCAGCATCATTATTAGGTCATTGTCCCCGTTTTGACGGAGAAGGAAACAAACTCAGAAAGGAGAAGCAGCTTGTCCAAGGTCACAGACCTAATTGCTGATGGGAAATGCATGCCTGTAGTTGATATGACTCAGTGAAGGTCTGCCTGCCCCTGTTCCCTGGAGACTCCAGGAAGGCAGCAGCCTCACCTGCTTCCCTCCGCCTGAACCAGAGAAAGAAAAGATTCGCCAAATGGACAAAGGAACACACAAAACCAATCAGCTACTTTCCTAGGTACCCTTTTTGTAAAAAAAAATTCCAGTACAATACACATGACATAACATAGGCCATCTTAACCACTGCTAAGTGTACGGCTCTGTGGCGTTAAGGACATTCCCATTGCTACACAACCTTCCCCATTATTCACCTCCAGAACTTTGCAACTTCCTAAACTAAACTTCCATCCCTATTAAACACTAACTCCCCACCCCCCCTACCCCTGCAACCACATTCCACTTACTGTCTCTGTGAATGATCTGACTACTCTGTGTCCCTTGTATAAGTGGACTCATAGGGCATTTGTCCTTTGTGCTTGGCTTAGTTCACTCAGCATAACGTCCTCAAGGTACGCCCATGGTATAATGTGTCAGAATGTCCTTCCTGTTTAAGGCCGAATAATATTCCACTGTATGGATGGACCACATGTGGCTGATCCATTTATTTGTGGATAATGAACATTTGGGTTGTTTCCACCTTTTGACAATTGGGAACAGTACTGCTATGCACATGGGTGGACACACACTTCTTTGAATCCCTATTTGTTCTTCTGGGTAAACGCCCAGAGGCAGGACTGCTGGATCATTTGGAAGTTCTCTTTTTTGGGGCATTCTTCTGAATCAATTCTTACGTTATATATTTTTACCTAGTCATCCACCTTTCCGTGTTGCCAGGTTTGGGGAATTTTGGTGGCCAGTGGTGGGTCCCAGAGAGGGACAGCAGTTGCTGCTGACTTTATGCAGGCTGCCCTCCTCCTGAAACCTCCCTCCTGGCTCAGCCTGGCCCTCCAGAGTAAACTTAGCCCTCGTGATTTGGTTCAGGGACTCAGATCAGCTACGGGCCCCTGGATCACACCTGAGATTTCCCTGGGCGCCCACTTCCTCATTTACACTATGGGACCCTCAGATCATCCTGTGTGGATCGGTCCCCCTCACCATGGAGGCAGCAACCACGCCTTCTGATTCTCTGCGCTCACCTCTCCCCATCCACTTCCAAGTCTCTAGGTAAGTCTGCATGATGAACAAATGTTATGAAGTCATTAAGTAATTACCTCCTCTCCTGGGGGTTATGTCCAACTTTTCAATATGATTAACAAAGCAACAACAAGATCTTTTTTTTCATGCTGTTCAATCAATTCCTGAAGATACATTTCCAGGAGTGGCATAACTCATCACTGGATTTGGGAGTGGGGGAGGCAATAAGAGAAAACTGGCAGATTGGATGCCATTCACCAGATGAGGGGGTCAGAAGGAAGAGGCTGGTGGGCAGGAGAGCGACTGTTGAAGGACTACCCCTTCCCAGTCCCTGTGAGGAGAAACTCTCCTCCCCACTACAGATAGTAGCCACACTGGGTTGCATGGTGGCCCCCCTCCCAAAAGATATGTCCACCTGCAACCTGTGACTGCGACCTTACTTGTGAAAAGGGGTTTGGCAAATGTAATTAAGGATCTCAGGGATGGGATCACCCTGGATGAGGGTGGGCCTTAAATCCACTGATGATCCTTAGGAGAGAAGAGAAGGGGACAGACACAGAGACATAGAGGAGAAGCTGCAAGAGATGCAGGCAGAGACTGGAATGACGCATCTACAAGCCAACCAATGCCGAGAACTGCCAAAGGCCGCAAGAAGCCGGGAGCGAGGCCTGGACCAGATTCTCTCTTGGAACTCCCAGAAGGAATTAACCCTGAGGATACCTGACTTCGGACTTCTGGCCTCCTAAAGTGTAAGAGAGTAAGTTTCTGTTATTTTCGGGAGCCGAGTTTGTGGTAATTTGTTATGGCAGCCACAAGAAACTAATACCATACCCATCCCTGCAGCCCCTTCCAGAAGGACACAGCCACAGCTGCCGGCTCCAGCTGGGATCATCCACGGAGAAGGCTGACACATCGAGGGCTGAGCCCTTTTGGAGGAAAATCCTTGAGTATGTTGATGTCAGGGGACAGGAGGTTGGGGCCTTGGCCCAACAGGGAGACCAGGGAACGAAAAGGGGTGAGTACAGCCACCAGCAATCCATCTGAGAAAACAAAATTAGATTCTTTCCATATATCACACACGCAAATAAAGCCCAGGTGGACTGACGCCAAAATGTAAGGAACAAAGCTTGAAATTATTTAGTAGAAAATATAAGACAGTGTTTCCGTGACGCTGGTGTAGGGGAGGATTTCTCAAACAACATAAACCCTGTTGCTTGAAGCATTTGACTAAGCTGAGATTCTCAATCTCTGTACATCAAAGGATACCATAAAAAAGTGCAAAGGCGTACTGGAGACCAGCTGGAAAGCCTCGCAATGCAGGTTAGTATCCAGGACTTACAAAGAATTCCTACAGATCAATATGAAACATGCTCTTAATGCCGACTGAAAAATGCACCAACAGGGAATTCACCAAAGCAGACACATAACATGAAAAGATGCTCAATCTCACTAAAAATGGGGGTAGGGGAGAGGTAGGAATTAAGTGACAGTGACAAGCATCTTCAGCAGATTGGCAGCAGATGAACAAGTCTGACAACATGGGCAGCAGTGGGGACACAGAGAAGCAGGAAGGCTTACGTGCTGCGGGCAAATGTGTGTTGGTGCAACCAGGATGGAGAGCAATGGCCTCACTGGTGTTATGGGCTGAACTGTGTCCCCCACACCCAAGTTCATAAGTTGAAGCCCTCACCCCCCTCCACCAGTACCTCAGAATGTGACTGTGTCTGGAGATAGTTCTTTAAAGATGTAATTAAGCGAAAATGAGGTCATACAAATGGGCCCTAATCCAGAGGACTGGTGTCCTTATAAAAAGAAGAAAATGTGGACCCAGAGGCAGAAATGCACAGAGAGGAAATGGTGGGGAGACTCATGGAGAATGCTATTTACAAGCTCAGGGATGCCTGAGGCCACCAGAAGCTGGGAGACAGGCATGGAACTGTCTCCCTCCCAGCCCTCAGAAGGAACCCACCTTGCCGACTCCTTGACTTTGGACTTCCAGCCCCCAGAACCGTGAGAGAATAGGTTTCTGTTGTTTAAGCCAGCCAGTCTGTGACATTGTATGACAGAAGCCCTGGGAAACCAATACAGCCACCAGCCAATGAATGGCTCATTAACTGTGGTGCATCTACCCAATGAAGCACCACATGACAATGAAAGTGACCAACACAAGCAAGCTGCAGAGACGCGGACAGCATAACACCATTTACATAAAGTCTGGAAACACAGTGGGAAGGGTATAGCTCAGGGGTAGAGCGCGTGCTTAGTACGCACGAGGTCCTGGGTTCAGTCCCCAGCACCTCCATTTAAAAATAAATAAATAAATAAATAAACCTAATTCCTGCTCCCCACCCCTAAAAATTGGAAACATGAAAACGCTAGATCTAGCTTTTGCAAACAAAGGAATAGAAACAATATGAAAACCAGCGTGGACAGGGAAACACTAGAGAGCGGTGATGTATCCCTGAACAGGGAAGAGGAAACCTGGGTACAAGGGCCCCCTGAGGTCGGGAGCTTCAGCTACAACTAGAATGTTCCTTTAAAAGGACTGAAAGGAATAAGTAAGATTCATGTATTCAACGACTCTTGAGTGCCCACTAGGTGAGGGGCAGGGGTGGGGCCCACACAAAATTGCATCCAAGAGTCTGGGTAAATGCTCCCTGATTCATACCCTTCTCTGGGCGTACACCATCCCCTTCTCCCCAGCAGACATCACAAAACCACACAAGGTGAGTTTCAGAAAGCCGATTTCACCCGTATCTGTGTGCATGTTTGCACATGTGCAAACACGCCCAGACTTCAAAGAGAACAACACGGCATAGCAATTTTCTCTATTTTTTTTGTCATAAAGAAACAGAAAAATTCAGATCCATCTTTCACATCGTGGTAATAGGAAAGAAAAGAATAAAAATATACCAAGAAAAAAGCTGCTGGCAAGACAACAGGAACTCAGTTTCCAGTGAAAAAGGTATGCAAATCCCAAAGCCATAAACCCACAGAGGCTCAGGAGGAAATTCAAAGAGTAAACAAATTTATGGAAAACGGTCAACCTCAGGAGTGGCCGGAATCCTCATTCCCCCCCCCACCCCCCCCCCCGCCACCTCCTCCAACACCTGCACACTTCGGGGGCTCTGAGGGTGGGGGTGGGGTTCTGGGAGCTGAGGTGGGTCTGGGAGTTCCTACCAACTGGCCCCCAAAATGACAAGGAGTAAGTGATCTTCAGAGAGGCCAGGGGTCTGGGGATGGGGACCAGGCAGAAGAAGGTCGGGGACACTAAGGCCACGTAGTGGAGGCTGGGGGCTCCCCAGTGAATGTCTCAAACACAGATGATTTGTGAGTGCCTCAGCAAGGGGGCAGCAGACTGTCAAAGAAACTATGACTTCTTTATTCTATTCTACACCACTTTATTCTATTTTCAGTTTCCTGAATGACACCCAGTGCTAGGAAAATGGGGGCCCAAGAAAAGGAGAGCTTATGTGCACCCGGGACCTGAACCATCCGTGAATTCAGCCAGTGCCCATTTAATGTGTGCTGCTCAGCTCTGGGCACTGGGGCTGCCCTTCCATCCAATCAGCTGGTCACTCACGGCAAGTCTCTGCGGGGCTCTGGTGTGATCTGGCCTTCACTGGACTGACCAACTTGTCCCAATTTGCCCAGGACATGGCTGACTTCAGCTCTGAAAGTCCCGCATCCCAGAAAGCCAGGAACAGTTGGTCATCTGACATTTTCCAGGTGCGGAAACCAGATCAGAAAGGTGAAGTGGTCTGGCCAAGGCCAAGTCGCCAAACCAGGGTTCAAAGAATCCCCAGTGGCACAGGTAGGAGAGACAAAGAAGTCAAGAGCACCTGGATCAAAGCAAATTTAAGGGGCCCCCACACATGTCCCTTCGGACAAGAGAGGCTAAGCCTCAATGCTGGGACAGGGCTGGTTGATAGGCAGGCCCCACTGCCACCCGTGTCAGCATCTAGAGGCCTGAACCCTCGGAAAAGCAATTTGGCAACTTGCAGGTCGTGCCGTGAAAACGTT
Source organism: Camelus bactrianus (assembly GCF_048773025.1). NCBI lineage: Eukaryota > Metazoa > Chordata > Mammalia > Artiodactyla > Camelidae > Camelus > Camelus bactrianus. The sequence continues at coordinate 51,633,182 of NC_133547.1, forward strand.
CCTAGCCTTTGACTGAATAAAACTATGCTTGGAAATCTATTCTAAGGAAATTATCCTTTTTTTATTATTAAAAATCTGTTGGAGAGAAAAATGTTCTCTGCAGCATTATCTGGAAGAGGAAAAATCCCTGAAGTGTCCGCAGACAGCAATGGCTTCATAAATCATGACCTATTTGCCCAGGGACCCTGTCACACAGCCACAAAAATGTAACTTTGATGACTGTGCAGCAACATGGAAAGCTCTTGTAATGTTCATTGTACCCCATGGAACAGAATAAAAATGTGTTTTGTGCCTCCAACTTTGCAAGGCACTTCTGATTGAGAACCAGGCTGGAAAGGAATATGCAGAGTAGTGGGTGTGGTGGGGATGAGGGAAGATTTTTTTAAAAATATAGTTCTTAATCCTCTTATACTGTCTTTTAAAAAGCAAGAAAGGGAAAACAGGATTTTCTGCACAGAGAGGCTCATGGATGTGGACTAAGACATCACTTGCCAAGATGGGTTTTGTGGCACTTGTGGAAATAGCAAAGGATTGGAAACAACCTGAATATCCATCAAGAGGGGAACAGTTAAATAAAGATCGGTGCATCCATACAATGTTAAAAGCAATGAGGCAGCTGTAGCTATGGGATGGTCATTCAGATGCATTAAGTAAGTAAGAAAGGCTAAGTTGCGGAAGTGTATAGAGAATGCTACTATTTGTGTAAAAATGACACACACACACATATAAATACCTATATTCCTATGCAGAGACTGTCTCAGAAAGGAACTCTGGGGGGCGGGCTATGGGTCTCTGGACAACAACGGTGGGAGGGCACTTCCCTCCCCTCCATGCATTTGGTGCCTGTAGTGGGTGAAATGGTACAACCCCCCAAAGATGTGTCCACGCCCTCATCCCTGGAACCTGTGACTGTGACTGTATTTGGAAAAAGTCTCTGCAGATATAATTTCAACATCTCCAGATGAGGTCATCCTGGATTACCTGAGTGGGCCCTAAACCCAATGAGAAGTGCCCTTATAAGAGACACACAGAGGAGAGACACAGGGAAGAGCAGAGGCCACATGAAGACAGAGGCACAGATGGGACTGATGTGGCCACAAGCCAAGGACCACCTGGGGCCACCAGGAGCTGGAAAAGAAAAGGAAGGATCTTCCCCCAGAGCCTTCGGAAGGAGCGTGGCCCTGCCGACACCTTGATTTCAGACTTCTGGCTTCCAGATCTGTAACAGAATAAATTCCTGTTGTTTTAAGCCCCTTAACCTGTGGTGATTTGTTATATTTAGATTCTAGGGGCGGGGGTAGCATGATTGCATTATCTATATAAAATAAATGAGATGTATACAAGGTATACAAGAACATGCACAGCAGTGTTATTCATGATTGCCCCAAATTACGAACAACCTGAGTATCTATCAAGAGGAGTGGAAAAAATCCATTGTGTATTAATACAATGAACTACTTACATTCATCCATTAACATGGATGAGTCTCACAGACGGTGTGATTGTGAAAGAAGCCAGACACAAAGACACACCCAGTGTGATTCCATTTCCCTGAAGTTTAAGAGCAGGCAAAAATGACCTATAGTGGTAGAGGTAAGAATAGAGAATCCTTTGGAGGGTTCTGACTGGGAGCCAGCCGGGAGGGCTGGGGTCAAGTTCTACATCCTGATTTCAAAGGCAGTTTCTCAGAGTAAGCATGTGTAAAAAGTCATGGAGCTGTAGACCAGATTTGTTCATTTTATGGTATGTAAGTTATACCTCAATTTAAAATTTTAAAGATTAAAAAATCATGGGGCAGTGGGCGGGGAGGACAGGAAATCCCCTCCAAAGAGCTGGACACCTCCTTTTAAAGAGCTTTGATGTGGAATGACCAAAAAAAAAAAAAAAAAAAGAAAAAACCAACCGTGTTCAGTGTAAAAAGTTGATACATCAAATTCCCAAGAACTTTCAAGCAGCACGGGGGATTTGGACAATGACATGCCCACCTTCACACGGCGGGTCATTCACCAGGCACCGGTGGCGGCCAGCCAGCCTGCCTGCCTGCCAGGGGCCTGTGTCGTCCATGCCTGCCATGAGCACCTGGCACTGGCCTTGACCTTGAATTGCTTTCAGCCTCCCAGGAAGTGAGAAAAGCGGCAAACTCTGAGGGCTGAGCCTGTAGGTGGCAGGCACAGGAGCACCCGGCCTGGGCGGCAGGGAGCAGGTGCCCACCTGGTAATTCATACAGCCCCTGTGCCAGAATGGGCAGGGGTCCAGGATGCTTCAGGGAGGGCAGAGTTAAGGTTTGGAAGGAAGAACAGGGATGTGCCTAGCAGGGACAGGGGCTGGGGAAGGGCCTTCCCAGGCAAAGGGAACCCCATGAGCAAAGGCACAGAGTATGAAAAGAAAAGATACGGCGCATCCAGGGAGTGGCTCACTGTGGCGGGGCGGGTGGGTTGTTGGTGGCAGGGGAACACGCACATCACCCGGGGAGAACTGGGGAAGCCAGAACGTCTCAGGCAGCACTCACCTGGCCCGTCTACAACCTCTTGCAGGTACAGGGAAGCTCCAAGCAGTAACAGGGGCGTCCTGTGGATTGTAACCCACTTCCAAAGATTGTTTGCATTGCGGTTGTTCTCGTGACCTCCTCCAGGGTCAGTAATGGTCCTGGATGTCATGCAGATCATTTGACTCCCTAAATCGTTCATTTGTTCATTCATTCTACAAGTTATTGACAGACTGTGCCAAGCCCTACTCCAGGCGCTGCTGGCAGAGCCGTTACAGAGACGAGCCCAGGAAATGAAAGGTAAGTCAGGCGCTGTTAAGAGGTGAGCAGGAGAAGGTGGGGATGGAGGATAGGGTGAGGCAGGGTTTGACTTAGGTGAGAAAGGACCTTTAATTTTGTTCTGGAACACATCTCACACTCCAGGCACAGAGTAAGTCCTTGAAAAATATTTGTTGAATGAATCCTGAAATATGAAAGGCGCAAGAGAACTCGAAGATCATTGGCTCCCAAACTGTCAGCTCACAGATGTCACAGGTGAGGAAACTTGAGACCCGGAGAGGCTAACTCCTCTGCCGCCTGTCACTGCAGCTACGAGGGGACCCAGCAAGGAAGATGCTGAGGTAGGGTCATCTGCTTCGTGATCTGTGGCTCCGCTGACGGCCCTCCATGCTGACTCTGACCTGGGCAGGGGATGCAGGGCCAGCTCGGGCCTGGGGAGGGACACGGAGCCCTGCCTAGCCAGCCAGCAGCAGCAGCCTTCTTAGCCATTGCAGGGGATGATTAAAAGGTGCTCCAAAGTGCAGCCTGCAGAGCAGGGGCAGGAAGAGACGTGCTAGGTGCTGGGATGGGGAGGGGAAGCAGCCCTGGAGTTGGGCCCTGAAGGATGAGTGAGCTGGAGGTGGTGGAGGGAAGGCTGGGAGGTGACAGCATGACTGGGCTCAGGAGCAGGGGCAGGTGTGTGGGTCAGGCCAGAGTCTGAGGCTGCACTCCAGAAGGGCGGGGTCATGAATGAGGCTGGTGGGGGCCTGGTGGTCGAGTCTTTGCTGGCAAGCCGCGGGAAAAGGGGTGGGAGGGTGAGCAGGGCAGTAAGAAAGAGTGGAAGATGCCTCTCCAGAGGATCTGACCTTCCAGACTCATTTCCTAGTTCCCTGTGTGACCTCAGGCATGTCACCTGACCTCTCTGAGCCTGTTTCCTCATTTGACATATGAATAAGAATACTTCCTGGGCTGCTGTGCAGAGCAAGTCAGCACAGTACAAGACCCACTACTAGGATTCAAGTTGTCACAAACATTTATTGAGCACCTACCAGGCATTGAAGCTGACCTAGGGAATAATGGGGAAGGGTGAAGGCTCCTGGCTTCCTGGGGGGAGATGGATGAGTTACCAAGGCTCTCAAAATGTAGTGGGTGGGGCCCTGGGAACAGGGAAGGGCATTTCCACAGGAGGAATGACAAAGCTGCAGGAAGAGCGGATGCTCCCTGGGTGAGAAGGAGAGGAAGGAACAGCATAAGCCAAGACCTGGGGGTTGGGGTGGCCTGACCCACTAGCCCATGGTGCACCCAGGGGCAGACCTGTCCCTACCCCGATGGGACATCTGTCCCCACAACGTGTGTGTGGGAGCCACTGGCACTCAGCAGCAGCAGTGGGCAGGAAGGCCAGACATCCTGCAGGGTAGCAGCCAGTCCCCACGACAAAGATGGGCCCACGTCCCACATGACAGTCTGACGTCTCCCCGGCCATTAGTGGGCGAAAACCCTGCTTGAAATTATCTGCGTCTAGAATCTAACTTCATCTTTTACATATAAATGCAAATTTTCCTCTCCTGCCCCATTTTAATGGTCACTGAACTTTCCAGGAGTGCGACCACTGTGTCGATGGAGGGGAGGCTCTTCTTTGTTTCATTTGGATGTCAGCCAAGAGTTGGTCACCATTTCGGAAAATCACGTCACCAATGGCCTCACCCACAGGGCACACCTGTGACTGTGACAGTGTGCACTTGTGATTGTCGCCTTCCCGGGGACCCTGGTACGGGACAAGCTTCTGATTCCTTCTTTATTTCTCTGAGGGGGTCCACTGTCCCCACATATGATTTTATGACAAATTACCTTCCTTTTAATCCTCCTTTATATTATAATTTGGGTATTACATGAACGTTTTTGGAAATCACATATATAGGTGAGTTACATACCTATGAATTCAACTTCAGGAAAGAAGGCACATTACGAAATATTAGTTTTATAAAAGAAGCATTGGCTCTGAATGCTTGCGAGCCTCCGAGTCAGGAGACTGGTTTTGTGATGGAGTGAGCCAGGGCTGAGTGAGGGACCAGCGAGCCCTGGGCACTCACCCACCCACCGGGGAGCATACATACCTCGGGAATGAATCAGGGTCAGGGATCAGAACCTCGCACCGCCCACTCCAAACAGTGTCCTCAGGTGGAGATTTAAAAAGTGCCTTTGTCTGGTGCTGACCTACCTGTGTTCTTGTCAGTACATCCGGGGTAAGGACCGCAGTTCTGATAGCAGCCCAATGCACACAGCTGCCCCGATTTGGGTAGGAAAGGTGGAGGCTCTTTATGGCAAATGAGATGTTTGAAACTGAATCCACCTGACATACAGTCAGCCTTTAAGGAGGGTGAACGATCCATCTGAGGGCAGGGAATGTCAAATGAGAGACACTTCCAGATCAACTGGCAGTTCAACTGCATAGAATACATGTTCTAAAGCCCTTGGGTTCACCAAGAGAGAGGGATACCCTTTATAGTCACAAAAAATATTGGATAAATGTGCAAATATTTAAAAACTATGCAGATGAGTGTCAAATTTCCAACCTTCCTGGGACCCCCATGGTCCTGGGGACAGGGATGAGGCTGGAGCAATAGGCACTGGCCAGATGACCAAAGGCCTTGTAAATCATATTAAGGAGTTGAACCTTAACCCTACGTTTAATGGAAAGCCTTCAGAGAATACTGAACAGGAACAATGTGATCAGATTTGCACTGTAGAAAAGTCAGTTTGGCTACAGCCTGAATGATGGATGGAAGGGTTCAAGACTAGTTGGGGAGGCCAGTTAGGAGCTTGGGTGGTCACGCATGGGAGATGACGGGGGCACAGATTGTCTGGGGACAGGAGATGCCAGGGGCCATGCAGGGGGGAGATGAAGGCAGCCCAAGGAGTCTGGGGAGTGTTGGCGGAGAGAGGTGGCCTGGCTTGTCCAGGAGGGAGATGACAGTGGCATCAATGAACAAATGGTCGCGTGTAACCCTTCTGAAGCCCACGCCCTGTACAGGCACTGCTCACGCCACCCTCCCAGCAGAAGTCTTCAGCAGGTCCATCATGAGTATGTTCGCCATTTTTACATACATGTTAATGGAAACAGAGAGCTTAAGCCAACTTGCTGGGGTCACCTCGGGGGGACCCCAACCTTGGTGACCAAGTCCTCTCAGAGATTCTAGAGCTCCTTCGGAGGCGGCATTGCCAGGCCTCATGATTGATTTGCACAAAGAAAGAATGAGTGTCTGCATGGACCAGCCAGGGTCTGCCTAACCTCGTTCACGAAGGAAGAACTTAGGTTCTTCTGTCCAGCTGGCAGCCCCTAACTCAAACCTGCCCATGCTGGGAAGGCTGCCCTGCAGAGTTGCCTCGCTGAGAAAAGGGTGAAAGAGTGCTCTTGGTGGCAGCCGAACGGGGTGGGTGCAGCCAAGAGCCTCTTGTCTGAGTGGACACAGCCGTCCCCGCCTACCCGCAGTGGGTGGGACAGACCCTCCTCCCACGTCCCAAGGGCATGGACAGCCCTGATTGGGGCCAGCACGGGTGCAGGACGTCCCTCCCTTCCTGCTTCTCCACCATCACCAGCGAGAGTCACTTAGCCCTGTCCAGAGTCCAGGTCCTTCTGCAGAAGACCTGGCTGGGTTGGGCAGGAGGCCAAAACGCAGAACCTCCTCCTCCCACCCGTCCCCGGCGACCTCGAGCGCAGGAGCCGGCAGCCCTGTGGGTTCGGGGCGCCCTCTGCTGGACATTTCCCACAGTCCGCCGCGTGATGCCGGGACCCGCCTCCGGAATTAAATATTAGGGTGTTTGCGCAGGGAGGACCTGGCCGAAGTGAGAGGAGGATGTTCTTTCTCCTCACGTCTGGAAGGGGAGGCAGTCACAGCGGGAAAATGGCCTGTCCCAAGCCGAGGAGAAAGAAGACACAGGGCAGAGGAACCTATGCTTTTCAATTCAGTTTTTGTGTCCCCATCAACAGATCTGCCCTGCTAGCACCCGACCCCATCCCTCCCCACAGGCCGTCTTTTACTGCATCTCTTATTTAGGATTCACAGTGGCCACGATAATCACAGGATTAAAGTAACTGTAATGGTGTACCTGCTACTACTACTTACTGCACTCGATATTATTTATCGGCTAAGGAGTCACAATAGCCCATGACAACAGTATTAACCTTATTTTAATGGATATAATTATTATCCCTACTTATACTGGATATTGTTTGGGTATATGCCTACTATTCTTACTTATTTACAGATATCTTATTCAGTATTACTTGTTGGATTTGGATATAATTTATTGGATAGAAGACACTACTTATTGTACACCTGATATTACTTATCGGATATTGGGTTCACAGTTGCTCATGAAAATCATAGTATTAAACTTATTTAAATGGCTGGAACCATTACTCCTACGTATTTATTGGCTATGTGGTTGGACATTATTTGACTGGCTAGAACTTCTGTTGCTAATAGCTATCCCTCAGTGAGGGGCAATGATATGCCCCATGCATCAGTACCTAATTTAATCCTCATTTCTATTATCAAGCCCACTTTCCAGACGAGAAAACTGATGCCCCCAAAGATTAAGTCCCATGCCCAAGACACTGGCCAGTACTCTCCCGCCTTTGCCTTGCCGGCCCCTCCCGCTGCGCCAGAGCGCAGGTGGTGTCTCTCCCGTGGGGCCCCCTCACCTCCGCCTGGGGCTGGTGGGAGATTATAACTGGGCTGGCGAGCTTGCGCTGGGAGCCGCTTACCTCCTGCGGCCCCGGAAGCAGCCCTGTCTGCTTGGTCCTTTATTCGGGAAGCAACTGAGACAGTGATCCAGCCTGACACATGCAAACGAGGCCTTCGGAGCTGGGGGTGGGACATCCGGGATTCCAGGCATCCTGGGAACCCATTACATCTCCCTGTGTGGAAGTGAAGAGGGCCAAGTGCATCTGTGTGATCAGGAACGCTGAGTAAAGAAAGGTCATTTCTTGGCTGGGGAAGAATGGCCTCTTCTAACAATTTTCTTTCAAAACAAATCCATCCCAGCTTTGTGGGGTTTGAGTCCCAGGCTGCCAGTGCTTGGTGAAAATCCCAGCAGTTCCTAAGGGGCCCCTTCAAGTTTTCTTTCTGGAGACACACCTGACATAGACCTGGGTAGGGCAGATGCAGAATTAGCCCTCTGAAAATCCTTCATCTCGTTTTCAAGCCCTGTGGCAGGTGTTTCCATTTGCTCTTTTACCAGCTCATTCACCCATGGGGAGAGGAGGGAAAGAAACCTTAAGTAACTTCTGACCCAGTGTCGTGCAGCTGGGGCATGATAGGCCTAGGATTTGAATTCAGACCTTTTCCACTCCAAAAACGCCATGCTTTCCCCATCAAACTGACGTTTGTATTTGGCCCACTTTGACTTCCAGATCTTTTTCTCCACCATGTTTACACAAGACCAGTCCTATCTCGTCTGGCAGCAATGTGCAGTGTTCAAGTGCCCAGGCTCAGAGATCAGCCTGCCTGAGATTTAATCCTGGACCTGCTACTAGGTAAATAACTACGCCACTCTGTGCCTCAGTTTCCCCCTCTGCAAATAGGGATCATGATAGCAGGACCTACCTCCAAAGGGTCATTTGAAGAGTAAATGACTTAATATTTACATATATAAAATTCTTAGAGCCTGGTACAAGATAAATGCTCAACAAATACCACCTTTTAATCACCAATGGAGTTGCTCCCAGCCCTGGTTGCGAAGCAACTGGGGAGTTTTAGAAAAATGCCAACGCGTGGGTCCCACCCCAGCGGTTTTGATTTAATTGGTCTCAGGTGGAGGCCACGTGTAGGTGTTTGTCAGAGCTCCCCAGGTGATTTCAATGCTCAAGCAAAGGTGAGATGCATCAGGCCACAGTCTCCACGGCAGGGCTGGTGTCCTGGGCACCCAGGACAGTGGGAGGCACACAGCAGGTGTCAGGAAACGCCGGAGGGCAGCTCAAATGCCCTTCGGGTCCCTGGCACTCCTTCAACGTCAAGATGCCAACAAGTTTGGATCTCATCTCCCATCAGTCAGGAGGGAGGTCACCCACTCAGATGGAGGTCATCAGCCCCGAAATAAAGACAAGCTTTGTCCCATCCTGAAAGTCCCTAATCCAAACATGAAGTCATCCCAGCTCTGCCTCTGCCAAGGGCTGTGCAAGTTCTGCCTGGACTGAGCTGAGTCCCCAGAATTCCTGAGGAGGCTCCCGCCCCGTTTCTCCCTAAGTCATGTGCTGCTGGCCTCTGGCTTCCCCGGGATGTGCCAGGAGGAGAAATTCAGGTTGAGTGAGGATGTGGGGGCAGGCGGGGCCTCTGAGCTCTGGCCTGTGGCTCTGGTCCCAGCCCATCCCTTCCAAGTCACCCAAATCCCTCTCCCACAAAGGATGTTGATACACATTTATACCATTTTACAAATGACTTCAACTCTTGGGGTCTTCATTTCCTTGTCTGAAAATACCCCAGAAGTTTCAGTGAGAATCCAAATGACTGAAGACACAGAGTTGGCTGTGTTAAGACTAATACAATAGTCACACTGGTTGCTGTGACAAGGGTGGCCCAGGAGGTGGCCAGAGCACCTTCTGGAGGGTAGGCTGCAGCTGGGTCACCTGATGAGGGGCCTGGCAATGCTGAGCTGGGGAGGGCTGTAGGGCTTCAAGGCCGGGGTCTGGGGTGGGGTCAGAGGCTGGCAGAGAGCAGAAAGAGAAAGCTTAGTGGGCAATGGAGTCAGACCCATCCCCTGCTCTCTAAAATGTTCCTAATGGGGACCTGACTGGACAGAGCGGACACATCAGGGACCACCATGTGTTCTGTTTATAGCTCTGGAGCCAAGCATCCTCATCCTTGCTTTTCTGGCCCCAGCTGCAGATCCCAAGCATGGGACCCAAGTCAGAAAATGCTCTTCCACCATAAGACAGCATTCCCCACCGAAGACCTCAGGGACCAATACTTCCTGAGTTCCTCCAGGTGCAGAACAATATGCACTCAGACATGACCTGCATCTCGGGTAAGCCTCTCAGCAGCCTTCCAAGTAGATCCCAGCCTCTATCCCCATTTAAATACAGCTGTGGCTTGGAGGGGTTAAATGCTCCAGAATCCACTCCCAAATCTACTCAAGGTGAAGCCATACCTTTTTTACTCTGTCTGCTAGAATGGGATGTGGCTCAAATACCAGCCAGGGGTTTAAAGAACCTCCTAAATTATCTAGTTAAAATTACATGACAGAAGCTGAGCCATAAGTCTAAGAAGCCATGAGTTCCCTCATGAAAGGACAGGTCACTCTTATCTCCAGCTTGGTGTCTTGTGACAAGGGGCTGGTATCACAAATGTTTATTGACTTAAACATTCATTTATTGACTCTTTGGGTAAATATTTGTCGAGCACCTCCTGGGCATTATATGAAGCACTGGGGACCCAACAGGGAACTAGACAGACAAGGCCCGGGGCTGATGGAGCCGGCTTTCCCAGGTACGTGTGGGGAAGTGGGTGAGCAAGGAAGAGACAAAAAAGTAAATAAACAATGATGATGAAAGATTGCCATAAGGGCCATCTATCAGGTATCTGTTGCTGTAGCAAACACTCCTAGACATATGGCTTAAAACAACCATCATTTGTTTACTCCCAATTCTGTAATTTGGGCTGGGCGCAGCTGGGCGGTTCTCTTGCTGGTCTTGCCTGAGTTGGTTTGGAGCCTCAGCTGTCATCAGGGGTGGGGCGGAGCTGGAGGGTTTCAACTGGCCTCACCACGTCTTCTCTCTCTCCATGTGGTCTCTCATTGTCCCATAATCTACCTGAGTGCTTCCTTCCACTGTAGCCAGAGAGTTTCAAGAAGGCAACAGCAGAGAGGCAAGGCCCCTGGGGGCCCAGGCTTTGGAATGAGTGCAATGTCACCTCTGGCACTTTGTATGAACAAATCAAGTTTCAAGACCAGATTTGGGAGACGGGAAAATGAACTCCCTCACTCTTTTCTTTTGGTAGAAACAGCTGCAAAATGCTATGGCCATGTTTTTCAATCTACCCCAGGCTAGGAAAGACATAAAGCAGGTGACGAAATAGGGCAAAAGTCAGAAATCAGGCCCAGGGACACACCTGCTTGGTTTCAACAGTGTTACACTTAAAAAAAAAAAAAAAATCAAATTCACTTTAAGTACAGAAACCAGAGCATTTTGCATTAAACTTTGGATTTTCCAGCTTCTTTGGAAAAATCAGAAGTTCTGGCAACACCTGGCCCGCATCTCTGCATAGCAGCCCAGGGTGAAGGTCAGGTTTCATTTTCAAGGCAGTGCGACAGCAGCAAAGGGTGTTTAAGCTGGGGAGGAACATGGTGGGTTTTTAAGACTGAGAAAGCGGATCATGAAGGGAGGGGGCTAGGATTTGGGGGATGGGTTTTCACCGAAATTGAGAGAGATAGGCAAAGATCACTGGTGAAGACAAGAGGGTCTGTCTGTCAAGACTAGTGTGTAGGAAGGAAGCCTGGGTAAAGAGAGGCCTCCAGCGGCTCGGGTGACCCAGAGACTTCAGCCATTGCCTCTGCAGGGTAGAGAGTTTAAGGGGCTCAGACCTGGACCAGTAGGACAAACAAGCTCTGGCCAACTCTGGAAGCAGAGGCATCATGTCCAAGACGTCTGGAAGATGGGTGGGTCTCAGCTCTGGCTGAACACGAGAGTCATCTGGGTCCTATTCCTGGGCCCCCTAATCAGTCAAACTTCTGGAGGGTGGGGCTGTACGAGTTTCCTACAACTGCTGTTAACAAATCACCACATGCTGAGTGGCTTAAAACAACACACATTTATTATCTTCCAGTTCTGGAGGTCAGAAGTCCAACACTGGTCTCACTGGGCTGCAATCAAGCTTTCGCAGGACTGCCTTCTGGAGGCTCTCGGGGAGCATCTGTTTCCTTCCTTTTTCCAACTTCTAGAGGCTGCCCAGACTCCTTGGCCTGGGGCCCTGCGTCACTCCAACCTCTGCTCCTTCTGTCTCTTCTCTTGGGCCCTCCTGCCTCCTTATTATAGGAACCTTGTGATGACACGGGCCCACCTGGATAGTCCAGAAGAATCGCCCTAGCTCAAGTCCTTAACTCAGTCACATCTGCAAAGTCCCTTTTGCCAGGTCAGGTCACAGAATCACTGGTTGGGGGATTAGGACATGGATGTATCTGGGGGCGGGGGGAGCATTGCTCCGCTGAACACAGGAGTCAAGGTATCTCAGGGTTTTTTCTGCAGACTGAGAATGCTGAAAGGGATGTCCCCGAGAACAGCTGGCTCTTCTGGGCATGTCCCCAGGCCAGGTGCTGTACGGACCCAGCCGAGGGGGGCCTTTGTTAGTACCAGTCCCCCCAGCTTGTGTCTAATGACAAAAAGAGATGGCTCAAAGGTGAAAGGATGGTTGTAGAAAGAAGCCAGGCCCTCATGTCAGACGGAGCTGGGTCCAAATCCCAGCTCTGTCTTAGACCAGCCACGTGACTTGGACCAGGTGGCTCAAATGGCTTGTGACGTTCTTCTCTGTCAAGTGAGGCTCACGATGCTGTCTTAGGAACGTTGTGAGGATAACTGGCGGCAAAGGACCCACTGCGCTGACAGGTGTCCGATGGATGCTGCCCCCTCTAAAGTCTCTGGGCAGCTGAAAGGATGGGAGGGAAGGCAGGTAAGGGGAGCCAACACCCAGGCAGGTGGTAGCCCTCCCCCACGTCCCACAGCCGCACTCGGAAGACAGCAGTTGCAGTAATGGAGAACCTGGCCCGGCTAGAACTGTTAGTCAGTTTCCCCTTTCCTGGCCATAGCTGATAAGTATATCCTGCTGGATAAAAATACATCCACCCTTACGGTAAGACTCCCAGGCTGGGACTTCTCCAAGCACCCCGCCTCCAGCCTGGGGGAGCGTGTGGCCTTTCCCTACAAACAATCTAGAAGAGGCTACGGTTCCGGGGCTCCGGGGCGAGGGGTCTGGTGGTCCCCCATGCTCTGGGACGGAAGGGAGGCCGTTTCTGCTGCTGGAGACACAGCAGGCCAGGCTGGGCCCTGGGGCAGTGCCCACGTGAGGCTCCCTTTCAGCCGGGTTTATAAGCAGCAGCACTGACGGAGCATGGAGACAAGAGCCCGGTAACCAGCGCGCAGTCTGACTGTGCGCCGGTCAAGGGGCTTGGTACCACCCAGGAGCCCTTCGGTTCTCACCACCACCCTGTGGCTGCAGGTCCTGTCATCGTCCCCAGAGACACAGGGGTAAGGAATTACCCAAAGGAAAGGTTGCTGGTGGAGACTGGCTTTGAAGCCTGCAGTCTGGTGTTTAACTGGCAGACTGGCTCCTGTTGAATCTAATTTAGAAAAGCTGTTCGGAAGCCTTCTTTCAATTTCCTGATGATGAGGAAGAGGTGAAGAGGTCTGAGGATCACCCCAAACACCAGCAGACACACACACAGGAGGCCGACCCCGCACACGCCAGACACGCCCCTCTGAATCTCACTTGTCCAAGCCTTCTCCAGTACACACCACTTCGGGTAGGAAAGTGGATGTCCCATTTCCTCAGTCTTCCCAACGTCATGGCATCTAGTGTTGATCTTTTTTCTTATTTGCTCCCTATATTCTATCCCTGTTTTGTTTTTTTAATTGAGGTAAACTTCACAACACAAACCATTGGAAAGAGTGCAATTTAGTGGCATCTAGTGCCTTCACAGTGGTGTGCAAGCAACATTTCTATCTTTGCAAAATGCTTTCTTCACCTGATAGGAAACCCGGTGCCCATTAGCAGTTGCTCCCCATTCCCCCTCCCCACAGGCAATGGTGACCGCTCATCTACTTTCTGTCTCTAGGAATTTTTCTTTTCTGGACATTTTGTATAAATGGAATCATATAATATGTGGCCTTTTGTGACTGGCTTCTTTCACTTGGCTTGTTTTCAAGGCTGATTCATGGTGGAGCAGGTATCAGTGTTTTGTTCCTTTTTATGGCTGAAGAGGATTCCACTGGATGAACAGACCACATGTTGTTTATCCATTCACCTCTTGGTGGACACTGGGAGTGTCTCCACCTATTAGCTAATGTGAACAGCGCTGCTGTGAACATTCGTTTGAGTCGCTGCTTTCATTTCTCTTGGGTGTGAAAGCCCGGGTGTGGAATTGCTGGGTCACATGATAACCAGCTTGTTGAGGAACCACCAGTGGTTCCCTACAGCAGCTGCGCCATTTTCCATTCCCACCAGCAGTGCATGAGGATTCCAATTTCTCCACATTCTCGGCAATGCTTGCTGTTTTCCGTGGCTGTTGTTTCGTGATAGTCTCCCTAGAGTGTGTGAAGTGTTCATTCTTCACTTTGAAAGTGGAGCTGAGATATCACGCAGCCCCACCTCCACTGACCCAGCGGAGGAAATGGATTCCCAAGATCATCCTAGGACTCAAACTCTCTGCCCTTGGCCGTCCTGGTGCCTTTGCAGCCCCAGGGGTGACTTTACTTGCAGGGAATGCGTGGCAGGTAGAGAAAGAGAAAGATCCTTGGGTACAAACAGAAGGCGCTGACCCAGCCCTTAGGAAAAAGTTCAGTGGGGACAACGAGGGGCAGACCCTATACACACCCAAACTCCAGAAGCTGCTCCAGAGCCCAAGGGGCAGTTAACATGAACTCCCTCAAGTTCTCCAGAAAGCTACAGGTTTCTTTGAAAACAAAACAACACCCACCCACACAAACGCACAGCCCTCACTCAAAGTTGGACTTGGTTTTTACAAAAAAGATCTTAGCTCTCATCCGCTTCGATCCAGCTGAAAATATGGTGGGGGCAGCAGCACTGGACCTCCTACTTCGGCTCCCAGCCAGGAAGTCTTCCCTGACGGACCCCTTTGGCCACAAAACTGTTTGATTTTCCACCCTTGGCCATTGAGCAAACAAACGAGCAGCTTTCAAGATCTGTCCCCTTTCCAGAGAGACATGCCACAGGACTGCCCGGCCTTGAGTCCAGCACTGCCCTCCCACCACTGGGCTGTTGGTCTTGCCAAGTGACAACTTCTTTGGGCCTCAGTTTTCTCTGCTGTAAAGTGGGCTGTCGTGAGGATGAAGTGAGGTAGTGCGTGAGATGCTTAAAGCCCCTGTCACCTGTTGCACAGTCAACAAGATGCTTATTACTCTCTGAAGCTGGAAATAGTATCAGCGGTGTGACCCGGTCAACCCCTCCTGTCCCCACCCTTCCACCTGCATCAGAACTAGCAAGGTGCCCCTGCCCTACTCAGAACAGCAATCTGGAGTACATTCCTCTAGAACCGGTTCCCTCGCAGGGCAGGCCTGGAGCAGACAGCTGGCTCAGGTACGTCAGATGTAAAAGGGACCTGGTGATGATGTGGTCCAGGGTTTTATTTAACAAGGAATTACTGCCCTTGGCCTCTAGACAACGAAGTCCAGTAATTCAAGTCTCATCTAAGATAAGAAAGGAGGCGTAGGGAGGGCAGAAATTGCCAGGGTTTCCCAGGGTGAGTGGGCACAGCCAGGACCCCTTGGAGCTGCTGGCAGGTCTGGGCATCACAGGGCTGAGTTTCAGGCTCCGACTACGCCTCTCTGCATCCAGCCAACTCAGGCACTGGTTTCTGGCCAAGTGTTTGTTTAAAGAAAGGGTCCCACAGCATCCTTACCACCCTTCAAAGATAAAAAGGCTTGCAGACCACTGAAAATATCACTTTCTCACTATTATAGGAGGGGGAATAAAATTAAAACAAACTCCTGGGCATATATCCAGAGGGAACCTTAATTCAAAAAGACACCTACACCCCAATGTTCATAGCAGCACTATTTACAATAATGTTTCCAAACATGGAAACAACCTAAATGTCCATTGACAGATGACTGGATAAAGAAGTTGTGGTATATTTACACAATGGAATACTACTCAGCCATAAAAAATAAAATAATGCCATTTGCAGCAACATGGATGGACGTGGAGATTGTCATTCTAAGTGAAGCCAGAAAGAGAAAGAAAAATACCATATGATATCACTCATATGTGGAATCTAAACAGAAAAGACAAATGAACTTACTTACAAAACAAAAACAGACTCAGACATAGAAAACAAACTTATGGTTACCAGGGAGGGAAGGGGGTGGGAAGGGATAAATTAGGAGTTCTAGATTTGCAGATACTAAATAATATATATAAAATAGATAAACAACAAGTTCATACTGTATAGCACAGGGAACTGTATTCGATATCCTGCAGTAACTTACGGTGAAAAAGAATATGAAAAGGAATATATGCATGTTCATGTATGACTGAAGCATGATACTGTACACCAGAAGTTGATACAACATTGTAAACTGACTATACTTCAATAAAAAATATACATACCAAAAAAATGAGGGAAAATACATAATAAGTTATGTATAAAGTTAAGTTTTAGACTGTTACAGTCAAAAGCAAAAAGAAAACAAACAAACAAAAATAACAATGCCAAACTTCCAAACCTACCCGACACTGTGCTGGACAACTGAATAGGAACACTCCACTTCTTCCTTCCGTGCGATTTCACGAGTGACTCTGGCAGACTGGACGTATGTAACTTTGACATTACTAGGAGAGTCTCTAAGCTCTTTGACCCGTGTCTGTGGTGGAGATCTGCCTTTGACATTTTTTAGGACTCCTGGTGTTTGTATTTTTGTTGTCTCTGGGCCTGACAGCAAGAAGAAACTATAGAGAATTCTCCAACATAGAACTAGACTCTTGGTATCAAGATCCCCTATTTCTCTGAAGTCTAATTTCTTTCTCTCTTCTTAAGAAAGGAAATTTGAAACTGTTTCTTGCAGGGGGAGACAGACTGGGGACTTATTCTGATAGGGACGGAAGACGCCAAGGCAGCGACTGCAGACTGTGGTCCAGGAGCCCATCTTACACCAGGAGCCAGAAGCCAGGGAGCTGACACCCAAACCGTTTAAGTTGTGGCGTAAAAAAGACCAAATTCCATTTAGAAGTCAGGCCAAGCTGTCAACAACACTAATTTACCAGGAACCACTGTAGAAATGAGAACCAAGGACAACGCCTTCCCCATCAAGTTGTTTTATTAGGTTAATTAAACAGCTTAAGGACGATTCATTTGTTCGGTACCCTTCTAGAAAAGATTTCAAGTTTTAAATGAACTTCCAATACATAAAACAAAATTACTTTACCATAGACAAATTTCAGATCAAAATACAACACTCTGTTTCTGTTTGCTTACAGTTATAAAATCCAGTCCATACAAACTACATAAAAAAGATAAAACACTTTCACTGATCCTTGGTACAAGAGAACAGCACAATTGCAGTTGCTCCGAAAGCACAAACCCTGTGCTCATGATACGGGGTCAGCCCCGTAGTTACCCCACAATAGACTGAAGCAGGTAAACAAAGTGCGTGCTACTTAATTTAAGAAGGTTACCATATCCTCTTTGCATCAGTATTACTTGTAAACCATAAAGCAACTTTGTAAGAAAGGTCACTAATTCAAAATTACTTCAACTTCACTAAAATTTCATACCAGCAACGGAATAGAAAATTACTCCACAGAACAGACGAATACACTTGGACCACAGGATGTTTGAGACGTGACGTTTCAATGAAATCACATTAGCACAATTTCTCTGCTATCCTACTGAATTCGGAGAGTATAATTTTACAAGCTGCAACTTCCCGTTACTTAAAATATTTTGAACTTTCCATATAATGTCTTTCATTTAGCTTATGTATAAGTCATTGCAAATCTCTGGGTTTTTTTTTTTTTTTTTCAGTAGTGGGTCTTTCTTTAAAGATCAGGTACCTCATTACACACAAATAATGTCATCTGAATATATGTCTAAGTAGACTGCTCAGCTTGGAATCTTACCAGATGATAAAAGCTGCAGGATTCAGATTTATTCTATATGTACCTTGTCAAAAAATATAGATATGTTAATTAAACAAAGATGTGTGTTTAACAGGATGAGTTCTGATATGGTATTTTGGGGATTTGGTATTCATGGTCTTTTCCTTATGGTATTAAAAAGGCATCAAAATGACAAATCAAGAGCGTGCTAAAAACTGGTTTTTGACAAGGACGATGTCACAAGCAGCGGCGGGGACCACACAGGCAACCAGCCAACACCAGCGTTGCTGGCTGTTCTGCGGGACCGGGGCCCACTGTGAAGACCAGCCCTGAGTCTGGCAGAGTCTAACTGAATTTATAGCCCTGTTTTAAGGAATTCCCTTGGCAGTCTCCTCTCACAGCAGAAGACCGGCGTCAGTGATAGAAAACAAATGAATCTAGACGTTTACAACAAATGGCGGATGGACCCTATTCACAGACAGGTACGAGTATCTCTATCACCAGGAACACAGTGATAAAAGGGAGTCTGCCAGAGCCTGCTTGAGGTGCTTCTACAAAGCCATTTCTGGTGAGGGTGGGGGTGAGGCGGGGAGAGTAGGGAGGTGCTTTTGTTAAACCTGCTGATCACCCCCAGCTCTGCTGAAGCCACCGCAGAACGGGCGGCAATGGATGTTCAGAAGTTCTGCCTAAAACACGATTATGGTTCTCACGGCTGTCACAATTCACAAGCAGTATGGTTCAGAACAAGACAAGCACCACTCGGTGGCCGGCGGCGTGGGGGGCGCAGGAATGGGGAACCCAACAAACGCCGCATCACAGACGAGTCAGAGGGAGAGGAACCCCATCAGCAGAAAAAGCCACTGCCGTTCAATGGAGCCAGCGCTGCTGAATAGCCTGTGCTTTTCTCAACTCAAGGCCACTGGATTCATTTCCCACCATAAAGGTATCTGCCCCACGAAGTCTGGGTGATCTCTGTTTTCACACAGAACCTGAAGTCTGAGGTCCCCTATTGGAAAACAATGCTATAAATCCATCTAAGTTGAGAGTTGATTTTAAGCTGATGGTACCTTTTGGCCCTGCGTACCGGATCCTACCTAAGTTTTTACAAAGTGTGAAGAGTCAAATTCAATGAGCGTGTGCTTAGATTAACAAGAATAAAATTTTATTTTCTGGAGTTTCTTCTGAAGCAAAAATTCCTTTGGAAAAAAAATGGGAAAAGATGGTCTCTCTTACTGTAAACAAGTAATTCTAATTTCCGATTCTGTTCCTAATTTGGAGTGAAGTGTGGTTTGAAGTCAGAGCTAAATAAGAGAAAAGAAAACCCAGCCTAGCTCTGCTCCAAGGATGCAGACGGCACGTCCCGCTGGATGACGGGGGCCCACAGGGAGCCTCCCGGCTGGGTGCTGAGGTAGTTCGTGTGGCATCCAGAGCCCGTGGTCCTGGCTCAGAGAGGAGCCCGGAGAACCTCCAGGGCCGGTGCGGAAGGAGGCCAAGCTGGGCCCGGGAGGCTGTTCTAGTCTAGTTGCTCAAGGAGCCACAGAGATGCCCTCAGCCGTGCCTCGGAGGGGGCAAGGCGCCGGGCCCCGGGTTCTCCCGTGGGAGGTGCAGACTCTGGGAGGCTGCTGGCCTGGGTGACCTGTCTGACTCTCTGGGAGCGGAAAGTGCTGGTCACAAAGGCCAGGTCAGGGGCTCCCGGAAGAATGCCTTCTCAACAAATATTTTTAGGTTAATGTTCTGGGGAACCAGAAGAGCCCCCTGCCCCTGGCTTTTTTTTGGATACATAATTCAAGCAGTCGAAAAATCCAGGCTGGGAGAGATGTGGGATGAGAACAGAGGGCAGGGTGGGCATGTGATTGCCAAGAAAAGTCTGTAAATAAGGGTCCCCTGAAAAACAGGACTGAAATAACCTCCTTCCACCCTGACTAAAGTTCCTCAATCGGCACAGAAAGAAGTGCCAGCTGTGGGGAAGAGCCCATTTCCTCGGAGATTCCGCCTGCGTGTGTGTGGGCACAACAGGAAACCGGGAGGAAAACTAACACTGGATCAAACAAAAGATGGTCAGAGAGTGAAGATGACCACGGGGATGGGGAGACGACAACACAGACGGCTCCCGCCATCGACACCACGGACGTGGGCTGGGCGCGTGGCCCAGACTCTGCTGTCCCCTCTGCTTTGGGGCAGAACTTCCCCTAGGCAGGTAGGCCGGGAGGAGACACATGGAGGGAGCGCCCCCCTTTCTCTCCCTCCAGAACTGGGAGGAAGACTGGGAGGGGGGCACTTTCCTAGAAGAGGATGAGACAGAACAGAAGGCAGCAAGTCCTCTGGAAACGCTTCTCAAGGGATGACTAAGGAACCCATCAGCCAGGTGATGGACTCCTGGACTTGGAAGGGGCTGGAGGAGGCTGGCTAACCCAACCATCCACGATGCCCAGTCCCCTCGACAGCATCCCAGGCCCTGCTTCAAAGATTATGACTTTTACTTAAATCAGCTTTCTCAAATCTGCAAAGGTTGAAAACAAAAGTACATTAAGAGCAAGAATCACTGTTCTAGCGGATGTGGTTTTAGGGAAATCTCAAGAAATATGTCTCTTCCTGAAGGTCCTGCAGCTGCTGGCCTGAGGCCATAGTCCAGAGACGGTGAGCAGGTGGCAGGCAGTGAGGCTGGAGGGGAGGAAGGACCAGGCCAGAGTAAATGTTAAAAGGAACAAAGACTCCTCCTCTCCTCAAAAGCAGTGCAAAAGTTAAAGAACAAACATTGTGTTTTTTTTTCCCCCCTCCTTTTTACTAAACTGTTCACAGAACCTCTTGTCTTCGAGAAGCTTTGGAGCCTGTGACCAACATCCTGGCACCAAGCAAGACTCCTCTTGCTGACTCGGTCACACCTGCTGTCACAGCTGCGGGGGGCCGGCCCTGCGATGATCTTTAGAGCTGAGCGCTTGGTACACAGGAGGCACCCACTGTACCATGAGGCAGTTCTATCCGAAGGCTCCCAAACTGACAAAAACATTCGTCTCTACCATTTCTGCTGTCGGCCTGAGCAAGGCACTGGGTCGGGGGTGGGGGGGCGCACACCTGCTTGTTCTCAAGAATCCCCAGGGCCGGAGCTGGGGCCTCAGTGCAGCTCCCAGAGCCATTAGGCAGCTTCTAGGCTGGCTCAGGTCTCTTACCTGGGGCCCATCAGTGCAGCACATGGATGCAAGTTGCAGAACAGACTTCCTTTTCTGGCTACCAGCCCTGCACACAGACAAGGGCACATTTTTTTTTTTTTTAACAAAATTGGCATATGTTCATAATGGTCAATAACACCCCATTTTTCCCTTTCCCTTTCAATAGGGAACTATCTTCCCTGAACCCAGACATAAGACTCTACTGAATCATGTTATTAGACTGTAAAAAGCACTGCAAAACCTAACACCCAACACTTCCACCCAGTACTTTTCTCTGCTGTCTTTATTTTTACACAAGTTACTAATGAAAATGTTAAAAACAGACACCGCTGGAGGACCTCCATCCATCCTGACAAGGGGTCTGTTCTTACCAACACTGTCTGGGTATTTCTCAGTCCTTTTAAACCTATTTCTACTTCCTTTCTTCAATCACAAAAATATCAAGAATGACTTTATCAAATACCTTATTGAAATCAAGATAAGCTGGGAATGTCACATACCACTAAGGCTACCAGTCTGTAGTCTGAACTGGAAAGGAAGCGAGTTTACAAAAAGATTAGGTAGCTCACTTTTGGTATCACCTTGTTAAATAACCCTTCTTTATTTGAAGGTACAGAAATTCTACACTCTCTCTCACAAACACACACACACACACACACACGTAACACAACACAAAGTTTGTTTGTTTGCTTAAGTTTCATATAACATCCAAGTTCAGAAAGGACAGTTCAGGTCTAATGATCTCAAAAAGAGGTCTAGAAAGTATCCAGTTTATTTGACCAATATAGACTGTTACTTTTGCTACTTTAGGGAAAAAAGAAAAATTCAACTTTGGGAAAGAGTTTTAAATATTATTAGAGTATTTCATGAGGCAATTCCTGAAATAAGAGATATTTATAACCACGCTAGATATTCTGAACATGTACTCTGGGGTATTTTGGCTATCCAGAATCATCTTGAATTTAGGTACTGGAGAAGTAGGAGAGCAGAAAATAAGTAATTTTATAAATGCAAATATGCATTTATTTGTGTATCATGTGGTGGCAGACGTGAGAGGGAAGAAAGCACTGAGGCCAGGGACACTGAGCTGGGGGCAGCCCCTACCCCACAGGAGCGGACGTCATCAGCGACTGGAGGCTGAGAAGGGCGGTAACAGTTGAGGTCGGAACCACCGCCACCATCACGTTTGTGTGCAAGGCACCAAGTCCTCACCTTCATTGCTGCACTGACGGCCCCCTCACCAGCAACCCAAGGAGGTAAATACCCACACCTAAGAGCCGAGCTTCAGGGTTAAAGGGCTTCCAACCTCACAGAGAAGTCAGCATCTTCAAACCCACATGCACCCGGCACCAGCGCCCACGTATGCTCACAACCACTAAGTTCACTTGGGACAGTACACAGAATGTCTTCTACAGATGCTTTTCTCAAAATAATTAAAATAAGAAAGCCTGGGGCTCTAGAGGGCTTGGTTCTCTTGGAAACCACTTAAGGGAGTGCCACACTGCTCCATCTACCTGAGAACTCTGCCAGAATTCTACTGTCAGGAGCAAGCCCTTTAGTTTAAAAAGCACAAGCATAAACACTAAATTTTACTAAGGCGCAGGGACAGTTAAGGTGTTAGATTGTACCTGGGACCTAAGTTATTCCTAGCATGCTGGCTTTTTAGGGATGGGCATAACTCTCTTGGCCAGGAGGGGTACTGGGTAATTCCTATAAGAAATCATACTCTGATGGGAAGGTCTGTTTATAAGAACTGATGGGCCCTACAGCTCCCCCTAACTCGCCAACCAGGTAAGCTGGCAGATGCCAGGGGCTGGGGAGGTCAGCGGGCACAAGTGCCCTGGAGAGAAGGTGCGTACAGGCGGAAGCCAGGGACAGTCCACTGACACACAAAACCAGTCCGATCACTTGCAGTGTGAAGTGTAATGTGCTTCTCCGTTGTTTGGTCAACTCAACCCTGCACTCAGAAAACCCCAGGTTATCAGAACCAAGAGAGAAGAGGAACTCAGAGATGGAGTCTAAACTTTCCTGAAAATTAAGATTCTTGGGAAACAAATTCATGAAGATACATTCTTAAACTGCTCACAAAAGCACCTTAAAGAATATGAAAACCTGTAGCCCCAAGCATCTAAATTCCAAACACTGGGTCGGATGACAGATAGACCTGTCTTCCTGTCTGATCCTAAGGGAGGTGGCAGTGAAGCCTCTATTTTACACAGCAGTGGTGTTTAAATATACTGCTATTCTGTGTTATGAAAACATAGCCTTGTAAAGACTCTTTAAAGTTCAAGTTGAGTTTCAAGTAATCACTTTGTAGCAGCTCTAGAATTATTGTTCCTCCTGATTAGAAGTGCCTATTAAAAAAAAAAGCAGTAAAATGGAAACTACGCCTTAGAGAATTGTACGCTTCAAGGCCGCTCACTGCTTGCTTCCAGGCTTTTGTTAAAGGACAGAATGTGTTGAATTCTTTAAATTGGCAGGGGATCGAGCACAGCACTACATAATGAGGTAGCCGAGAACGGTTTTTCCTATAAACACGACGAACAAGGGAGTAAGTGCGTGTGTAATTCTCATCCAATTAAACAGGAAGCGTGATAAAGCAAACTGCTTGTACAGAGGTACAGTCATATTTAAACCAAGTTCCTTGGTTTAACTTGAAAAAAAGTCAACCCAAGGTTCTATGGTACACCTTACTTGTAATTGGTGAGTGAGAATAATACAAGTAGAGTACTTTTAAAACCCTACAATTTGTCCTGAAATGCTAAAAATAAAGTTCTAATAAATATGATTCACTCATCAGCAAGAAAGATGAACCTACACTCACTTGGGATCTGAATTATTTCAAGTGGCCCTTTATTTACGTGGTCATACGAACTGGCTAAGCTTTCTCCACTCCACCTTGTGCAGTGTGTACCCACATTCTGTGGGCTGTTGACCCCTCCCCACTTGTTTCCTCTCTAATTCAAATCACAGTGATTCAAGAATTCACAACAACTTTGCTGGGCCATGAGGACATCAGTACCAAAAATTATAATCAGCCCAAATTTCAGCTGAGTAGTAATTTTACAAGATTAGTTTTTATCTCAAAATAAAGAGAAGACGACAGACATTTCTCACTATATAATTATGCAATGCTGTTTTATTATCAGATACTTGATTTCAGAAGAAAGGGAAGGAGTTTAAAAATCCACTCACTTATTGAGAACGTCAGTGACACAGCTGAACAATAACTTTTCTAAACTGTATGCATCAGACCAAAGAACACATGGTCATATCTGACCTCATCATATGCCATCTATTGCAATGGGACAAAGCTGAGATAGGTTTAAGATTAAAATAATAGAATTACTTCTGAAAAACACAAAAAAATTAGAAGTTTTACCAGCTGGTTTGCCAAAAAAAAAAAAAAAAAAAAAAAAAGAGGAAGTCTACAGTTCAATACCACTGAGACTTCACTGCCAGCAGGCCGAACAGATTCACCCTGAGTTCAAGTTCTCCTCAAATATAGGCAAGTAGGTCACTGCCCTTGCACCGTAAATTTCTATAATTTCTGAAGCAGCTATAAGGAATGCTTCAGGGATTACTACAAAGCTAGCAAAAGGCTTTCTTCAACATTCTAAGATACTACCGTGCCTTTTCCCTTACTGATTTACATGTGCTAAAAGAAAGGGAAGTATAAATGAAGCTTCAGCTCTTTAAAAGTAAAAATAGCTTCTCTTTCAAATACTTATTACTTTTATTCTTTTGAGTTTGGTAAATTCTTAAACTTCCTATAGCTAACTGACAAAGAAAACCAAAGGTCTGGCGGCTTTGATTTGTGCAACTTGCAAAGGATATGCCTGGGGGTGTAAGTTATACCACAAATGATTATTATCTGATTAAAAATACTTGTATGCCTAGAAAATTAAGTGATAGCTTAACAGGCTGAACAGGGAAATGATAATCCAAAGATTTTGCTTTGCTTTTGGTTTCTACTCACCTCTCAAATGGGGAAGGAAGCTGTATGTGCTGGGCCCCGAAGGCAGCTTTCTGCCAGGCAGGGGCCCTGCACCTGTGGCAGGGATGCGAGGGCCACAGCAGCCCATTCTGGAAAAGATTCTGGGCCCCAGATAAACAGCAGTAAACAACACCCAGCATTCAATATGATAAACATCATTAGGTGTGCTGAGTGCAGGGTCTCAAAAACCCTACAGAACATATGGCAACCACAGAGGTGTGCGTCACGTGTGTTGGGCACTTTTTTATTCTGTACTGGGGTCCCGCTCTGTGTTATGAGGCCAAGCCTATCTGTACGAAGGTTCTCATTTAAAATCTCATGTAAAATTCAGTCACACTCGGAGAGTCCTTTCTAGCTGCGTGACAAACATCACCTGGATCGCAAACACACAATACTCACTGGTCAAACATGTACTGACTACCTACCATGTGCCAAGCACTGGGATGAGCAGAAAACTAAGAACGGTCCCTGCCCGCAAGGGGTGTGTGGTCTAGAAAGGGGGCAGGATTTCATCTGCCTCACTGTTAAGCTCCCCAGAAAGCCAAGCAGAATTCTGAGTAGGCGCTCAATCAACACTGTTGATTAAACCCAGGGTGGGTATCTCTGCACCAGTTGGAGTCTCTTCTCTCACAGCTCCAGGGGTGGCCACTGACCCCTCCCTTCCCTTCCACTTGGTGTTCTGCAGGGGGTTCCTGTGCCTTTCAAACTGATGCGGTGAAAGTGCCCCCTCATTCTTTCCCCAGATCATCACATGCCTTCATCTGATCATGGGCAGCCTCCTCTGGAATCAAGAAAGCCAACATTCTGGAAGGTAACACTCAGTGTTCTCAGTGCTCCTTGGAAAACTTCTGGGCTCCCTGGTTTGGGGCACTGAAGTAGGAATGCCCCAAAAGGAACCCCAATAGCCCAAGGCAGCTAACGCATTTCTCTAAAAACCTAACTTGCTACCCTGAGTAACTGAAGTGCCACAGCAAAGGAACCCTGTCTTTACCTCGCCGATGTAAACAGTGGATTTCCTGTGCTTTGCCAAGGGGACTCCCCACTTACAAATTACAAAAATGGCACATCCAAAGCATCGCTGAAGGCAGTGCCGTCATTAAGTGGAAGTGCAACAGAACACAACACTTCACGACAGACAACAGACTGCCCAATGTCCCCCAAATATTCTTTTTGGTTGTTGCACAGATTGATTAAGTTAGCTACCAATTCCTCACAGCAATGAAATAATGAATTAAAGAAAGAAATAATGAATTTAGAAATTTCTTAGGCCAAATCTTTACAGCATACCAACTACCAGCTTTAATACACTAAAGAAAAGAAATGCAAAAGCCAAGTAAAACTTTCTATAAACCACAAATACATCAATATACACACTCAACATGAGTTTAACACAGTAGGTATACACTGAAGGGCCACAGGCTCAAGAATTTATCTGAAGCACCAGGAGACAATAATATATGTAGTTTGGAACAACGGTTCCAAAAGTAAACATGTACAACAGACTTACCAAGTCATATCATACACACAGGCGCGTGCACACACACACTTTCTCTCTCACACACTTTTACCTCTCACAGGATATAAGCATTATTACACACACAAAAATTAAAAACTTCATTTTAAATTAAACACTTAAATCTTGGGAAAAAAATATATCTGGATGTGTTAAAGAAACAAACCAACCAACCAACCTAC
Organism: Camelus bactrianus; assembly: GCF_048773025.1. Lineage (NCBI taxonomy): Eukaryota > Metazoa > Chordata > Mammalia > Artiodactyla > Camelidae > Camelus > Camelus bactrianus. The sequence continues at coordinate 51,659,609 of NC_133547.1, forward strand.
TTTAGACTAGCCTAGAAGAGAGCCTCTAATTATTCATTTAACCTAACCTGAGACAACTCTCCTGCTTTTGGTGCGATCATGAAAATAAATTGCACATCCCCCAAAGATACTCTATTTAAAATGCTAAGGTCTATCTTCAGCTGCTAATTCCCACATATGCCTGGTAAAAGTGCCTTAAGGAAAAAGTATCAAAAATTTGTCAAGAAAGGATGTTTCAAGGCAAAAGTGGAATGTTAAAACACAAACCTGCATGAAATGAGTTAAATTGTACTTCACAATACTGAAATAACTGTAATTTACCAAATAAATCATGATTAATTTTGGAACACAGTAAAATTAAATACATCCCTACACTTCGACATAATATTTCTATATTCATATATAGTAAAATAACATTTTGGCACTTAGAAGCTTTTGTTGGTTATTGCATCCCATATTATGCGGCAAATTTATTTTTAAAAACACTACCTAATTTCTGCAGCTACAGTGTCAATAAACTGAATTAAAAGAAAAAAAAAGAACTATTTTATAAAACAAATTGACCAAGTCACACAGGCACTGATGATATTTCAACAGGGACCCATTCACTCCTCAACAACAAACTGTCTCAGTGAAGAGGACTGGCGTAGACTTGGAAAGGGCTTCAAACTTCAGAAATTAGAGAAAAGAGAACTGCTGACTGTCACAGCTTTAACAGGACATCAGTTACTACTTTAATGTAACTCAGTTGTGGCTTCTGAAGGCCAGGGTTCTGTTCTATGAGAGACATTTTACCAAAGAAAATGCACTCTTTCAGCAAAAATTTGTTTCCTCTACAACTAACATCAACTTGTAAAAAGAAAGTTTTCTTTCTTTGCAGTGGCCACGTTGCTTGCTTTGATTAAAAGACATTTGAAAGTGGAGAGGGTGTAGCTCAAGTGGTAGAGCTGCATGCTTAGCATGCAGGAGGTCCTGGGTTCAAACCCCAGTATATCCGTCCTCCAAAAATAAATAAACCTAATTACAACTCCCAAACCCAAATGTTAAAAAAAAAAAAAAAAAAAAAAAAGAAGACATTAGAGGTATCCTGGGGAAAGTGTGCAGACGACAGCTGACTGGTACACCATACAAAACAAAGAGGCTGGCTTGGCCTTAGGAACCAAATTTGACTGTCTTATGAGACTCAGGGGCAAATCTGGCCCGGAGCCTCTGAAAAAGAAGGTAAGAACCTGTATCTCTTTCTGCCCACGTCTTCTGCCAGGATGGAGAGTTAACGTGCACACACAACACTCTGCAGAACCCCACAAGCAAGGCTCCTCAGCAACTTTTGCCGCACAGTCCTGACTTCTAACAGGTGGAAGAAAACCCCTGCAGATCGGTCCCCCTTCTACAGCTCCTGGGTGGGAAAACATAAGCGATGTCTCACACTAACGTGAAAAGAATACAAACATTCCATGCAGGGAGTTTCTAGAAGAACTTCCTATTCTCAAATTTGTAACCAAAGAATACATTTACACATTTATTAATCAAAATGCTGCTTCTTATAGCCATATTCTAAGGGGAGGGGGAAAAAAGCTGTAGAAAACAATTAGAAATGAAAAGCTCTATATTCAGTTCATTAGAAATCTGATATTGCATAAAATTCAAATGATGAAGTACTCAAGCACTTTGAAGTCCCTGGTTTCACACTCAGGTGGTATAATTTGAATGGAAAACAAACTATCTTATAAGATAGGTGGGACTAATGACAGACTTTGTCCCCCCAGGGGAAGGGGGCTGGGGTGGGGTCACCATGAGAGTGAGAGATACGAAAGGAGGAAAGGATTAACTTGCTCTACTGTGAACAGAATAAAATTAAGTTGAGGTAGTTTATTCTACCAGCCAAACTTTACTTGTAATGTAATTTGTCTAAAACTCGTACTAGTGAACGGCACGGAGAAAATTCTGCTACAAAGACTAGATTCTTAACACGGATTCGCATTCTAAGACACGTTTCCAAATCCTAAACAGTAGTAAACAAGACTTTGTGTGCTTTCAGACAGATTATTTTTAAAAGTTTTTGATCCCTATATATTTTCTCTGGACAGTTTTTTGTTTGTTTTTTGTTTTTGGTCATCGCAGACCTTTACTATTTGTCTGACTCAGGTCTTTCTTTTATAAAACCTCCTCACTGATAGCCTCATATTTATAAAATGGGTTGACTGGTTGGAAAGGAAGAATGTCACTGCAGGAGATCCTTCACAGCTCCTCGAGCGAGCGCTACCCCAGAAAGGATGTCCTGACAGATCTTAATCTGAATTATCACAGAAGTTAGCAACTTCCTTTAAATTCACATGAGGGCTGCAACCTGACTCATGAACTTACTGACTCTTTAGATCACTAAGATAGAATGTCATAAAAGAGAAATTTTATCTTAGTCTCAATTCATCATATTATCAATGAAAAAAGATTCTTAGGACAGAGCACTAGTAGTAAGTGGAGACTAACCAGCGTTGAGCCCAACCTAACGTTTTAGGCACAAACCTTAATTTGTTGGGCAGAGTTAGGCATAATATTTCCTTTCAGATGCAGTAAAAAAGCAATCGTGGTATGTTTGGATATGTTGGTTTGCATATACGGATTTTTGTTTGTTTGTTTACCAAAGCCAGGTACTCGAACACAGCGGTCAGTCAGATCTGAGTTCCCTTCAGGGAAAATGCACCTTAGTATTTTAACTTCAGTATTTTACATGAATTTACCCATCCCCACTTCCCTTTTCCTGTTGACACTGACCAGCCCCGGGTGGTCTACAGCCACATCTACTAGAGGAAGTCACTCCTCCCCAGGAGTTTTCAGCAGTTACATGTTCTCCCAAACTAGAGCTGCAGCTCAGGCTTATAAGCATCACAAAACCACCAGTTACCAGACAAAGCCGGGCGCGCAGAGCGAGTTCGGAGCTCCGGCCGCACCTCCGCCCCCCTCACACAAAGCCGCGTTCCGGTGCGCTGGGGCAGGAGCTCTGCTTCTGCTCTGCCTCCTCTTCAAGGTGAATGAACTCGGATCCGGAATAAGCCTTGCTGAAGCTGCAGGCGGAAGAGCTTGCAATTTGCAATACGTAAGGCTGCGCAGCCGGTGCGACGGAGGTCGGAGGGGAGCAGCGGCTTAGTGTGGTGCCAGGTGCCCGTGCTCCTCTTAAACTCGCGCACGTAGTCGTAATTGGTACCTACACCGGGAGAAAAGCAGAGGTGACACAGCGTGCCTCGGAGCCACGGGGAAACGACGTCAACCAAATCCCTGTACCCCTCTGACCTGTGTCAAGATCTCCGATCACATAAATACTGGCTCCTATGGGCACAGCTCCATACACAAAAGAGGAACTGGCGGGGATGCACAAATTCTGGTCATTAAGATAGATCCACCTGAAAATAAACAGAGGGACAAATGAAGGAGGTCGCAAGGACCATCGCAACATCTAGGCAGACTGAGCCGACAAAATCTGGGGGCCCCAACAGTAGGAGGCACGGCCCCCACACTCCACTTCCTGGGAACCACTCGTTCATTTCCTCCCCGTCACTGTGGATTCACTTGTGGATTTAGTTCTGACTGCACCAGAACGCTGCATATATTGAATCATAAAAAGTATGCACTTTTCAGTCTGCTTCTTTTGCTCAGCATGGTGTTTGAGACTGATCCCTGCTGTGGCTTGCATCAGTATTTCACCTCTCCTTATTTTAATTAGCATTCCATTACCCAGGTGTATCACAATTTGTTAACCATTCACCTACTCACGTGCACTTGGGTAGCCTCTGGTGTTTGGCTATTGAGAATTAAAGCTGTTTTGGACATTAGAGTGCAAAGATATTTTGTGGGCTTATGTTATGGAATTGCTTGGTTAACTGCTTGAAGGCATATTTCCTTTGATAAGAAAATGAGCACTGTTTTCCAAAGTACTGTGCCATTTTGCATGCCAATGAGCAGAGTATGAGAACTCCAGCTGCTTGTGACTACTGTCAGCTCTTGGTACTGTCAGTCTTTCATTTTAGCCATTTTAGTGGTGTGCTCTTCCCTGTAGACCAGTGATGCTGGGTATGTCTGCATGTGCTTACTGGGCATTTTATATGTCTACTTTCATGCCCAAAGATTTGCTCATATTTCAAATTGGGTTTTCTGTCTTCTTATTGAATTTTAAGATTTTTTCTGTTTCATGGATACAAGCCCTTTGTTAGATACGTGTATCACAAATATTTTCCTCAGCACATAGACTGTCTTTCCATTATTGTAAGGGAGAATTTTGAGGAACAGCAGTTTTTATTTTTGATGAATTCCTTTTCATCCTTTTTTTTTTTTTCTTTTTATAGTTCATGCTTTCTGTGTCCTGCTAGGAAATCTTTGCCTAGTTCAAGCTGGCAAAGATTTTTTAAAATTAAAATTTCTGGAAAACTTATTATTTCAGTTTTTACATTTAGGTCTTATGATACATTTCAAGTTAATTTCTGTGTATGGTATGAGATATGAGTCAAAGTCCTTTTTTCCCCCCCTCATACAGGTATCTAGTTTTTTCACCATCATTTGCTGAAAAGACGTTTCTTTCCCCCAGTAAACTGCCTTGGCATTTCTGCTGAAAATCAATTTAATAAGCACAAAAAGGATCCAGGGCTCCGTGAAGAAGTGGCTGATTCCACAGCTGAGACAGAAAATACACGATGAGCTGCCAGACAGGAAGGACTTAAAAAGGGACGGGGTGTGTCACAGGGACACAGGAGCCGACATGCAGCAGCTCCCAATGGCCACAGCTGGAACAATCTGAGTAACAAAATAAATAATGATAGTACTGGATGCGTAACTCATAGAATAAACAAATACCCAGGAGTCCGTGCTGATATAAATAAATGACTCAATACATTAAAAAAAAAAAAAAAAGACAACAAGGAGAAAGGACAAGTCTTCTCTACAGAACTCCAGTAGACATATGTAGGAGGAATGGGGGACAAAAAAATTGCCATTTAGCAAACAAAACACCGAAGTAGTAATGACAGGAAGGTTAGTCCACTGACGGTGCTAAACTCATGGTGAAAGTTTAAGGAGAAACAAGTTATCTCTTCCAAGACAGTCACTCATTACGAAGGGAGACGTGGTAACTTTACAGACGCCACCTCCACCAGGCCATCGGGATGAGCATCACCGTAAGGAGACGTACCAACAAGAGGCTCTCCCGACGCGGGGCGGGGAAGGGCACAGCTGCGCTCCAGGGATTCCTACCCCAAACGCGTAACCTCAGCCTCATTGCGAGAAGTCACGAGACAAACCCAGATTAAGAGACATCCTAGTAAAAACTGACCAATAACATTCGAGGATATCAAGGTCATGAAGACGAGGAAAGACTGAGGCACCGCCACAAATTAAAGGAGACTAATCAAACTCAACAACTGAAAGCAACGTGGGATCCTGGATCGGATCCTGGAGCAGAGGGCAAAAAGGTAGTGGACGAGCTGGTGAAGATTCGAATAACGCTGGTAGTTTACTTCATAATACTATGCCAACGTGAATATCCTGGTTTTGATATCTGTACTATGGTACGTAAGGTGTTAAAAATAGGAAAGGTGGGGAATGGTTTATGGGAACTCTTTTTTTAGTAGAATCAAAGATTTTTTTTTTTTAAGATTTTTTTGGGGGGGGGGTAGTTAGGTTTATTGGTTTATTTATTTTTTAATAGAGGCACTGGGGCTTGAACCCAGCACCTCGTGCATGCTAAGCACACACTCTACTAATTGAGCTATATTCTTATCCTCCACTGTGACTATTTCTGTAACTTTTCTACAAATATAAAATTATTCCAAAATAAAAGGTTTTTTTTTTTTCTTTAAACAAAAATAAAAACAAGCTAAACTCTGCTATGTAATAATGTTCACTTATGGTAATTTGACCAAACAATTTCCCTTCAATAGCTAAAGGCAGAGCCAGGTCATTGCAGACCTGGATCAGACTTTGGGAACGTAGCGAAACCCTTCAGAATGACCAGCGTCTAGGCCCACACTCACCACTGGAGCCCACAGGGGCACCGGACCTGTTCCCGAGTCCCTAGCATTACGCCTCCAAGTGTCCAAGAAGCCAGAGGCTAAGGTCTGCAGCATCGTGGTGTTAAATACAAACAGAAAATTACTTCACTAAGAACAAAACTTTTATTGCAATGAATACTCTTCTCAGACTGTTCTAAAGTAGTAGCTTCCATATTTTGAATTCCATGAAACACAGGAGCAGAATGATTTGTCCAAGATAATACAGCAAGGCTGCTATAAAGTGGCCATACTTCTGAGTACCTTCACCTAGAATTTGATTCCTTTAACATCTGGATGCTGACTGGTATCAAGCAGTTTGCTGGGACAGTTTGGCCCCTGCCTCCAAGATGCTTCTAATAAATAGGAAAGGGGGAAAATTAAGAGCTCTCACTGCAAAGTGAAAATGGGGACCTGAACAGGTCTTTGAAAGAAATAAGTTTGAAAAATATCCACAATATAATAACTGGCTTACTCGTATTTTATGCCTTCAGGGCTAAACATTAATAACTAAACCTTGACATTTAAATTCTTCCCAGGTCCTGAATCAAATAAAGCTGATGAGTATCCCCCTGCCTGGTCCACAGCTGAGCCACACCCAGGACAACCCCAGAGAGGAAGACAGCTCTTCTTCCAGAAAGTCCATCAACAAGCACACGTGCACTCACAAGGTCACTTCTGAATTAAGACGTATACAACTAGATTGTCTACTGAAAGAACACATCACAATGCAAGGACATTCCAGAATAATTTTGCAGAGTTGAGAATTCAACGTAATTCCTCCCTGGAATAATTCAACAAAACCAAATGTAGACGGTACCAAATTTGATCAAAGTATGGCAAATGATTCAGAGTTCCTGGGTTTCAGGAAAATAATTTGAGGTGATCTATTTTCTGTAGTGCTGAGACTTCAAAGTAAATAAATAAAATATGAGAATTAAAAGGATCATGTGTTTAGTGGCTGCTTATGAAATGGTACAAAAGGCTTGTAGTTTTTCACTCCTTTCTCTACCATTTATCCCTTGTTGACCTTGGACAATTTATCTAACCCAGTCTCTGGTCATTTGTAAGGTGGGGACACTATCACCAACCTCAGATGACTGTTGTGAAGATGAAGTGGAACAGCCAATGTAAAGTACTTTGCATAGTGTCTAGTGCATGGCAGCTGTCAATTAAGTAGTAGTAATTTTTGCAACGGGCAAGGCAGTATTATGCCTTTATTACACAGTTTTCAAACATGGGCTTATCAGGACTTGGAAGCTACAATGATGGGTCCTCTGGTAACTCAGAATTAAGAAAGCCCCCATCACAAAGGAAACTTTAAAATACACCATGGATCACAGGGGAGAGATAAATTAGGAGTTTGGGATTAACAGATACACATTACTACATATAAAGTAGATAAACAACAGGGACCTACTATATAGCATAGGGAACTACATTCAATTTCTTGTAATAACATAACAGAAAAGAATCTGAAAAAAAAATGTATGTGTAACTGAATCACTTTGCTATACAACTGAAACTAACATTGTAAATCAACTACACTTCAATACAAATAAAATAAAAAAAAATCCATACCTAAAAAATAAAAAAAATTTAAGCATGTAAAGCCACTGAATACAACTTTAGTAGTTCCATATAGTTTGGAAATTTCTGATTTTATAAATTTTATAATTTGTATTTAGTTAATTGTTAATATAATTTCTGATGTTAATCACAAATTATTTTTAAAATATTTGCATTTGGCTTTGTTACTGTTACTTTTTAAATTTATTTCTGATCATGATTTTTTGAAGTATTCCATAAACTTGTAATAAGATATACTCTCTCTTTGCAATGTTCAGTTTTCATTCTTTTTTAACTTGATTTAATTTTATTTTTTGACAGGGAGGTAATTAGGTTTATTTATTTATTTTTAGAGGAGGTATTGGGGATTGAACCCAGGACCTCGTGCATGCTAAGCATGCAATTTTTCAATATATAAAATCAATCTTATGTAAAAAAATACAGCATGGATCTTACTGGCAAGCTTCAGAGAGAGCAGAGTTGGAGGGGAAGACAGGCAAGGAGAGCCAGAGAGAAGCGCGTGGGAGAGGCCACAGAGGGAGAGGAGGGGAAGAGGGGTGGGAGCTTCAGGGAGGGTCTGGCCTCCTGGAGGAAGACGCTCTTAACAAGCTGAGCCTCCTGCAAGTCACAGGTATGAACTCTGGAAAAAAATACAAAAGACAACTGCCTGAGGACTCTGGAGACTGAGCAGAAGCAGGCAGATTTGGGTAAGAAGCTGAAAGTTGAACAAGCACCCCATGTGGAGTGAGTTTCCGGTTCTTTGGTAGCTCTGGCCCAAGGTAGCCTGGGGCTGGCAGCTCTGGGTAGCAAAACCCCTAGAGAAAACCCTGCCACTGCGTCAGGGGAGAGTGTCTTGGGGCAACAAGGACCACCAAGGTGTACAGGGGTCTCAGGAAGACAGGAGGTACAGAAGAGCCCCTAAAGTGATGCGCACCCCCTGCTGCCAGCCCGACTGACACTGGGTCCACGAATGTTTGTACCTGAGGCTCAGGAACTGAACTGAGGTCCGGGCTGCTGCCCGCCACGGGTGTGACAGTGCCGCAGGAGTCTAACCAGGTCCACTGCCCACCAAATGCTCGGAGAAGCCCTCCGAAGCAACAGAAGAGACTGCAGGGTCTCAACAATGTCCCATTCACAGCGCCCCGATGCAGTCCAGAATTATTCAACAAAAGGAGAGCCAGGAAAATGAGAACCCCTTCCCAAGGAAATACACAGTCCACAGATGCCAACTCTGAGATGACTCAGGTGCTGGGATTATCGACTAGGCAGGGACTTGAACGCAGCTACCATGACTGTGCTCACTCAGTAAGGGAAAGGAAAACAAGCTCATGAGGAAAAGACAGACTGCAGCAGAGAAAGTTTAAAAATCTAATATGCTACCTGAAGAAACTAGAAGAGGAAGGACAAAATAAACCCAAAGTAAGTAAAAGGAAGGAAATAATACAGACAAGAGAAACCAATGAAACAGAAAACACGGAGAAAATTAACATCAATACATAGCTGGTTTAGAGAAGATGGGTGGGTGCAGTGGCAGGCTCTGCCAATAGAGGGTGCCGGAGGACAGCAAGGCTGGGGAGCGGAAAGGCCTTCCCTGACGTCAGCGGCCTTTTTCTTCCTCCTACTGCTCTGCCACCTCCTGTGTGCAGTAGCCCCAGAGGTGCTCTGCTCAGCAAGGTCCTCTGCCATCCAGCAAGCAGCTTCCTGTGCACCACCTCCGGTGTCGGCACCCCAGGGCTCTGCCACATCGTGGGCCACAGCACACCCTCCTCCACTGAACTGAATCCCAGCCTTGCAGGGTGGGGAGGGCCATTCCCAGTTTGCTCCTTCCTAGGGTATTTTCTTCAGTCCTAAAGGCTGTAGCTGCACTTCCTTCATTGGCTATTTCTGCATTCATCAGTCCCCTCTCACCTGTCAGCAGCTAATCACTCTTACTAGTTAATAATTACGTATATTGAATTTTCCCTGTTCAGATTATTGATGTGGTTTCTGTCTCTTGACTGCACCAGGGTGGAAACAGATCGGCCAGGAGTGGGGTTCGTCTCCCAGCCTCTTGATCATGTCTTACAAAGGCATGTGTGGTACCTGCTACTTTCCAATCATCAGATCCAAACAGCATCATGTGGTCAAGGGGCAGACCAACCAGATGTTTCATGGGACATCAAGGAGATCAAAATCTCTGGCGACTAATAATATGTGGCAGACCGTGGAATTGACACAGTCCTGAGGCAAGACTGTGCAGGGCTACTGGTGGTCCCACCAGGCAAAAGGAATGGCTCCTGGTGTTCCCTGCAAACTGGTGTGAAGAAAAGCATCAGCCAGGCCAGCAGCAGCACACCAAGGCCAGGGATGGTGCTGCATAAAAATACTATCCCTGGGACTGATTCTGTGATCAGCCTAACTGCCTGATTAGGTTTAAGAAAATTCAGTTATTTTCCAAAATCCACCTGACTTTTCTACTTTTTCTAAGTGAATGAAGCAGGGGTGTGACAAGGTAGCACTCACTACTTCTGCATTTTCCAGTCTCTGATGGTGACACTGATGTCTGCACATTTCTCAGGGTGCAATGTTACTTCTGGTTTTCTACCTTGGCACGGAGGGAAAGTTCTGGTGGCCTCCACTCAACCCTTCCTACCATAATGGTCCCCAACCCACAGGTCAGAGAGCCATGTGGGGATTCAGAAATATACATTCAGCCATCAAAAGATGAAACTTGAATAGTTAACATGATTTACCTATAAAAATGAAAGGGGGAGGGTATCTAGGCTGAGCAAATGCACAAAGGCAGTAAAACCCAGGATGGTTATGAGAAGCAAGCTGGAGTACGGAACATGGGAAAGGGATAAACTGAAAATGGTGGAACATTTTTCTCAACCTCAGATCATGGAGGACCCCGAGTAGGAAGCTAAATACTATTATCTTTATTTGGAAAGCAATAGGGAAATACGAAGAATTTCTATCAGGATAAAATGACTGAAGTCAGAGTAATCTCTCAAAAGCACAAGTAGGCGAAAGTATTAGAGGAGATTGGTGAGAAGGCTAATGGCACTGCACGTATGGAAGAGTGAACGCACTGGAGTAGGGCCAGAGAAGTAAAAGGGTGAATGTGAAAAATGTGACGGGTTAAAAAAAATAAGACTTGGCATCTCATGAGGTGTGAAGCACAAGAGAATCAAAGATGACTTTTTTTTAAAAATACAGATCACTAAGAAGATGGTAAAAAAGCAAGGATAAAAGGAAGAGAAACAGACACAGTGTCCTCCGGGACATGAAGCTGTTAAATGATGATTTGGTGTAAGTAATGGCAATTTTCTTGCTTTCCTTCAAACAGTTTTGTTTTTAGTCAAAAACATAGAAAATAATAAGATATGGCATTTTTCCAGGAAAATTTTAACCTAAAAATAGGGAACAAAGACAGGAAAGACAAGAGATTGCTTAAAAACAATAAATGGTCTCCAATCTAATACAGTCGGCTCATCTGGCAACTGTTTCCAGAATATGCAAATATAACACATTTGGAAACATCTGCTCTTTAAAGAAATACACTATACACACACACACACACTTATGTGTGTGTGTGTGTATATATATATATATATATTTTTTTTTTCCCTTTTGCAGATATTTATGGGACAGCCTGTTGGTAGCTGAAAAGGTGGACCCTGGGGCCAGAATGCGTTAGTTCAGATCCCAGCTCTGCCGCTTGCTACTTGCGTGCCTTTGGGCACATTACTTAACATCTCTGTGTTCTGGTTTCCTCAAATGCAAAACAGGGATAAAAAGAGTACCAGTATCTCCAAGAGTTGTTTTGAAGATTAAATGAGTTAAGTGGGTTAATACACAGCACTTTGTGTTATATATATGTTTAGTGTCATCTAAACAAGAATCCTGTATTTTGACAACAGAAATTAAGCTTTCTTCAGCCTATTTATCAACTAACATTGGAGAGCTTAGAAATAGGGAAACTAAAAACCGGAGGAGAGAGGAGTTCCTTCCTGTGAGTTTTATTTGGAAGTGCTTCTAAATAGCAAGGAAAAAGCAATACTTTAATGTTTAACAATTAAGAACTGAAAGCAAGTCACACACTTAACTATGTAAAGCTTATCAACTATAAATATGATAGAAACATAAAGGTTCTAACAATTTATAGCATACTGAGGGCAGGCTGAAAACTTTACAGCCAGACTTAAGTCTTATACAGTCAAAATAGGGACAAAAAAAAATGGTAAAACAGAAAGCAACCACGACTACTCCAGCAAGTGAGTTACGGCTCTCTTGCTCACACTGCCCCAACAGTAATTCACTGACGATGAGAAAGACTTATATCAATATTTTATCAGAAACCAAACGTACTGACCACTGCTTGGTTAATGAAGTTGGGCAGGCCATCTCAAGTTCATTTGGACAGGAAATTAATGGACTACTTCATACTTTGTACAGTCAGCCCTCACAGTAATAATATATTAAGTAAGGGAAATTCCCACACCCTTACCAGAGCAAGCATTCTCAAAACTGTTCTCACACTTTGTCTGATAAAGTCGGCCCCCTGTAACTGAAGAAAAACAAAGGCTATGCAAATATCCTAAATTTAAAATACATGAAAAGCTAGGTACCATGTATATATAATTCTAAAATCTTGGTAACTGCTCATTGTTTGCCCTAATCTGAAATAATTTGAAATATGAATATATGTATGTGTAAGTATGACAGAAACATTTTGCTGTACACCAGAAATTGACACAACATTGTAAACTGACTATACATCAATAAAAAAAGGGGGAAAAAATTGCATGAAATGAAACATTATGTTATGGTGCCACCTCCTGGTAACACAGTTGAAATGTTATCACAAGATTAACGTCAGCATGACAGTCTCCCTGTAGGATGTGAACATATTACTGCAGTAAAAATATTGTTTAGTGGTTACAACAATAAAACGTGTGAGAGGAGGGAGAAGGAGGAGGCTGGAAGGACGCTGCTGACTCCACCCGACGGGAGGGCATCCTGGCAAATGTTTTAAGAACCTGACAGCACATTTTTTGAGCATCTGATATAGGCCAAGCACAATGCTAGAAGCTAGGCTGCAAAGCTGAGGAGCGTGTGGTTAACAACTGCAACCTGAGACAGAGGTGTTATGGAATCACAGACTGAGGAGCCCAACTCAGGCCTTCTCTGACTACTGACAATAATTAAGCAGCGTTTCGGAAGAGGCCAAGTTAACTGGGTAAACGTGGGACAGGAAATTTTAGGCAAAAAGAACAGTACAAAAGTGAGGAGCTGAGACAATCATAACACGTGTTGGAGGAAAAGTCACTCAGTGGGACTCAAGGGAAGCATCTAGGTTGAAGAGCAGCAGAAAGAGTAGCCACAGGCCATATCACAAAAGGCCATACATGCTAAGTTAAGGGGTTTAAACTTTCTCCTAAAAGCTAACAGAAGTGTCAAGGTCCGACCCAAATTTTAGAAACATTTTCTGATGGTTTTCCTATGAGTTACCAATACTTCTAAAGTCACTGAGTAAGTATCTAGTATGCATTAGACATATCTCCTAAACAGATAATTCATTGAAAGAATTTGAAAACAAAACTAAAGAAAGCTACAACATGGCTCTGAAAGCATAAAAAAAAAAGTTGCAGAGGCTATATGAAATCATTCAAAATTACCTTTTAAACTCATCGTGGTAGAATTCCGACTTGCAAGTTACCATCTCGCCACCCTGGATGTCCTCGCGACTTCTGACTCCCCCAAATACGTACAGTTCCATGGCGACTCCACAGGCTACTGCTCCAAATCTGAAAGGCCACAAAGAGAGAGCACACTCAGTACTGGACTCACCACCCAAGACCTGATTCCCTAATTCCTCTTACGCGTGTTGTAGCTCCGGGGCAGGTCAATGTTTCACAAATACGTGGGCCTTCCCTTTTCAGGAAATGGATTATTCGTTTCGTGTCATATAAACCAAATGCCAAGCCAAGTAATAAAAGATGAGTTCGAAAGGAGGGCAAAGCAAAAGCCAGGAGAAGGGGACTCTGCACAGTCCACATCGCGTTCTCCCACCTCCTCTCTTTTAGGGGACAGATAGCCGTCCACTGCTGGGTCCTCGGGTCGTAACACTCCACAGATTCAAACAGTTTTCCGTATGAGCCTCCACCCATGGCATAGATTTTCTTTTTCATAGCCGCATAGCAGCCAATCTGAAAGGAGAAAGCAACAGTGGGGAAGGAAACATTAATTATTAAAGTCGGATGAGTGAATACTAACTTGGCTAGAGAGCCTGGGGAGACGTCCGGAAAACGATCTGACTGCTAACAGCAAAACTATGGTTTCTTCTAATACGACAACACGGGGCTTTAAAACTGAGAAGGCCAAGGGAAGACTCCTAGAGTTAATCCTTTTCTGAGGAGTAACACTACCTAATACTATTCCACTAAGTGAGATAAGTAAATAATCCTAATTTTTAAAGGACCTTTCCAGTCTTTCCATTCTTTCACCACTATGTGAAGATTCCAAGATGCAGATTCCATGGAGCAAGATGTCACTCGATTCCTGCCCCGAGTAAGTCAGTTGAAAGGCACAGACAGTGAGCGATCATGTTATGAGTGAACGCCTAGGGCACTGGACAAAGCCCTGGCCTGACGATGGACTTCCTGCCGCCACCCAGAATATAAATACTGACCAAGCACTAAGCAGCTCACGTGAGCCATGTGTCTGCTCACTGTGCAAGGAGTACCTTCGGATTAACGTTTCTCCCCAGTCCTGCATGATGATTAAGAAAACAGGCTTGGGAGATCTGGCTCCTGGGCTAGCGCCATCACAAGGCACTTATCAGGTGTAGACCCTGGACACAGTGGTCCTGCCCAGAGCCCACTGCTGGGGTAACCTCTCACACACACAGCTTCCCATCTTGGTGCTAAGGCTGATGACAGTGAAGGCAAGCTACCAACAGAGACAGAACTCTAGGGTGTGAATTCTCTTAATACTGCCAATTGTACTAAAAGGCATATGTAGGAAATGAAGCAACAGTAACTTTAAAGCCCAATTTGTGACTCAGTTATCACAAGGTAATAGTTCTCACCTTTCTAACCATGGTCAAATCAGGTTGCTTTGTCCAGGTTTTAGAATAAATATCATAACATTCCATGGAAATCAGCTCTTTTTCACCATCTTCTCCTCCTAAAATGTATAGCATTCCATCTATCTCCACGATTCCAAAGTTGTGTCTTGCCTGAAAAGACATCAAAGATCTTAGACAAAACGCCAACTAATCAGACTGAAAACTGATATTCATACATTTAATAAAAATGACTTATATCACTATATCCCAGCATTCCAGCAAGGAGGTGCCAGGCTCAAAACCATCTCTCTTAAATATTTCTGAAGACTTCCCTAGTAGCTCACTCTCCATCACAATGGACAGAGAATCCCATCCAGGAATTTCCCAGAACTAGCAAATTACACGCATGGTGAATTCACTGGCAGAACCATCACTTTCTACTCAAAACAGCTCACAGCAAGAAAAAGAACTATTGCCTTCTGGTTCAATAAAATGATCTTTGTACAGCAATGGGCAGAAAGTGGTTCCAAGTGAAGGTGTGAAAGACAAGGAAGATTTGTGGCAAGAGGGCTGTTGTGGCCGGGAGAGGCTGGGGAGGACCCGGCGGGGGACTGTCTGGAGCGAGCAAGCCCGAGGTGTGGCACACTCATCCATGCATGGTACTTCCTTTGTGCCCAGCATGACTCTAGCATGGAAGAGAGAGTACCGGACAGACAGACAAAATCCCCTGCCATCTGAAAGGATGTACGAATGATTCAAACAGACCCTCCAGGGTATGAAGAGAAAGGAAGCAGGAGAGGAGAAAGTGGGGAGCCAGGGGCCGGGGGAGGCCTCACTGGGAAGGAGCTACCGGGACAAACACCAAAGGAAGGAAGGAAGGAAGCGGCATGCCACATGGCATCTGGCAAAGGTCCTGGCAAGGGTCTGGAAGCCAGCGCACTTCTAGAAGGGCTGAGAAACTGCAGGGAGGCCAGACTGAGCAGAGGGAAGGCACAGAGAGGAGCACCAGGAGGGTGGGCACTAGGTGGGGTGGGAGGGGGGTTGGCAGGGCTGCTACTTCTTTTGCAAAACAAACAAAAGGGCTAAAGGGAAAAAAAAGAAACACATCGAACAAATTTAAAAAGCAGTATTTTACCTCGTTCATCGGTGGCAATGCAGTCCATGTATTTGCATCCGGGTCATACTTTTCTCCTGAGCTCAGGGTCTGCTTGTTTTCATCCTGGCCCCCAAATACAAACAAAAAGCCTTCTGCAAAAATCAAAGGAGACACACAAGAAAGTTGAAACGTGTTTTTAACACCCATCTCCTGGGAAATATAAATGCCGTCATTGTAGAGACAGTATGTGGAGAAAGCTGCTCTGACAACAATGGACTTGAGATCTTTATCATATTTCACTCGATCCCTGGTGATGGAGCCAAATCTCTGAGTCACTGTGACCGTTTTCCTTCACCTGGGGTCTCTGAGCAGATTCCCACTACCCTGCAGCTTAAAAGGACCACTGACACCACCCACCTGGTCACCGAGCGACTCTGCGTTGTCTCAGCACATTTATTCTGCCCCCAGGCTCCATGAGTCTCGCACAGCATCTGAACCACAGCCCATATCTACACATCCAAGACCCCAGGAACACTCAGGTCCGGACACCAGTGTGCACATAATTTTTGAACTTCCTAACTTGGGTAATGGTAGTTTAGGTTATTCTACCAACACTTCAAGACTACTTTGTTTTAAAAATGTTTTACCTAGTTAGATAGAACATTTTTTAAATAAAATAGTCTTCTTAAAGGAGAAGAAGCCAACAAGACAATACGGTGAAACTAAAGGGGAACGTGGGCCCTAGAGAGGTTACCATGCATGGAAACCATTTAGCTCTGAGGGCATGTAGCCATCTGGGAAAAACTCAGTTTTTCTTTTAATGGCTTTTAGGGATGAAAAAAGACAGAAATCTAAATCCCAGGCCCACAGAGAGTGTGGCTTCTGGCAGGAGAGGCTCTCCAAGTTCTAATCCTCAGGATGAAGACCAACTAGAACTGGAAGCCAGATTTAAATCTCCTTGCTCGTCTAGGAAATCTCAACATTTGAATTTGATATTCAGTAATTACAAATTAGTAGCATTTTCAGGCAACTGGCAGAAACAAATGCAAAACTTCCATGGAAGAAAGCACCTTTATCTGAGTTTTAGAGTCTAACATTCTAAGATTTTAAAACATCAAATTATTCCCATAAATAAGTTTTAATAAAATGATCAGCACCTGGACAAAGATACTCAGTTAGACAAAGGAACTAGACTCTGCGAAGAACCAGCAGAAGTGGAAAATAGTAAGTAGTCTTGCAAAGGTTTCAAATGTCAAATAGGAGAATAATCAGAAAGATGATAAAACAACAATGCTTACTATGTTTAAAAAATAAAGGACAAATTGAAGATAACTCTATAGCATGGACTACAGCAGTGAAACAGCAGATTTGAAAAAAAAAATTTAAAGATAATTTCTAGAAATAATAAAAGATGGAAGTAGATAAAATTCAATGGATAGATTTAATGGTGGACTCGTCACAGTTAAAGAAAAAATTCATTAAACGGAAAATACATCAAAAGAAATCACAAAGAAGGCAACAAGGAGAGGCAAAAGATGAAAAACAAAACAAAAAAGGTAGCAGGCAGAGGATGGAGTAAAAAGGTCTAGTCATGTTTAATCTGACTTCCAAAGGCAGAGGGAGAGAGAACAGAGCAAGGACAACATGTGAAGACACACGAGTAAGAAATCAGATTTGCTGAAAAGGCCAAACCATAGAGTCAAGATGCCCAACAATCCACAAATATGGTAAAATCTCAAATAAAATATTCACTTAAGCACACCAGAGTGAAATGGCAGAAAAATAAAGACAAAAAGAAAATCTTAAATACAGCTCAGAGAAGACAGAGCTTGAGACTGACAACGGACTCAACAATGAAGGACAGAAGTCAGTGGAAAAACATCTTCAGTGTGCTAAACAGTAGTGGATGCCAACCAGGGGGAGGGCACAGCTCAGTGGCAGAGTGCGTGCTTCGCATGCATGAGGTCCTGGGTTCAAGCCCTAGTACCTCCATATACAAACAAACCAACCTAATTATTCCCCACCCCCCAGAAACCCAAACAAAAACCAAAATGAAACAAATAAAAAATAGTGGATGCCAACCAAAAATTCTATACCCAACAAAAATCAGGATGAAGGCAAAATAATGACATTTTTAGACAAACAAATGGAAGAATTTGCTACCAGTAGACCCACATTAAAGAAAATTCAAAAGGATGAACTGTAGAGAGAAGGAAAATGATCCTAGATGGAAAGTCTAAGGAGTAAGAGGGAAAAACAAAGAAAGTGGTAAATATGTGAATAAATCTAAACGAATACTATCTACAGATACATGTGTAAGACAGATAAACAGAACATATGTATATATGTAAATATTTACTTGTAAATAGTCATGTATTTCAATACCGTGAAACTGTGGAACATGAAAAATGGAGTATAAATGTACTGATTAACTTTAGACTTTGCTAACTTAACAATACACGCTGTGGATTCTAAGATAACTTCCAAGGAAATACAGACACAGAATTTAACTTTTAACCTGGTGGAGAGGGGAAAAACTGAGTGACAATGAAAGTCAAACTTTTTTTTTTTTTTAAAGGCCAGAAAAGAGAAGTGTGGAACAGGCCGGACAAATAGAATTATGCCATCATTTCACGACTTTGGTCAACACAACTGGACACAATTCATTCCCTCATTGTATCAAGTATCTGAAACACCAACCCCTCTAGGAAATCTGACAATTAGTGATACAGGAACTTTTGTGGTGGGTGTGCATGAAAATTGTGCACATGTGTACACAGTATGGGAGGAAAATTTAAGGATGCTAAATCTGGGAAGACAGAACAGGGAAATCAGACCCACATCCTGTTGGCTACACAACTCCATCCAGCTGATTATTGCAGATAAATACTACACTTACTGTAGAACTCATAAATTGATTCTATTTCTATTCTATAGCTTTAGACATTTGTAAAATATGGTATGGTGTGGTACAGCTTAAACATTTTAAGGTAATGTTAGTGGGCAAGCAGAGACCATAAAAGAAGGGTTTCAGGAGGACTGCTGACAATAATTTGAATTAAAGAAAATGGTACTAGTGGGGTGAACCCTTAAAAGGCAGATTCAAGGTGAAGAGAGAGGTGGACAGGACAAGCTCTCCCACCACCTCCTGGGGTGAGAGCTTTGAATAATGTGAAGCTGTTTCTGAACTTGCAAAGTTCAAGTGAAACACACTCCCATAGTAAAATAACTTAAGCCGTAACCAATATACGTAATGCTTTCTGAAGTTTCATATGAAATGCCTGTTGTTACGTGACACTTTTATTTTGAATACAGTTACAAGTTGTAATTCCAAGTTGCAAGATGGGGGACTATCATGGTGCAAAGAAACTCTGTGTGTCAGGTGTGATTACACAGCTAATGGGGTGGTAACAGTCACTGAGTTTTGCTCTTCTGCCATTTAAGTCATCAAATAAAGTGCTTCTCTACTAATATCTTAAAACTAGCTATGTATTTAAGACTCGGGAGCAAGAAAGACTGACAGCAGACACTTTTCTTACCATAGTCTTAAAAGCTAGAGCTCCCCTGAAACTGTCATCACAGAGAGATAATAAAATTGTATCTTTAAAAGGTTTTGAGTCATTCTGCACAACCCTGCAATTCCATATTCCTCGCTCTTGTGTTTAAGTGAAGTTGACCACAGCACGGTACCTGCAGAGAGAACTCCATGGTTGATTCTCGGCATGCTTAAAGGCGCCAGCTCAATCCAAAGCTGCCGATTTGGGTCGTAGAGTGGGCACATGCATCGCATCGCTGCTGTGGGTTTCCGTGAACTAAGGAAATAATTGATTGGCGGTTAATGTGTCTCATGTAGTTCTGCTTATAATAACTACGACTAGTTTTACTGCTCTGAACAATGTTTCAAACGTTAAAAAAAATCTACTGCTATTATGTGTTAGATATTGAAAAATATGTATGAATTCTTGTTTATGTGGGAATCCCTCTTTCGTTATACCACTAGTCAAACAGCTCACAACCACACTTACACTCTCTCTTCTCCACCGACGGTCACGATGCATTCTGAGTACCCCCGGGGCTTGAAGTTGGCCAGCATGGCCTCACCCTGCTGCGGCTGGCTCAGGGGTATGTTGCTGCACTCCTTGACGATCTCTCGGACTAACGGTTCATTCAGCATCTGTTCCCGTAAATAGCTGGAGTCTAACCCTGAAACCCACAGCGCTGACATAACATCCTTCATGTGGACCTGCAGAGGAGGGCAGAGCATGGGGTGCACACAAGGGAAAGGCGACACGGTTTTTAGAACATACGTTTTCCGACTTGTGGGAAAGTAAAATTGCTGACACTGACAGTCAGCTTCGCAACTGCAGGTGTAAGTGGCCATACTGCCTGGATGTGCTTAGTGGCCCCTTTCCTTCTACTTCCCATGGCTTTGATAAACAAAAGTTTAATTTAAAAAATCATCACTTCACATTTATATCTGATATATCACTGCATAGTTTCAAGCAGCTTTCTTCACGCCCAAAACGGTTCCCACAGCAAAGCGAAACTTAGAAGAACTCTGCTATGAGCTGCTGTATTTCACATACTTGGATGTGCTGTGAGTTAAATCACATTTAAAAATAAGCATTATATACAGCAACATTGTGACAGAATATGGTAGATTTGATAATGAAAATGTATCAACATTAATGTTACAGGAAATTATCTGAAAAAGCACCCCCACAAATCCTGATAATCATCATCATCATCATCATTCCTCCAGTAAATACTGTTATAAATTATCTAACATGTATAATATGAATTATATACTTTTCAAGCTTAATCATTAAACTCGACCCAACAGACTACAGCATCCTACATACATAAGGTGACTAGTCTGTCTTGGTTTTGAAATCGTCATTTAAGATAAACTCTTCTACACCCTGAGTAATAAAGGCCAACAGTCCTTACGGCATCAAGTTCAGATTAACCAAAACATGAAGTGCCTCTTGTCTCCCTCCCAGCCACTTCATCGCACACGTCCTCACCACTTTAAGGCAAGAAAAGGGTTAGAGAGAAGTTACTCTGGTGGTCGCAGCAAGATGGAAACCCTGCCTCCCTCCCTAATTTACCATCAGTGTGGAAGACAGAACGCTAACTGTACCAACTGTGCTGAGATCACAAACGTGGTTTCTAAATGCACGTGCTCATGGGCTTGCAGAATTTAGAAACTACAAGATAATCATCAAAATATAAGTCAAGAGTTATTAAGAACAATTAAAAATGTAATTATGCATTCTGAAAGCCACTCTGAAACCTAATACATTTCTTTATTTTGAATACAGTAACTGAAGCCAGTCTCTAATTTATAAATAGTGGATGTAAAGCCTTGTGAGTCTGCTCCCTCCAACAATGTATTATCAGTTTGGATCTCAAGCCTGATAATCTCTAAGACTCTTCCTTCCCAGGCTGTCACTCCTAGAACCTTCCTAATGGAACTGCATTGCCATGAAAACTCCAGAATACTATCCGCTTTCTCCTCGACTGGTGTCAATCACTCCAGGGAAAGCCTATGGCCCTCGCCCCTCACCCCTCTGCCAGGACACCACGCACCCTTTCCTCACCCCACTGCCTGCATCAGAGACCCTATAGGGGTTAGCCCGACACTGTAGTGCGAAGTATGCTCAAAGCTAGGGTGAGGAGTACATGGTGCATTGCTATACTCTCCAGCTTAAGCCTGAAATACATTTTCCCATTAAAAACAACATTCAGAGGACATTATGTTACTTATAAGTATGAACACTTTCATTGATGTATTATGGGTTACATGGACTTTGGCAGACTGGTCTGGAAAACCAACTGCTTTAGTGATCCAACGGGAAGATGCTTTACAGGTTATCTTTCAGATCACAACTTTCAGTCTTTCAAGTTGAAAGAGAATGAAAAAATACCTTGAGTTTGGATTAAAAATAAACAAATAAATGAATGAGCAAGTGAAAAGGCAAAGTCGGATCCCGCTATGAAGTGCAAGTACCTTTCTTATTTCTGTGTCATGTGCTATCCATCGAATGACTGCTTCAAACACGTATCTTTCATTGCCAACGTTTAACTTCTCAAGAGAAATCACTTCTTTAAGCTTCTGAGGACTCAGTTCTAGGAATTCTTCTGTGCTGCTGACGTCCCGGAAATGAGTCTCCAGGTACTCGGTGGCCAGGTAGTGGACGTGGTGCAGGCAGTAATGAAGTGCAAAGTCTCGGATCCCGATGCAGTTCTCGGCAGCAATGCAGCCTTCTAAAAACTCACAGCACAGGGTCTTCAGATCTGTCAGCAGCAGCAGGTCTGCGGCCTGCACAACATCTTGGATGGTATCTTCATTTAGCCGGATCTGTAAGGATAATCAGAGATATTTTATATTGGAATGTATGTATTTAGAACCCAAACCACTAATCTATTAGGCTGAACCACATGAAAGCTCCATTTCTGTAGGTCAAAGATGACTGGAAATTGACAATTTCGTATAGTTCAACACAGTACTTTGTTTTCAAGAAGAGTTGGAGGGCACCAATGAGCCTTCAGATAACACAGGCAGGTTAACTGGCTGGTTAACTTTCCCCAGCTCCTTCCTCGCTTTACTGATGTTAACCACCAATGACCCCTCCAAGGGGAACTGTCCATGGTGCTCACTTCTATACTTAGGAGGAAAAACCTCCAATGACTGAAATGCTTAGGAAGTGGCAAGTTCTGCATTTTATGCTAAACTGAAGGCAATTTCTTTAAATCCTAGCACCCGAACTGATGAAAATCTTGCCTCCAATTATACTAGGTACACTCTTTTGCCAATGGTATGCCAAAGACTGTATACGGCCCCTTCAAGACAGGGAGAGGGAGATCCACACTGTCTAGAGCCTCATTCTGAACACCAAACATCGTACTTGGTGCAACAGGCACAGTCTGGTCTCAAAGCTACTTTCTGGAGTAAATTCCTAATATGAATTTTTAAAAAAAATCATCGTGAACATTTACTCGTCCTTAATTTTCTTCAGTTTTCTGACTGATGCTTCTTCTTCCATCCATGTCAGTTTTTCCATGCACTAGTGGAGCACCATAAAGAAACAGGCCCCTAAAATACCGCCACAATCACAAGTGGTCCAGATTCTCCCAAAGAATGGGTACTTCTTTAGGAAATGTGAAGGAGAGATTTCGTGGAGGAGTGCAGCAAGAAACATTTTACCACAATTTACACAATGTGTACATAGATTAAAGAAAAAAAGTGTAACTGTCCCTTGGAAACTGAGCAATAAAACTGGAGAGAAGTTTGTCGAGTAAGCCACAAATTAGGAGAAATTTCCCATTTACGTGACATACTAAATTTAGCCAGAATACAGCAGATAGCTATAGACTATTTAAATATAGGCATGTGTGGAAAACAAAAAAGCAGCACTAAATCTAAACTGCCAATTCAGGAGTTTGTTAAGACTTACATTGCAACTGGGGTTTTTAAACCATAACTAATTTAAATTGGGAACAAAACCTAGACGTCAATTTGTAAATAAGTTTTCAAGTTTCAAATGCAAGCTGGAACATGAATCTGCTCTTACTGGCTTATAACCTGTTATAACTGCCACTGAACTGATTTTACAAGTTAGATAGGAGTTTGGTCCTAAGCTTGGTTCTATGATGCTACAGAGCATCTCCAGCACTTTAAGAGCTGTCCCCAAATGGATTTAAGTTAATTTATTTTTAACACTCATACACATGTGCATAACTTTACTTCCACACACTCACCACCTAGGGTTCAGAGAAAAGAGAGAGCAGTAACATTATGAAATGAAATAAAAAACTTCAAAAGGGACGAGGGATGACAATCACTGACTCTGGACAGAATGAATGTATTTAGAGAAAGTTATGCAGTACACTCAGAATATTTAGAAAACATCTAGGAGACAGAGCCTTTACAGAAAGGAAAATTAAAACCAGAATGAAGAAGAAGGAATTAAGGAGAGAGCAAGACACCAGCCCTCAAAAGGAGCAGAGATAAAACTCCCTCTCATATAACCAGGCATAAGGCACACTGACTTCCTCCTGACTCACACCTAACATTAGTCTTCAGAGGCCTCGTACTATACTTAAAATCACATCAATAGGGTAGTAGGGGTAGGAGGAGGGCAAAGAAAAGGAAAGGATCACTGGTCACTAATCACTTTCCTCCTTAGGTTTCACGAAATCCCCAGAAATCTAAGTGGGTCCAGGGAGTACAGGGAAATGAGAAAGAAGGAATGCAGGTGGGACAGGGATGCTGGTCCTCCTGAGGCAACAGGACCAAGGCATCATGAACACAGTGCAGGTGCCTGTCACCTGTGTGAGTCTGGAAGTCTTTATTTCCACAAAGTCACCCCCACTGCCCAGGGAGGCTCCTATTTCCACACTACAGACACAGAACGAGTCCCCCAACAGTTGTGGGTACAAAGCAAGACTGGAATTAAGATTTAAAAACAAAAAGACAGCGTGTCTCAGACTGGAAGGTGGAGCTCAGAATGGCAGAAACCAAAACTGGGATTTGGGTAAGACCTTACTTCGTCTGCTTTTCTTTGGAGAGCAGAGCCCAGGAAGAACAGCCTCGGGTGCCGGGTCCGGCAGGAGGCCCTCGTCAAGCACACAGCGACAGAAGATGAAGATGACAGTGTGGCTTGGTCACAGAATGGATGAAGGAGACCCTCACCCTAGCTTGAAAAGCCTCTACTTAGTCCTCCTTCCTCGGTGTCTCATCATACCTGCCCACTGAAGATGTAATCCAGGATCTCTCTCATAACCATTACCGATATCCCTTCAAGTTCAATCTTATAGGTTGATCCATCATCTTTTGGAGGGTTATAGTTTAACTTTGTCCTAAGAAAGGGAAAAAAATGTAAAATTTCTATGAAAGAACAGAAATAGCTAAAATATTTACGTACTAAATACTCTATAAAGTATATAATTATCAGTATATGAATCCCACCTAGAAAATTTAGTTTGTTAATGTTAGATCAGCATATTTTTTATGACTTTCAACTACAAAGCATTTGTTCCAGGATTCAGAGTGCTACTTCTTAAAAAACAAAATGTAACGGACAACCAAAGCACGACGGTCCATGTGAGCAAGGATCTTCACTTCACCTCGGGAACCCCAGGCCCTTTAGGCTTATTTTTCCTATGTATTTAATTATCTACTCATTTTCCTTAATGTGACAAGGACCCCACAAACCTACCACCCAAAACAAAAGCCAGGACCCTGACAATGACCTGCTTCTAACCAAATCGTTGTTTCCCACTAAGCCATTCCTCTCTTGCCCCACTCGAAGTAACTATTATCCTAAATCCTACGTTCAGTTTTCCCTTGCTTTTTTATTTTTGCATCCATGAAATATATATAATCTAAAACACATGTAGCTTTGTTGATAGCAAATGTATATACACAATTTAAAGTCGTTTCTAGTTTTATAAAAGTATTTCCTGTTCTCTGTAATCTTTTGGGGCCAACTTTTTTCATTTCATATTATATTGCTAAGAGTCATTCATATGGCTGCATATTTGCATGGGTTCTTATGTTCTTTCTGCCATATAATATGCTACTGTCCTGCTGATGGACACTAGACTGTGGCCCCAGGTTTCTAGCACTGTGAACAGCACTGCTCTGACTGTTCTTGTATATGCCTCCTTTTATAATATGCAAAAGAATTTCTCTTGGGTGTATCCCTGGAAATTAAGCTAATTTCTTCTCCACAGTATGAGACGACACTCAATTATTCTCCAAAGTCATTGGAGCAGTTTTCAGCCTCATCTGGTATGTGGAGGGAATCTGCGGACCCACAGACTCCACAGCACTTGACCGACTCTGTCACGCTTCCTAAATTCTGCCAATCCAGTGAGTAAAACGTGGTCTCCAGCTGTGGTTGTGATCTGCATTCCCCTCCTTACCCAGGGGCTGAACATCTCCCAAGTCTGTGGTCACATGTGTTTCCTCTTCTGTGAAACACACTTCAGTTCAAGTCTCATTTTTAATTGAGTTAACTGCCCTCCTTATCCTGAACTGTAGGTGTTCTTTATTATATTCTTGATGTTAATCCTTTGGCAAACTTGATGCTTTTTTTTTTAAGGTGATGAACAATTTGAAAAATAATTTTTCAGTCCATGCTTTTTGTGTGTTGTTTAAGAACGAGTGCTTTTCCCAAGGTCTAAGATACTCCTAATTTAGCAGTGAGGGCAACTAAGGTACAACCAGGGCTGCACTCAAGGTCCTGTAAGGCTCGAAGCTGATGGGACAAAGAAGCCATGGTGGGAGGGGTGCATGAGCTAAGCGAGAAGAGATTAACAGAGTTAGGGATTCCCAGGTCCCTGTTCCATGTAGACATGCGACTCCCCAGCCAGGCTAGTCAGGCTCCCCACGGAAGCTCCAGCGGAAGACAGGTGACAAAACTCTGGAGCATGTAAGACGGAGGAAGCGGGGTCTCTGGACAGGGGATCAGCAGGCACATCCGAACGCAGGTGCACTGCACCAAAAACAGAGAGAGTTAAGAGAGTGTTTGCACTAAATGCTGAGAGCAACAGCCTTTTTTTCCCCAATTTTGCTCCTAAAATACTGAAAGCCAGACCTCACCCTCCAGGCAAGAAACTGGATGACTTTTCTGGAGTCATCTGATCAGCCCCAAAGGAAAGATCTAAAAGCACAGATCTGCCTCAGGAAAATGACCCAGCCTGACCACGCAACCGTGAAACCTACTGTCAATAAGCCCAACCTCTGGGCTCTGAACTTCCTGTACATTTTGGAGAGCACTTGTGAACTGTCCTCATGTCACACCACACACAGAAAAGGTAATATGACTCTGGGGTAAACAGATGAGGCCGTGTGCGGCCCAGGGGTGGACAGGGGCCCCGGTCTCCCCGATGCTGTCCAGTCACTCTGAGGGCTGTCACCACTGTTATCTTCACATGCTGCAGCATCTTTTTTTGGCACATGGGTTAAGGAACTCTGCTTTAGAGCCCCACTGTTAAAACTGAGCAAACAGGACTCAACAGATATGTGACAAAGAAGAAAGACAAACCAAAATCAACAGGAAATAAGTCAAGTTGGAGGAATTACAGATTATGCAAGATGAAAAGTCAAGGGGGGGAAAAAAAAGAACATCTTTCATTAATATTCCCAAAAAGAAAAGAGAGGATGCTGTGCTCATGAAACAAGAATAGGATGCTCTAAAAGGGAACATTCAGAGAACAACAATAACAAGATTTTAAAGACTACAAAAAAATTGTAGGTATCTCCCAGAAAAGAAAGCAAAAAAGACAAAGGTATAAAATAGGTGAGACAAGTTAAAAAAAAACTGGAAGATCAGTCTGTAAGGTTAACATCTGAAAAATAGGAATGCCCACGCAAAAAAGAATATATTATCATGTGCTCATAACAATGGATAAAAATACCCCTTTCCAAGGAATATCATCATAATACTTCAGAATACCAGAAAGAGAAAACTTCTTACAAGCTTCCAGAAAGAAAAACAGGTTACAGAGAAAGGAATGGGATTAATGACTTCATACCTCTAAATGGAACTTAAATATCCATGTGGAAATGACTCCAAAATTCTGAAGACAAATTATTTCCAACCTAGATTTTTATAACTAGCTAAACTACCAATCAAATATCAGGACAGAATATATATTTTCACCCATACAAAGTCTCAGAATAATTTATCTCCCATGCAACCTTTCTCACAATGCTACTGGAAAAAGTGCTCCAATAAACATCAAGAAAGAGAAAGATTCTGGACTGAAAATGACGTGATCCAACACAGGACAGCAGCAAAGGGACCGGTGAAGGATGGTCCTAGGATAACAGCTATGTGCCAGTAGAAGACAGCTGGTCCATTCTGGTGCAGTGGGAGGCCTTGGTAGACCTTTAAGAACCTGAAACTGATAGAATACATAACGCACCTGAAGGTATAAAGATGATACTTAGAGAACCAAGCTTCGCCCTTGAATTCCGTATCTGCCATTCCTGACTCTATAGTTTCTACTGAACTAATAGTTTTACTCAAAAGGCAGCTCTTTTCTGCTTGCCACACCCTAGGTTTATCAGTAAATGTCAGTCAATTCTCAGTCAAGAGAGAAAAATAGTCTAAGTGGCAAGAATAATACCTAAATCATTAATATTTGGCTCTGAAATGTACCAGATGCAGACGTGTCTTCCAGGGATGCTTCACTAGGGACTTCATGACTCTTTGTATGTCTTAGTTCCTGTGCTGGTTGTTGACATATTGCCTCTCAGCTCCAAATCCACCCTTTTTGAATGCTCTGTGAAAATGCATCTGGGCCTTTGGGATAGTTTTCTTTCATTAACTGATGTGATGTGAGCTTTTCAGTCAAGGGTGCTGGGGAAACACTCCAGGAGGAGAGAGTTTTGCTCCCGGGCTCTGGTACCGCAGCTGGGTGGCTCTGGCAATATAGGCAGCCAGCAGCGCCCTGAGGCTTTCCCTGGAACTCCCAGAGGCAACTCTGCAGGAAACTTGTTTCTGGTGAGACACGTCCCTGTGAACACTCTTCCCAGGCCCTGGAGAGGACAGATTTCTAGCAAGTTCCAGAGGGCTGATTTCAAGCAAATTCCACCAATATGGCTTCTCGGCCATGCAGTGAGCCATGGCTGCGTCCTGTCCAACAAAGTCTGGGTCTCAGCCCTGGGGGTGGTGGCTGCTCCTCATATCAGCTATCCCTTTAATTTTGAGTTTTCTTTACTTTTCAGTAGCCAATCCCTCATTACTCCAATCTCCTGTTGTAGTTAAACATTCTTTACGTTAAAACTTTCCTTTTCTAATTACTACGTGGTTTCTTTCTCCTGCCTAGACAAGACTGAAGAGTCTTTAACCAATTCAAAGGCAGTAGCCCCAAAATGTGTTCAGAAAGAAGGGCATCACCAAGCATTAGAGCTGTTCAGACAGGAGCTGGCTGTGCCTGCCTATGGGCTGTGGACAGTGGTGGGAGGAGGGGACTGGGCTGACGGAAGGGGTGACAAGGACACCATTCACCGTGTCCCTTTTTATTTTTCAACCATGTGACTGGATTTTTAAAAAGACAACTATACAGTCATATAGACAACTGTACAGTCCCTGGTATCCATGAGGGATTGATTTCAGGACCTATACGGATACCAAAATCTGCAGATGCTCAAGTCCTATGGTCTGCTGCTGTATTCACATCTGTAGATTCAAACAACCACAGGGGGTGTACAGCTGACCCTTGGACAACACGGGTTTGAACTGTACGGGTCCACTTATACGTGGGTTTTTTTTCAATTCATCTGTGTATAAGTAAACCTGTGCAATGTTGAAAAAAAATCCACATGTGTGTGGGCCTGCACAGTTCAAACCCATGTTGTTCAAGGGTCAACAGTCCTGCAGTATGTTTTCACAATGAAAAAGACCCCTTTCAAAGGGTACAGTTTTCTTTCGGCAGATGGCAGAGTATAGACAATGGCTAAGAAGACAGAAAAAAAAGACTCCTCTAAATATGACCATGGAGGATTTCAGGCTTCTATAAAATCTGGTCCTTTTCAAAGCCCTGAAAAAATGAATCATTGTACAACTGAAGTCTCTAAACATTTGAGGGTTAAATTACAAAACTTTATTTTAATTATGGTTTAATTTCAGATCCTTAGACCTGTCCCCAAAACTTCCCATATCCTGCCCCACTTTTGATCTCTTCCTAATATCATCTGTGATATCCAGTTCCTACCAGTTTAAGACTACTTCAAATGCCAGTTCCACAAAAAGTTTCCCGTATCACTCCATCCTGCCACAGGCTGCACCTCCACCCTCACTTCCCTGCAGGTAAAAACAACTGTAAATTTCCCCAGCACTTGCTACCAGAGGGTCATCAAGCACTTGCTACTACAGTATCTGTGGAAAAATCCCATCTCCTCTCTCCTGTACTAAACTCCAAGTTCCTTGGGGTCAGAGTCCTCTTTATCATTGTAACCCTACAACCTAGCCTGGCAGCTTACCAAGAAGAGATGTTCAGTAATTATTTGTAAAGTAAGTTTTGAGTTGACAGCAGTCTTTGTATATTTCAAGTGCTGTCACATGAGATTTTCCTGCATGATCTCAGGGACAGTGAAGCAGGACCAGAATCAATAAGGAAGGATTTTCTACTAGTTTCATCGGTCTGGTGCTGAGAGGACTGAAGCATAGAGCCTCTTAAACTTTAACATTCATATGAGTCATCTGGGGATCTTCTCAAATGCAGGTCCTGATTCAGAAGGTCCACGGTGGGGCCTGAATTTCTACATTTGTAACAAGCGCTCAGGCGACCCAGGTACTGCTGCTCTTTAGTTCACTCTTGAGTAGCAAGGTTACGTGATGCTTCTCAAATTATTCACGTGTGTTTTTACATTTCTAATCCATCTCACATGAATCTTCTGTAAAATATGACACAAATGTAATGCACAGCATGGTGGTGACTACAGTTAATAATACTGTACTGCACATTTGAAAGTTGCTAAAAGAGTAGATCTTAAAGGTTCTCATCACCAGAAAAAAAAATTGTAACTATTCTTTAACTATAAGACAGATCTTACCTAGACTTACTGCAATTTACAGTTGCAATATATGCAGCTATTAAATCATTATGTTGTACACCTGAAACTAATATAATGTTCTATGTCAATTATACCTTAATATGAAAAACGAATTCTTAGAAAAATGAGATTTTAAAGAAACATAAAATACAAGCCCTAATTCTTTTATCATTAGATTCAACAGACATAAAATTACTGTCAAATTGCTACAAGAGTTTCTGAACTCTTGCTCTCCATGTGAAGACTTATTTTACAGGGCCAGGGGACCATTCACAGATCATCAGTCTGCAGAAGACGTCTCAGCAGGCTGGATGACCATTCGTCTGTCAAGGGCATAGTGAAAGCTGGCTGTTAGTCCCTTCCCTTCTTAGACACTAAGAGTCACTCAAACCTGCTGGGAAACTGTCTTGCTTCACAGCCTGTCATCACCTGCACTGACTTCCTTCTTTCACTGCTTGGACAATCACCACTGCTTTCTCATTTACCAACCACATTAACTTGTCTTGTTCTCCCTCTTTCTGTCTTCACTCTCCCCTCCTCCCCTACTAAATCACCACATCGCTGAAGTTTTCGTTCCATTATGTTTCACATTTCTTTCCTTCAGTAAATACCCTAAATTCCCAGATACCTACCAACTCTCCCCCACTCCTCTGACAAATTTTCTCCGTACTTTCCCTTTTTCATTTAGTTTTCTCACCTCACACATCATTTCTATCTCTTCTGCCACATATAATGGAGAATTCAATGAACTGGACTGAATGAGTTAATAAATTAAAAAAAAAAAGCTAAGCCAAAGGGTTAATAATGGATAATTTTGCTTCTAAGGTTACACATATACAAACAGGAGGTAAATCAACTCCTTTCTGTATCCTTTCTTTTTTCAATTGAAGTATAGTTGATGTACCACATTATGTAAATTACAGGTGTATAATACAGTGATTCACAACTTTTAAAGGTTATACTCCACCTATAGTTACTATAAAATACACTCTGTATTCCCCATATTGTACAATAGATCCTTGTAGCTTACTGTATACTGACTAGTTTGTCCCCTTCAATCCCCCCCAACACTGCCCCTCCTCCCTTCTGTGTTCTATCTCCACCCCAGTAAGATATGGAGTCATGTGTAAATTTGCTGAAAGTTGTAACATCCTTGTTTTTATTATTATGTGGTATCAGTTTAGAAACTCTCTCCTAAGAAACTGCAGTCTTCTTAAAATAACACTTTGAGAATTTCATAACGCTCTTTCAAACAACCAGAAATAACTGGTAGTAGTATAAAAATTGGGCCTCTGGTGTTGATATAAATATCCAGGCCTATCACATTCTTCCCCAGTTTTCTGTTTCTAGGGCAAGACATTCCCCCTCTCTGCCCCTGTTCTCTCATTTGTAAAAAGAAGAGGTTAAATAAGGTGACTTGAGAACTCTCCCATCCCTGAACACTTCTGGCCTAAACTGCTGAACAGACCCAAGAATTACTGCAGAAGCTCAGCCTTGTTGAGTCCTAGAGGACATAGTCCAGCCAGCTCCATCAGTTTCCTAGGATTTATAATATGCCTTCCATGGGTGATGCAGCATTAAGTTTAGTTTTCCCCCAGTCACCTATCCTCTGGGTAAGCATTTATTTTCTGTTCTATTAAGGTTGAATAGAAGTGAAACAAAATCAGCTTTTCTTTTTCCTGACAATCCTGAAAAGAAGTTTGCTAAGAAAAAAGCTGTTGGCTAATAAAGAAGCTGGCATTATTCAAAGTTTTACATCCATGAAAGAGGTCTACAACTTTTAAATAAGTGTAACAGAGCCAAGTCCTCTGTTGGTTATATACTGTCTTCTTACTGGCTTCCAACTGCTGAAAAAGTTCAACGCGTCTAAATGTCCTAACTAACAATACAGATAACCGCCTGGTCCTCCTCTTTCCAGAATCACTGGTGACGTTACCAAATGGTATGTGATGTAACAGTGACAGAGAAGAAGTCTAAATGA
The DNA here is from genome assembly GCF_048773025.1 of Camelus bactrianus. NCBI lineage: Eukaryota > Metazoa > Chordata > Mammalia > Artiodactyla > Camelidae > Camelus > Camelus bactrianus. The sequence goes on from NC_133547.1 coordinate 51,691,892, forward strand.
CATTTCTTCCCCTCGGATGTGAAAGCTTGTCTTAATAAAATGTCCAAGGAGTCAAGCTTCACAGAAATTTCAGGGCAGTTCACGGGCATTACTCACATGGTTTCAAACGATTCACGTCACCTCAGACTGGGTAGCTCCCAAGCGCAGAGGGGTGTGAGCTCCCCACCTCATTTACCACTTAGGCCAAACTAATGATTTAGGCTCCTGCAGGGACTCTGCTTTACAGATGCCCTCTCTTCCTTTTTCAGCTTCATGTGCTCCTAAAAACCACACCAAAAAGGGATCTTTAGGGCGAAGGACTGTTAGGGCAGTGACACTGGGCAGTATGATACTATGATGGTAGATATACATCAGAATGAATTTGTCCAAATCCATAAATGCACCCCAAGAATGAACTCTACTGTAAACTCCAGACTCTGCATGGTCACGATGTGTCAGTGGAGGTTGTGACCAAGTTGCCTGCTGGTGGGGATGCTGATAACAGGGGAGACTCTGCACCCGTGGGGGCTGAGGGCACACGGGGAATCTCTGTATTTTCCTCTAAGTCTTGCCATGAACCTTAAACTGCTCTAAAAAATGAAGTCTACTTAAAAAAATTTTTTTTAAAGTCCCAGTTAACTTTATGAAATTTAAGTGCATAGGTCATATTTCCATCAACAGGTGACATTGTCTCATGACAAGACCTGCTTTTCTGTGAATGGGAATGTAGAAACCCGCCTACCTCCCAGCTCCTGCCACCTAAGAATTCTACACGGAGGGAAGCATTTATACAGAGGTCTGAGACATAATGGGTGTCCCACTCAGAGCAGGGGGTGGCAAAGAAAGTAGAAATGGGGACCCGGGACACCTTCCTTGATTATTCTAAGAATCAAACTTTATTACAAGAGTGGCTTTCTCATTAAGGGACAATACTGTTTCTTTTCCTCCGTGATTTCCTTTAATTTCTTCTCCTCATTTCTCTCTGCCTCCAGTTCTTTTTACCCACAGAGATTATGGTTTTTACTAATTTACCATCGAAACTGTTCTCCTCAGATAGATTCTGGAATGACTCATAATTTTACTGGATTTTAAGAGGAGCTCCCCAATCTGCTTCCCGAATCTTCTGGAGAATTTTTACAGAAAAGCAGGCCCCTGGGTCCCATTTTAGAGCAAATAGTTCAGGTCCAAGATAATGTATATTTTAAAAGTTTCCCAGCTTATTCTGATGACTCTCTCCCGCCTGGAATGTTCTCTCCACTTCCCACTCCACTAATCACACTGTCTACTCCTTCACTGACTTCAGGTCTCCACTCCAAAAACACTCCTAAGAGTGGCCCAGGTACCACGTTATCTAGACAACACCCTCACTCCCCTCCTTCCTTTACTTCTCGTCATAGAATTTATCACCATCTAACACACGGCATTTGTTTAACGTCTACATCCATGAAAACAAAGACTTTGGTTTAGTGCTCTACCCTATACCTCATAAAGAGTCTGGTCCCGAATGGACATCTGAAAAATATTATGGACTGGGTAACAGTACACGACCAGGTGAGGAGCTAGTGGATTTGAAGGCTGCCACAATCAGTTGCTGTTTTCATCTGGCTCTGAAACAGAATGAGCACAACTGTTTAGCGGCAGCAGTGGCGTCATTAACCAGCTAAGCAGGTGTTTGCTTCCCTGCACAGCATCCACTGGCTGGTCCACATGGAGGGGAAGGGGACGCTTTTGCCCAGCACCCAATCCAGGGTGTGCTGTAGTCAGCAATTCAAGAACTGAATGTTGAAGTGCTCCACTACCCACAGGTCCATGATGCAATCAGCTGCCTTTGTGCTGAGGCCCAAATGTAAACTGGCCTCTACGGCTGGCTGCAGGGGAGGCTATGAATAAGCCTGATAGTCCAGTGCTCCATCGACTCTCCACCACCGCACCGCGGGGGAGAACTAGGAGCTACAGAGTGATGAAAAATGCAAAGATTAGGAAATGTTTCCAGAGAATCAGAGGTTTATCGTCCAGGGGTTCAGCCCACCAACCCACCCCATGTAACGAGGCTGCAGCAGGGCCACTTCAGCACAGACGATGCTGGAACAGTTCTGAAGAGGCCATGGCCACGGCCTGTGCCTGCCCACCTCCCTGACCCCTCACCACGCAGCACCCAGGGATTCATCAAAACCTTTTCCATTTTCTTCCTGCTATCACATCATCCACTCGGAAGATGAAACACAGCGTTTCATATTTAGATCTGCTCTGAGTAACCACATCCAGTTACATCAATATCTGGAAGAAATGTGAAAACACAAAGGGTACGCCTTCCAGAGTCATGTGATTTGAACAAAAGAGAAATTTATCTCAGGGAAGATGATGTTTTCCAAAAAAAGAACGTGAAAGTGTGAATTACACCTCAAACAGGGTCAGCTCAAACGAAGATTGTAGAGTGTGAGTCAGTGTGTGTGCTTTGGAGACAGGGAGGCAGTACCCACAGAGTATCACAGGGACAGAGGGGACACACAACTACGAGTGACATTTATTACTCCTGGCAGACACTCCGCGACTGCTGGAGGGAAAGATACAAAGTATGACCAAACCAATAAAAACCACAACTTTGCTTTGTACAGCCAGTCCTTTTACTGCTCCAGGCACAGTATTCAGAACTAGGCATGGATTCAGACACTGGACCTCAACTGGTTGGTGGTCCTCACCCTCGAGGAACTGACCAACGATCCTTTCTGATCATGGGCTAAATGCCAGTGAGATGAAATGCTACGAGTCATTTCCAGGAGTCTGGATTTTAACCCCATCACCTGAGCCTCTGGGTAAAGTATACATTGTTTCACAATAAATCCTTTTTTCCAGCCTGCTGAAAGCCCACTCCTCCCCTGGCTGTCCCCATCTTAGCAAATGGTACTACTTTCTACCCAGCTGTGTAAGTCTAAAATTTAGGAGCCCAGCTAATAAATACAGAAGGAAAGACAGTTACAGAGCGTAAGTGGATGCTAAAACTAGTGAGTGCAAGTCAATGAGGAATGGAGTATTTACATAATCTCAGAGTCTCACCCCATAAATCATTTACTAATTACAAAGAGAAAAGGAGTGGATTAACCTGGTGGACAACATCTTTAACCACAAGAGCAAACCAACACTGCCGATGCTCGGGCCCCCGACAGGACACACCTGAGGTCCCAGTATGGCTCCCATGCTATTCTTGTCAAAAATGCATAACCTCAATCTAATTGTAAGAAATCAAACAAACCCAACTCAAAGGACCACGCAAAGGAATCGAGTTCACCTGGAGGGAAATGGAGCCACTCACGAGGAGTTTTTCTTTTTTTTAAAAAATCTTCTTATTTTGAAATAATTTTAGACTCACAGAAAAGTTTTTAAGAATTGTAGGGTTCCTGTATACCTTTCACAGAGCACATCCAGTAATATTAATAATTTACATAATCTTAGTGCAATTATCAAAACTAAGAAATAAATGGTAAAATACTATTAAATAAACTATGGACTTTATTTGAATTTAACCAGTTTTCCTAATAATATCCTTTCTTTGTTCTAGGACCCAATCCAGGGTTCCAAATTGCACTAGTTGTGTCTAACCTGTGATAGTTTGCCAATCTTTCTTCATCTTTCAAGACCTGACACTTTAGTGAGTACTAGTTAATTTTTTTTGAAGTATAGTTAATTTACAATATTGTATTAGTTTCTGGTATATAGCAAAGTGATTCAGTTATACATATATATTTATTCTTTTCCATCATAGTTTATTATATGATATTGAATATTGTTCCTTGTGCTATAGAGTAGGACCTTGCTTATCTATTTTAGTAGTTTGAATCCGCTAGTCCCAAACTCCTAATTTATCCCCCCTCCCTTTCCCCCTTTGGTAGTAAGATTGTTTTCTATGTCTGTGAGTCTGTTTCTGTTTTGTAAATAAGTTCATTTGTATCATATTTTAGATTACACATATATGTGATAGCATATGATACCTGTCTTTTTCTGTCTGACTTACTTCACTTAGTATGATAATCTCTAGGTCCATCCACGTTGCAGCAAATGGCATTATTTCATTCTTTTTTATGGCTGAGTAGTATTCCATTGTATAAACATACCACATCTTTATCCAGTCATCTTTCAATGGACCTTTAGTTTGCTTCCATGTCTTGGCTATTGTAAACAGTGCTGCTGTGAACACTGGGGTGCATGTATCTTTGTGAATTACAGTTTCCTCCAGATATACAGTCAATTATTTTGTACAATGTCCCTGAACTTGGGTTTAATCTCTTATGACTAGACTGATGCTATGCATTTCTGGCAGGAACACTATACTAAAGTGATGCTGTGCCCTTCTCTGCATCCCATCAGTGAGAACATGATGTCAGTGTGTTATTATTGCTGTTGTTAACCTGGCCACTTGGTTAAGGTGGTATCTGTTGGGTTTCTCTGCTAGAAAGTTGTATTTTTCCCTTTGTAATTAATAAATATATTGGAGGGGGTAATTTGAGAATATACAAATATCCTTTTTCTCCTCAAACTCCTGCTCACTAATTTAGTATCCACTGCCTGCAACAATTATTCTGTGGTGTTCTAATGAAGATATCCTATTCTTTTATTCCTTCTTCCACATTTATTAACTGAAATTCTTCCATAAGAAAGAAGTCTCTTCTCTCTCATTTATTTATTTATCCATCCATTCATTTATTCATCCATAGACACATCGGTGTTCCTCTTATTCTATAGATTATAATCCAATGTTACTTTCACTTATTTTCTTGCTCAAATCGTCCCACTTTGGCTATCTGGACTTCTTTCAGGTCAGCCCTGTGTTCTTTCAAAAAGCCTCTGTCTTTTTTTAAAATTTAATTTAATTAAAAAGTTTTTAATTAAGTATAATCAGTTACAATGTGTCAATTTCTACTGTACAGCACAATGTTCCAGTTGTGCATATACATACATATATTCGTTTTCATTAAAGGTTATTACAAGATATTGAATATAGTTCCCTGCTCTGTACAGAAGAAACATTTTTTTACCCTCTGTCTTCTTTTGAGCATCTCCTTACTTTCTGGCACAAATATGCCAGGCACATGGTGTATTCTTCCTGCCCCAGCGCCTGAATCAACCACATCTCCAAAGACGTTGGAGTTTCAAACATTATCTAATTACATTCTAGATACATCTCTCTGGCAGCAGCTTGTGGAAAACTGAGGGAGACTGAGCATGGAGGCAGACGGACCAGCAGAAATCCTGTCACAATGCAGAACTAATAAAAGCTCGAACATGAACAGCAGCGGTGGCAAAGAGGAGACAGACTCTGGAGACCTCAGAGGTCGAAGTGATGGGCATCAATTCCATGCTGAAAGTAAGAGAGAAGATGCCTCCTGAGGACTCCCAGGTCTCCCCTTGAGAGTCTAGCAGTACCTTAACCAGCACAGGAAATGAAGGGTGAGCAACCTGGGGGCAGAGGGAGCTGGGCCTGATGGGTTCGGGGTGGCCACACAGCAGCTGCCGGAAGTCCAGGCCTGGGGCTCAGGAGAAAGGAGGCAGGCGACTGATGTGGGGAGGGCACAACCTTTGAATTAAAATGGTTTTTTATATTTTTAAATGGTTGTTAAAAACAAACAAAAAAACCCAAAGTATTTGTGACAGAGACAACTTGTGGCCCAGAAAGCCTAAAACACTTCTGACCCTTTACAGAAAAAGTTTGCCAAACCCTGCTCCAAATATTTTTACAACAGCAAACATACAACATTTAAAAATCCAGTCTAACAAAATAGTGATAGCAAGCAAAAGAATAATAACTTTGAGAAACCACTCGCAAAAGTGACCTGGCAATGGTAACAGAGCTGAAGGAAAGAAATCACATACACACTGCCAAGGCCTTGATATGATAATCCAATCCTCCTGGACAGTAGTCTGGTTTCATTTAACAAGAAAAAATCTGCTTTTATCTTTAAAACCAGATGTGCCTGGGACATAGCTCCCCAAGTGAGTTTGCCCACAAAAAATACAAGGAAAAAAGAACTGAAAGTTTTTTTTCTAATTTGTTGATAGCGTCACTATTAAGAAGAATAAAGAACTGGAAATTAAAATGTCAAAGGGCAATGATGAAGCAAATTATATAGAACAGCAATATGATGTCATACCAAATAGCTATTAAAATGATTATGGGCATTACACTGAAATACAGGGAGATATGAAATGACTTCAAATGAAAAGATGAACCAGAAATAATATGAATATATGGATTACAACCATAACAATGTATTAAGTACACTGTTCAGAAACAGAATTAGGATGGCATGAATAAACTGAACTCTCATGTGGTTTTCTGTAACTTTCTGTGTGAAAAACAGGTTCTTAAAATTTAAATCTAGTCCTTGTAATTTTGAAATTAAAGTAGTCAATAAAATTTACCTCTTAAAAGACCGGGTTTGAAAATGCATGTTAAATTTTTAAAGATGAGTTCAAAGACAGAATCATGATGCAGCAACTTGTGAATCAAAAAATTCTTCTAGAATGAAACAAGCCTGATTCCTTGTTCTGGTCACACCCTGACCTTTTGGAAATAAAAGACATTCATGCCTCAACCTGTCAAATAGCTCCAGATTTTCTACTCAGGTATGATTTTTCAGATGCTGTTGAAAAGAGGCTCCTCTTAGAACCTTAAGAGCCCATGGAAGCGACCATCTCAGGAGTACACCCCCTTGACTTGGGAGGCACTCTTACAGGTCTCTGTGATTAAAACCTGATGGATCTAGTTCTTTTTTGCTGCAGGGCACAAATGGCACCCAATAACACAGAAGTTCCATACCGCAGAAGTAGGTCCACATTTCCACTTTCTATTCCCTCTTCTCAATGTAAAGAAAAGGAAGGTTTCCACCTTTACAAAGGCAGAGAAAGTGAAACTCTAGAATAAATTCAGAAGAGAAGAATTGATATAAATTTATTAGTCTTGTATTCATCCTTTCAAAGCAGTTTCAAACTAAAGCATTAAGTGACAGTTAAAAAACTGTCTTTTTTTTATTTTGAAAGAAGATAATGGGAGTTAGGAAAACAAAAAACAAAAACAAAACACAACTACAGTTTGAAACACATCCCTTTTCAGTTCCCTCTAATAAACGAGAGGCAGCTTGGGATGAGCTCTGCTTTAGCATCTTAAAATGATCTTTCTGCTTCTGATGCCTCCTTAATTTACAATCTACTGTTATAAACTTCTCTAGACAACCTGAAGCTGAAAACGCCTTCCAAAAGGTTGTCAAGGGAATGAATGCTTCTCTATTAATTCTTTAGTCATGCTGTAACAGAAGCTCTCTCACTGGAGCTACTACTTTTCTTTTCTTTTCTTTTTTTTTTGGAGCTACTACTTTTGAACAAAGAATTTGTTCCCTTCTTCTCCCAGGTTTCTTGGCACCAGAAAAGGACTTTGCTGAGCTGACTGTGCCATTGAAAACAGTGCAAAATTAAAGAGTCTCTCCTAGGTTAAACTCCTTGTGAGAGTTTATTCTGTCCCTCTCCCCAGTCCCCAGTATATATTCAGCTATACAGGAAAATGCTACAGCAGAAAGTTTCATCTTGTTTGGAAGCAGTGTATACAGCATCCTGAATTCACATCTACCTCTTCATCGGTACTTACACACTGCAGTCAACTCAATTCTCTTACCTACACACTTTCCACTAATGGATTTAGTGCCTCCGGCCCTTGAGATAAAAGATGCTTTTAAAGCACCCAGTCCATCTGTCTGTTCTATTTCTCCCAACTGAATAAAAGATCAACACGTGCTCCAATGAGGGTACACACCATACACGACAGAGGAGCCTGTAGGAGGCAGCGATCATCCAGCAGAACTGAAAAAAATGTTACAAAAGAAGGGACATTGGAACTGGGTCCTGAAGGATGAACAGGAACTTCTCTGCCAATAAAAAGCAGGAGGTGAAGAGAGGTAGAGGTGAAATGTTAGCTATCTTGACTGCGGTGGTGGTTTCAATGGTGTATACATCTATCAAAATTCATCAAACTGTACATCTGAAGTACATGTAGTCTACTGCTCAGGAATCATACCACAATAAAGGTGTTAAAAAAAAAAAGAAAGAGGTTGAGATGAGAAACACACAAATTCACAGATACATATAGTGCTTCACAGAATTTTCACGAATCAATCCAAAGCTACCTGGAATTCAGCAAATCAAAGACAGATCTTCCCCACTTCCCTAAGCGGGCCTGGCTGTTCCTCTTCCACAGCCTAATTCTCACATCCAATTAGCAGCCGGCTGCTTTCCTCCCTGGTCCCTGACCTTGGCTATGACTACTGACCTGGTGCATCGGCCTGAATCAGTCAGCAACCCTGGGCTCCCCAAGTCCTGTAAACATACAACAGCTGAGTTACCTTCTTAAAGGACAGCTTGTTCCCCTATCCTACTATCTGCAAATGACTGATACAAATTCAGAGGAATCCACCCGGCACTGCGAATACCATTCTCACCTGCCCGTCCGCACTTCTCACTGTCTGCCGGGAGCACAGCAGAGCCACACATCAACGCTCAAGAAAAAATGAATGAATGAATAAGCATTTAGGGAACCCTGACCAAGAATCTATGTCCTCTGCTTAAAGAAAGTTGTTTCTGTAAAGGTGATTAACTGGGGTTACTAACAGCAGTGACTGCTTAAACATCCTTTTTTGAGCAGACTTTTAGAAGTACCTACTCCAAAAATAAAGCTAAACTATTCTTTCCCTATTCTTGAAATTCTGATACTACCACACGACACTAAGGTATACAGTAGTGAAAAAGTAAGTGAACATCAAAAATAATGTAAAACTTGTTAGTCCCATGTTCCTCTCCTTTCCTGGCTCCACAGATGTAGAAAAAAGGAGTTGAGTGACTTAGGTCTCCACGTGCTCAGTCTCAGATCTGACAGTGTCTGAGGGAGACCTTTGAACACACATTCGAACGGCCGTCGGCAAGGAAGAGCCTTGAAAGCCCTAACGCTCCATAAACCATGAAGTGTGACCTCTGGTTGGTCTCTCATCACCAGTCTCCCCAGCACCTTGCTGGTGCCGACACCCAGTAGTGTCTCCTTTGCATTTGCTGAACGAATGAAGAACCCTAGTTAGTCAACACTAGTTACATAAGGTCCCTTTACTGGGAGCTCTGATGAACGAATACACAGCACGTTTCAGGAATCACAGACAATGCTAATTCTTGAACTGTATTTTATTACTGGTGAGCACAACCCCACGAGCATATGGGTTCAGGCGGTGATGACATTTCTAAAGAATGTACCAAGTGCGTGACAGCGGTGCATATTTCCATAATCCCCTTTCCCACTAACAGGAAAAAAGACAGTAAGGAAAGGAAGCAGAGGGACCACTTTGTTCCTGCTCAACTGCAGGAGGCGAGAAAAATGAGAATTTTGCTCCCTCTTTGCCAACAACAGGGATTATCACTCCCAGGATGGGGACTAAGTTGGTACCTCTGCTCACACAAGGCAGCAGTGTCAGGGAGCCAGGCAGGAAAATAAAGCAGCAAACCAACCAACCAACCAACTGCACCTGAGAAGAAGTCTCTCATCTGCTCAGGTAAGTCTGAACTTTCTACAGTAACTTTAGCACAGGAGGAAAAGCTGGATGGATGTGGGAAACTCTGCCCCTTACTAAGCGGATGGAATATTCAAGAAAATGGTGGGTTCTTCTGGCCTCCAATTCCATCCCTAAAGCAGAAGTGGTACAGCCAGGAGGGAACAGAAAACACTTCCCATGGTCTTTCTTTCCAAGTGTTCTCACTCCTCTTCTCCATCCCACTTTCCTCACACCTGCAGCCATTCCTGGTGAACGTGCTCTAAGTGTGAGAAGAGACCCAGGCCAACCTCACACCCTCAACGTGAAGGCTCCTCCAATACAAGGACCAGCTGATGTGAACAATTTAAGGGACTGAAAACACTCTGAACTCAGTAATACTAAACCACTTACAGTTATTCAGAGGCACAGGCAATTGGTTACTGACAAATGCGAATATGACTACAAAACCATGGTTTACAGTATTTCCACTCATCACATTAACATAAAAATCATAAGCATCAAGTGGTCTTTAAAATTGTTCTAAAAAAGATATAGAAACACTTAGTAGTTGAGAGAACCACAAAATACCTCTGACCAAGAATGTACATTTAAGGTTCTATATCCATTAGCGCATTAACTCTAAAAAGGAAAACAAAGGACACTACTCGGGTCTATATTCCATGGTAACAGTCTATTTTAAAAAGCCAGCCTCCGCACTTCTATTTGATATGTGCTGCCTCTCAAAGCTTTACTGCCCGAAGGCTAATTCTGAATCTAACAAAATACTTCACCAAGACCCTGTTTTCCCTAAGTATCCTATTTTTCTAAAATCTCTGAAAAGAAGAAAACAGACTAAGTTATTCTCGTGGAGAAATAGAAGCAGCAGACATCAGACCACCTTCTATGGCTAAGACACTCTTTGGCAGCAAATGTTTAGGAAGAAGACTTCACTCTCTGCTCTTCTGAGCACAGGGGTCAAGAGCTCCAGCTGAGTAGCAGAGGACATTTAGAAGGACATACGACCTTTACCCTCCACAGACCTATGGCTGCCACCTTTACCCGAGCCTTGATTTCCATCCCTCTTTGGACTCACTGTGTCTTGGGAGGCAGAGGACCCATGGGAAGCACTCAAATTCCAGGCTGCAACCATAACCTGTCACTTGTCACATCCACACCCTGGCATCTCCACCCTTAACCTAGAATCCTAACTTACAAATTATTTATTTATATTACAGCTCTAGTGCACAAAATGACAGGCTTGCATCCTTCTGAAGGATGAGGCAGCTCTCCACAGGACTTACTGCGTGGTACTCAGAAGCCAAACAACGCCTTATCTGTCCTAATTATGCTTTCTTTATGGATTATACATAGATTTAAAGCCTCACTTTGATATCATGAGACAAAGTGATTAACACTTTAAACAATGGACAAGGCCGTTTTGTAATCTGGATGCTTAGTCTGTTTTCCAAATCGAAATCCAAAGAACCAAAAAAGGAAGGAAGGAAGGAAGGAAGGAAGGAAGGAAGGAAGGAAGGAAGGAAGGAACCCAAAGAACCAGACTTCCTATGTGGAAAAGCATTTTGTTTGACTCTCTAAATTATATAATAAAAATCACTTTAAGAACACGGATGAGGACTTCCAAGGGAAAATACCAACTGTAAGAAGAGGCAGACATCAAAGGGCGCAGGGGAAAGAGTGAGAACTGATCAGTTATGTTCAGTAGACCACGTTTCACCGCCATCACATGACCATTACTTAGAACAACCCTCAGGAAAGTTCTACACTAAATCTAAACATTCCACACTTCACCTTAGGTTAGATTCACCCGTTAACAAGGACTTTTATTGATGTGTTTCATCATTTGAGACCTTCCGAGGACCTTTCCAGAATTAGCACATTCATGGCTACTGACAGTGGCAACCGCTGCCTTGTATAAACAGACACATATCTTTAAGCTGAATGAGTAATCTATGTTAAATTTAGCACTCCAATGTACAACTGCTTAGTTTCTTTAGAAGCCCAGCGAAAATACTTCTTTGATCTTCTGAAACTGGACATATTTTAACTTTAGTTTTGAAAAACTCCCATTAGGAACAGGGTTTACGTAAATATAACTGCAAATACTAATGGGGGGGAGGAGGAGAAGAGCAGTGATCATTTTGAAACACGTGACTGTAAGCCCTTCAGGACAGACTATCTTTTTAAGCAGTTGTGACAGATGCCTTATAGGAGGTGGATAAAAACAAAAAGGCCTAGATCCACTAAAAGATGTTTAGGTCTAACTTATTTCCCATCAGCTTCAGAGTAAAGCAAGAGGCAAGTCAGGTCAATCTGCTCTAAAGAACGAACGCTCAGGATTCAGCATGAGTCTCAGAACCTGCAGCCTTGAGCTGACCCCTTGAGTACTAAGAAACTCACCAGGTTACCACAGCCTGTCAAAACCCTTTATGAGCTGCTATATACACAGGTGACTCTGAACTCAAAGCACAAGGAAAAGAAGAGGGACTTGGTGGCTAACAGCAGGCCCTGCACACAGAGGACAAGACGAATGGACACTAGTGCTCGTAGACTATGGGGCAAATTTCAAGTGTCTGAATGAAGGATGGTAATTTCTCCATTACCATCAAACTGGGACTCCTACAGAGATCACAGCCGTCTCCTTAAGGAGTTTCATCAGCATCACCCATCACCTATGAGTCAAATTTTAGATTTAAATGGCAAAACAGGCTCATCAATAATTAGGTCCTGAAACACAACCAGATTAACAGCATAAAATAAATGCGTGTTACAAAACAGCTCTACGGGGCTGGATTTATACAGCAAGATACCCAGCCAATGACAGAGCAGGGGAAAGGCCTTAACATTGATGTACAACAAAACTTTAGATGGTACAATAGCTGTAAGAGCAGAAACGGACCCCCTTCCCACAAGACTGACACACAAAGCAGAATAAAAACAGCACAGAGCCACACAATTCGGACTTAGAGGGATCTGCCACTCACACAGGCCAACCCACCTCACTTCACAGATGGGAAGACTAAAGCCCAGAAAAGTCATCTAAGATGATCCAGGCTGTACTCTAGGCCCAGTGTCTCCACTCCACCTCACTAGACCAGCTTTCTCTCCAAAAACAAGGGACAAAATCTGCCCTTCTTATTGTTGGCTGATTGAACAAAGGATCCCCCAATCTTGGAACTCTTTCTTTCCTTTACTCTCCACGACTAAAAGCTAAACAGACTAATGTTCCAACAGATTCCCCAGAAAACCCAAAACTCCCCAAAGTGGGTACAGGACTGGAACCTGTACAGAGCCACCATCATGTCACTGCAGAATCACAGCAATCCACTTCCAAATCCTTTTCACATACATTTACTCCCCAGGAACCACGGCTCACAAGAGAAAGGAGTCTGACTCCACATCAGCTCAATGGGATTGTGCCAGAATCCAGAAGAGCCTCAGATGTGAAGCAAAGCAAACTTTGCAATATTCAAGAGAGAGGGAAATTTCCTATAAGCCTCAGGGAACCTTTCCCAGAAGGCCTCCGGCTGCTGAGAAAGAAAAGGGTTGCTGTGGGTCATTATAGCTATGAATTCAATTTCATCATTCTTAAAGGTTGTCAGCCACGTGTAGATTCTATTTTCCCAACAAACCAAAGGAAAAATGTCATTCAGGGATCAGGAGAAAACGTTGGGAGGAGGGCATGCTGGGAAAGAGCATCTCAATTACTGAGCTGAGTGATGAACCATGGAGCTCCTGCCTGACTTCCCTGTAGCATCTCAACCCTAAGGCCACATGACACAGACTCTACACAATCTTTTTTCAGGTTATCATTGGGGTGTGGTTGCCAGATTTGGATTTTTTTGGCTTTTATTCTCAAAGTCTTTCTAGTGTCATATTACCACTAAGAATATCGGGAGGAAAAACAAATTCTAAACCAAAGATAAAACAGAGGAAAAGATTAAACCGATAAGGTAGGTTAAAAGATTTCTCTATTAAGAAGACATTATCCCAAAGGAGTTGCTTTAATTCCTAGTGTGACAAAGTTGGATTGGTTGCCTTGGTTGATCATACAGAAGCAACAGATAACATTGTTTCTACACCATAGAACTTCAGGCCCCTAATGACAGTTACTGAAACCAGGCTAACTAAAGACATTAAACAAAATTCAGGCTCTTATAAAACTCCAGGACTACCAAACTTTTGAACACACAATCTATATACCAATGACATCACAGATTTAGATGCTTAAGGTTCAAAAGAGAAAGTAAGAACAACAAGTTCTAGAACATACAAATTCACTGTTTGAATATAATTCTTTAGAGTTCTATCCAAACAAAACAGATACAATACAAAAGCCCAATATCACTAGTATCAAAAATTAAACAGTTTGTTTCTAAGTAGTAACACATATTAATTAAATTACTTTGAAGTAGCCTTGAGAGTGATCATTTTAGAACATTCTACCATTTCAATTACCAAATAAACTCAGAGCATTTAGTCTCTGGAAAAAACACACATTAATTCATATTTATCTGTAAAACGTCAATAATATCTGCCCTATCTACTGTACAAGATGGCTGAAAATGAAAATGAAAATGAGACAGCATGTGAAAGTATTTGATAAGCACATAAATCATAACATGTTGTAAGTCAGTAAGCGGTAGAGTTTACACAAAGAACAGTTAAATGCGAGTAATGCTTTAACTAGGTTTGGTAAAGGAGGAGACTAGGAGTCATTAACTGGGAGTTTAATCCTACTTCAGCCATCAAGTACTAGAAACTTCACTGTAATACAAATCATCATTGCCTACTGATCCCAACTTTTTTATTTGAAAAGTAACAAAATTGGACAGGGGGGTCTGAGGTCCCTTTTGGCTCTGCCACTATGATTAGTAATACTTCTCACCTAAATTACTGCTATTATAATTAACATCTCACGTTATTAAATATTTTCATTATGGGCCACCATGTCACAAGTGGCTAGCCCACCTTTCCTAATTCAGCAGTGATACTTCTACCTTTGCAGACCTGTGTGCACACCTGGGAGGGGTTCAAAGCACTATTACCTATTTCTTCACAGAGTGGGTCAAAGATTAAATGAGACGAAGACACATTTTATCCCTCATTTATCAGACTAGTGAGGTGAAGTCATCGACCTACAACCCACAGCTAAGAAGAGTGAAAGCTGGAAGCAGAAAGCAGGTCCAAGGTTCTCCTCAATCAGGGAAAGCTGAGGCTCTGAAATGGAAATGCAACAGAGAGAGTCCTCTGATGTCCAATCTGCTGTGGCAGAAAGGAAAGCAGTCCCTGCTTCAACACATGTGCTAACCTGGAGTCACCGGTCTTTCTCTGTGCCAGGGATAATGTAAGGAACACAAGACAAATCCCTGGCCTCAATGAGCTTACACAGTGGTTGGGGAAGATCCACAAAGTAAATGAATAAAATGTAGGTTATATTATAGTGGTAAGTGCTATGGAGAAAAATGAAGCACAGAAAGGGAATACAGAGCATGTGTTTGGTGATTTGCAATTTTCTTTTAAGCCAGCTGGGTGCCACTTAAAGAACTACAATAATGTCTCTAAAGTTGTTTTCCTAAGCATTCCCCCAAGCAGGGAAAATTTTGGATACAGGGAAGATAGTCTGCTGATTCTAATCTTCTACTGACTGTTCAAAGCTCTGAACTGCCAGCTATGAGCTGTCATGTTGGCAATCTAAATTCCACACTAACAACGACTCCCCTCAACCCCACCTTTAAATCTGCAAAGAGTGCAAATGGATTTAAGAAAGAGCCAGAAGGAGCCAGGAGACGTTACCAGAGCACTTGAACTGCTTCTGAGTTAGCATAAATGTCTCTTAATGCAAAGGTTAAAATGTATTTTGGGCGCCGAGTTCTGCTAGGACAAAGCACTAAGAATACATTTTGCTTTTTCTGACCTGTCAATTCTAGTGACATTCTCTACTATTAGTCTATATTTAACCAGCTTACTGGGCACTTTCTTCAAATTTTAGCATATTTTTTCTTTTATTAAAGGAGCAACCTAGCTTGCAAGAAAGTTGCTGTAAGAAAAGATAACAGCCCCCTGCAAGATGTGATACACTCGTATGAGCACTGTCTTACCAACCTTTAATTCACCTCGTTAGTTGAGCTGGCAAATGAGGCTAAGCTTTGTTTTAAAACGCCTTCTCTAAGTCGCTTAAATCTCATGGTCCTCGGGTTGTAATTGCATCCTGAGAATTACAGTTAAGTCTTTTAAAATGTGCTACAGCTTACTTTAACATGTGTCTGCAACGCATTGCCCTTTTTTTTAAACACAAGGGAGTGGAAAAGTCACTTCTGAGAAGAACTTGGGCCTGGGGGGGCGGGGACGGGGGCTGGTCAGATCGTCTATCCCAAGGAAAAGATCAAACGGGGTTTTTCCTCTACCCACACCGGAGGAGAGGTGTTTGGCTTCTCTGCGGGAGAGGCGCTCCCTCGCCGAGTTCGCGGCGCCGGGCCCGGCCCACTGTGAGTCGATTTGCAGGCGAACGGCCGGCAAACTTCAGCCGGGATCCGCCAGCAGGGCCCGGGCGAGGGGGCGGCCCTTCCTGGGCGCGGCCCCGCCCTGCTGGCGGGTGTGGGTCTCGGTCCGGCCCAGGACGATGTCTAGGGCCGCTGGGGCTCGGAGGCCGGGGCCAGAGCCGGGCGGTGGGAACCCGAGCAGAAAGGGCGGGGGACTGCGGTCTGGGGTCCACTCCTGCGGGGGAGAGGGGAGGGAGTCCGGTTGGGGACACGGGTCTGGCCTGGGGGGCGGCCGAAGCCACAGAGGCTGCTCCGGGAGGCGGCAGCGGCGAGCAGGGCCTGGCCGGGGTGTCTGCGGGGAGGGACACCGCAATAAGACATGACCAAAGGGACCCCGGCGGCTAGGGGGTGGGAGCCAGGGGCTCCGGGGACACGCCCGGCTCGCCCCGCCCCCGAGCTCCGGGCAGCGCGGCCTCGCCCGGCCCCCTCCTCACCTTATGTACGGGCTGGCAGCCGCCAGGATGTTCTTCTGCACCGGGATCTCTTCTCCGTCGAGGACCAGGTGCGCGTCGCAGAAGCGGGACTCCTCGCGGAAAGAGCTGAGCGCTCGCAGCAGACGCGTGGCGTGCTGAGGGTCGGACACGGCGCTGCCCTCGGCCATCACGGCGCCCGCTCCTCAGCCCGCCCGTCCGGCTCCCGACGCCGCCCAACCGGATCCCTCGAGCCGCCCGCGTCCGGCGCGCGTCCCGTCTGCACAGCCCGCGCGCGCCTGCCTGCCCGGCCCTGCTCTCAGCACTCGGAGAACAAGCGTGAGTCTTCGGAACGCGCCTGCGCCATCCGCGGCGAGAGGGACCGGCGCCTTTAAGGAGTTGCGGCGTTACGTCATTTGTCCGCGACGTCCCCGCGCACTCACACCCTCCCTATCGCCACCCAACGCCGGAGGCGGCCAATCAGAAGCTTCGCTCCTCCGCTGGGCTGGCGGGTCCCAGAAGGGGCGCTGCCCGGGGCGGTGCACTGCCGAGAGTGATCGCTGCAGCGCTGGAGGGGTGTGCGGGCAGGCTAGCACTCTGTGGTTAAGCCCGTGGCCTCTGGCGCGGTGAGTCTGAATCTGAGTCTCGGCTCTTCCACTCACTGGCTGAGTGACCACGGGTAAGGTGCCCATCCTCAATTTGTCTGTCTGCAAAATGAAGATGATTTCTTACTGTTGTGGACTCATATGAGATAATGCACGCAGGCAAGGGGCAGTGGATGTAGCTTTCATTATTTACGAGAGAAAAGGCGCTTCCAGGTAAGAGCACAGAGACCCGAGAAAGTAGGCCTTGAAAAGAGCGTTTGGTTTGCGGGCTGGGGGGGAGAGGTAGTGGATGAAGCTGAAGAAGTAAGCAGGGTCTCCGTGGCCGTGGTAAGGAGGTTGTCTCGACTGTGTAGGTGTCACTCAGCTGCTGCGTGGAGAATTGGGTGCGGGAAGAGGGTAGGGGGTATGCCAGAGGCAGAAAGATGCTTAAATATCGCAGTACTTGAGGAAAGGGAATGGAGGCCTGGATAGATGGAGGATGATGAAGGTGAACTGTAATGGATGGCTTTAAAAGAACAGGCAGAATTACAAGGGAGAGGGAGTCCAGGATAATGTTCTGGGTTGAGTAACTAACCGCATCCAGAATGTTGGTACTTTTTGGAAAGAGAGGAACGCTGAAGGGTTGGGAGGTAGGCCAGACGTTCAGATGTGACCAGGCCTCCCACCCAGTGAAGTTCATGGGGACAGGAAGCAACTCTGGGTCAGCTCCACCTGCAGGGCAAGCCCCACACCGTCTGAGATTTCCCAGAAGGTTGCTAAGAGCACATGGGAATGAGGAATGCAGCCCTCATTTTGTACAAACATTAGGTGCTCAACAAGTTTCCAAAAGATTAGCAGTTTCATGGGGACCAAGGACCAGAAGAATACGGTCAGCATTCCAGGTAAGTCAGGATGGGGCTTTCACTGAGTCAGCTCAGTCTTTTCCTTCTGCCAACTCAAAGGCTCCAATAAAGTCTTGGGACCCTCAACTAGCCAAAGCTTTGGAGTTCCTGATGGGAATCAGAGTATATAATTCTGGCAGAGTCACTGGCAAAAGAAGGGATTGGGAGAAGGATGTTACCAGTGGATGGTCCAGACATTTCCAGGTCGTTCTTCTAATGCAGATCAGTATTTATGGATGAAATAATAAAAGCATCTGGGATTGGCTTCAAAACAAAACAAAGGGATGGAGGGAAGTGGGTGGGATATAAATAAATCAAAAGTGGCTGTGAGTTACTCCTTGTTAAAACTTGTTAAAGCTGTGTCTTGGGTACGTGGAGATTCGTTGTCCTGGTCTCTATATTTTTGTGTATGTTGTAAAATGTCATAATAAAAAGTAAACAAGGTAAGCAGCTGGAGCTTATCTTCTCCATGATACCTGCCCAGTATCCCAGGGAGCAGTCAACCCTTCTTCCTTGCAGTTGTTGCTGTACTTTGAACAGTGCCCTGGCAGGAAACTGACTGAAATGGGTTTATTTATCCATAACACCAGCTAACTTGTATATTTTAGTGCATCTCCATTTTCAGGTGCCAAGCTCAGTGCCTGGCCCTAGTAGTACTCAGTGAATGTTGGATGGATGAGGGATTCAAAAAATTGTGAATATTGGGCGTTTAATAAATGTGTTTTGAATTGTAATCTCTGTTTTTAGTTTATTTGTGTTTGTCTTCTCAACTGAGTTGTTGTTGGATCAAACATGATATATATGACAGAAAGAGTTCATATGAAACATGTAGGTATTTGATAAACATTTACTGATTAATTACTTGCAGTGCTGGTCTATTCTTCAAATGTCAGAGGTTCCAAAACAAAACAGCTCCAATAACAGAATCACCCTCAGGTAACCAGTTTTCCCAGAATGGGAGTGTAGCCTTAGTTGAAGTAACTGCAGGTGAATGGGGATTAGTCAGGCAGGCTCTTCCTGGTAGGGGTGAACCTGCTCTGGTGTTTTGACAGAAGGCAGGAATGGAAGGACCGGGGCAGAGGCTTGTAGACAGACCAGCAGCAATCAGGGGAAAGGAGAGGGCCCCCTGTGCAACAGGCAGCAAATTGGCAGGAGACCTTGTACATGCTTTGTGTACTGCCGCTCACTGTTTGCAGTATTCCCCACCAATCCACCTGCCTGAATCACTCAAATTCATCCTTCAAAATCCAGCTCAATGACCTTGAGGGAACCTTCAGCCAACTTCTCATGGCAGAGTCCCGTGCTATGCCATGGTCGTGTTTTCTGTGCGGCACTGACCTCACTGCACTGTAATTAACTGGTTTATAAATTGGTTTGTGAGCTCCTCCGGGATAGGAGCTGTGTTGTATTCACATACTCCGAGGGACTGGTGCTCACTAGGTGCCCCCCTAATACTTCAAGTAATGAGTTAGAAGTGGCAAGTTGGGTAAGTGCGCACAGTAGGACAGGTGGGACTGCAGGGAGCTGAGAACACATTCCCCCGTGTCAGGTGGGAGGCTCCCCCTTACTTCCAGCTGATTGCTCCAGGGCATAAGGGCCCAGTGGTGCCAAATCCAGTGATTTTTTTTTTTCAAGAGAGCTGAAAATTCAGATTCACATGTCAAGTGTCCCAGTTTTTCAACATTAGCCACTAATTCCATTTGGGAAAAAAAGTTGCAGGATGTATGTCAACAGCATTTGGCTTCCGTTTGTTTCCAGAGGTAATCAGAAAACCACCTTGGTTACCTGAGAAGGGAGTTAACCATCAAAAGGATGCTAGGTTCTCACTAAAAATTGTTGAGTTGAACTCAAGTGCCCTCCCCCACCAAAAAGAACCTTATCTTGGCGCTGTAAGGAAGGAAGAGGGCCCAAGTGTGGGAGGGAGGATTTGTGGGGCATCTGCTGCCGGAGCCACTCCTGGTGAGCCTGTGGGCTGTCCTGCCACCTTTCTTGATATTGTTTACAGCCATCAGGAATATTTGGTGTCATTGTTTCCCTACATTCCATAGATACCAGACATCAGCTGTTGTGAAACATACAATCTCAGAGATTTGAGATAGTCCCAGCAGTTTCAGTCTCTGGTGACTATAACTGACCCCTTCATTAGAAGCTAAACAACCCCAGAGAAAGATTTTTTTTTTTTTTTTGGTCTAAAGACTAAAAAGGATGTGCACAAGATATTAACAGTAGTCATTCCTTCATCAGATACTTATTAAGCACCTGCTACATGATACATGTTGCAGATATACTGATGGTGAAACAGGAAGTGGTATCCTTGTAGAGACCTTTTATTTGGAATTTTCTGATCATACTCTTTTTGAAATCTGAAAAAAAAAAGAGCAATTTTCATTTGCAAAAAGAAAAACAAAGCTTTACTTTGCTTCAAAATAGTAAACTGTCACAGAAGAGAAGAATCACTTTGGAATTTGGAGTTTTATTTTTAATAAATGTTAGAAAGAGAAATGAGAGTCCAGCAAAAGAAACAAAATTAATGGTTTGGAAGTTCTTCAGAAAACACTGACTCCAATGGATTTGTTTTCTTATTGAAGTGAAAAGTGAAGTAAGATGAGTGAAGGACTCAGTCAAGGTCACACATGTGACCTAGTCGGGACAGAACAGACAGGCCCAGAGCTTCAGCCCTGCAAGCTTTTCCATTACACCAAGTTGACTCTTCATAAACATTAATTTGGTTGAGACAGTCTCTTCTGATTCATTTTAAGGCGGTCGTCAAATATTTTATTAGGTAAATCTGTCATTTGTCCAAATCTATATATAGCTCCTTTCTTTCCGAAAATCTAAGCTCTTCCAAATTGCTGAGTCAGAGAACATCTCAGTATTTATAACTCTTGAGAGTTGATTCTATATATTTACAGCATATTCAGAGAAGTGTTTCAGAAACCAGTGAACTGATTAAGTTGTAGTGAAGACAGTGCCTGTTTGTGTCCAAATCCGTGCTGTACTTCCCAGCACCTGGCACAGTGCCTGACACACAATAGGTCTCAGTAAATATGTGCTGGATGAATACATATTAGGAGGTGCGGAGAACCGGATTTTTCTGTCCAGAAGGCATTACTTCACATGCTGTTTTCCACACCTCCTCACAGTAGGTTTCCATACACCAAACTGGTCTGCCCCATAGCATGCTAACATCTCCAGTTGAATATCAAATAGACATCTGCACCTTAACATGTCAGCAAACAAACTCATGATTTTTACCTCTTAAACCTAGTCATTCCCCCAATAAAGTGGCAGCATCATTCATTTACCCAAGGACAGAGATTTAGGGGCATTCTTGACTTCTGTTCTCATGCCCTTCATCCGATTCACCAGTGAACCCTGCAGCTTCTCCTGCAGACTGGCTCCTGAGTCCAGCCCGTATCATGACCTCCACCGGTACCACCCTGGTCCAGCCACCAATCAGCTACCCCCGGAATCCTGCACTAGCCTCCGAGCTGCTCTCTCTACTTTTCCTCTTGCTCCCTTACGAGTTCTTTCCCCCAAGAAGTTAATCAGATTGTCACTTCCCAACATGAAACACTCCAATGGCTTCCCATCAAAATTAGGGGAAAACAAATTCAAAGTCCTTATGGTGGCCTAGAAAGTCCTGTGTGATCTGGCCTTGTGCTTCCTCTGTGACCACTCTCCCTGTCGGTGTACACTAACCAAACTGGCCTTGCTCTTCCTTGAACAGGCCTCACATATGCCCACCTCAGGGCCTTTGCACTGGCTGATTTCTCAGGCTGGAAGTCTCTTTCCTTCTACTTAGATCAGAGCTCAAATGCCAACGCCTCAGAGAGGCCTTCACTTAATTGCCCATATAGTGCCTCCTTCAACCTGCTTCGTTTTCCTCACTGCATTCAGTCACTACCTAAAATACTATGTGACTGAAGGAAGGAAAAAAGGAAGAGAGAAAATCTTCCTGGATCTTTTCATCCCTTGCTGCCTAACCTAACCTTGCCAACGTGGAGGACGATGTGATTCAAAGGACATGAAACTTTCAAAAGTCAGAAAGTCACAGTACAACAGCTCTGGGCATAGTTTGCCCCCAATAACTTCTTTCAAACCAAGTCTTATGCAGGTACTTTTATTTCTCCTTTTAAGCCACACCATTTTCCACTTCATACTCTTTAAGTTTAGTTGGGTATTATATGTCACTTATATACCCCAAAGCTTGTAAAAGATACTCAGTTTTGTCCTCGCCCTTGAATTCTAGCCAATACACTACTGGGTGTACTGGGTGCTGGTTTATTCTGCAGCACTGATGCCATGTAAATAATTTGCATGCTCCTTAGATCTGTTTAAATGTCTGCGAAATCATCTGAATTCCTTTAAGTCACTGGATTTCCTCATGGCCTCCCTTCAGTTCTCTTCTTCCTGTTCTTGGAGGCTCCAGGTAAATTACTCCACCACTTCCATTTCTCCCTCTGTAAAACTGGCATAATTGTAGTAACTTCCCAGAGCAGTTGTGAGGATCAAATGAGAAGATACTATGGAAGCATGACCACAGGGTCTGGCACATAGTAGGTACTCAGTGAATGCTAATTGTTGTTAGGTTTATTACAATCACTATCCACCACAATTGTCATCCTGGTTTTTAATGGCATCCTTCCCAGCTCAGGAGTTACTATCTTCTAGTTGATCTAGTCTCTTCACCTCTGCAGTCAGGGTCCCACAAGTTATATTGTCTCAGGTCTGAGCTGACAACCTCACTTCTCATTTCTCCCTGACATTAATGCTGAACCATAGGTGAACTTCATCTATTTTCTGACTCCTTCTGACATTTTCACTCCCTACTCCAGCCCTTTATGCAATTCATTCTACCCCTTTTATTTCATGCTCCGTGATTTTAATTTTACTTTTTAACATTTAAATTCATTCTTATATTTTTTGAAATACGTTAGACTGCTTTAACTAGCAAGGTGTGAAACTAATTCACATTTTAATGTGTTTATTATCTTTTAAAAACAACTTAATTGAGATATAACATAAAGTGTACAGCTTGATGAATTGTTCCCTATGGATACACCTGTGAAATCACCAGCAGGATCAAGATAAAGAACATTTCCAGTAACCCAGAAAGTTCCCTCAGGCCCATTTCCAGTCAGTACCTCCCAGAGGAAACCACTGTTTTGACTTCTATCACTATTGATTGGTTTTTCCTTTGTTCTTGAACCTTTGCACTTGGCTTCTTTCACTCAATACAAGGTCTTTGAAATTCTTCCACTGGTTGCTTGTGGCCATAGTTGGCTCTTTATCACTGTGACTGTACCACTGCATGAATATGCCACCATTTATTCTTCTCTTTTCCTGTTGGTGGATACTTGGATTGTTTCCATTTTGGGGCTATTACAATAAAGCTGTTGTGAACATTCTCAAACAAGTCTTTGCTTGGGTGCACGTATGCACTTTTTTCTCTCGTGGATGTGCCCTAGTTGAGTTGCTGGGTCACAGAATAGGCATATGTTCAGCTTTAGCAGAGACTGCCAGTTTTCCAAAGTGGTTGTACTGAATTATACTCCCACCAGATGTGTATGGGAGTTCCAGTTGCTCCACATCCTTCAGTAATTGGTGGTGTCCATCTTCTAATTACATCCATTCTGGTGGGTGTGTAGTGGTATCTTGTTGTTTTACTTTGTATTTCCCTAGTGCATAATGATGTTGAGCATCTTTTTATGTGCTTTTTGATCACTTGGAGATTAAAAAAAAAGTGCTTGTTTAAGTTTTGCCTCATTTTTAAAAACTGGATTTTCAAATTGGTTTTTAGGTCTTTAATGTATGGAAACACAAAATTCTTCTCCTAGTCTGTGGCTTGCCTTTTCACTCTCTATCTTTGATAAACAGACATTCTTACTTTTCATGAAGTTCAATTTATCAATCTTCTCTTTTATGGCTAGTGCTTTTTGTGTTGTTATAAAATCTTTACAATCGTGATAATATCCTATGCTTTCTTCTAGAAGCTTTTTTCATTTCTCTTTCCCTTTCAGGTCTATGACCCACCTCAGATCCATACATTTTTCTTAAACCTAGCTTAAAATTCAATTCTCAAAGACTCATTCATTCATTCATGCTTTTCATCACTCATTTATTTAAAAGAATGTTTAAGTACCTGCCATATGCCAGGCACTTGTGGGAGAACAAAAGCAATTAGAGTCAACGTTTAAGAAACTTACAGGCTAGTAGGGGAGACAGTGAGACTTGCACATAAACAATACTTAAAAAGCAGTAATTTACTTGGAAACTGTGATATGGCCTAATTATTCAAACACACCACCCAGAGTAATTTCCCCATTGAACGTCGGCACAGATTACATTCCCCCATGCCATAATCCTGTGTTTCTCACCCTTCCTTGGTTCCCCCAAGCCCCTGTGGCTGGCTCTCAAGGTGCCCCGCCCCTCCCTCCCCACCTCATTTTCTCCCCCCCATACCATCCTCCATCCCAAACCCTCTGCACAGATCCAGCTGAATTCCTGAGCAGAGGGAGCTGTTCATCCTGCCAGCTCTTTGTATCTGTTTTTCCCTCCTGCCTGGACTCCTCCTCCCAATACTTTGGTGCCTGAAAAACTGCTCACCACTCCAGCACCTCTTCTAGGAAGCCTCTCCTGGCTCCTTTCTGTCTCTTTTTGCCTGGAAATCTGCCTCTGGAGCCAGATTGCTGGGTTCAAACTCTCCTTCCATCACTTTGCAGCTCTGTGCCCCCGGGTATGTTACTTCCACTGCCTCAGGTTCCTCACTGGGAATAGCTGTATATGGTTCCTGCTATATATGGTTTTATGCAAATCATTTAGATTATCAAGGTACAACTGTTTAGCTCAGTGTCTGGCACATAGTAAGTGCTCAGTAAGTGTTTGCTTTTTAAAAAAATTTAAAAATTCATCATACCCATCACAGTAATGACATTTATCTGTTAACACATTGGTCTTTTCACTAGACTGAGTGTTTCCTGAAATCAGAAATCATTCCTTGATTTTTTTCCAATTGTTCCATCTACTAGCACCCATTTGTGGAGTTCTTACTGCACTTCCCCGTGCAGGGAGCTTTATGTCCATTATCCCAAAAAATCTTTACAACAACCTTCAAGATAAGTATTAGGATCTCCATGCCATGGTTTACAGAATCGAGGCCCTGGCACATGTCCCTCAGCTGATGCATGGAGGAGCCAGGATTTTTGACTCCCTGATTCACTGCAAAGTTCATGAGCCATTCATTACAAGCCCCTGCCTCTCAGCGCATCCTCGATACCTACACAATGAGCTCGGTAAATATCTGATGAATAGAATTGAGTCTAATAGACCCCAACCTACCAGAGTTTGTCAGAATGGAGCATGGGTTTATCTGCATGGCTAAAGTTCTGAACATGACCCTCAAAGGCCAAGCAACCAGAGACTGAGACCCTTCTGACAAAACAGTGTCTAGAGCAGGTGACTGTTTTTGACTTTTCCCTCTTGGGAAATGGTGGTTTCAACATCATTAATTTGTACTTTGCGACTTAAAGGTGTGCCCTTAACTTGACACAATGCTGCCTTTCCAGAGGAACAGGTTGTCAGTTTTCACAAAATTTGTCCTATTTAATGAAACTTTTTGTTTGCTGTCTTCATTGCCTACCATCTCTTCTATCGCTGTATTACATACAGTCCCAAGCTTTTAGAACGCTGTGCCGAGTGTCTTGAGAAGATACTCTTCAGGCAGATTCTGGAAGCGTGGCCTCTCCAGCTCAACTGTAAATATCTTGAGAGCAGGAACCACATCAGATCCGTCTGCATTTGTCTTGGCACCTGACTTAGTTAGACAGGAATTCAATAAGTATTTGCCTAATCCATTATCTGTGTGCTTGTTTCATACTGGGTACTGGGCTAAGCCTTGGGAAGAAGAAAGGAGGAATCAGATTCAGATCCTGACCTCCAGGAGCTTCTAGCCCAACCCAGGAGATAAGACTCAAACATAAACAACAAGCATCTGATGTGGAAAATGGTGTATGTGATGGGGATTAGAGCAGACAGCTACATTGAGGTACCCCCACCACCTACCCAAAGCATCACTTGTACTTAAAGATAGCTGGGAAATTCTTTGCTATTAAAACATGCATGGACATATTGTGGAGTACACTCTAACATGTGTGCAGTTTAAGGTAAAATACAGATTTCGAAGTGCTGTATTTGGTAGACCTGCCCCCTTGCCTTCCTTTAGGCTGGGTAGCACCCCTCTCCTCTGCCTTTAGGAATGTTCTGTTGGGCATGACGTTGAACATTGCCATTGGCATCAGACAGAAATAGGTTTTCATTGAGGCTCTGCTCCATCACTTTCTAGCTGTGTGATTTTCAGTAAGTGATCTGAACTCTCTGAATCTCAGTTTATTCATGATTTTCATGAGGACTGGAGTTTTATATATAGCTTTTGTCACTTACATGGTAGCTTTCATGTATGTTGGAGGAAACAGATGTTTGTGAGATGGATGGATGGACGGGTAGGTGGATGGATGGGTGGGTGTATGGAGTAGGTAACAGGCCAGTTTTTCCATAGCATGAACAGTACATGTTCCCTTCGACATGATTACTTTGAAATTCTATAGCATTTTGTACTGTTGAAGCACTTTCATATTCACACAAAAATCAGAGA
The DNA here is from genome assembly GCF_048773025.1 of Camelus bactrianus. Taxonomy (NCBI): domain Eukaryota; kingdom Metazoa; phylum Chordata; class Mammalia; order Artiodactyla; family Camelidae; genus Camelus; species Camelus bactrianus. The sequence continues at coordinate 51,718,534 of NC_133547.1, forward strand.
AAGTAGAGCCATCCCAATTGTACCTATGAGAAAAACTGAGGCCCCAGGAAATGCCCAGAATCTTGCAGAAATTGAGACTGGTCATCATGAGATTTGAACCAGCTCCTGGTTCAGCATGTTTAACACAATGGCTTGGGGGATTGTTGGGGGTAGGGATGGGGAGAAGGGAGCACGCCTTTCAAACTGCTGCCTTTCCTTTCTGAGCTGTGTACGGCCTACTAACTTGACCTGTATGTCACTAAGTCACAGAGTCACAGAGCCACAGTGTCCTCACAGCTGGGGCTGGGCAGAAGTCCCTCAGTTTCCTGTGGTGAAGCTGATACAAGCGATGGACTCTGTCTCCTGACCAACATACATACACACAAAAACTCACATACAGTTTCAGGAGCCCCTGGGCGCCCTGCAGCCCCTCCACTAGGCCTCTTCAGGTGCTCAAGACCCTTCTACAGAGACCATCCTGAGCCTGACTGCCTGAAGAAACCACAAAGTCATAACCTCCAGCAGATGAGTAGGAACAGTGTAACCCAACACAACAAACCCCACCAACTTCAGCCTCCCAGTCTTGCAATCATCCAAATTCTCAAGTCTATTCTTCAATAAATGTCCAAAGTCAAACTATCCATTTCCTTCCCAGACTTTCACAAGTCTTGGTGGAGATGAGAATTGAGGTTATCTGTGTTTCACAAATCAAAACTGCCAGTGTGTTAACAGAACGGGGTGGAGATGTGTGAACAGGATAATATGTAGGTTACCTAGGATCAACCAGCTTCACCATGGGCCATGCCTTCATTGTCATGAAAGGCAAGATCGATCATGAAAGATAAAGAACCAGACCCACAGCCACGGGAAACTTGACAAGGCCCTTCAGTCCGCACGTTCATTCAGCACTTGTGTTTCAAGTACCTACTGTGTGCCAGGCCCTGTGCTAGACCTCGAGGACATATGAGACTAAATCAGAAAAATCCTTTCCCTGAATTTAATCTTTGAGCTTACATTCTAGTAAGGGAGAGGAACAAATACCCATAAATATAATAAATAAGTACATTTTATAGTGTGCTGGAAGGAAAAATGTGCCACTGGGGAAAAGAAGTTAGGCAGGATAAAGGATCAGGAGTGTGTGTAATAGAGGCAGCAGGTTGTAAGGTTAAACTGGGGTCAGGAGATCTGCACTGAACGTGACATGTGAGCAAGACTTGAAGGCGAGGAATCCACACACACATCTGGACCACACATCTTGAAGCCAAGATTATGCCAACAACAATACTAAATGTCTAACATTCATGCATTCACTCAACAAATATTAGAGCGTTAAGAGCTAAGTGCTTATGGCGGGCTGAGTAAAGTTCCCCAAAGGATCCCTGGAAGCTGTATATGCCCCCCATGTGGCAAAAGGGACTGTGCAGAGGTCATAAAGTTCAGGATTTTAAGATAGGGAGATGATCCTGGATTATCCAGTGGGCCCTAAATGTAATCCTAGGGGTCCTTATAAAAGGGAGGGAGAGGGAGACTTCAGAAGGGAAAAAGTGATGTGATGATGAAAGCTGGGGGTAAAAGGTGAAGTAAGGCAGAACCATGAGCCAAGGAATGAATGAGGGAGCTGGAAAAGGCAAGGAGATGGACTAGTGCCTGGAGACTCCAGAAGGAAGTTGCCCTTCTGACACTTTGAAGTTACTCCCCTAAGACTCACTGTAGACTTCTGAATACAAGACTGCAAGCAGAATCTGTGATGTTTCACGCGACCACATTTATGGTAAAGTGTTATGGCAGCCACAGAAAACCAGTAGGGCACCAGTTTAGATAGGGGTGGAGTGATGAAGCTGATGAAAATCCCTGCCAAGAGGATATCCCCCCTGGACCACTCCCTCTGTGCCTGGTGCTGGCCCATGTCCTTGATGTGTGGTTACCACTTAATGAGCACATCAGTCCTAGGAGATGGTGCTGTGTGACCTGAGACCGTGTACCTCAGGGACCCCGTTCTTGGACCATCGGAGGGTCTCCCAGTCATGCCTGACTACACTGTTGTGCAGTGGCTATTGTGGGTGTGCCAGTGCCCTGCTTACATCATCTCTGATGCCCCTGGTCCCCCAGGTGGACTGGACTACTCTGGGAGCCTGGGACACGGTCCTCTCTTCTCCTACCACAGCAGGTGTAAGGCCCTTCCCAAAGAGAGGAGGGCCAGCATCCACTTGACGGCTTACGCACAGCACCCTCTGCACTGATCGCTCGCATCATCTTAGCTAACTCAGACGGTGGTAAGTAAGGGGCAACCACTTCTTCTAAGGGCTACGAGAACATTATTTAACCCTCACTGTTGCCCTGGAGGTAGTTCTAATATTCCCATTTCACAGATCAGGAATCAGAGGCACAATGAGGTTGAATAACTTATCAAAGATCACATGACTAGTAAGGGTTGGGAGCCAAGATTCAATCTCTTAACTGTTTTTAAGGCTCATTAATAAAATAACTCAATTTACTGAGCAACCTCTATGTGTCAGGCAATCTTCATTTAAGTTTCACAACTCTTTGAATGAAGGACAAGGACAATCTCTATTTAATGGGTGATGCAACTGAGGTGTCATCAGGTTTTGAGAGGATCCAAACCCAGGCAGTGAAGCTGCAGCCCCTGTTCTCCTCTTGTGCATTCCTTTTATTAAGCACCCGGTTTGTCCCAGGCACTAGACTAAGTCCCGAGGGTGAAGTGAATGAGGTTAAGACAATAAAAGCAGTGGTTAAGAAGCTAGACTTCAGAGTCTCAAAACCCTCTGTGTGATTTTGGGTAAGTTCCTGAACTGTTCTGAGAGTCAGTTTTCTCATCTGTAAAATGGGAATGTACCAGGACCTCCCTCAGGGTTGTTACCAAGATTACATGAGAACCAGCACTTACCAGTGAGTTGTCATTACATGTCAGCTGTTGTTATACTGCTGTTACTATTATAATAAGCTCTGTTCCTGCCCTTAACTAGAGAAGATGCACAAACAATGTAGACATTACTGTTCCTCCCACATTAATTCTGAAAATAATTTAAATAAACCTGAACTAGGCTAAGACCTCTTGCTTGCCCAAACCAAGTGGCAGACTGAAGACAAAATCACTGGTCCCAATGTCCTGGAATGGGTTAGGATCCCTAAGGACACTAGTCACCCCCAGCCCTCCTGGAACAGAGTGGCTATAAAGAAAATACTGGAAAATCCTACCTGGGCATATGACTCTGAATTTAGCATGCACATACTGGACTTACCTGGAACTTCTTCAGCACCCAATGATGAAGCTGGAGGAAGACATCTAAATCTCCCCTGACTGAGGCTTCCATCTTGGTTTCCTTGTCTCTGAACCAAGGCCTTTGCCCAGACCAGCAAAGAGCTGCCCTATAGTTTCTTCTAACTAGTTGAAGGAAACATCTTCTAGGTGATGATGGAGGAAAAGGAGATAAATTTTTTCCTGCCTGGAGATTTATCAACCCTAAAAGGTGACTTTTATGCTGGGACAAATGGGTATCTACATGCAAAAAAATGAAGTTAGAACCCCTATCTCACACCATATGCAAAAATTAACTCAAAATGGATCATAGACCTAAATGTAAGAGCTAAAACTATAATAATCATAGAAGCAAACATAGGAGTAAATCTTTGGGACTGTAGATTGAATAATGGTTTCTTAGATATAACACTGAAAGCAGAAGAGATAAAAGAAAAATTAGATAAATTGGACTTCATCAAAATTTTAAAACTTTTGTACTTCAAAAAGTCTCGTCAAAGACTACTTCCAGATTGGGAGAAAATATTACAAAGCACGTATTTGATAAGGGATTTATATCTACAATATATAAAGAACTCTTATAACTCAGCAATTTAAAAAATTTCCAAATACCCGGGTTTAAAAACAGCAAAGGATCTGAACAGATAGTCTCCTAAAGAAAATATACAAATTATCAATAAGCACATGGAAAGATATTCAACATCATTAATTATTAGGGAAATGCAAATCAAAACCACAATGAGACACCACTTCATTGTATCTGGGATGACTAAAACAAAAACAGCAGACAATAACAAATTATGGAGGATGTGGACACACTGAAACTCTCAAATGTTGCTGGTGAAATTGTAAAATGGTGCAGCTGCTTTGAAAAACAGTTTGGCAGCTCCTCAAAATGTTAAAACACATTTATCTTATGACCTAGCAGTTTCGCTCCTAGGAATATCTCAATGAACGAAAACATACATCCACACTAAAAACTTGAATGTGCATCTTATTCATGACAGCCCAAATGAGGAAACAACCCAGATGTCTCTCAGGTGATGAATGGATAAACAAAATCGGGTATGTTCATACAATGGAATATTGTTTTAGCCACAAAAGGAATGAAGCACTGATTACAACACCACAGATGAACCCTGAAAACATCAGGCTAAGTGAAAGATGCCAGTCGCATAAAACCCACATGTTGCATGATTTTATTTATATGAAATGCCCAGACTAGGCAAATCCACAGACACAGAAAGTAGATTCGTGGTTGCCTAGAACTGGGGGAAGAGGATGCAGAATGAGGGGTGACTGCTAGTGGGTATAGGGTTTCTTTTGGGGGTGATGAAAATGTTCTAAAATTAGACAGTGGTGATAGTTACACAATGTTGAATATACAAAAAACCACTCCACTGAATACTTTAAATGACTGAATTTTATGGTATATGAATTAGATCTCAAAAAAGCTATTATTAAAAAAAAATTACTATCATTCCTTGATTGTGCTTGAAGAAGCCAATGGAGATTTCTCTCCAAGAGAAGAGTTAACTCCTAGTCCACTTCTTACCTGGGCATGGAAACGGGGGTTCTGGCTGAAACCTGACTTTTCTGCTCACTTGGTAGAATGCCACAGTTCTACCCCTACAGAAGTTCTTGGTAAATTTCTGCCTTAAGATTCCCACATTCTCTCCTATTCCAACCCCCTTTCTTTATCTGCATTGTGTATTTCACCTGCTTACCTGCTACCATTCTTCACTTATCAGCCATCCCTGGCTCCCAAGACAGTACTGGGGACCCCTGGGAGGCTCCCTATTGTTACCACCATTGCACTGAATTGTGTTGGTTGGTTCCCTGGTGCTGAGTCCTTCACTCTGCACACGCTCCCTGAGGGCAGCTGAGGTACGGGTTCTGCTGACCATTATATGCATACACACCCCTGGTTACCACTGAATGAATGGATGAGTGAGTGAGTAAGTGAATATAAGCCTGAAAAGAACAAGTATCTGTATAGGGTGGAAAGATATGGAGGATAAGAAAGAATAGGGAAGTGGGTGGGTATAGCTCAGTGGTAGAGTGCATGCTTAGCATACCCAAGGTCCTGGGTTCAGTCACCAGTACCTCTATTAAAAAAAAGAATGAAAGTATAGGGAACAGGAAGAATGGAGGATTGGGACTAAAGTTATAATCCCATGTACCCACATTTTTCCCTGTTTCATGAGACATGTGGATTTCTCAGTCCCACAGCCACTTTGACTGTTTGAACCTCTCAGATTCCAGAAAGGCTTCTCTCCATTTCCTATCAATCAAACCAAAACCTTTGGCCTTTCAAAGCACACTCCAAACCTTGTTTTTCTACTCTTTGGCTCAGAATTCCAAAGTAGGGGAATCTAGCCAAAGAAAATGACAAGAACAAGCACCTGAATACAGAGCGGAAAGTGGGGTGAACCCTAGAAACGTACACACAAGGTCACTGATCTGGCATTGTCTGTAAGAGTCAAAAACCTAAGTGTCCAACAGCAGGCTAGTGTACACCCTGCCATGACGCAGAGATGGAATACCATGCACCCATTAGAAGAAGCATTTCGTGATCTGGGAAAACACTTAGGGAAAAAGCAGGTTAGAAACTGGTGGGTGGGCTGTAAACCGATCGCTAATACATAAACTGTGCACAGGAAAAATTTTAAAACCGGGGAGAAAAAAACACACCAGAAAGATTTCAGGGGTTTTCTTTTGGTAGTGGGACTACGGGTGCATTCTGATCTCTTTTTTAAAATAACCAGGTGGTCTATAACGAACAGGTATGGCTTTTATGATCGGAGAAGACAAATCCCCCCAATTCTCTCACTTCCCACTGCTTCCTTGTGGAACTGACTCAACAGCTGCTCTGCTCAGTCATCCCACATCCGCCTCCAAATCCTCATCCCGGCTGCACCCTCAGCGTCTGGCCAGGTGCTCCCTCTGGCCGCGCAGGCAGCTCCTGAAGGCGCACCCCTCCCGGAAGCCTTTCCTGGTTGCCAAAAGGAAAGAGGCCTGGCTTATCCCCACCTGTCCCAACACAGTGCTTCCACATCTCTCTCCTTGCCTGCCTTGTCTGAGAAAACCCCAGCCTCTTTGCTGGCATCTAACCCGGAGAGCCTGCTTCCTGATGCAGCCGGTGGCCGGTGCCGCCGGCCCTGTGTGTGTCTGCACCTGGTCACCGAGTCCAGACTCCCAGAAGGAAGATGAAGTGCAGAGGCCACAGGTCTCACCACTGTGGTTGCCGAGGAAGAAGGTGGCTCTGACTTTTCTGTCTGCATGTCCTGATTTGCCATGGGAAGGACTTCTCCCAGCCATTTAAAAACCACCCAGTCTACAAATAGCTTAAGAAGTGATCAAAGGTGTTTCCCCTTAACCTGGATCAGCAACCTTCTCAACAGAGTCAGCCTGAGGACGCTGGGTAACTTTGGAAGGAAACGAATACAAACCAGCAATGTGGATGGGGCTGGAAAGCACTTAGATTTTCATGGGTTGCTTTGTCCATGTACACATCCAGCTTATTCCTGAGGGAATCAAACTAGAGAAACCCTTAAAGGAAAAACTCAGTAGGTCAAACCTTGAAAGGCCTACCTGGTACCTGACACATCTTAGAGCGTCCTTGAAACGCTGTGGCTTTATCAGAGCAATAAACAAACCTGGAGCGATTCCTTCTGCACAACTTCCTGGTCACGCTCTGCACCCACATGAAGCACAGCAAGAAGGCTCTGAGCACAAGACGAACGCTCGCGGTTTCAAGAAAGGCTCATGCGTCTTGGCTCCCACGGCCTTTTGAGCTCATTACCCTGGCCTGGATCTGAAAAAGGACGGAATTCAGGATCAAGAGAAATTGGATGTCCCGGCATCGACCTTTGGTGTTTGTGAAACTGAGAAGAAAAGATCTGGTGTGTCAGGCTTCCTCATGGGTCTGGAATTCCACCTGTCATCTCAAACAGGGTAAACAAATCATGGACATACTTTTCCTCCAGAAAGAACTGCACCCTTTTTCACAAGTAGCCTGGGTACGGTTTGACAATTAGAATTGAGCAGAATAGAGGTGGAGAAGCTTTTTTTTTTTTTTTTTTTTAAAGTTCCACCCTCTTCTCAAATATTTAAAGTAGAATAACGAATAGGTGGTGACTGTCCCGTTGGTCAACTCTTTTCCACTTCTGCCACCCACATGCAGGCCTCGGTCACACTTTTCTCAGGCCGCCATGGTTGACGCTGCCTCCCAACCCGTCTGATCAAGGCTGGAGGTGCTGGGGTCCCCAGAGGAGAAGACCCGACGGTCTTCATTCTGTCATCCCCAGGGTTCGGGCTTTTGTTTAATGACATCTATGAGCTAAGGATGACATGGAGGTGCTGGCACGGTAGAGGAGGTTTTGAGGGACCAACAGGGGAAGAAAGAGAGGAGAGATCAGGGATGGCAGGGAGAGGAAAGAAACTTCATGGGGAATTTTGGGTGTTTTCATTGGTTTCCAGGTCAACTGTCATCCCAGGGGATCTTCAGTAAAATATCCATTTCTTTTTCTTCTTTTTTTTTTAAAAAAAATCCATTTCTTGTTGGTATATTGTGGAACTGAATTTCTGTGTTGGCCAAATTCATTCATTCAACAAATACTTGAAAGCCTGCATCCACCAGTAGTGTTCTAGTGCAGAGGATAAAATAGTGAATAAAACATACCCAACACAGGACAACTTGGATGAAAACAAACATCCTGGATGCATCTCCAAGGAATTCTGCTGTGTAAAAAAAAGCCAATCCCCAAAGGTTAATACCATGTGAGTCCACTTATATACCATTTTTGAAATGACAAAATTTTGGCAATGGTATCTCTCAGGATTATTTCTTAGAACTGCACATGAATCTACAATTCTTACAATAAAAATGTCAATTAAAAAAATTCCCTGACCTGATGGAGGCTCCATTTGAATAGAAGCTAAGTATGGCTTCATGGTCCCTCAGGACGACCCTCTCTGGGGTATTCCATGCACGTTACCAGAGATTCCTTTCTGTCTTCCAGACATGTCCCTGAATCTCCCTTGGTGACTGACAAAATCCAGGCTCAAGGGAGAAGGCAGGTGCAGAGTAAGGGTGTGATCCCAGCCCCCCGACCCCACGATGTGGGATCTGGGAATTACCCAGCCTGGCTTTGACTCTCTAAACCATGCACCAGTCATCTCCTCAACCAATGAGGTGAGACTCAGATGTCCATGGGGCTCCCAGCACTCTCATGGGACCCGGCTTGCCTGTCTTTCCTGCTTTCTCCATCTCCACCACCAAGCTCCTTCACCTCTGCCCTCGACGCCTGTCTGTCCTGGGACCACGTTCAACTTAAGAGAACCTCCTTTCCTGTACAGACTGCATGCCTCACCACCCTGGTTCTCAGCATCAGGCATCAGGACCAATCCTAGATTCCAGCCCCTTGGCCACCACCAGGCCAGTCAGTGTCCAGCTCCCCACCCCCTACTGTAAAGGAGGATTCCCACCCCAGTCTGTTGTCCTGGTGGTTGTGCAATGAGGCATCTGGCTGTCTGTGAACCGTCTAGCTCTGCCACTCTGTTTTAGTGCCTTAGAAGATCTTCAGAGGAAAGAAGCCATGTAAAATTATAAGAAAGTCTGAACAGACTTTAAAGTTTTTATTATTTTATATTATACCATGCCTTGCATGGAATGACCACAAAGCCACGTGCCTTCTGGGCCATGTAGTTTACTAACAGGGCATGGTTGGGAAAACAAGAAATCATAATCTAGTCCACTGGAGAGAAGGGACGGAAGGAGGGAGAGGAAGGCAAGGAGGAAGGAGCAATGATAAATATTTATCTGTCTCTTTTCCAGTTTATCAGTGGGACCCTGCTTGTCCACGTTGCCCATGAGAGCATGATTATGTGACTTAATGCAATGTCTGATTCATGATCATGGTCTTTATACCAAAGGAAAGGGGATTTCTTAGACGTGCTGGAGCTAATCAATAAATATCTGATAGACTTTCAAACAAGGTTTTTATGGCCAAAATAAAATGAAAGAAAAGATAGTGACAACTCCTATTTCTGTAACTTTGTCTCAAAGCAACCACAGAAAGAATAAGTGCAACATGAAATGAAGGACCACCCCCCCCCCCCCGGCCCCAGGGAGGGACTAGCCTTGAGTTCTGTGAAGCTCTTCTCCAGGTCCCAAGCCTCCACCCGGTCAGGTCTGTGGGGCCACATGGCGGTCTGAAGCCCCATCCTGCTCTTCCCGGGAAGGATGCGTCCCTGTGCCCCAATCTGCATCTGGGATGAATAGCCCATGGAGATCCAGGTGCATCTCGACATCAACAGATGCACGAGCCAATTCTGTAAAAGTTCTGGCATCCAGAACAAGCAGAAAGGGCAGCTTCTGGGGATCGGTGGAGACAATGGCTGATAAGATAATTCCTTTGGGGAAACAAAAAGAGACACTTTGTAAAAGTGCAGTCCTGAACCTCGTCCAGCTGGAGGGATAAGTTTCTCAGCTATGTCTCCCTGTCCTTTGGTAGTAAAAATCTAATCAAAACAGACAGGAAGTGAATTTGATATTCCGTGTGAGCAGAAGGGAAGGGCCAGGGAAATCAGAAAGCTAGGAGTTGGAAGACCTGGTTCCAGGCCTGGCCAGGCCAGTCCCTTCACCTCTCTGAGCTTCAGTCTCTTCATCTGTAGAGTGGGGGTAATCTTCCCCACCCTCAGAGGGTTGCTGAGAGCATCTTACACAGTCAGTTATGAAAGCACTTTGTAAATTATGGCACCCCCTGGAGAATAGCTATTTTCCTACTATTTAGAAACTCTAATTATAGACAATCAGCTTCGATGCTGCACTTAGGCTAATAGACGTCACTCAGCTAAACTAAGACCAGTTGTGCTCAAGTAGCATTTGAATGCATCCAATTCACCTCCTGCATGTGCAGCATGCTAGTAACTCAGCTTCCCTCTCTGTAAAATGGAAATATTCTAAATATTCACTCTTAAGGGATAGAGGCTTAAATGGAAAAATGCACATAAACTTCCAGCCAGTATTTGTGATTCCTCCCAAGGCCCCCTGGGTTTCAGAGGGGTTGAGCAGAGCTGAAGTCAGTTGGGCTTGTATTCAAACCCTACCTCTATACGTCCTGGGTGTGTGACCATGGGGAAGTTGCCTCACTCTCTGAGCCTCTCCTTTGGTGACATGAAGACAATGCTGTTCCCTGCCCACGAGAGAATGTGCAGGATGCACTCGCCCAGCCCAGAGGGAGGCCAGCCTCAGCAGGAGGTGGTACCAACCATCCCACACCTTGGAGAGGACAGTGACACCAGGCTCCCCCACCGCCCTGCCACCCAGCGTGCCATGCCATGCAGGTCGGTAGGAAGACAGGGTCCAGGTAGAAAACTGCTCCCTTTTCACCTGAGGGAAGCAGCTGGCAGGTTCTGCGGGGCAGCCAGCCCTCCCCTGCAGGTGTGGGCAGCCCCACCCAGGGTTCTAGTTACCCTCCTTCACATCCCCAGTGGTGTGGGCAGGGCACTTCTGGGACAAGCGCAGAATCAAGGAAGGAAAGGACTATCCAGTCACGTGGAAACCTAGCCAGGAGAGATGGGCCTCAAGCACTGCTAGGGGCTCTGTGGAAAAGTTACAGGCCAAGGGGGTTAGGAGTATCCGATGCTTTAAGGCTGCTTTGCTTTGTGTCTGTAAGTTAGGGCCTTGGATGTGGACTCATTGTCCTTAAAAGGAATAAAATTTTTCTGCTGATTAAAAAAAGAAAAAAAAAGAATGCCAATACAATGAAGTTTAAAACCAAGATTCCACACTCTAGGAGAGGGTAGGGCTGCTCAGTCAAGGAAGTGGGCTTCTGTGCAGCCAGCAATTCAACCTCCCCAGGAGAGAGGTCTGAATGGCTCCTGCCAGGTGACCTCTAAGCTCGGGGACTATTGGCCTGATGAGAGTGTCTTTGTTTACCTGGGGCCACACCATATAACCTATCCTAATACAGGGATCCAGGAGGAGGCTTTGGGCCACAGGTGTCAGTTCAACTTCCAAGGGGGCTGAAGACTAAAGGTCAACCACGACTGCAGGACCGAGCCCCACACAGGCTCTGACATGAGGCTCAGGTGAGCTTCCCTGGTTGGCCACATTCCGGGAATACTGTTGGGGAAGGTGGCAGGGTCTTTGACTCCCCCAGAGAGGACCCACGGAAACTCCATGCCTGGGACTCTCCCAGATCCTGCCCCACTCACCTCTTCTCTCTCCATCTGTTTCCTCTCGCTGTGATAAACCATAACCATGGGTATCACAGTTCTCAGTTGTGTCCTGTGAGTCTTTCTATGAAAGGTGAGAGTGGTCTTGGGGACCCCTGAACTTGCAGCTGGTATCAGGAGTGGGGGTGGGCTGGGGAACCCCTTCACCCCACAGCAATGGAGCCAGACAAACCTGGGCTGCAAAGCATGACTCTGCCAGCTGCGTGATGGGGGATCACCACCCCCAAACGGTGCCTCTGCTTGGGGGGTGATGACAAGCTCAGCACAGCCTGTGGGCTGCCCCTCCCGGAGCCTTACCATCATCCTCGTCCTGGGCGCCCGGTGTGGGCACAAACAGGGGCTCCGCCGGCCAGCAGTGCTCTTCTCCCCATTTCAAGGATGACTTTGTGAGGACGTCGTATTTTATTATCTGTGCATCCAAAGAGAAGAAACGTGCGATTGATGGGTTGGAGAGCGTGCTAATTCCCTGGGAACAGGAAGGCACCAGGGCGCCAGAGAGAGGGGAGTGAGCCCCTCGACTGCAGACTGACACTGGCGAAGGTAGACCCCAAAGGACGTCTGCCTCTGGTTGGTGTAACAATAACAACAAAAACAGCTGGCTTCCTCCTTCAATTGTGAGCAGAGGTCTTCCCACTGGCACGTGGCTGACACTACATGCTGAATTCTTTTAGAAATAAAAACCTTGGATTTATCTGATATTTGGCACTGTACTGCAATTTTTATATGTGTTAGATAAACTAATGTATTCAATGCAAACCTTTAAAGTATCATATGATTCCTTTGTTGTTTTAAAAGTGTGAGTCCCTGGCCTCTCAAACTCTAATAGGCCTCTTTCCCCTTAGGGTGTGGGATTAGCGGGGAGTCACTGGGGTGTGTGTATGTGTGTGTGGGAAACTTCTTTTACTTTGTACATTTCTGCACTGCTTGCATTAAAAAAAAAAAAGTTTCCATTTTATTACTGAAGAATGAAGACCTTAATGAAAAGTGTTATCTGTATAGCACTGAGCATAGCACCTGGGAAAGAGGAGGTGTTCACCAAATAGTACTTTAAAACCCCAAATAAATTGTCCAAGTTTCAGCTATACCCTCTCTCCTTGAGACAGTGAGTTCTTTGAGGGCAGGAATTGGGATCCCCTGTTCACGTCCTTTTTCCTCAGTGCTACCACTTAGCAGTGTAGTAAACCTGCATCCAGTAAAGAAATCAATGGTAAACTCCAGCCACCGCCTCTTTCCTAACCTGTAAGGTGCAGCTCCCTCTCAGGGACAATCCATCATTCCATCATTGCTTCCAGCATATATTGTCCCAACTGACCTCACTCTCTGACCTACCCCTGCGTCCTGACCTCCATCTTCCAATCAAGTTCATGCAGCCAGAGAACCTGGGAACTCAGCTTTGCAGACAGACACAACTGGGGCAGATGCCCTCCCAGGGGACCAGTACCTTGGTTGGGATGGGGCTCCACTGGACTTCAGCAGCAAAGACGTAGCGGTACCGCTTCCCGTTGTGAGCATAATTGATCCGAGGCAGCTCTAAGCCTAGAGAGAAATGACCTCACTGACAAAGACCCTTCACTGAGCACTGGGACCCCCGTCCTTCGTGTCAGTCTGGGTATCCCTTCCACAAAGACGGCTCCCAAGCCAGGATCCTGAAACTTGATTCAGGCCCTGGCCTGGGTCCAAGGTGGTCCTAGGGCAGGAGGAGGGAACCTCTAATAATTACCCCGGCTCCATTAGAAGCTTCAGGAACAAGATAGACCTGGGTTTTTAAGTGTATAAACATCTTTAATTATCCAAGATAGAAATCAAAGAGAATTGCATGATTAAAATCAGAGGCTACTGCAATTTTTAAAATATCTTTAAAAAAAAAAGTACTTGTATATGTGCACACATGTGTGTGGGTGTGAATAGAAACTTCTGAAGCCGTGGAAAGGAGTGTCAATGGGGAATATTTAAATAAATGTGGTGAAATCATATAATAACATTATATAATGTTTACAAAGAAGTTTAATAATATGGGAAAATGTCCACATAATAAGATAAAGTATTAAAGCCTGCTTATAGAATTATCTCCACTATGTTACAAATGAAGAGGAAAATTTAGAAGCATTGCCAGGGTGATAACTTTCTTATAGTCATTTATAGTTTATATTGTCCATAATGTTTCTCATTATGTGAAATGTTCATTACACCTATTACTTTTGTAATCCAAAAAGCTTTAAAATGCTGTCCATTTCCATGCATATATATCTATATACACCTATTGTGTCAAATCAAATTTCTTTCCTTCTTTTCCTTTTTCTTTTTAGTGGAGGTACTGAGGATTGAACCCAGGACCTTGTGCATGCTAAACATGTGCTACCACTGAGCTATACCCACCCTCTCAAATTAAATTTCTAAGTTCAAATACTGAAGTGAAAGTCCCGCTTATGAAATATTCCAGGTAGCTGGAGCCAAGTGCTGCTGAAAATATAATGTTTAAGAAAAGAAGAAGCAGAGATGGAAATACCTGCCATGTGTGAAGGCCTCTTGGAATGGACCCAGGGCACAAATGGTTATTGGGTTCAGTGGGGAGAGAAGGAGGGTGGACCATTGAGATGGGAAGATGTCTGGTCCCACAGACAAATAAACATGAAACTCCCAAGAGACAAGTCAAGCTGAACGTAAGGACCAGGGACCACCCCCACAAGTAAAGCAGAACAGCATGCCCACTGTTGGCCCCAGAGTAGGCCTGAGACTTCCCGTGATGCTCCTGGGCCCCTCAAACCTGGTCTGGAACACCCCTCTCCTCCACCTTGTAAATGACCAGTTATCAGCACTTGGTTAAGTAAAATATATTCATCCCTGTGAATTCCATGTGGCTATTAAACCCACACTCTTGAAGAACCTTCTGGATGTGGGAAAATTCCCGGGCTACATTCATTAAGTGGAAGAAACCATTTCAGAACATTCTAGATGGTATGGTACGCACCTTGTGTAATGGTAAATGCAGAGGTTAAGGGATTTCAAGCCAGGGTAACCTGGGTTCAGATCCTGGCTCTGCTGCCTGACCTTGGGCAAGTTACTGAATTATTCTCAACTCTGCCATCCTCGGCTCTAGAACATGAGCAGTACATGGCAGTGCCTGCCTCTTTGAGACGTTCTAATCCTGGCTACCTTTAGCCAGACCTTCACTGCAGCCAGGCCCTCAACTAAGCCCCTGATATGCGTGAACTCACCTAATGTGACAAGAACAGGACGGGACTGTTGGGAGGAAAGATGGGAAGTCTGGGGACCCCTAAGAGAGGGCCTGGGAAACACCAAGCAGCCCCTACATGATGGAGACGGTGTGGGTGTTTCCAAAGAGCTGTCACGGGTGGAGGGGTTGAGGTATTGCCTACTGTTCTACTTTACAGTGTTGCCCAAGGACGCTGCAATAAGCCAGAAATCCCTTTTCAGAAACAAAAGGACCACAGTATTTTAAGCCTCCATCTGTCCATACGATGTGACAGGTGAGTGGAGGCGGAAGTTGATGCTTTAAGAACTGGGACGAATATGTCATTTACAAAGACTCCTGGAGGCTGGGGCGCCACACAGAACCCGTCACAGGATCCATGGGATGCTGTCTGCAGAAGTGGTTGTTATGGCAGATCTGAGGTCATCCTAGGAGAGTCCCCAGGACGGTCCCTTCCAGGTGCCTGACCCTGGTAGGGGGCAGTGACGCAGGGAGCAGGGCTTCCAGCTTAGAGCCACACCCCACCACTCCCCAGCTGAGTTCAGGGCAGGTCAGTTCACTCTGCATTTAAGTATTGAGCACAGATGGCTCTAAGCCAGCCTTCTGTCACGTTCCAGCGACAACTCTGAGCACAGAAACACAGTCCCCGCCCTCCCTGGCTTCTATTCTAGGGCAGCGGTTCTCAGTCAGGTTGGAGGCTTGCTGCTCCACATCCTCCAAGGCCCAGGGCAGCCCTCAGCACTAAGAAGGGGCTGGTCCCCGGCCTCAGCAGGGCCTGGGTTGAGAAGCCCTGCTCTGGGCGGGGCGACTTCTCTCCTAGGGGGTTTACCTTCTGGGAGTAGCTCTGGCTTTCTGAGGCCCAGTTTTCTCCTCTGTGAAACGGGGCTGATAGCACCTGTTCTGCAGGGCCTTCTCAATGTGCAAGGGTGGAAATCTGCCTGTGCTGGGCCTGCTCAATAAGGCAGCATTTGAAAGGTCAGCCATGTAAATTCCCATCCAATCACTGCCCCAGTGCCTCCCCAGAAGGGGTGTGAAGATAAAGGAAAGAGAACTGTCCCTAGTTGCTTCCCACTGGGCACCCCGAGAGCCTTCCTCTAGGTCCCTCATCTGTTCATGACTCCTCCGAGTTGGAAGGAGGTGCTGCATAAAGAGGCCTCCATCTTCATGACACTCAGTCCCTTCCCTCCCTAAACACAGGAGAGAGGATGCATTTTACCTTCGAGAAGCAACTCCGGCTGGCAGTAGACTTGGTCATCTTTTTCCTTCAGGGCTCTTGCTGTTGTTGATGGCAGTTTGATTAAATTCGAGCCCACTTCTGCATTCTGAAAGAAATCGTTTTCCAGAAAAATAAAAACTTGCTTTATTGTGTACATTAAAAAAAAATGCTTTAGTGTCTGTCCTCCCACTCTGGCCTCACATTAATCACCGGAAGCAGCTGTTACATTATTGGTATTCTCAGTCAAAAAAGAGGATTGTTGCCTGGAAGTGACTCCCCCAAGTTGGCAGAGCTGGTGGGTGGTAGAAGGGGGGGCCCCTAAACTCCCGGATCTTTTCTTCTACTCTGGGCTGCCTTATCCCTCGCAAGTGAAATTAATGTACTTAGAAGGTCTTGCTTTTAAAATACTGGATGATTTAAATAAAAGGCTGCATCTGTCATTAAAAACATAAACTAACTATACTTCAATAAAAAATATATATATACAAAAAGGTTGTTTTTTATAAGGAGTTCATAATAATGGGAAATACTCATGATGGAATACTGAGTGAAAAAAGCAGCAGAGTAAATTGCATATAGTTTGAGCTCAATCAACCATGTTAAAAAAAAAAAAAGAAATTACATTGAAAATAACCTGGGAGAAATATACCAAACAGTAACAGTGTGGTGTGTGGTGGGGGTATGGGAACTTTAATTTCTTTTTCTATGCTTAATTGTATTTTCAGCATTTGCTCCTATAAAAATGTCTCACTGTTGAAAAGAAAACAAACATACAATAAAAATTACTTGGCAGAAAGATATCTATTAAGGGCATCTCTTGGTCAATCAAACTTTGCCCAGGACCTTGTCATCACCACTGTAAGCAGGAGAGGGATTTATCATAATTCATTATTTATTGAGCATCTACTACTCTCTGTGTCCCCACATACTCGCTGTGGAACTTTGAACAAGTTACTGAGCATCTCTGAAGTTCAGTTTCCCCATCTGTATAACGAGTTAGAGCACAAGCATCGTATAGATAGTATATACATCTCTGAGTTATCACGCAGATTAAATAAAGCAGTGAATGCAGCTGGTTTACAAGAGGGCCTGATTAGCAATAAGTGCTAGGTAAATGTTAGCTGTTGTTGATGTCATTTTATTATTATTATTATTGTTATTGTTATTGTTGTTGTTGTTGTTGTTGTTATTATTATTACTGTCACTACCACTAGCGATGAGTTCAGGTTAGGCCCTGGAAGGAAATTGGGAACAAGACCACAACTCCCTGCATTCATGGAGTTACAGGGGGGAGAATTATTGTTACACCTGACTTTTCATTTAAACTTTTCTCTACTTTCCAAATTTTCCAAAATGGGCTTTCATAATTAAAAAAAAAAAACCTACTTGAATAAGAGTAGTTTTTTACTGGAAGAAGGGGAAATTCACTGATCCTAGAAGTTGGCTCTTTGAGATTTGTTTAGTATAATCCCAATTAACAGAAGAGGAAACTGAGACCCAGGAAGGACAGTGGCTTTCCCTTGGTCAGAAGCAGGGCCCAGACTTCTACACTGTGATTCTTCTGCTCAAAAAGCAAAAGCACTGCAGGCAGCAGGCAAGGCAGGTGCAAAGGCCCTGAGGCCGGCCCATTCCTATCCTGAGACAACTCAGTCTGCAGTGTCTCCAAGGCATCTGTCCCAAGCTGTAATTATCTCCTTTATGGAGATACTTCCTTCTTTTATGCTGTCTTCCCTCTGAAGATGGTGACCAGATTTTATCCAGCACATGGCACATAGTCAGCTCCAAGGAAGTAACTGCTGAAGGAATGAGTAAATGCATGAGTCTGTGAGCTTTTCCTTCAATTCTCAAGGGACAGAATATGTGCCTTGTAAGTGGCTGTAAGAATTAGATAAAGGGCATGAGAAAGTTGTTCTGTGCCCAGCACACAGGGTATCTTATAAGCTGAAGCTCTGAATGCCTCCACCTGTGCGTGCAGCCCCATCAACTGTGAGAGGCCCTGCCTGGTGCCCTGCTGGTCATGAGACAGCCACAGGCCTCTTGTGCATGTCCCGGGCTTGATTCTCAGGGAGTTGTTCTAGAGAGATGTCTTCTAGCTGCAGCCTGAAACTGGTCAGACTGGTTGAGGCATAAGCTGTGAATTTTTCCACACACAGCAATAATGAACATGACTTGGCTGCTTTTGGTGGCTAGTGTGCTCAGCTTGGGGGGAAAAATCGCTCTCCAGCCAGAATTCAACAAAATCCTGTGGCCTGGCTTTGAAATCCCTCAACTCTGGAGAACTCCCATGAGAAGTCGTAATCTTGAGAAACACTGGCTTTGGAGTTAGGCACACCTGGGTGTGAAATCTGACTCTATAGCTTTCGACGTGAACTCGAGCAGACCTCCCTGAGCCTATGTAAACTTGAGCCTGCTTCCTTATTTGCAAAACAGGGGGCAATGGGTAACTTTTCGACAGGTGGCCAGTACAAGTGAGATTGCTTACACCTGCGTCTGAGGAGTGTGGTTAGGATTAAATTAAATAATGGTTATGAAAACACCTGGTCCTGGGCCAGACCCACCATAGTTAGTAACTGGGAGCCAGACAGACATGCATTCAAACCCCAGCTCAGAGACCACGGATGATTCTGTGATGTTGGGCACGTTAGTTTCTTTCTCATCTGTAGTCATGGGGACCATAAATAACTCTGAGGACTGTCACATAGATAAGGTGAGAAGTATGGAAAGCATTTGAGAGTGGGTTTAGAATTCCAGGACTCCTTGGCCTTCTGAGCCAGATTTGAGTGGCAGAAACAGGGTGGGCCTGGGATCCCCACCTAAAACCTTGCCTTCCAACCGCACAGAGGCCCCAGCCAGCCCTGGCCTACCTTGTGGGCTGGAGGCCGGTGCACCAGCAGCACATCCTGCCCTTAAGAGGACAGGCAGGCGTGGCAGGCAGGCTAGGGGCATGTGTGCAGGGAATTCAGGGATCCCAGTTAGCCAGTCATGGTTGGGGTCGGGAGGATGCTGCTCTGGGTGGGCACACTGTGGCCCTGTGAGCTCCTCACCCTGTGGAGAAGCGACATGGCTGGAGAAAGGCCAAATCAGGATCCCCAAAGTACCAAGGCCAGAGCAGGGGCCCCTCTGGGTCTAAGAACAGAAAAGGCACCTAACATAGGACCTGGCACAGAGTGAGTTCTGGAGAAATGGCGGCTTCTCTTATTATTGGGTCTTCATTTTTGCATTTGAGGACAAGATGAAAACCAAATCTACTGAGCCAGGAGTTGAAGCCACCCTTTCTAGGCCCAAGATGCCAGCCCTAGCCCATTCCTGGAGGCAGCACACGGAGCCCTGCCTGACGAGACCATGGCGGCTGGCTGGCACTGTCTGCACCACCCACGTCCCTTGCGGCCTGCCCTGCCCCGCCTTAACCAACCCCCACGCCTGCCTATACAAACAGACCGAGGGTGCCAATGGGCCTGTCCTGCCCTTGACCCCAACTGGCCCAAACACAAGAGAATCTGGGGCAGTTGGGAGGCCCCTGGCTTCTGAACATGCTTCACTAGGGCCCTTTCTATGTGGAAGGCACTCTCTACATGGAAAATATTCCAAAGGCTAAAGGAATACCTTGTGCCCTTTGAGAGACCTTGCTTCACCTTTTTCATTCATTCATGTAAAATATTTAAGGGCTTAGTGAGAACCCTCTCTGTGCTGGACCCTGTGATTGGCACAGGGGATAAACTGCTAATGAGACGCAGAGTCCCGGCCCGCTGGGAGCTTTCACTGGAAGAGGTGACTGAACAAGTTCGCTGCACCTGAGATCAGTGTGAGCCAAGAGCTGCAGGAGCCATCAGAATATACAAACTTGTTGAAGGAGCTGCGACCAGACCAGAAAGATGAACAGCAATTTGCTCCCTGGCTGGGAATTAGAATCCCTCACACCGGGAGGGTGGTGTCTGAGCCACAGCCACCCCTGTACCCCTCCCCGGAGGTTCTGCCTTCACTATGCTGGTCCCAGAGGCCCCAGATGAATCCAACCTGCACAGCTGGGACAGGTGTGAAAGTCTAGCGGGAAGAGAACCGGGTTGCAGGCAGAGGGAAAGCCATGTGCCAAGGCCTCAGAATGAAAGGCATTTGAGAAAGGGCGGCATCGCCCAAGACCCTTCCCTAATGAGCCTTTGGATGGGGTGGAATTGGAGCCACCGGATCTGGACACATAGGCCGTGTCCGCCTGCTCGACTTTCCCATCTAAACAGGCAGGTGGGGCAACTTGAAAGTGAAGCAAGGAGATGTTTTTAAGGGACAATAAATAGCAATTAAAAAGCGTGGCCAGAGCTGTCCTTCCCAGCACTCACTCTGCCTCGCTGGTTTCAAAGCAGCAGGTGGCTCATGTGGCGCCTTTTTAAAATACACGTGCAAAACTTCTTAGCTTGGCTCCAAGGAAGCAAACCATTTCTGGAGCTGGAGAAAAGGTCATAAAATCTCATGGTGTGTGGGCAGCGGGAGGGAGTGCTCCCTTTTTGTCATCACCCTCAGGCTGAGGTCTCTGTGAGGCAGGGGCCGGGTCTCGGGATTTGCCACCTGTGTGCCCTGTGACACCCTCCTTGCATCCTGGACCCAGGAGACGCTCCAGGGCATTGCACCGTGGGACTCCCCAGAGCAGGGGGCGCAGGGGCCCAGGCTCAGACGATGATTTTGTGGGACATGGCTGTTCACTCAATAGCCCTGAATCACAGGGGAAGAAAGTTAATCCCCTGTTCTCTTCCAATCATTCTCACTGGGTCAAGGAGAGTCTCAGGTGCCACTATGTCTTTAACACCTAATGCTTTTTCAATGTTCTCTTGACCAGAGAGACCAGGTCTTGGCAAGAGCAACAGCATCAGACAAGAGGTTAAGACCTGTGCTTTATCTCCAAGGCTTCAAGCTCACACACTCTGCTGGCTTCACATGAGGTTGTGATTTGTTTGCTTTCAAATGACTTAAGGAAAGAGTGAGTTAATTTACAAGAAAACAAGATTTTGTAAATGTTAGAGGTGATAGGAAATAGGGTGAAAATCAAGACAGAGACACACAGATGACTGTGGATGAGGCAATGCTGGAGAGAGGGAGAAGGGCTCAACTCTGGAGCTGGACAAAGTTGGGTTCAAATGCAGGTCCCTGGCCTGCTGGTTGGGAGGTACCTGAACTCCTGAATCAAGGAGCTGGGAGAGTGGTCCCGAGAGAGGTTAGGGTGACCCGTCTGGGGTTAT
Organism: Camelus bactrianus; assembly: GCF_048773025.1. NCBI lineage: Eukaryota > Metazoa > Chordata > Mammalia > Artiodactyla > Camelidae > Camelus > Camelus bactrianus. The sequence continues at coordinate 51,739,686 of NC_133547.1, forward strand.
TCCCAGGAGTTAGGACTGCTGGGGAGATCAGCAGAGTTATACCCTTTACCAGCTACAAGGATGGGTTTAAAGCAAATCTTGGCTCTGCCATTGGGCCGTTTGACCATGGGCACATTCCTTAACCTCTCTGAGCCTCAGTTTCTTCATCTATAAAAGGAGGCTGACATGAGGATCTCTCCCATAGGTTGTTTTGCTCATTAAATGAGGTAAGGAAAGTAAAATGCTTAGCGAAGTACCTGGCATGTGAGAGAATTCCGTAAAGATGAGCCATCAAAACTGAATTGAATTGAATTCAGTTTCGTTTAAATTAATTAAGTCATGAAGTCAGTGAGTTCTGGAGCCAGAAGCCTCTGTAGCCTCCAAAACCATGCCCAGAGCCTTGGCAGCATCACCCTAATTGAGGGTAATGTCTGGCCTAGTGGTCGTTTTTCACTTAAGAACCAGGTTGTTCAACATCCAGGAACTGGGGAAGCAAGTGGTGATGAATCCCCACCACGGACTGCCAGGAATATGTTTAAAATGATGTCACAGAAGAGTATTTAATGCCATGGAGCGATGTTTAGATATACAAATAGGTAGAAAGAGCAGTACACACAATAGTACGTACCTATTCAGCCACGAAAAAAAATGAGGTACTGATACTCGCTACAACACTGATGAACTCTGAAAACATGCTAAGAGAAAGAAGCCAGCCAAAAAAGAGTGCATCTTGTATGATTCCACTTGCATGAAAAGTTTAGAAAGGGCAAATCCTCAGAGACAGAAAGTAGATCAGTGGTTCCCTGGGACTGGGGGATGAAGGGGTTGGTGGGGGACTGATGGCTAAAGGGTACAAGGTTTCTTTTGGGGGAAAGGAAAATGTTTTAAAATCAATTGTGCTGATGGTTGTACAATTCTGTGAATGAATACACTAAGCCACTGAATTACACTCTTTGAGTGAAAATGGGTGAATAGTATGGTATGTGAATTATATTTCATTAAAGTTATGAAAAATTATGTACTGTATGATTTTCTCCTCTAAAATTAGGAAATACATATTTATATATATTTATTATATGTTATATAGTTCTTAATTTTAGAGAAAAAATCACACGGTACATGATTTTTAATGGCTTTGGGACATACTGATATGCATATACTATATACTTATATATCAATATATTAATGTGTATGTATGTCTTTCTGTCTGTCTACCTACCTATCTATGGACAGAGAGAGACTTGGGAAGCAACACAAACATATCCACAATGGGTTTATGGTGATTTTTTCCCCTTTTTACTTAATCTATACTTTCTAAAGTTTCTACCATGAATATGCACGCCATTTGGAAAAATAATAAAAGCGCTTTCTGTCTTTCTTTAAGAACAGCTCATTTTGGATTTCAATGTCAATGAAATTAGGGCCAAAGTCACTTCCTATGTGGGTTTACGTCTCCCAGGACTTGAGCCGTTACCTTGTCCACGTGGAGGGGCACTGCGAACCTCTTGAGGGTGGGGACGGAGGTGAGCCTGGAGTTATCCTTGAAGTTCTGGTTCAGGTTGGCCAAGTAGAAGAGCTGGTAAAGGCTGCTGTCCCCGTAGGCGATGACGTCAAACAGAAGGCAGCCGTCCTCTTCGTAGGCATTGACGTGATGAAAGATCACCATGGGGTCCATGTAAAACTTGGTCAGCATGGGCTTCCTGGTCCTCTGGTCAATGATGTGAATGTAAGTCTGAAAGGAGATACGCACCAGCTGTCCCTCGGCCGGCCGTGCACCACGGTATCACATCGGGTAGGGGACAAGACCCAGCCCTGCCGTCCATTTGCTCATGACCCTGGAGTGTCCCCTCCCCTTTCAGCCTCTCTGTCTCACCTCCAGGGTGCTGGCCACTCAGGAGCACGGAGGGAGGAGGGGAGCTCTGCAGGTGGGACCTCTGCCTCGCCAGCAGGACAGTGTCTGGGGGAGGCCCCCGAGAGTGCACTTCTCCCCCACCTCCACTTGACTGTGACTCCAGGGGGCAGCGACCAGCCAGCTCCCTGGCAATGGCCAAAGTGGGGAGAACCAATTGGGTTCGAGCCCTCAAACCTCCTCAGGTTGCCTCCACAGCCAGGGCACCTGAAACCGCTCCTGGGTCCCCTCTCCTGACCTTTGGCCGCTGCCTGAGTTTTCAGGTTTGCTGAGATGCCGTTTCCCCAGTAAGCCGGCTGCCCTGGAGGGCTGCAGTGCTGAGTGACCGGTCAGTCAAGGAGCCCATGTGGGTGCTGGCTCATTAGGCCTCTGCACACACCTCTGGGTGTCACAGCTGGTATCACTCAGGGTGGCAATTAGCCGTATCTGCAGCCCAGTTGCCTAATCCAAGGGGGAAGGGGTGTTTTCTTGTTTTTGGCAGCTCTGGCCCAACCATCCTCCTCCTGAAAGGAGGGAGGGGCCACTCCAGGCTGTCCTTTCCCCACTTCCTCTGGCTTCTTGCCTCTTCCTCCCTTTTTGAGGCTTTCCTTTCCCATAAACCTAGTCCTGGATCAGCCTCAGGGATGGTGGTTTCCAAAGTCCTTCCTCGGGCTCTCTGCCCTGCTCTGCCCTGGGGGGGCTCTCCCCTCACTGTGGGACTCTCCAGGACCAGGGGCTGCAGACTGGAGACCCTGATGCACCTGCCAGCGGGACGACCCTGGTTCTGCAGCACAAGCCCACTTCAGCTGGCTGCCTGCTGGCCCCGTGCCCAGCTGTTCACCCCACAAATATATGTAGAGGGCCTACAGCATGTCACACAATTTGGGGGCAGCTGGAGAGACAAATAAAACCAAGCCCTGACTTTTATGGAGTTCATTTTGCAGTGGGGCTGAGGCCAACTGTCAGTAATCAAATATACATGTCAAGTATGACTGATGAGCAAAACTGAGAAAATGAAGGTAGGGGGCGGAAGAGTCCGTGATAGGAGGACCTCAGGGATGGGGGGCGTAGAGCGAGACCTAGATTAACTGAGGGAGGAAGCCATCTGGGGAAGAACAGGATAGAAAATGCAAAGGCCCTGAGGCAGCAACATGTTTGACTGGTTTGATACCGGAGGCGGCTGCCTGAGCAGGGATGAAGGATGAGGGCATGTGGGCCTTCACAGGCTGGTGAGTGAAGCCTTTGGATCTTATTCTGAGGAAGATGGGAAATCACAAAAGGGTTCTGAGCAGAGGAGGGACCTCACCTAACCCCTTTGTTTCCTTGAACACTTCACTCTCCTCCCTGAGAAGAAAGGCCTCAAAGAGGTGGCCAGACTCAAACAGGACATATATTTGTGTGCATGAAGATGCACACTTGGTGCACAGAAACAGAAGGGTGTCAGATGGATGGTTGTGGTGCCCTTTGGAGAGGGGGCTGGGTGGGGAGGGGGGAGTGGGGACAGGGAGGTGGGAAGGGGACCTGCTAGGGTACGTTCTACACTTGTGTGCTATTTGAATAGATGACAGTGAGAATTTCTTGATTACTTTTCACAAATGAGAACAGCAAAAAAATACATACATACACATATACATGAACACATATATTGATATACACGTGTATACACACAGATAACACATACACAGGAAGATCCGTATGTGCACATACTTGCACACGTCCATGCATGCATACATACGCTTGGAGCACTCCACTCAGGTTTCCCCAAAGTGAAGATGTTTCTGTTACACCATCCAGTGGGACACTCTATCACTAATGTGATGTCTAAATAATCTACAGCACCCTCTCCCTGGCTCCTGACAGTGACTGCAGGGAGGCTGAAAGGGCCTTGGCGATGGACGGTGGAGGCTGGAGGAACCCAGGCATCAATCAGGCCTGAGCAGCAGTCCCGTCATTGTTGAGGAGTGGGGACCGCCTCAGCTGGTGTCCCTAAGCTCTTCTCGGGATAGTCTGATCTATTGACCTATGCACGTGGGGTCATAAAGGCCCGGCCCCTTGCCCTAACTTGAGACCACTCTGAAGGATCATCCCGGCTTCAGAACTCTCTGGAAGGTTGGCTGATGCCTCTGGGGAGACTGCATGGTAGCTCACTGCCTCCCTCCGTAAGCCGCCTCCTGCCTGCTGACCTCCACCCTCCACTCTGACCATCCTCCTGCGGGGACAGGGGGTTGCAGCCCGGCCTTACCTTGTCCTCCCCATGGAAAGCCAGGCAGGAAGCCCAGCTTACTCCCCGGATGTAGGCAGTTGCCATCTTGAGGATATCCATCCTGAAAGGCTGCTCGAGGAAGATGATGTAGTTCTCTGTGATTCCGAAGCTGTGGTAATAGCTCGGGGAGAGGAGGGAGCGGGCGGTGATGGAGCAGAACACCTCCGTGTGCTTCAGGGGCTTCTGGCCCTTCTTCCCTGCCCCTGAAGAGAAGCGAGCCTCAGGAACAGCGCAGGACCGGAACAGCAAGGCCACCGTCTCCTGCAGCCGAGCCCTCAAACCCACCCAGCCGCTGAGAAGACAAGCAAATGGGTGCAAGGACTGCTGCCTAGCCCACCCAGGGACAGGGCCCTTCCCACGCAGGCCCACTCCTGTGAAATCTGGTTCGGCGTCCGAATCCATCGTATCACCGGGCCTCTGGGCCTCGGGACCACTAGGTCTCTGGGCCAGGCATCAGCCACTCTGGCCTGGAGCTAACCTAGCTTCTGCCTGCTTTTATAAAAAACGTTGATCTGGAACATGGCCACACTGCCTCCTTCCTGCAGGGCCCATGACTGCTTTGCTTTTGAGATTCAGAGTTGAGCAGATGAAACACAGACAATACAGCCAGCAAAACCTCAAATATTTATTCTGGGGCCCTTTATAGAAGATGTTTGCCAACCCCTGCTTGGAGCAATGCTCCTTAAACTTTCCCATGTACAGATTATCTGGAGGTCATGACAAAATGTGGAGTCTGACTCAGCCTGTGGGGCTGAGGCCTGAGGCTCTGCATTTCCGTCCAGCTCCTGGGTGACAGGCCAGCTTCCCAGGCTTAAGCTTTGATACTTTGCTGAGAACCATCATGTGACACGTATTTCACAGGGTTTCCACGAGTTTCTCTTGGCACTGCCTGTTCTGAAATACCTGGAAATGGGCCTAAGTGCCTATGGTGACAGTCAAGGTTGGCTGTACCATTCCCATTTTACAGACGGGAAACTAAGGCTTGGTGGGACGGTCCATCATTATGGCCAAAAGCACAGGGTGAAGCCAAGACGACACAGCCCCTGAGCCTGGCTATCTCCTCTGTCATTAGGAGTTCTCCCCCTCAGAGGCAAAGGACAGACTGAAGGAAATACCGCAGGAGTCCAAGTACCTTGCCCAGCGCCCTAACAGGAAGGTGCTGAGGACTGTTCAGCTTTCTTATTCCCCTGCAAGTATGAGTCATCTGCTGGCCAAAAGGCCTCCCCACCCAGGCCCGGGGCTGGGTTATAATGAGTTACCTGCAAGCGTCCCCACCTTTCTTGTGGCCACCTGCACACCCTGTAAACAGCTGGCTGGTGGGAGGGATGCTGCGGGGTTGTGGAGTAGTTCTTTTCCTCACAAAACAAATGGAACACAAAGCAAACTGAAAGGAAGGGCACCCCGGCCTGGGAGGCAGGAGACAGATGTGAACCCCAGCGAAGCCACCAGCCTGGAGCAGGTGTGTGGAAGGTACCTGCTTCCTGATGTTGTGGCTCCTGTGAGCTGTGTGACCAGGCACGTCACCTGATCCCCCTGGGGCTCCTGGTCCTCCTCTGTAACATGAGGTGGCAAACTCAGATGCCTGGACCACCCCCATCTCTGACATTCTAGGATTCTGAGCCAGACCCTATGTCCCTTTATTGGCTTAATTAATGGGAGTTCCATTTAATAAGAATACTCTTTGTACCCTGACCTTTGGGGCTCGCATTGGCCAGCAGAGCCTGGAACTTCTCGGGAGGCTCTATAGGACTGTGGGGGAGAGGGGCCAGCAGGGATCACAGATGGAAACCCATCTTCTTAGACCAGAAGGTCTGGCCAAGCACCTTTGTCATTATGCACTGTCTCCTGAGCCCTGAGCAGCCAACCTCGGAGGCCTGGTCTCCTGGGTGTGGTTCCCAAGAGGGTCCTGGACAAATAATGGCTAGGAGCCCCACCCTCCTCCCCCTCAGGAACATGCAATCACAATCATCCTGGGCTCTGGGCCAGGTTTCCGGCCCTAAATGGAGGAGGTCCAGAAGGCCCGGAGAACAGGGTGGGGATCTGGAGTGGATCCCAGCAGGGCTGAGCTCCCTGAACAGCCCTGGGAGCCAGGCTTCAGGGACTGGGATGAAAGCGGGCAGCATAGCCCTGGCATATGAAGGTTTGTCAGAGAACTGAAAAATGAATGAATGAAAGGAAGGATGGATGGATAGGTGGATGGGTAGGTGGAAGGATGGATGGATGGACGATGAACAGATTAATGAATGGACTGATAGGTAGATGATTAAGGAAAAATGGGTAAATTAATGCATTAATGAACAGAAATCTAAAGAGAAGGAGGTTGGAATAGTAAAGTGATTCATGTTTTCCAAAAGGAAGCCCAGTGTCATCTCTTTTCTCCCAAGAAAGAAAAGTGAGTTCATGGTCCTCTGAATCGTCTATGAAGGCCAGTGTCAGGTTGAGTTTTATGTTACTGACCAAAATCAGAACTCTTCCAAAGGAGCTGCCCTTGGTGTTTGGGCTTTACTAACAGAACGACCCATTTGGTACCCCAGAGTGACCCACCTGGTACCGTGGCAGGGATCTTAAAGATCACATATTTCGTCTTCCCCTTGTCCACGATGGAGGTGCCTATGTTGAGAACATTTCCAGCTGCGTCATAATGAGGATGCGACGTTGCCAGATTTACAGCCACGTATTTACGATAATCAACCTGCAAAATGTGACAGCCACCTGGTTTTAAAAGGGGAAGAGGGTGAAATCCTGTGAAATGCTGGCTGATTCCAGGTTCTGAGAGATGATGGTTATTTCTGCACATCTCCTGATTGGAAAATAAGGCAGACATCACCTTTAGAGAAGATGTTTCCTTGTGACCTGATATAACCTTACGGGGCCTCTCACGGCAAATAGGTCACAGGGGACTTGGACAGGTATGTGTGTTTTCTGTGACAGCTGTTCCTATCCTGCTGCCTAGCCCCGCTGGAGTCCTCAGCGTGGAAACCGGATGCCTCACTGCAGAGAGCTCCAAGCAACAATTAGGGAAGAGAGGCAGCCTTAGGGCTGATCTTGGCCACTTCTCTGTGTCATTCTGGTGAAGTCATTTAAATTTTCCCCTTTCGTGTTCCACAGTGGCTTCTCTCATAGGGTTATTCTGGGAACGGAGAGATTACAAAGGCATTTGGTCAAAAGGAAACTTGACTAATGAGCTCAGTGATGACCTCCACTCCGAACAGGCCACAACCTTAGAACAACGGGGTGGCCGAGCAACCGTCTGCTCTTTGTCCCCCAGAATAGCACAACCTCTGGCCAAAAGTCAGGCGATGCCTGTTCTCTCCTAGTATTTCCTCTCTGCAGCTCTGTGGAAAGCGTACATCAGTTGGACCTATGCCACCTCGCTTAGAAGGAGCTGAACGTAATTTCACAGCTAAGAAAAGCACTCCCTCTAACAGAGTGTTAAAATGCACTGCACAGACATCGAGGCTTTGAACAGCCAGCTGGAGAAAACTGAAAGTGGGTCTATTGATCTTCATGAAAATGTTGACTTCATTCTGCCCAGAAAAGGTAGCTGCTTGGGCATTGATTTTTGTACCCTTGCTGTCTGCCTAATGTCTCCTTCTTCAGGTCAATACAAGGGTGGGCTGCTGTGAGTCCCGGGCCATCCAGCCCAGTTATTCGTCATAGTTCCACTGAGCTACGGACACTGTTAGTGACTGAATTAAGTCTTCCAACAAGAGGTTGTAGTCCTAACCCTCATACCTATTTTAAGAAATAGGGTCTGTGTAAAAGTAATCAAGTTAAAACGAGGTCATCCTGGTTTAGGGTGAGTCATCATGCAATGATCTGTATCTTTGCAAGAGATTGGAGTGAGACACCTATAAACCAACGAGCAACCAGGCAGAAACTGGAAGAGGCAGGGAAGGACCTTCCTTAGAAACTTGAGAGAGAGAACATGGCCCTGCTGACACCATGGTTTCAGACTTCCAGCCTCCAGAACTGTGAGGGAATACATTTCTGCTGTTTTAAGCCACCTAGTTTGTGTCACTTTGTTACGGGAGTCCTAGGAATGAATGCAAACGTGAAGATGAAAAGACACAGTCCCTGCCATAAGGAAGCCTAGAATCTAGTGCTAAGTGCTGAGCAGGTGGAGCCCAAGACCCAAGGGCATCAGAGGAGTGTTCCTCCGAGAGTTCCTGCAGGCTTCCTGGCCTCACCGAGAGGGTCCCTTTTGAAAGCCAGGAAGCGAGGCTGGTTGTAGATTTGCTGATACCTTCTCCAGGGTTTCCAGGGTCTGTGGGTTGATTTTCCTGATGTAGTTGGTCTCTGTGGTCGCATAGAAGTCTTCTCCGCACCTCATGATGTTGATCAGGCAGTTGTCTGTGAAGTCAGGGATGGTGTGGGACAGGTAGGAGAAAGCCCTGTTGGGGAGAGCAAATCAGTGGGGCCAAGGGCTGTGTCCCCCCAGCTGGGAAGTTCTCGAGATGGTTTTAGTTTTCCTACCACTTAAAACACCCTACTTCAGTGAAGGGAAGAAAAAGTACCGGGTCCCAGTGGGTCACTTGAGAACTTCAGAGGACTCAGATAACCAGGCCACCCAAAGATACCACCACACTGAATCGGCTAAGAAGGCAGTCAGCTGGGACACGATGGCTGCCAGATGAGCCCTCCTGGGATCCCCAAATCCAGAGGTCTCACACCAGAGCCATGAAGAGCTGGTGAGTTGTTCTGAAGTATTTTAACAAGCTATACAGAAACCATACACGTGCCCATAGTGGCCCCCCAATAACTAGCAAAACAGCTAATCTCTGCTTTGGACAGGAATATGAGTCCACCCTGGTTACTTCGAACATGTCCAGGAAATTAGTTAGCTAGTTTTTTTTTTTTTTAAAGGAAAGCGAACTAATTATGAGTTAAGAACTGATCATTTGTTTAGAAGGCTAGCTCATAGGAGGAAGGCAAGCTCACAAGAGGAACGCAAGTCCTGGATCCATGTACTGGTTAGTGTTCCCCCTACTGGCAAACAGTGTAATAGCAAGGATGCCCCACAGACTGTGGTTTTAAATTCCTTCCCTCCCGCTCCTTCTTGGCTCTACCCCCATTTGCAAATAGGAGTTCCCTACTTGCTGTGTGCCAGCCCAAGCACTGGATACTGGGACTGGAGAGATGATGTCAGCTCTGGAAAAGCAGAAGCAATCTTCCCTCTCTGGGCAGTCTACCCCTAAGACATTTCACAACCCTTCTACGTCTCAAGAGTATCTCAAAGGAGATACTGACTGCTAGCGTCATTCCCTGGCCAACAATTTAATGGCTGCAAACGTAATACGTTCATAACCCAGATGATTTTAAATGTCTACAACGGAAACTCTTCCCCTACCCTTTCCCTCATTTGTCAGTTCCCCACCTCCTTCATACATCCTTCCAGGGTTGCTGCACATGCAAGTAAAAATAAATCTAGATTTCCTCCTGCCTTCTTACACAGATCAGAGTATATTATATGCTCTTTGTACACTTTGCTTTTTTTTCCCCCTCCCACTTAGCAGTGTAGCTTGGAAATCTGTCATTCGGTCCAGAGAGAGCATCCTCATTCCTTTTTATATCTGCCTGGTGTTTTCTTGTACGGTGTTGCTGTGATTTATTTAACCACTCCCCTGTTGATGAACATTGGAGTTGTTTTCTGTTCCTCATTAAAACAAATAATTCAGCCACGAATAACCCTATAAGTTTGTCCTTTCACACACAAGCCAAGTATATCTCTGAACTGAAGGGAACGTGCATTTGTAATTTTGATAGTTAATTTCAAAATGCTCTCCTGCCAGCCTTGTGTCAGAATACCTAATCATCTATCAGATACTCTTTGCCTCTCTTGCTATCAGTGATTAAGAATCTTGTAGCAAATGTGGTCAAAGGCCAGTCATGGGACATTTTACATCTACCCTAAAGACAACCATTGGAGAAGCAAACATGGATTGTTTTGACCATCCAGGATATCGGAAAGCAGGACCAGATTCAAAATGGACGATTACTTGGAAAATATGTTTTTGCAGGGGTCCGGATAGGCCATTGTCCCAAATTCTGACACCACAATTCTGTTGGCTTCAATGTTAGAGTTGTAAGTATCGCTTCTCAGGTATTTGCTCCTGTAATAGACTTCACCTGAAAGAGAAGAAGCAGACTCGTCCCAGAGTGATATCTTTACAGGGCTCTGAAGCTCATTTCAGCCACTCTAGGGATTTGACCAGGGGTGGGGGAGTGGGGGATTGATGAGGGGCACTAGGATAGTCCCTCAAACATGTGTGCCGGATACAACAAGCACTTGGCGTGAACTCTCACACACACTTTGGCAAGGCTGAGTGAAACTCTCAACAACAAGGCAAGGTAGGTATTCCCATTCTCAGCTCCGTCCTGCGTGAGGGAACTGAGGCTCAGAAACGTTGCATCGCCTAGTCCGGCATCACCCAGAGAGGTGCTGACCCAGGCCATCGACCATCCCTTCCACCGCGTTGGTATCCCTCCAGGTAAGGTCCAGATTTGGAGGACTGGTCCAGAAGGCCCTGTATTTGGGCTGGGTTCCCCCAGGGCCCTATTCAGTTCTGGGAGCCCTTTGTCGACAATTCATCCTCTGTAGTAACATTCGCTGTCTACTGCAAACAGGGGGCACTCTTACAACCAATTCTGCACACAGTAGGGGGTCAGTATACATGTTGATGTGTAATTCATCTTGACACTGGAGAGAATCTGGCTTATTCCAGAAAAGCATGCACTCTTGACTAGTCGGTCAAGACCAACCTGAAAACATACCAGATGGTTCTAGACCTATATTAATTTCCTGTGGCTGCTGTAAAAAATTATCATAAATGTAGTGGCTTAAAACAATGCAAATTTATCATACCGTTTTGGAAGACACTGTCTGAAATGGATTTTACAGGGCAAAAATCAAAGTGTCAACAGGGCTAGTTCCTCCTGGAGGCTCTAGGGGAGAATCTGTTCCTTGCTTTGCTAGCTTCTAGAAGCTGCCTGTATTCCTTGGCTCTTGGCTGCATCACTCTGACCTCTGATTCCATTGTCACAGCTTTTCTAACTCTGACCCTCCTGCCTTCCTCTTTCTCTTATGATAACCCTTGTGGTGACACTGAGCCCACCCTAATCATCCAGGACAATCTCCTCATCTCAAAGTCCTAAACTTAATCACATCTGCAAAGACTCTTTTAACATGCAGAGTAACATGTAATACACTCACAGGTCCCTTCTGGGGAGAGAAGGGGGAAGGAAGAGGAGAGAGGACAAAAGGGAGAGGGAAGAAGGGAGAGAGAAGGAGAGAAAGAGGTAAATGGAGAGAGAGATACATATGCCCTCGCTAGCTGGATGTGGGTGGGTCAGGAGAGACTTTATGGAGGAGGTGAACTGAACTACTTCAAGGATGAGTAGAATTGAACCACAACAGATGGGGGAGGCGGAGCTAACATATGCTTTCAGTGTTGGTACAATTATAATGTGCAAAAGAGTTGGGCCCAGGACAAACTGACATTTCATTCCCATAAAAAAGAGATCAGAGAAATACCCACTGTATATCCACTGGCACAATGATGGGCTTCAGGGAGAGTAAGCATCCCAAGAAATTCTTGCTCAGGGCCTTTTTATATTTTCAGGAAAGAAAATGGAACTAAGTGATAATATTTATTGAGCATGTGTGTGCTAAACACTGTGAGGGCACTTTATATGTATTATCTGTTTAATCTTCTAAACATTGGAAGTGTAGAGAAGATTCTAATTAGAAATGTGTTCTTTAGGGGAAAAAAAGCAACTTAATGTCATTTGCTAATTAGCAGCTAAATAAAACAAAATATAAACAATGCCTGAAGGTTTCAAATTTCTTACAAAATGAAATGCAAAGGGCTTGGGCACTCATGACCCTGCAGTTTCCCAGCTAGTTCACTGAGGCACGGAGAGGTTAAGTACCTTGCCTTAAGCCACACAGCTAGTGAATAGTAGACTGGATTTCGACAGCTAGAAGTCGGAAGATCCTGACACAGTGAACACATCATGGACCATTCTGCCTGATCCTTGTTATTAAAAATATATCTGTAGAAGTGTGCTGCCGTAATGGTACAGTTTGATGGAATTTCACAAACTAAACCTACCCCAATAAACTACTTCCCGATCAAGAAACAGAACATGAGCAGCCTCTGGGAAGCCCCTCGTACCTCATCCGTCACTGCCCCCCAACCCTACCCCCTGCAGGGGAACCACCTGACTTCTAACAGCCTCGATTCATTTTGCCCTCAGGATCATTTTCACCCCCATGTCCAAAGGAGGTGAGGGTAATAACTCCAGCCTGTGCACTTAAGTAGCAACAATAACAATAATACCAACACTCATCACAATAAAATTGGAAGAGACCATGAAAGACCTTCCATTGCTTTCTCGAGTCTTCAGGAGGTAAACTGTGTGTCCCAGAGGGATAGGTAATCACCTATCCTCTTGGCAAACATCTTTTCAGGGGAGCTACTATACATAAGTACCTCTGAGATATTTGGTAGGGGGACCTCTGTTCCTGGGGCAGCAGGAATGGTTAGGAGCAGGAGCTTTGGAGTTAACTGGGCCCTGGGTTCATGCATTTCATCAGTATTTATTAAACACCTGGAGGAGCCAGGATGTGAGTATATCATGGTGAGCAGGACAGGCCAGATCTCCACCCCAAGGAGATTCAAGTCTCCACGTGGCTATGGGTCCTTGCTCTGTCATCTGGTAAGCCATACACCTGACCTGGTGTCAGAGGCCAGCCTCAGTCTCCTCTGCTCTGACATGAGGATCAAGATACTTTCCTCACAGAGCTGCTGTGACATTTAAGGGCTGGAAAGCACTTAGCACATAGTAGGTGCTCAATAAAAAGCAACATATGCTTTTGAGATACAGCAGGTAGAACGGGCAAGGCTCTGGCTCTGGGCAAGTCCCAGTCTAAGCCGTGTGACCTAGGGTGAGTCCCTGTATCTCACCAAACCTCCATTTCCTCAACTCGAAGTTGGGGATCACAGAGTTCTCCCCAACTAGGGTTGGCAGTTTTAAATGTGATGGGATGACAGAAGGAGTTTGGCCCACTGGTGCTCAGCATGCACTTGATAAGTGATGGTTGCAAGAATTCTGGATTCGCCAGAGTCTTGGAGGCAGGAAGACTCACCTGGGGGTTGGTGAGGCCAACACAATGGTCTTTAGCCACGTGCTACACAGACCCTGCTTTGGGGCCACCCTGGTCTCCCCTTGAGCCAGCCAGCCCTCCTCTGGTCAGTCTCTCTGAGGTGGCCACCCACAGGCACTGGCTGAGGTGCTTTGCTAAAAATGCTGAATTCTGTTCACGTGAAATGTAAGCACCCAGACCAGGGTGGTTGTCGACAGGGGCCCATTTCCTACAAACAACCAGCCCCAGAACAGGGAGCACTCAGGGGGCCTTGGGGAAATGTGTCTCTGGAATTGCTCAAGGCTGACACTCACACTGAGGTTGAGATTAAACAAGCCACAGAACAATCCCTAGCACCGCTGCCCCTACCCTCCCCTCCTGCTCTCTGGAGCCCAATCAGCCACATTCCTTCTAAAGAGACACAAGTAAACAAACGTGTCCATCTGGGATCTTCCAGAACTGGGTCCAGCGTGATGGTCTGGTGGGGGTGGTTTGGTTATTTTAAAAATAAAATTAATTTTTTAATTAAAATTTTTCTAAAAAGCAAACTTTCCAGAAGGCTGCCATGGAGCTATAACAACTGAAAAAAAAATAGTCAGCTTTGGAAAGGCTACATTCTCAAAAGCTCTTTTTGCCTCTACATCTCTGCGACCCTGGCTCTTGGAACCCACACATTGGAATCCTCACGGGACAACGACTTTGCTCTTATTGGAAAGCTATCAGACCTATTGCTGAGGGAGAACTGGATCGACTCACTGCCATACCTGCTTTACAAAAACTTTTAATTTTGAAAGAATTTTAGACTTAACAGAAAAGAGTGCTCCTATATACCCTTCTCCTGGCTTCCCCATCTCCACTGTGCCTTTTTTTATTCAAATCTTTGTTAGTTTTTTAAGAATTATGCTCTGCTGGCCTTTGCTTAATGTCACAAACCATATTCTGTCTTTTGCTTTCCTACTCCAGGCCTTTCTTCCTTGTCTGGCACTAATTTCCATTCTCCATGCTGGTAGTACCCTAGATCCTCCTGGTGCTTTTAAAAGATCCCAGAGGCCTGAGCCCCACGCCCTCAGGGTGCTCGAAGTCATCTGGGAAACACAGCTGCTCTATTCCTACCCTTCAGGATGATGATTCACTTGAGCCCTGGGTGGGGTCTCAGGATTCACAGCTTAAACTAGCATCCCTGGGGGACTCTGATGCAGGAGGCCCACAAACCACCTTTTGAGAAATGCTGGCTTTGTGTTACCTACAAATCAGAGAACCCTGATTACTCTGTCCTGTCCTCTTGAACTATGTATAGTAATATTTAACATTTTTGGTTTATATTTCCACAGTGAGACACTGGGGAGCCATTGAGAGTTCTAGAGGAGAGAAGTGATGAGGCCAGACTGTGCTACATGGACACTGGCAATCTGGCTGCCTGGAGAGGACTGGGCTGGAGAGCTGGGGAGAGATGGTAGCTGGCAGGAGTGGGGAACGGTGACAGAATTGCATAATAGTGAGGACTTAGGATTCTGCCTTTAAAGAGCATGGGGGTGGAGCAGGGGAGGGTATAGCTCAGTGGTAAGAGTTCATGCTTAGCATGCAAAGGTCCTGGGTTCAATTCCCAGTACCTCTATTACAATAAAAAGCAAACAATTACTTCCTTTCCAAAAGATAAAAAATTAATAAATTAAAATTTATATGAAAAAAGAGCATCGGGTTTATATCTGACTACCACCATGTCTTGGCTAGGTACATTCGGGCAAGTTCTTTGGCCTCTCTGGGCCTTAGACGCCCACCTGTAAAATGAGACAGTGACAGTGCCACCTTCCTCAGGAGCTGTAGTGAGGGCTGAGGTGCGGCTGGGCGTGAAGCACAGGCCAGGCGCCAGCAAGCACTTCCGGCAGTGAGTACTGAAGACACAGACCAGGAACCCTGCCTCCTTCTACCAGAACATCGTCACCTTGTTCATGCCATGTCAGCTCCATGGAGCTCCCGAGTGCCTCCTGGGCCTGGCCTCCTACTAAGTGATGCAGACACAACAATGTCAATAGGGACCCTGCACCCTGGGGCCTCTACCTAGGCCGGAGAGTGGTGCCTGATCTTCACAAAGCCGAGTGGGCACACGCCCTCATTCATGTCCAAGTTCAGGAGCAGGACAGGCAGGGGAAGGCGAGTAATTGGCTACACTCCCTGGGCCTCCCATTTTCCAGACGGTTCCAGATTATGAATGGAACTGAGTCTTTCATGCTGCTTTCTCATATCTATTTATTACTTTCTGTGTATTATGGTGTTTTCACATCTTTAAGAATCTTTGGCTGGGGAGAGACTCTCCCTCCCTGTACCACGCAATTCTTAGAGGTGGCAAAGGACCCAGCATGTCTTTAATAGGCAAACTAACCAATCCAGAGCCTTCCCTCCTCCATCCTGTCTGTAGTCCCCAGGGGGCAATATCTCTCTGCTTTAATCATCCCAGGGCCAAGCACTGGGCAATGAGGGACCATCCCCATTGCCCAAAGCCCACCAAAATCATTCCAACTAGCCAGGCTTAGGCTGTCCACCCTGCCCTGTCTTGCGCTCAGAAACCCCAATAAAGGCCGCAGTCTAAGAGTTCACTCCCTCCTGTCTTCTGCCTCCAGACCACCCTGGTATCTTTCCCACGTGGCCTGCGTGCCCCGCCTCCTGTCTCCAGCACCTGTGGGTGTAATGACCTTCATTTCCCCAGCCTCTCTGTGCCTCCTCTTGTGCTTACACCTGACTCACCATCCCATAAAAGATGGCGAATAGCAGAGAGTATACAAGCCACCTCCTGAGTCAGTCGCCTGAACTTGGAATTTCACCTTAGTGGTGGCACCTCCTACTTACTCCCTATGCTCAGTGTCCACTCAGGGACATGATGGACACGGCTCTCGCTTGCCTGGTGAGCAGGAGCAGGGAAATGGATTCTCTCCCTGGAACCTCCAGAAGGAATACAGCCCAGCCGACACCTTGATTTTAGTCCAGGGAACCCCATGTTAGACTTCTGACTTGGAGAACTGTAAAGAATATGTGTGTGTTAAAAAAAAAAAAAAAGAATATGTGTGTGTTGTTTTAAGCTGGTCACTTGTTATGCATCTGAAGCAAACCAACAGGGCACTCTCACCGTCTCTGATTGTGAAGCTGTGGAGCAGGGCCAGGCCATCGAACCAGTGGTTGTATCTGGTCTCGCCCACTGTGTGCATCCCAGGCCCGTTGCGGAGCAGGATTCCCTGCAGCCATGATGGAATCTTGCCTGGGAAGAGAAAGAATGTTCAGTTTCCAGTTTCTGCGTCTAAACCAAAAAGCTAAAAGAAGTGGCCAGAGAGCCCCTATACCACTTTGCTGCACCCATTCATTCTAGAAAGAGTATAATATGCCTGGCATTGTGCCAACACTGAGGGTGGACAGGCATCATCCCTGTCCCCAGGCCGCTCACCATCCATCGAGAGACAGAGACAAAGGAAAACACTCAAAATACACTGTGATGAAGGCAACACAGCAGACTCAGAACGGGTGCCGCGTGGACCAGAACCCCACTCTGAGGCGGGGTAAGATCAGGAAAGTGAGGAAGGCTTCCTGGAGGAGGTGACCTGGCTGAGTCTTGTGGGAGTAGGTATTTGCCTCACAAAGGCAGGAGGAAAGAACATTCTAGAGCTGTGCAGGCCCATCTAGTAGCCACCACCTCCATGTGGCAAAACTGGGCACCAGAAACATGGCTCATCTGAACTGAGATGTGCTGTTTAAGTGTGAAACACCCACCAGGGGGGAGGGTATAGCTCAGTGGTAGAGTGCATCCCTAGCACGCTGAGGTCCTGGGTTCAATCCTCAGTACCTCCATTAAAAATAAATAAATAAACCTAATTACTAATTTATTAAATAAATAAACCTAATTAACCCCCCAAAACAAACAAACAAACCCCCAAAAACCTACACACCAGACTTCAAAGACTCATTATGAGAGAGAAATGTAAAGTATCTCATAAGCAATTTAAAAATATTAATCACACGTTGGACTGATAACTTTTTGGATATGTGAGTGGGTCTAAACTCTCTGGTCTGGCAGTGGTGCTGAGAACCGTGAGCAGGTTGGCAGTTTTCATCTTGGAGTAGGTGGATAGTATCAAAATTAAATTACTATAAAATACACTATCAAAATTAATTTCATCTGCTTCTTTGTACTTTCTTCGAATGTGGCTATTAGAAAAATTTAAAGTACATGTGAGGCATGTGTTATATTTTTGTTGGGCAGCACTGCTGAAGAGACAGGGCTGTAGCAGGCGCCGTTGGGGCCCCGCCCATGTCCCTGTGGCCTTCATCCCTCCCCGAAGGCTACTTTTGGCGAAGACCTGCAGCTCTCCGCCTGAGGGCTTTGTTCTCACTGTGGAGCAGCTCTGTCCACACGTGGACAAGCTGGAAGCAGGTGGAGAGTTAATGCCCCTGGAAGTTGCTCTCACCCAACAATGGATGGGGTGCTGTGGGTCAGAGACCACTGCTTTCGTGCCCTCGGCTAACACAACGTGAGACATGTTTTATGCTTTGCCCTGAGGATTCAGTTTCAACGGCTTGACAGTGCTTTTCTCATTGGCTTCCCTTCCAGTGTTTCTTGGGAAGCACATCCCAAATCAACTATTTACGCTTGAACTCTTATCTCTGGAGGAACCTGAACCAAGAGCTCAAAGACCAGTTCAAAGACCAGGAGACGTGCAAGCTGTTTAGTCAGAGCCAGCCTGTAACTTTCAAGGAAAGCGTCCGTGAAACGGTACTGTTGGTGTCGCAATGTCATGTACACATACACACCGTATGCAGAGAGAGCTGATGGCTACTCTAAAGCTTTATTAAGTTACATAGTCTTATATAGTAAAGAAGAATGATAAGGGAAATGGTTAACTGGAAGTGTCTGGCTCAAGGTCAGAAGACCCTTTATATTTTGGTAAATCATGTTAGTGTTGGCACTGGCGAGCCTTACAGCTTATCAGGGCAGAATGTACGAGAAACAGCTGCTTAACAATATTCTTTTTGGACTCAGGTGGCTGTGCCTGTCTTAGGTTGCCCCCCTCTGGAGATCTTAACTCGTCACTGGCTAACCAGCCTTCTCACCTCTGAGTCTGCAGCTTTTTATAACTTGTTTACCATTCCAGCCCAAGGCTCGTTCCTTTGTTCCCACAGTCGGGGGGCTACAGGTACTGAGGCTGGAGAGTGAAGTAGGAGCCCAGTGACAAAGGTCAACAAGACCACACTAAGCTTTGAGTTGGTGCTCAGAAGAATGGGACACCTTTGATGGGGATAACAGGGAACAACAGGATCAGATTTTTTTCTGCAATTAAAAAAATTAAGATAAAATCTATATAACATAAACTCCACCATTTCAAAGTGTACAGTTCAGGGGGTTATAGTATACTTGCCATGTTGTGCACCCATCACCACTAATTCCACAAGATTTACACCACCCCCAAAAGAGGCCCCGTACCCATCAGCAGTCAATCCCCATCCCCCACTAACCTACTTTCTGTCTCTAAGGATCTGCCTCCTCTCCTATTAGTGGAATATGATCAGATTTGGGGGTTCAAAAGTTGTTTCTGACTGTGGTGTGGGGTGTGGACGGGAAGAGGAGCCAGGGGAGGTAGGAAGACCAGAGAGAGGAGCAGGGTAGCAGCAGTGGGGACAAAGGAAAATGGGTGGAGCAAAGGGACTTGGAGTTTGACTCAATGTAGACGGAAGGGGAGGGGAGCATGCAAAAAGGTCAGCCCAGTCTCCTGCCTTGGGTGAGACTATTCACAGAAACCCAGGACACAGAAGGAGCAGGTTGAGGCAGAGCAGGGAAGGGGGAATCTGAGCATGGATAAGAAAATTTATTGAGCAGGATGTGCCAGGTACTGTGTTGCAGGTGGAGTAAATCACTGAGTCACTGCAGCAACCCCGTGAGGTAGGTACATGCTGGCTTTATCAGACACAGAGGAAACAGAGGCAGGAAATGCTTAAGTAACTTGCCGAGGGGGCCTCAGAGCGGAGAATGCACAGCTAGACATGAAGCCAGAGACTTGGCCTGGCCTCCCGGGACAGACATGTCCCCACAGGCACAACATTTGGTGAGCTGTCTGCCAGTGGATGCTGACCAGCTGATCAGACTTGACCTGGGGCTGAAGGCCTGCTGGAGGCTGGAGCCCCTCCCCTGCTGGCCAACAGGTATTGGGCGAGTTGCTGCTCCTCCATGGCCCTCAGCTTCACACATGTCAAGTAGGGAGGTATCATTTACAGCAGTGGTTCCCCGAATTGGAATCAGCCAGAGGGTTTGTGAAAACACAGGTGTCTGGGCTTCACTCCAAGAGTATCTGATTCAGTGGGTCTGAAGTGGGCCCAGGAATCTGATCCTAACAAGAGCCCAGCAGAAGCTGATGCTGCAGGTCTGGGGACCATCCTCTTAGAACAGCTCATCCAGATCGAGAACTCCCTTCAGCATCTCAGGTCCTAGGATCCTTCTTTTCTACGATTTCCAAGCATTTCCACCCAGTCACGAAACACGAGGTGTAAAGGGAGTAAAATGGCAAAATGTTTGTGGTACCCCAGAGTATAAAAGGATAGACATTGTGGACCCCTTTTTTAAGAATAAAAAATTAATAGTAAATGGACATTTGTTTTTTGAAAAAAATATTTATATATAAAGTCTATCTATTGACAGATCAGTCTATCTTTGTACTATCCATATTTATGTATGTTTTAAAAACTTGAAGAAAATAGGCCCAAATATTAATAGTGCTTCAGGCAACTATATTCAATATCCTCTAATATCTGTAATGGGAAAGAATCTGAAATAAATATATACCTATAACTGAATCACAGTGCTATACACTTGAAACTAACACGACACTGTAAATCACCTATACTTCAACTGAAAAAGAAAGAATTACAGAATAAAGAACACACACATGCTCCCCCTTTAAATGTTCAGAGGATTAAATTTTCTATAAGCTCATTAATTTCCCTTCAAATAATAAAATGACAGTGGGGAGGGTATAGCTGAAGTGACAGAGTGCATACTTAGCATGCAGGAGGTCCTGGATTCAATCCCCAATACCTCCTCTAAAAATAAATAAACCTAATTACTCCCCTCCACAAATTAAGTAAATAAATAAAACTATTCGAAAAAAAAATAAAATGACAGAAGTTTTTAAACAGTTAATAGGGCTTAAGAGATGGAAATACAGCTGATTTTTTTCCCTCTGTGTTCTCTCAATGGCAAGTTTTATATATATGTGCTACACACACATACAGATTTCTGATTACCTCTGTAGTCAGAAATAAAACCACATAAAAGCTGTATTTTTCTTTCAGAAGCCTTCCAAAGCAATTCCTCAGCTGAAAACCTCCAATCTGATATGCCTCACAAAAGGCACCGCCGTCCTTTCCTTGTGAAAACTATCTACCTACCCCAAGCTGAAAACTGCCAACCCGCTCACGGTTCTCAGCGCCACTGCCGGACCAGAGAGTTTGGACCCACTCACTGCCCCGTAGAGTGTAAACAAGATGGTCCCAGGAAAGAGGCCACACAGAAGAGCAGGGAAAGCCCGCTAAAGGAAGGTGCCTGCAGAGGCTCACACCTGAGCCCGCTTCATTGGCTCTGCAGGTACTCGCATCCTGAAACACGACCTTGGAGGAAATCACATCGGGCTCCGCGAGGCCCCCCAGCGCGCACGTGCAGGAGTGGGCGCTCACACACGCTTCTCGTATTATTTTGAAATTAACTCGGGGTGCACATGTTTGCACAAATACATCAAGCACTCCGAAAGGGTCACAATTCGCGGAAGAATCCCATTGTCCCAATGCCAACCGCAGCAGTCCTGGGACTTTTCTCCTAGTAATAGAACCACGAACTCTCTCTCCTTGGAAACTGAGTTACAACGCATAAAAGCACACCCAGATTTTCAAAGAGAGTATGTCTGGATTATAGGTCATTTTTCCCATCTATATACCATTTTCCAGATTTTCCAAAAATAATTTACAATAAGCATTACTTTTATAAACAGAGGGAAAAAGTGTACATGTAAACATATAAGAAGAACCCATCGTTTATACAAAACGCTCACCTGTCACTGTGGCCCTCACAGGCTCCCGTTGCTCCTTCTTATTTCTGCCAAATATTATATCCATCGCAGGGGCCTCCGAGCGAGAGCGCTGTTAACAGTGAACAGATGCTTCTGTGTCCAAGGCGACTGCTCCTGGCTCCTCCTTTTCTTTCCTTCCTGCTCTCCTGCAGCTTCCCTCATTTACATCTCCTGCCCTCCTAATGCCACTTGCTTCTCCCTTTGCTTTCCCCTCTCTGAGGGCCGGGTATCTCTTCACGCACATGGGGAAAGCTGAGCTGGCCTTATTTATGTTTGGTCAAAGGTCAATTCCCCAGCCATGTGTCCCAGCTAATCTTTAATCCTCTGTGTCCCCAACTCTCCCTTTCCAGCTCCACTTTTGGATTAACCAAGAAAAGCTACTTTTTTGCTGGGTTTAAATTGGCGGGATCATTTAACGCTGCATTCTGCTTAGGTATGCACGCTGACATAATCCAGTCCAGCAGGTGGAGATGTTTAAGATCAGAAGAGAGACTGTCAGGACCATCGAGGACACCTGGCCTTAGGGGAGCCCAGAGCACATCAACCATGTGAATTCTTGCTGTACAGCATGGTAACTTACTCGGCAGAGATGGTATAGGTGTTTTGTTTTGTTTTGTTTTGAATAAAGGTCCCTGAGCTTACTTCCCCTCCAAGAAAAAAATCATACGTAATGAGCAACTTAATTCATTATATATCATTTTTTGGAGAAGTAAACATAAATGTTTCATATACCCATTTGACCAATAAATACAGATAAATTGTAGTAATGTTTTCCTAGGTTAGTCTACCAAGGCAATAGAAATAAAAGCAAAAATAAACAAATGGGACCTAATCAAACTTATAAGCTTTTGTACAGTGAAGGAAACTATAAACAAAATGAAAAGACAGCCTACACACTGGAAGAAAGTACTTGCAAATGATGCAACTGACAAGAGCTTAATTTCCAAAATATACAGTTCATATAACTCAATAACAAAAAACAAACAACCCAATCCAAAAAATGGGCAGAAGACCCAAATAAACATTTCTCCAAAGAAGACATACAAATGGCCAACAGACACATGAAAAGATGCTCAATGTTGCTAATTATCAAAGAAATGCAAATCAAAACTACAATGAGGTATCACCTTACACCAGTCAGAATGGCCATCAGTAAAAAGTCCACAAATGATAAATGCTGGAGGGGGTATGGAGAAAAGGGAAACCCTCCTACACTGCTGAATGGAATGTAATTTGGTGCATCCACTATGGGGAAAAATATGGAGATTCCTTAAAAAACTAAATATAGATCACCATATGATTCAGCAATCCCACTCCTGGGCATACCCAGAGAAAACTCTAATTCAAAAAGATACATGTGGTAGGAGGGTAAAGCTCAGTGGTAGAGCATGTGCTTAGCATGTACAAGGTCCTGGGTTCAATCCCCAGTACCTCCATTAAAATAAGTAAGTAAGTAAGTAAGTAAGTAAGTAAGTAAGTAAGTAAGTAAATAAACTTAATAACTTCTCCCCCAAAAAAATTAAAAAAAAAGATACATGCACCCTAATGTTCATAGCAGCACTATTTACAATAGCCAAGACATAGAAGCAACCTGAATGTCCATTAACAGATGACTGAATAAAGATGTAGTATATATACATATAATGGAATGCTATTCAGTCATAAAAAAGAATGAAATAATGCCATTTGCAGCAACATGGATGGACCTAGAGATTTTCATACTAAATGAAGTCAGAGAAAGACAAATATCACATGGTATCACTTATGTGTGGGATCTAAAAAAAAAATTATAAAAATGAACTTATTTACAAAACAGAAACAAACTCACAGACATAAAAAACAAAGTTACCAAAGATGAAAGAGGAGGAGGGATAAATTAGGAGTTTGGGATTAGCAGATACAAACTACTATATACAGAATAGATGAACAACATGTCCTACTGTATAGCACAGGGAACTATATTCAATACCTTGTAATAAATTATAATGAAAAAGAATATTAAAAAGAATATAAATGTATAACGGAATCACTATGCTGTACACCAGAAACTAACACAACACTGTAAATCAACTATACTTCAATAAAAAAAAGAAAACAATAAATACAGGGAACCAAAAACTCTACTCAGGAATCATAAGGAATAGTAAACAACAAACTTCAGCTCCAACTTTCTGGCCCATCAAGAGGGAGAAACAATGCCTATACTGGATTTGGGGGTCCCCCATGTGATGCCGTTACCTAAAATCCATATTCAAATTGCCATGAATGTCTGGTGATGAGTTAACATGAGTTGGCTCATGTTGGTTTAAGAAAGAACCAGCCAGGGGGAGGGTATAGCTCCAAGTGTTAAGAGTGCACGCTTAGCATGCAGTAGGTCCTGGTTCAATCCCCAGTACCTCCTCTAAAAATAAAACCTAATGACCTCCCCCAACCAAAAAAAAAAAAAAGAACCAGAACCAGCCATTCTCTGGGTGGAATGAGGAAAGCTGGTGGTGTGGCCTTTAAGCAACCAGCGAGGTGTAGTTGGTGTCAGGGCTGGGCTTGGACTGTTCCAGCCTCTCAGAGCTCAGAGCCCTGAGAGCAGCCCAGCCAGCATTGCTCCACCCTGGCCACACATTCCAGTCACCTGGCTGGGAGCTTTAAAAGTACCAGAGCCAGGCCCCATTCCAGATCCATTGATTCAGACTCTCTGAAGGTACATCTCAGCCCTCAGTAGGCTTAAACTGTCTCCACGTGATTCCAGCAGGTGCTGAGATGCTATGTGTTTGAGTTGATGCTAGATTCACATTCCTCCCTTTTCTGTAAAATGGAGGTATAATGATATCACAATCTCAAGAGTATTGAAAATCAAGGGTCTAGCAAAAGCCCCGCCCCCAAACACTTACTATTGTGGCCCTTTCTTCCCTGTTGTCTTGGCAGGCACTTCCCTTTGACCTACGTTTTCCATTCAGACCCACAATAACTTGCCAGTTAATTCTGCTGCTTGGTCTAGACATGTGTATTCATGACAAGGTTATTTATTCCTAGATTGTGAACACCAAGTCCTTGTGAGGATTAAAGGAGCATGTCTGGCATACACTGAGGGCTCAGGAAAAAATTGCACCAGCAGAGGTGGCAGCTCTGGTGCAAAAGAGAAGAGCTCAGAGCTTATAGGGATCAGAAGACCTGGGCTGGGAGCTCAGCCCTATGATTTAAAAACTGTGACTTGTCACATGACCCTGCTGAAAGTCAATTTATTCTGGAAAATGGGTTGGCAATGCTGTGTCACAGGGTTTGTTGGGAGGATTATAGTCACGTTATGTAAGTGAAGCCATGACCGTGCTCTCCTCTCTTGTCCATTTTGTATATTCAGAAAAGCAATGGCCCCCATCCATCGAGAACATGCGCTGAGCCTAGTGCTTTGTGAAGCACTCAGCATGTACCAGCTTGCTCTGGCCTTATATAATCCTGTGAGATGGGTGTTCTTAGTAGCGTTCTGGGGATGAGAAAACTCAAGGAAGATAACCAATTTTCCTACTATGTGTTGGAAATACAGCAGTGAACAAAACAGAAAAATAATTCTGTGCCTTCTTGGGACTTACACCGACTACATGCCAAGTTCTGAGGACACAGAGGTGATTAATAAGAGTCAGTCTCTGCCTCCTTGGGCTCTCGTGATGTTCTTTCTGTTTGGGGGGCTGAGTCTGCATATCCCAAAGGACATCTAGTTCCCAAGGCATTTAGAGGCAGTGCAGTGCAGTGATTCACAGAACTGCTTTTATGTCAAACATCCATCCTCCCTCTTTATAAACAGAGATAACAAGAAGCAGCTGTTCTTTCCCAAGAGGCTCTGACATTGCTCTGGAACCTCAAAAGTCTGACCCCTGTTTTCTCTGTCTTTGGTAATATGGGAAGAGTGGGACAAGGAATGTGTCGCCAGTAGGAGCTGTCTCCTGGCTGGTCCTCCGGCCTCTGATAAACACCATTCACTGGATGCTTGATGCATGCCAAGTAGCGTGCTAAGTGTCTTATTAGCCATCTTTAATCCTGGGGAGAGAGTCATTAGCAGTCTCATTTTTACAGCCTCAGAGATGTGGAGGAATTTGATTAAGGTCAGCAGCTGGTCAGTGCATGTTCTTCTCCACTGTCCAGTAACGCTGCCCAGTTTTTGAAGCTGCTGGTTGTGGAAAAGAGAAGATATGAGAGCAAAAGTAGGTGTTCCACAGCTTCTAAAATGTATTTGCTGCCTTAAAATAGGACAAAAACCGACCAGTGCATAAAAGGACGGGGCAATGGGAACATGAAAGGAAGTCGCTATCTTACACAAGAGTTTTGGTCATTCATTGCTGTGTCACAAGTCACTCTAAGACTCAGTGGCTTCAAACAACAGCCGTATTATGTCTGTGGGTTCTGTACACTCAGCTCTGTGGTTGACTGGTCTCTGCCAATCAGCTCTTCTGCTTTCATTGACGTGGTCACGAGTCAGCTGGCAGTTGACTGGGACTCGAGGAGGGCTGGGCCTGGGCCTCTTTTCTCCATGTGGCCTCAGGACCTGTCCTTGACTTTCTCCATGAGATCTCTCCAGCAGGATAGCTGGATTTCTTTCATGGCAGCAAAAGGTCCCCAAAAGTGAGCGTCTCAGGCAAGAGAAACCAGAAGCTGCCAGTCTCTTTTAAGGCTGAAGCCGGAACTGGCATAGCTTCGCTTCCCCTGACTTCTCCTGGTTAGCACAAACTGCGGGGCGGGGAGGGGCCACACCGCAGTGTGAATATGGGATCTGGGCTGTGTAAGGCCTTTGGAGCCAACTTTGGAGACTTACTACCCCAACAGACCCATTTCCATTAGAGTCTCAGCTCTTCCACTTGCTAGCTGAGTGCCTGAACCACCGGCTTAAATCTCAGACCCTCAGTCTCCCGACCTTTAAAATAGGAATTATAATACCCGCCTCACCAGGTGGCTGCAAAGTTTAAATTAAACAATATACACTCTGAGTGATTGTGTCTGCACTGGTACTTAGAACACAATAGGAGCTCATAGCATGTTCCCTTCCTTTCTTTTCTTGGAAAAGAGAGGAAAATTGGAGAAATCAGCCAGTATGGTCACCAGAAATATTAACTGTTTGGAGCAGCTACAGTGCATACACCTCTGGCCTGTCACTGGAAGGGAAGTAAACACTCATGACCTAGTGTAGGATTTCAAGTTTTTTCTAGTCTGGCTGTACACAGTCAGTCATAACTAGTTGCCTATTATAGCTGCTCCAGAAGAGGCACAGATAAGAAGTATCACGGGTGTCCTGAGGAGGGAAAGTTTGCTCAGGCTGGGGAGGGTTACGAAAGAAGGCTTCCTGGAGGAGGAGATGAACAGCCGAGCCCCTGGGAGTGGGAAGTCGTTGGATGGGCAAGGAGGAGGGGAGACTCCTCTTTCAGGCAGGAGGACCAGTGGGAACAGTGGCATGGAGCTAGTCAATCCCAGCAGGTGGACAGTGAGGAGCAGAGCCGGCTCTGCCTGGGACATAGTGAGAGATAATGATAGTTGTCGGTGCCATTTATTGAGAGCTTCCGATGTGCTGGGCAATCTTCTAAGCCTTTTGCATGTACGAACTCATGCCCTCCTCGCAAGAACTTTAGTACAGGTGATTAGCCCCATTTTATAGATAAGGAAATTGAGGCACAGAGTTGCTAAATAACTTGCCCAGCACCCCAGAGCTGGGCTTTGAACCCAGCCTGCCTGGCTCCAGAGGCTGTACTTGCAACCACTGTTCATTTCCACTACCTCTGAGATGGGGGTGGAAAGTGGTTTAGGGATTGAATTGTACCAGACTGTAAGAATTTGGGCCTTATGCTGCAAGCTATGGTGTCCTCAGTTAAGAGGGCATGTCCAGGAAGGCATGCATGTGGGAGGTTGGCTGTGCTGTCCAACACAGTTGCTGCTGATAGCATGGAGCTATTTAAACTTAAATATAAATTAATCGCAATGAAATTAAATTTCTCATCCACATTAGCCACATTTTAAGGGCTGTGTAGACACATGGGGCTGGTGGCTGCCATACTGGACAGTGCAGATCATCATGGAAAGTCCTATTGACAGTGCTGGGTTAGCAGGAGAGCTGCCAGGATGGCAATTATATGTGACTCAGGTGGACAGAAGCAGTCATGACGGCACAACAGGCCAGTTTAGAGGATAACGTGTCAGAGAAGTCCGTGCTTGGTGATGGTAGAAACGTGACTAGTCTGTGCATTTATTTATTAATTCATTCGTTCATTCATCTGTTCCACAAATACAGAGTGCTACCGGTCCGGGAGGAGCAGCTGCATTCAGAGGTGACACAGTCCGCTGTGGCAACAAAGAGGCAGGTGTGAGAAATCCTCCAGGGCCGGGAAGCAAGGTGGGAGAGGGGACATCCAGAAGGCCTCCTGAAACGGGCAATGCTGAGACAAGAGTTGGCCACATGGAGAAGCTGGGAAGAGTGGTCCAAAAGGGGAAGAGCTTGTGCAAAGACTCAGAGGCATCACACAGCATGGCCATATGGCCTCATTCCAGACTACTGCGGGGTGGGCGTGCAGAAGAAGGCAGCAGGGGCCAGGGGAAAATGGCGGGCAGGAGAAGGAGCGAGGGAGGGGAGAGGTGAGTTTTTCAGACTTGAGGCACCGAGGCTGGGGCTGCTGAGGAGGAAGCAGGAAGAAGGCTGGAGTTCCAGGCAGCGCCCTTCCCTGGGTTGGGTTGAGTATGTCCTGGGTTTCCTCCCAAGTCACACACGTTTGCACATGCCGGCCAGGCCGCCTCCAGCAGTGATCAGAGACTGTGGAAGAGGATTCGCTTTCAAAGGGAAAAGGCTTGTACAGAACCACACACAGTCTGCCCTCTGGAGGGTCTGAGAGATTCTCGGGGCAAGCAGGAGGGCTTTGTATCCTCCCTTGGGAGGAAGAAGGAGGGGTGTTTCCAGATGTGCACTGCTGCTCTGTATGTTGTGCTTACCAACCCTATTGTCTCATCCTGGCACAGACTTGGTGGACACTATTACCATCCCTTGTTTATGGAGGAAGCAACTGAAGCTTGGTGAGGTTGTGCCCCCAGGCCAGGGATCACACAACAGGTCGCAGGGGCGGAAGACTGAACCTGGGATCCTTTTAGCTGATAATTTTGGGAAGGATATGGGAAGAGGAGGCTACCCTTCCCTGAGGCCACTTTTTCCATGAAATGTGTTGTGTCTGTAAGAGTCTCGAAATGAGAAGTCAAGCTGAATTCAAAAGGGAGAGTTTTTGTGCTATAAAAAAGCAACAGCCTTATTTTGCAATTCTATGTCTTCTACTACAAAGTCATGGCTTAAAATGAGTTAATATTTCCCTTTTGGAGATACGTTATCATATCTAAATTAGTTTGCAATTTTCCAATTAAGTTAGCTTTTAAAGGGTGACTCTAATTAGCCAGGGGGATAAGCTGAGCAGATAACATGGAAATCTCAGACAGCAGGGTTCAAGGTGACAGGCAAAGTCCCAGGGAAGGTGGCAGCTGCCCTCCCGAGGGGGAGGGTGCTGAGTTCCAGAACTCAGAGTGTAGGGAGTGGTGGGAGAGCCTCCTTAGGACTCTTGGCGTGAACACTTCACCACAAAACAAGAGACCATAAATTATGCCATTTACATTTAAGAAGATTCGTTACTTCCACAAAGTTCTACCAAACAGCAGAGACTAGTGTTGTACTGGGTATTACAGGTAGAAAAATGGGAAGTCACAGCTCCCTGACCTCATGAGCTCAGAGCCTAACAAGGGAGAAAGGAATGTAAATAATAATATAATACAGACGTGCTGTGTATTATCATTTATATAATAAAAATTTGCCATACTTGGGAGGTAGACTTGACAAGGTTGAAATACAGTAGACATTACTGGTAGAAAAAGAAGTGCCTTCTAACGCCCAAGCTGGAACATTTCAATTTTCCACCATGACCTTCAGGGCCCAATCAGTGAGGCCAGACAAAAATTCAACTGAAATAATAACCACTGAGTTATGTCTAGATACTGTCCTGACATTTCCGCCTCCTAAATAACCTTTCAGACTGCTCCTCTCTCCTCCAGCCCCCCAGCCACTGTCCTTACTATTTCTGACCTCTTAGCAGCACTTCCTCATGAGCCTCCAGTCCCACCCGCTCCAACCCACCTTTCCTGCTGCCACCAGGTGACCCGGCTGACCTTCAGGCCTGATCATGTCACTCTCCTACTTAGGATCCAGAGGTTAGCACAGTGCTTGGCACATAGTAGGTCTCAGGAGATGCTGAATGAGTGGATGGATGGATGGATGGATGGCACATGGCCTCACTGGGCTACGTGGTCACTGTATTTGTTTGCTAGGGCTGCCATGACAAAGTCCCACAAACTTGTGGCTTGAACAACAGAACTTTATTCTCTCACAGTTCCAGAGGCCAAAAGTCTGAAACCAAGGTGACAGAAGAGCCATGACCCTTCTGAAGTCTCTTGGGAAGAATCCCTCCTTGCCTCTCCCAGCTTCCGGTTTTGCCAACAACCCTTGATGTTCCTTGACTTGAAGCCGCATCTCCTCAGTCCCTGCCTCCATTGTCACATGGCCTTCTCACCTCTGTGCCTGTCACTGTGTTCGGGTCTCCCTCTTCTGATAAAGTACCAGTCACTGGATCAGGGTCCCCCTTAATCTAGCAGGACCTCTTCTTAGTTTGATGACATCTGAAGTGGCCCTGTTTCCAAACAAGGTCATGTTCACAGGTACCAAGGCTTAGAAGTTCAACATATCTTCTTGGAAGATACGACAGAACCCACAATAGGCAAAAGTGGAAACTAAAAAGGCCGTAAGCAGATTTATTTGGACATTTAAATTCTCATAGTTTCTCTCTCTCTCCTGTGCTCTTTTTTAAGGCTAAAAACTTTCAAGCCGTGCTAAAATGGAAGTAGTAGATTAAAGTGCTGTGAGGGCAGGGAAGAAGCAGTAGTTAACTCCATGGAGCCTGAGGAGGCTTCAGAGAAGAGGTTTATAGTTGAGATGTTCTTGGAAAAGGGTCTAAGTGTGCAAGTGTTTAAGAGAAGGCATTCTCAGCAGAGAAACAGCATATGCAAAAGCGTGGAGGTGTGGCTGGCTAGGACAGACGGCCCAGTGGGGATAAGGTAAGGTTTTATAGTTTATGTTGATTCTGGGGTACTGACAGGAAGTAGGGACTTGGTGTTCTGGGGGCCTCTCCCTGAGACCCCATTTCTACAGTTCTCTCCCCACCCCTACTTCCACCCTTTATTCCAGGCCTGTCCCTCAAGATCCAGGTTATCAGGCACCCTATAGAAGCAAATAACCAAGCCTATGTGAGCAAACCTGGAAGGCTCACCTACATACATGTTTAAAAAATATCAAGAGAATACCACCCACCATTCCAATGCCCAAGGTCATTATCAGTTGCTCAGAGCTCTCCAAGTCCAAGTAGAGGACTGAAACCATCAGGAAGGTGCGCAGGACACGACTCAGCTGTGTGAGCGTGTTTCCCAGAATTTGATCCAAGAGCCTGAGCCTTCAAGTGGGATCAGCCACACGAACAACAGAGAGGTGATTAACTTGGTTTAAATAGGTGTTGAGCCTACAGCAAGAATCACGAAGATGTTCATGCCCTGGGGCAGGCATCCTAGTCCTGAGAATAGACTTGTCTGAGCTTGGCTCTCCCAGAAGCCGACCTGAAGACAAAGATTCCAGTGCAAGTGGTTTATTTGAGAGGTGAACCCGGGAAATGACAGTAGGGGAGTGGGGAAGTGAAACAGGGAGGGTGGACATTAACGGTGCATTATCAAGGCCATCACTGTCTCTGGACGACTGAAGCTCAGTCTGGCTGGGGGACTCCGGAGATGGTGTGAACACGCCTTAGGGTAATCTTGAGACAGCTGAGGGATTGGCCCTCCAACTTCGGTCAATAAGAGTGACAGTTTCTCCTGAGAGGCTCTAACTTCCAGGCACTTCCATCCTGTTCCTCCTGTTGCAGAGGGAGGCAAAGCCACAGGTGCCTGCATTTAGAAGCCTTACATGGTAAGAGTAAGGAGTTAGGGTGGAGTACTGACAGTGTCTGCTACAACCCTCAAGGGATAACCCAGCCCAGGCTAAAGGGCGAGTGCAAGAAGATGTTCATAACAGTGTTGACTAGACAGCAAGCTGAACACATCAGAAACAGGCGACTGAAACCACATAGAGCATCTAGCAAATGAGAATGGTGTAGTAAATGTCCATTCATTGGAAGGAGACTCAGCCACCACTACGCTGATTTCAAACTCCTTTAGCAACATGGAAAAAGGCTTACTATCTAAGACCAAGTGGGAAATGCAGGACGCAGTATGAACTGGTTATATGTACACTACGATTTTGCCTGAGTAAAAATCAATCTTCAAGAGAAGAAGCGTTCAAAAGAATCACAAAGAGATGAAAACGTGTTAGGGTGATGGGATCATGACACGTCTTTTGCTATGTTGTCTTCTTTGATCAATGGAGGGCAAAGATTCAATATGACTAACAAAAACACCAATTCATACAGATGTTTCTTGCATCCCCTCCCAGATAAACTGCTCACACTTAAATTCTTGTCTCAGCTTTGGAGGGAACCCAAACTAAAATGGGTCTATTTGCAGGACTGGGATGTCTGGGCCATGGGGCACGAACAGCTTCATGCTTTTTTTGTGGGTTTTTGTTTGTTTGTTTGTTTTTTTAATGGACTCAATGCCTTGTTTAAAACAAACTTGCTCTCTTTCTGTTTTCATTTGCTGATCCTGCAAATCAGGATTTGGAGGCTCAGACAGCTGAATCAGATCACTGGAATCATGGTCACATGGCTCTAGCCATGTCCTGCTTCTTTTCTTCACCTACACAGAGGTCAAGGCACTCTGGGAACTGACATCAGCAAGATGAATTCTGTGCCCAAGAGTCTGCAATTTATCAGAACATAAAGAATGTGAAAATGGAATTTAGCCTGCAGATTTGCCCTCCTTATCGAACGTCTCCAAGCTTGTTCCATGAGGGACATAAATTAAGCCTTTACCCAGCAGATACATTATCTCTGCATGTGGCCTTCCACACAGTTTTCTAATGAAAGTCATTAGACGCTTGGCCCCTGGAGATAAGAGACCAGTTCTGCCCAACCTGTGTTCCAGTCTGTGAGTCAGCGAAGACATTGGATCCTGCCCAGGGCTCTCTGACTGGCAGGACTACTCCGGAGGGCTTGGAAGGGCTTCTGGGAAAGGGAGGGGGGCCAAGGTTCAGCCCCAGGGACCTGGAAGATGGGACCAGGCTGGCAGATGTTCATTGAGTCCTACTATATGCCGGCCAAGGGATAGACAGAGATTAAGAGACATTATTCCTTCCTCCGAGAAACTCACAGAATAAAATCTCCCAAGTGTCCATCAGCAGACGTATGGATAAGCAAAATGTGATCTACCCGCACAGTGGGATATTACTCTGCCATAAAAAGAATGAATTACTGATACATGCTCCAATATGGATGAACCTTGGAAACTTTGTACTAGACACACAAAGGTACACATATTGTATGATTCCATTTGTAGGAAATATCCAGAACAGGTAAATCCATAGAGATCAAGAGTCATGGTTGCCAGGGACTTGGGGAGAGAGGGGTGGGAGCAAAATATAAAATATGGTAACTTACGTCAGAGCAAGTTAATAACTTAAAACAAGACATAAGATAATTGTGTTCTCTGAAGATTTTGGCCACGCTGCCATGAGAAACCATTTATAAGGCACCTTTTTTTTTTGAAGGTTCCAGAGTCCCACCAAGTCGCATGGCTCCTTTCTCCAACCTCAAGTTACTAACTTCCTATGCAGACCGTGTCATCCAGTGCTATGTTTTGTTGTAATAGTGTCTCCCCTATTGCAATCCAAATCGCTTAGGTAGATATTTTCCTAAAGGAAAAGTTCCCATGAGGAACTCTGGTGTTAGCAGTTAAAACAATTTTTCCCATCACTAAACTAACATAGTAATTTTGGCAAATTTAATTAATTGTGAAAGTTATCATGAACAACAAACATTACTTAGGAAGGCAAACAAAGAGCTAAGGTGGGGATACATTCGTTCTGAAAAACTCTTCATTGAACATTTATTGTATAAACTTTTATTGCATGCCTCCCCCAAAAGAAATGAAACATTATTACCTGCTATAAGATAGATGACCTTGAAGACTATGCTGAAGTGAAAGAAGCCTGTTCCAAAAGGCCACACAGTGTATGATTCCGTTTATGTGAAATATCCAGAACAGGCAAATCCCTAGAGACAGGAAGTAGATTAGTGGTTGTCAGGGCTGGTGGGAGAGGGGAATGGGGTGTGAATGTGAAAGAGTATAGGGTTTCTTTGGGGGTGATGAAAATATTCTAAACTTGATTGTGCTAATGGTTGCACAACCTTGTGAACATACTAAAAACTGTTGATGGATGTTTTAAATGGGTGAACTGTATGATATGTGAATTATTTCTCAACGTTTTTATTATAAAAAACAAACTGAGGAGAGGGGCATATTATATGAGGCAAGTTCTACAAGGTTCATTAAGAAGTACTGTTTGAGCTGATCACGGATCAGCTTGACAGTAATCATGGAAGAACTAGGGAGAAAAGCATTCCTGACCAGCACAGGCAAATGTAGAGATATGAAGGAAAGTCACCGGCAATGAATTACAGTATTTAGGATGTGCTGTGACTTTGAGCTTGTAGGGGAATGATGGGCTCCTGAGATTTTTTAAAAAATAATTTATAATTTTTGAACAGGTAATACAGCCACACGGTACAAAATAGAAAAGTCTCAAAAAGGTGGCCAATGAAACAAAAATCTCGCTCCTGCCTCTGACTCCCACTCACCTAGTCCCCACTCCCTGTACCAGGCAATCACTATTGCCAGTCTCTGGTGTGTCCTTAAAGAGATATACCACACATATACAAATAAGTATTCATATGTATTTTGCATAAATGGGATTGGACCATCAATGATGTCTCATACTTTGTTTTTAATATTAGCAAAAATCTTAGAGATCCTTCCGAATTTGTATACAAAGAATGTGTTCATCTTTTAGTGGGTGTGTAGGAGGTACCACATTTTATTAGCCAGTTTTCTATTGATGGGCATTTAGATTGTTTCCATTCTTTCCTTCTTACAAAATAACTATATATATATATATATGAATTTATCTGTAGATGAAATTCCTCAAAGAGGAATTGCAACATTATAGAGTTTTTGCTTTTTAAATTTTGATAGAAATATCTATCATTGACTACAATAGAGGTTGTACCAATTTACATGTCCATCCGCAGTGGGTGAGATAGCCTGTTTCCCCACATTTTGGGGGGTATGTTTGGAAATGTTGTCAGGGACCAGTTCATACAGGGCCTTGAATACAAAGCCAAGAGGCTTGAACTTGACCCACTGACCACAGACACCTGTTGGAGGGTTTTAGCAGTGGGGAGGAGGGACAGATTTGAAGTTTAATAGCTTATTCTCATGATGACATCAAACAAATTTTGTAGGAAATTTTTATTCTCAAACAAGCATGAGTGATATTGTGATGAGTCAGAGAGTAGAAAAGATCTCCATTAGGATACAAGCCATGCCAGGAGAATGTGATTATCATCTGGGCACGGCGGCCAGTCCAGACAATGGGATTGTAATATGAGCACAACTTGGCTTTTTACCACCCCATAACTCTAGCTTTCCTGCCATTTTTCTTTTATTACATACTTCCCACAAGCTGATGGCTTCTCAGGAAACATTTAGCCCTGAAGGATCACGACATAAAACCAGTAACAAGGAGTTTTTATCAGAAGCTAACAGCTGACCAGATGACAAGCAGACAGGTGCTACAGCAGCTTTATCTTTTTCTAGAAGACTGTTTTGCAGAATGATTGGATTTGGAACTGGCATTGAACAAAGAGCTGGGGGAAACAAAAATGCAGACACATTCGTTCTGAGTCTTTTGTCTCTTAAATAAGAGTTCAGTCGCTATTACGTGATACAAAAGATGAAGAAAAGATGGATGGCAGTCTGCTGTGAAGGCACTAGCATATGAAGGACCTGAGAACCAGCTCCACCCAGATGCTCCAGCGGTGGTCCAAGGATGAGCGCCTCGGCCTTGGTACTCTTGGGGCTTGTTCTGGGGGTTAGGGCCAGTGCTGCTGTACCAGAGGATGGCAGCTTTTGCTCTAAAAGCCAAATGGCTTTCAGAAATGCTTGCTATGAATTTGTACCTCTTGGCCGCACCTTCTATGGTGCCCAGAGCTGGTGTGAGAGGCAAGGAGGCCATTTGGTCTTTATTCGTGATGAAGGCACCCAGCAATTTCTGCAGAAGCACATCTCTCAGGACAGAGAATGGTGGATTGGACTCACAGGGAACTCGGCTCAGAATGGGACCACAGGAGGTAGGTGCTGTGCTTTACGGGGAACCTGTGGCTGTGATTCTCACTGTAGCTTCTTACCTGGAACTTCATGGAAAGAATGAGTATGTCCCAATTCTCATGGTAGGGCTACCCTCCTTTTTGATCATCTTGGAGATCAAATAAAAAAATTATCATGCAGGACCTAGCACAGAGTCCCGAATGTAGCTGAGGCTCAAGAAATGCCCATTTCTTTGCATGTGCCTAAAACTAGCTACGGCTTCTTCAGTTCTTGCTAGAAGAGGGCTGGGCATTGTCCTGAGTGTTTTATGTCCATTTTCACGCTGAATCCTTATCATAACTGATGAGAAAGTTATTATTGTTGTCCCTACTTTACAGATGAGAAAACTGTGACTCAGGAAATACTAAGCTACTTTCAAAGCACTTTCACAGGCCTTTCCCCACTTGTTATGAGTCTAAAGTGGGTTAAGTGTTTAGGAAAGCTCAATTCACATTAGACAGTCTCATTTTAACGGTCCTCCTAGAAAGCCTTCCTTATCTTTTACTCAGTAAGGGCTCCTTCCTCCAACCCCAGCACATTCAGGTGAGTCCTTCTCTGGTACCCGCAGAAACTTGTCCACACCTGTAGGAGAGTGCTTTTGGTAGGACTTAAGTTTTAAGGTGTCCCCCTCCTACCCCATCCCCCCACCACTCCCTCTCTGATTATGAACTCTTCAAGGAAGGAACCACATTCTGGCCATTTTTATTTCCTGGTGTCCATACACAACAAAGAATAGATGTTCATGTTTAACCCTTACACCTGTCCCACAAGGCAGGCATTGCTACTCTTATCATATGGATGAGGAACGTAAGTCCAGAGAATGACGTGGTGTCCCGCCACCGCACATCGCCCTATAGAGGCTGCTGGGTTTTAGAAATAAGTAGTTTGGTCTGGGCTGAGCACCTGTAGAAAGGTACCAGCATGGATGGAAAAGCTTTAATAAAGGAGCAGCCAGAGAAGTTCATTTCAGGAAACAGCCAAGAGATTCAAATTCCAAAATGCATCTTCAGGCAACATCTATTGAATGGTTTCTTGGGTTGTAGACATAGGAATTGTGGATTCTGCATAGTGAACTCCTGTTCACGTGCAGGTAAAGGAGTGGGTCTATTTAAAATCTCCAAGGAATACGACATGGCCGGTATGGAAAATGGGGTCTATCTGAGTAGGCTGATGTGTCCCAGCCTCCAATATTCAATGTTATTTAAGAAGCAAGGGACAGTCCTGGCTGTGTGCAATGTGGTGGCATTTGTGTAACTAGACTTCAGGCATTCAAGAATGCTCATATATGGATAAAGTTCAGCCTGGAACAATTTGCAAGAAACATAACAATAATGGGAGTGGTCCATAGATCGGAAGAGGGAAGATGTTTTCACTCACACCTTTTGCACTTTTTGAATTCTTTGAAACATACGTATGGATTTCTTTTTAAAAATGAATAAATACATTTTTCAGTGTTCACAGTAAATATTTTAAAACCAGTGTTTTCTAGATCTCTAGTGTCCTTGAAACACCTCTGCATTACACACACACATACACACACACACACACACACACACACACACACACAGATACACACTTCAAGAGTCACATCAGTGTATTCGCGGCTCTGAAGAGTACTGAAGTGATGAAAACTGCTTCTACATTAACTCAGCGCTGCCCAGATGTTTTTGACAAGGGGCCCTGCTTCTCTCTGGAACACCTTTCACCACCCCAAGGCACAACTCTGTGCCTATTTTAGACTGTGGTTAGACATTGCTGGAAGCATCATTTATTTAGTCAAACCACCTTGTCTGGGCTCTCCGGCTTGGCACCCTGGTTTGTAGGTCAAGTTCTTCTGTTTGGGTGTTGGAAGGTAATGAAAGCAGGGGCCTTAGGCCTGTCGGCACTGACTGAGCACCCACTGCTCTCAACGAGTCCGGGTTGGGGCAGGGACCAGGAGGGAGCTTCCAAGCCCTGTGTTCCCAACCCAGGGTCCAGAGTCTGGCTGGACACCTCATCTGTGAACTACAGCCACTGGCACCGAGGGCAGGATGCTTCTGCTCCCAACACCTGCGGCTACATCAGGAGAGACCCTTCCTTTGCATGGGTGGCCTCGGACAACTGCACGCAGGAGCTCGCCTTTATCTGCGAGTTTGGTAAGCTGGCCTCTGCTGTGGGGTCTCCCTCCTTCTGTATTTTTCTGTCCCTCTCTCATTGTCTCTGTCTCTGTGTCTCCTGTCTTCTCTCTCTCTCTCTTTCTGTCTGTCTGTCTCTGTGTCTCCTTCTGTCTCTCTGTCTCTGTCTCTGTCTGTCTGTCTGTCTCTATCTCCCTCTCTCTAAATGCCCAGCGGTCTCAGTCTGTGTGATGCTTTGTGTCTCTGTGTCTCACTGTCTCTCTTTCTGCCCACTAGTCTCACTTGTCTCTCTCTGTCTTTCCCTCTCGTACATCTGCATTTGAGGGAAACGTCAGCCCTATTTCCTCTCCTTCCCCAGTCTTTCTAGGAAGGGAGATATGGTCCCAGTGAGCTGTTCTCACTCATCCTGACTCCTGCTCCCTGGCCAGCCTGGCTTTGAGCCCCTCATCCCCACATCCCACCCCTACTCCCCAAATCCCCCATGCTCTATTCTTGTGCCCTTTCCAGAGCTGCCTGTAGTTGACCATCTTTGCAGGTCCTGGGAACCCTTTCCTGGGGACTGTGTATACCAGTCCCCATGGGAGCAGCCTGTGGCCTCACATTGGGTACCACCTGCCATGTGGTCCCCTGATCCTCAAGCCAGGCTTGACAGAAGCTTCTAGGCTTCCCTGGTCCAGTCCTCTCCCTGGATCTAAGCACCTCATTGGAAAGTCCCGGCTCCCAGGCCCTATTTCGGGTTTGGACACTTACAGGGGCCCCTGCTCTATTCCCCCTGCTCAGCTTTAAACAGGTGCCAGGTAAGCTTAACTCCACTGCCTGGATGATTATGAAAACTCGGAAGCTTTGGGGACCAATGAGTTATGCAATTTCCCTCTCTTTTTGTCACAGACCCCCAAGACTCTACTCTCTCCCCCACCCCAACTGCAAACCTGTCTCAGAACTGTCAGCCCCCAGGGTCTTGCAGCCCTGGCACGAGGTCACATTCTGAACAACTAACAAGCATCAAGCAGGAGTTCCAGGTGCTGAGCTGTGCACTCCTGTGGGCATTTATTTACCACCCAATACAAGGACCTCCACTATTCTATCGCAGGCCCATTCTAAAGTAAGAAAAGCAAGGTTCAGAAAGGGTATGTTCCTTGCCCAAGGCCACACAGCTGAGAAGTGACAGAGACGAGATTTGACCCAGGTTTGCTGATGGTCAAAGAGAGACTAGAAGATGCCATGCTGCTGGCTTTGAAGATGGAGGAAGGGGCCACCACCCAAGGAACACGGGTGTCTCTGGCAGCTGGAAAAGGCAAGGGAATAGATTCTCCCCTAGAGGCTCCAGAAGAAACCAGCCCTGCCCACACTTTGAGATTAGCCCAGTGAGACTCATTACAACTGGGTGCAAGAAACATTGCTTTCTTTTTTTAATTTAAATTTTTAAAATTTCAAAATGTTTCAAAAGTATAGACAAGATTAAAAAACATTTCTGACCATAATCACAAGAAGATACATTTGTGCTGTTTAAGCCACTAAGTTTGAGGTCTTCTGTTCCAGCAACCATAGGGAATGAACACAGATTTGGATGCAACCCCACCCCTGTGGCGCCCCTACCAGGTAGACAGGCCTGAGTTTGAAGCTCACATTTCCACTTTCTGTTGTGCATACCTGAGCCAGGTCATTCTTTTCCAGCACATGTTTACTGGGCGTGGACTACATGCCAGGAGCTGAGCTAGAACAGGGGCTCAGCACAGTGATCCTGCATAGCCTGGTGATGCTAATGGGGAGGGTAATAGTACAGCTCATGGGATTGGATGAAGATGCAGTGAAATCACTCACTCATTCAACAGATGCTTGTTGAGCATCTATTATGTGCCAGACATCATTCTCAGATTAGGCTCAGGGAAGGTACTCAAAATAGGTGGAGTAATGTTGCCACTTTTAGAGCCCTTACTCTACATGTACAGACTCATTCATTCCTCCTAACAGTACTGTGGGATGTGACATTGACTCCCCCCATGCAGAGGAGGCACAGAGAAGCTATGTAACTTGCAGAAGGCCACACAGCCAGTGCGTGGCGGGGCTGACTCTGACCCCAGGCAGTCTGGCTCCAGGGCCATGCTCACACCCACCACGTTGTATTTCTCAGCCCTTCTGAGTCAGTTCCCACTGTGTCCCTGCATCTCACACTCCTGACCCCTGAGACCCCTCTGCTTCCCATCCACCAAGCACCATGAGCCCTCCTGAGGTGTCACCTTACCTTTGCCACAGGTGTCGGCCAGAGTCTGGCCTGCGAGGGCCTCAACGCCACCATGCACTGTGGCTCGGGGGAGGTCATCCAGATCCAGGATGCTTTCTATGGGCGCCAGACTCCCCATTATTGCACCCAGGACACCGGGCGCTCCTCAGACCTGGAGGAGGAATGCAGCTGGGTCAGCGTCAAGGATGAAGTGGCAGGTAGGGGCCAAGGGCTCTGGAGCTCTGGCTGCAAGTGCAGGGCACTTCCTGGTGTCCTGTGCCCAGCAAAGGGGTCTGGAAGGATTAAACAACCTTCATATCTGATCCTGGGGCTCCATCACAGGGGAAAACTGGCCAGTCTCTGCCCACAGCACTGAGTAGGGGAGCAAGGTGGGGTGGGGCTCACCCTTCACCTGACATCAGACCTATCCCAGTGCGTCAAGTGGGCATGTGGCTCCTCATTACAACTGGCTGCAAGAAACATTGCTTTCTTTTTTTAACTTAAACTTTTTAAATTTCAAAATGCTTCAAAAGTATAGACAAGATTAAAAAATATTTCAGTGAACTCCTATGGACCCACTACCCACCTTTGTCAAATCTTAATGTTATGCCATATTTGATTAAGATTCTCTCATTATAGAAATGAATACAACATTGCATCACATATCATCCATCTTTTTATCTTTTTTTTTTAAAATTGAAGTATAGTTGATTTACAATGTCCTGTTAGTTTCTGGTATGCAGCATAGTGATTCAGTTATACACACATATATACATATTCCTTTCATTTCTTTTTCATTATAGGTTATTACAAGGTATTGAACATAGATCCCTGTGGTGTACAGGAGGTCCTTGTTGTAATCTATTTTGTATACAGTACTTCGTATGTGTCATCCATCTTGACACATGTTGTACTAGTTTATTCGTTTCATCTACTGTATAACTATACCTTTAGTTTTTCTCTTCCTCTGTTGAGAGATGAATGGGTTGTTTCTTAATCCCTGCTATTGTGAATAGTCCTGAAACAAACATTCCTGGTGGTATCTCTCCTTTATGGGGGAGAGTTTCTCTAGGGCTTTGTTTTTCTAAATCAGATTAAGTCTCCCTCTGAGCCAGGTTTGTCTGGTGACCAGGATTTTCCCTTGGAAAGCAACTTGCTCCTCTCCCCCCATGTCTGACCCACATTGTCCCTGCTCCCCTTAGAGCTGGTGTGGGGGAAGGAAATGCTGAAACCAGCTAGTTGATTCTCTGCAACTGGCCTTGTCGCCCCAGCATTCCCAAGGCAGTGCCGCCCCTCCCCGGAGGAAAAGCCCGGGCTGGATGGGCTGATGGACGTGCCCACCTCACAGAGGTGCTGATGGAGTTCAGTGGGCAATTTATTCAAAGACCTAGATGCAAGTTTCCAAACCTTGTAGCCACACCCAGAGAGCACCCTCGGCACGGGGAGA
The DNA here is from genome assembly GCF_048773025.1 of Camelus bactrianus. NCBI lineage: Eukaryota > Metazoa > Chordata > Mammalia > Artiodactyla > Camelidae > Camelus > Camelus bactrianus. Next base: position 51,781,239 of record NC_133547.1, read on the forward strand.
GCCCTGTGTCCTTTTGGGGATGGTTGGAAGAGAAGATCTAGGTGGGGCAGGGGTGTGATCCCTTTTTATCTAAGTGCCACAATCACTCATTCATCTGATCACTTTGCCAGTAAACATTTACTGAGCATCAACATTGTGACACACACACTCTTGGGCTCTGTGGATGCAGGGAAGAATTAAACACAATCTGTTCTTCAAAGAGCTCGCAATCTAATGGGGAGACAGATAGAAACACAGGCAATCACCTAGCAGTGTGCTCAGTGTCACACAGAGGGGAGCAAAGGTGCTGTTTACGCATGCAAAACTCATTTTGTACCTGCTACATATCAGGTACTGTTCTGTCTGCTAGAGACAGAGCAGGGAACGAAAACAAAGCAAAATGAAACAGTCCCTCTCTCTTAGAGATTGGAGTCTAGTGCTGCAAATGCCATAGTAAAGTACAGAACTCACGCTGAGGGATGTAGCAAACTGGGTCCCCTCAGGAAAACAGAAATCATACTAGGTCTTTCAACAGAGGGAATTTGATGTGGGGAATTGGTTACTCAAATCATGGAAGTGTCAAGAAGCCAAGAAGGGGATGAGGATGCAACCCCAAGGTTAGCAGCAGCAGAAAGCTGCTACCACCTTGAAGGGCTGGAGGAATAACCACAGGAGATGTCTTACCAAAGCCAGGGTCAGGGCCACCCAGCAGGTGCTAGAAGCACGATGAAGGCTGCCCTCTGGGAGCAGGGACCATGGAGGGAGGGCCTGGCCAGAGGGAACTGGAGCTACAGAGGAGCTACAGTGAGAGAGAGGGTGAGAAGCACCCTACCCTCTTACCTCTTACCTCTGAGACAGGCAGAATTATGAACCCTAAATTTCCCACCCTAACTCCTGGAACTTTGGGTGTGATGAGATGCCATGCCCATAAACACGTTAACTTAAATGGGTCTTTGCAGATGTAATCACAGTAGCTAATTAAAAAAAAATTGGGAGGGGGTTAATTAGGTTTATTTGTTTACATTTTTTTAAATGGAGGTACTGGGGCTTGAACCCAGGACCTTGTGAATGCTAAGCATGCACTCTATCACTGAGCTATACCTTCTCCCTGCTAATCTTAAAATAGGGAGATTATCCTGGATAATCCAAGCAGGCATAATCTAATTACACAAGCTCCTCAAAGCAGAGAACTTTGTAGAAGCAGAAGAGATGTGGCAGATGGAGAAGTTGGAGATTCAAGTGTGAGACAGATCTGATGCATCATTGCCAGCTCTGAGATACAGGTGGCCACATGGAATGACTGGAGACAGGCCTCTAGGAGCTTAGGGTGGTCCCAGCTGACAGTCAGCAAGGAAATGGGGCCTCAGTCCTGCAGGCCCAAGGAACTGAGTTCAGTTAACAACAAGAATGAGATTGGAAGTAGATTGTTCCCCAGAGCCTTTGTGACACCTTGATTTCAGCCCTGTGATACACTGAGGAGAGCCCAGCTGAGCTGATCCAGCCCTCTGACTTCCAGAACTGTGAGATAACAAATGTGCGCAGTTTTACTCCACTAAGTTTTGGGTAATTTGTCACAGCAGCCATTGGAAGCTAATATAGTGCCTCCAGTTTTCCACAAGTGCCTGCCAGTGGCTAGGAGTACTTGGAAGCCAGTGCACAGGGGAGTTTGGGAATGTAGTTTCCTGCATTTTGGAACTGAGCAGGGTGAGAGTGAATCCATGGGCCAATGGTCAAAGGACTGGCCAGCTTCCTAGAGGAGGTGAGATCTAAGCTGAGACTTGAAGGTCTGGCAGGAGTCATGCAGGGTTGGGTGACAGTTGGGTGAATGAGGAAGGGTGTTCTGGGGAGAGGGAAGAGCCCCTGCAAGTCCTGGGGGCGAGAAAGATCGTAGTAGGTGCAGGGAACTGAAAAGCGCTCAGCATGACTCCTACATAGATATATGGGGGCACCAGCACCTGAGAAACCCAGGCTCCATCCCCAGGACATTGGGGAAGCACTGGAGGGTTCTGAGCAGGGGAGGGACCTGGCCAGGTGTGTTTTAAAGCTGCCCTTTGGCTGCTGTGAATCCAGACTGATGCCGGGGCTGGAACATAAGGGAGGCTGATGCCAGAAACCCAGGTGAGAGACGCTGGAGGCACAGACGAGGACAATGCAGATGGAGAGAAATGGATGGATTCCAGAGACAGAAGGAAGCACTGACAGGGCCTGTCCATGATGAGAGTCCAGGATGACCCTGGCATTGAGAGGAGAGGCCAGAGGAGGAGCAGCTGGTGGGGAAGGTAGGGGAGGGACATGGCATTAGTGTCGTACGGCTGCCTTAACCAAGTACCACAAACTGAGTGGCTTAAAACAACAAATGCATTCTCTGGCAGTCTGGAGACTCAGTTCAAAATCAAGGTGTCAGCAGGACATCCCTATCTCTGAAAGCTGTAGAGGAGAGCCTTTCCTTGTGGACAAAACTCAGCCACAAATGACTGCAGCTGCATCACTCAATCTCTGCTCCCATCTTCACGTGTCACGTCTCTGCGGCCAAAGGACACCAGTCACACTGGATTACAGGCTCACTTAAATGACCTCATCTTAATTTGATTACATTTGCAAAGACCCTATTTCCAAATAAAGGCACATTCACAGGCACGAGGGGTTAGGACTTCAATGTTCCTTTTGTGGGGACACATTCCAACCCAAATCAGAGATCAAGACTTTATTTCAGGATATAAGAAGCCTGGGGTACCCTGTGACATCCAAGTGGAGATGCTGTGTAGACAATTGGACGTACAGGATAGGAACACGAGCGATAGCTAAACAAGAAATGGGGATCAGGGAGTTGTCAGCCCATAGCTAATAATGGGGTAGGGGTAGGGGTAGGGCAGGAAACCGGGACACCAAAGGAGGAAAGAGGGCCAGGAGAGCATCTGAGGACGGGGTGGGGCTTGGTTGGCGAAACAACCGGACATGCAAAGAGCATTTAGATATGCTGAAGCCTGGAGCAAGCATGCATTTCTAAGAGGTGAAAGAGAACCAGGAAGGCAAGGCAGGGCAAAGCCATAGGATGCTTTCGAGCCAAGAGGGAAACCAGGGCCCCAGTGCCTGCCTGGCCCTTCTCCAGGCCTCCCTGTAGGCATCTATTATGACCCTGAATTTTCTGGCCTGGGCTCTGCACACTCCTCCCTCTATAGACACCTGGTGCCCCTGGCAGACACAGGATTCCTAATCTTGTCCCTTCTTTGCCAGTTTTCAGGGTGTAGGTTCTACTTTAGGCCGTTGACTAAATGCCACTAACCAGTGGTTCTCAAAGTGGGGTCCCTGGGTCAGCAGCACTGACATCACCTGGAAGCTTGTCAGAAAAGCAAATTCTCAAGCTGCCTTCTACATCTACTGAATCAGAATTGGGGTCTGGAAATCTGGATCTTGACAAGCTCCCCAGGGGATTCTGGTGCCTTCTGAAGTCTGAGAAACATTGTGCTGGACCCTGAGCTCCCTGATGGCAGGAGCCCTACTTCTCTCTTCCCTAGCCCCAGGCTCAGGGTACGGTCTTCAGTAGACAGCAACAGGTCCTTGTTGGGCGGATGGTGGGTAAAGGAATGAATGTGGGGTCATTTATCCCAGTCTGAACCTCTCCCTTTATGTCCTTCACATGGTTTGTCTTCCACTGGGATGTGGGCGCCCCTCAGGCCAGTGCCAGGGGCTGCAGGCGTGCCAGGTGGCAGCAGATCGGGCTTACTTTGGAGACCTGTGTCCCCCCCGGGGCAGCTACCTGTGGGTGCAGTACTGGTGCCAGGAAGGTGAGTCCCCAACTTGCCTGGGCACGGGAATTCCCTTATTTCCACACTATGTCTGTCCAGTCCCCCAGGAAACAGGGGGCAGCCGTCCATGGGGGCAGAGCCACTGTGTGCTAAGAGACTTTCTCACCCAAAACTGCTGCCCTGCAGCCTGCCCTCCCCACCAGATTAGCCTCAAGGTAAAGCATTTGAGGTCCAATTGCAAAAAAAATGAGCCATCTAGCCAGAAAATTAAAAAAAAAATTTTTTAACCCTAGGACCCTTCAAATTAAATTTGGTGACCCAATAAACACAACCAACCAAACCAAGATGACTTGATTGGAAGGAGTCCCACATGCCACTTTCCCACAGACTGCCATTGTAGAAAGCACAGGACTTCTGCAAATCGTGAAAACCATAAAAGTAACCTATATTACCACAATTTATAAAAGTTTTATAAAACAGGAAGAAAATCCCTCTCTTCAATTCTACAATCCTATTCCCCATAAAGAAACTACTGTTAGCCGTTCAGAATAAATTCTTCCTTGCTTTTTAAAGTGTCTTTGTAGACAGGCCTGTGTATGAATGTATAGATGTATATTTTTATAAAAATATAAACAAGTTAAATATATTAGTCTACAACTCAATTTTTTTTTCACTTAATAATATACCCTGGACATCTCTCAAAGTCACTACCTTATCCTATTAATGACTGCCCAGTATCCCATCATAAGATTATGTCAAAATTTATTTAACCAGTCCCCCTACTGATGGACATTTGGTGGCTTCTGGTTTCTCATTGTCACATATCACTCTGCAGGGCTCCCCGGAGCATTCTTGTGTATGTATCGCCATAGGCGCTGGGATTATTTTTAGAGGACAGATCACTTGTAGTGGAAATACTGGGTCACAGGGTATGTGTATTTTAAATGTTAATAGATATTGCCAAATTGCCCTCCACAATGGCTGTATCGATTTCATTCCTACTAACAGTGAAATAAGTGCCAATTTCCCCTCAGGCTGTGACACCACATTTCGCCATTGTCTAACCAATTAATCGGGTCAGAACAGCAAATTCTACTGAGGGCATGAGTAATGGTGCAAGGAGCTCTGAGGGGAAAAGATGAGTCAGGGGAGGTCGAAGTCCCCACAGGCCATCCAGGAGAGCTGGGTGCATCAGTACAGGAAGAGGAGGGCGGCACGGAGGAGGGGGTGCAGGAAGGGGAGGGTGGTGTTAAGTACATGGAACACACTTCAGTGGAATAAGAATGAGTGGGGAGTCTCGCTCTATTTTCTGGGAAGAGAGGCCACGTGGTCTGGCAGTGTTTCCATTTAGTGGTTTTGCTCATGGACAAAGGGTGCCCTTTGGAGATCTGCCTGGGCAGTGTTGCTGTCATCAGGCAGATGCTTGGCTTAGGACAGGGGGTAAGTTGGGTCTGGAGACCACAGGGGCTAGATTTTGATTTCAAATATCCTGTCTCCTTGTGAATCAGTGTGTTCTGATCCGTCAGTTTCTGATTTCTGACAAGAAGAGACTTTACCCATCAGCCCCTCTTCCCCTACCCACTGACACCCTCCTCCACCTCCCTCCACCTCTGTGCCCAGAAGGGCCTGGCTCATCCTGAGTCTCCTCAGATGGTTGTGAATCAGGACCAATAATTCAGGACCACGATGGCTTTCCGACAAGCTCAAGAAAGTCCTTTTCATTTGCATTCAGCTTCTTATATCTTTCCCTTTCTCATTTGTGTCAGAAATCAAAAGCTGGTGCTGCACAAATTAGCCCAGGGCAGGATGAACCTCCAGCAAAATCTACCCCTCACCCCATCCTCCAGGCCAACTTGCGAAGCTCAAGGATTTGTAAGATTTAAGTGCACTAAATGGCTAACAGTGATTTATACGCCCTGAGCCAAGTAGATTTTCTTAAAGGTGCTTTGCCTTTTGTCTTTTTAAACATTAAAAGATAAATTTAGACAATCAATGGATTCTGGTTAAATAAATTAGGGTACATTGTGCAGCTATTAAAGGGTACAAGTCAGCTCTAACTGAATTCATACAGAACAATCTCCAAGATATACTAAGTGAAAAAAACAGAAGATGCCAAATAGTGAATGGAGCACCATTTGTATAAATGGCAAACTATGTACGTGCTTGTGAGTGTGTAGGTGTCTCTGGAAGCCTCTAGAGACCAGTGACAGTGGTTGCTGAGGGTAGCAGTGGTGGGGGGCTTTCTTTTCACTATAGACCCTTTTCTATATTTCAAATTCTGTGTCTTGGTTATGTATTACCTATGAATGGAAAATAAAATTCAAAAGAACTTTAAAAAGTAAAAATAAAATTGTAAAAACTTTAAAAGCCTCACTAAAGATAAAGGACAGGTAGATAGAAGAAAGGAAGTTTTAAACAGAAACATGCAATTTTGCTTTGTACTGGCAAATGATATTTTGTGTTTTGATCTGCAGGCCTGCAGCTGACGGTGTCTAATGAGAGTTTCATCTTTCACAATGTCACCATCTCCCTTACATGGCTCCTCTCTCCCTACGTTGGAAACCTGTCCTGTCTAATTAACACAGGAGATGGCCACACTTTTGATCCCTACTACCCCCCCAGGTAAGAATCTCTGAGCCTTGAGTCAGGATGTATCAGTTGGTTTTTGCTACATAGCAAAACATCCCAAAACTTAGTGACTTACAATAATAGTTATTATATCTCATGGTTCTTTGGATCAGCTAGGTGGCTTTTCTTGCCTGGACTGGCTCAGCTGGACAGCCTAGGAAGGCCTCACTCATATGTCTGTCAGTTAGCTGGATGTCGGCTAGTGGCAGGTGTCACTCATCACCCAGCGGGCTAGCCTAGGCTCATCTGCACAGCTCCAGAAGAGTTTTTAGCAGCAAGTGAAAGCAAGGCCCAATGTGCAAGCATTTTTCAAATCACTACTTGTATCACATTTCCTAATGTCCCATTGGCCAAGGCAAGCTCCATGGCCAAGCCCAGATTGAACAGGTGAAGACACAGCCTCCACCTGCTGACGGAATGAGTGGCAGAGCCACAGTACAAAGGGGCATACATCCAGGAACGGAAGGAAGTGGTACTCACAGTGGAGATAGTCACTTGAACAACCATGGAGAGCTGAGTCCTCCTGGCTTGGCTCTGGGTGGAATCGCCCCTGGGTCGGTAATGGGGTGAAAAGGATGCTCACCTAAGTGTGGGAGTGTTTTTTGTTGGTAAGGATAATAAAAATAATAGTAGCAACATTAATAATAGTCCAGCCAAGCAGCTTTCACGTATTATCTCAATCCTTACAACAACACCATGAGCTACAGCCATGCTGACCAATATAATAACCACTCACCATATGCATTCCTGGGTACTTGGGATGTAGCTGCTCTCAATTGAGATGTGCTATAAATGTAAATCCACATAGGATGTTGAAGACTTAGCCTCCTCCCCACCAAAAAATGTAAAATATCTTACTAAATGATTTTTTGGTATTGATCACACATTGAAATGATAGTATTTTGGATCTATTGGGTTTAAGGAAATAAATAATTAAAATTAATTTCACCCATTCCTACTCACATTTCTCAGTGTGCCCATTAGAACGTTTACAGTTACATATATGGCTTGTACTGTTTCTGTCCATCGGTGCTGAGCTAGACTGTGATCATCCTGTTTTACAGACAAAGCTGTTGAGGCTTAGAGAGGTCCAGTGTCATTGCCCAAGCCACGCGGCTAGTGAGTGGCAGCACAGGCAGGCAAGCCGGGACTGCCTGGAATCCAAGCTAGACTCTCAGGCCCCGGTGGAGAACACAGCATGTAGCATCGGGGCCTGAGGGCATTGTACACCGCATCCTCCAGGGATGCCCCAACCTGATGGCAGCTGAACACAATTCACAACATTTCAAAGTCCTACCTGGGGCTGGGGTCAGCTCCTTCCTGCTCTGCTGGGTGCCCTGGCTGGAGGGGTGCCCCAAATGGTTCCAGACCCTCACTGGGTTCTGACTTCTTACGGAAGACCCAGTTCAACATGGATCTCCAGGAAAGTCATGGAGGTATGTAAGCCCCTCACCTAGCCCCAAAACATATCCAGTTCTACTGGAGGCTAAAGGTTCTGAATCCAGCCCTGTGGATGCCTGGCATTCCTGGAAACCCTGGGTGGGTGGGGCAGAGGACCAGCGCTGTCCACACCCCAACCTTATCCAGTGAATGATGTCTCAAACTCAGCAGTCCTCTGGGGTCTCTGGCATTGTGGAAACCCATTTCATTCCCTATCACATTTATATTGATGGTGATCTTCATTGTTTCACGTAGTGAAGTAAGAAATTATATATGAAGATGCTTTGGGGAAAAAGAAAAGTTTAAGTGATATAAATACCCATAGCATTGTTCTGTGGGTTTCTCCCCATTTGCTGCCATTTTAACAAAATGAGAAATACCAAGTTACACTATCTTTCAGCCCCCAAATCATACAATTTGCCTTTGGCATAATTCAAAACTGACTGTAGCACTGCTAAGTTCTTTAGTTACACAAGGACATTCCAGTAATAAGCAAACACAGTTAAAAACTGGAGCAAATGGGACAAAATGCAAATACTTGTCCACTCTAGATGCAGAGTTCAAAGGTGTTTATCATATTACTCTCTGGAATTCTCTGTGTGATTAACTTTTTCATAATCTAAGAGAAACAGCAGTAAGCAATGCTTTACATTTGCAATCCCTTTGGGTATTCAGTGTAATTGAAAGCTACTGGCATTTTTCCCCCTCTCTTTCAAAATATATACATGGTGACACCCTCCATCATCACCCCACCTAAAGCATCACTTTTGTCTACTTCAAAGATTTTTTTGACCTGGAAACTACCCACTCACCTTCTTCTATCATTTTTTTTTAACATTGGGAGATATATTTCTGATGCTTTCTTATCAGCACCGGCAGCCTGAGCACTCAATTTACAATATGAATAATGGCATGAATTTTAAGCACACAGAAGTCACAAACTGTGTGTGAACATCACTATGCTTTTAAAAACGTGTTTGTGCAGACTTCTGCTTTTGCTTAACTCCTCATTAGGCCAAGAGGTGGACATTTTCAAATCAGATCCTCCATCTCCATCCTAGATAAATGACATGAGCTAACAGATAGAATCTGACCTCTAATAGAAACAGCATTAAGTCAAACGATTTCTCCTTTAGAAGCTCCATCTCACCTTGCGCTCTCCGTGTCTTGTGTTGTTTTGCATAGCAAGCTGTTTTGCTTCTCTGTTTGTCATGAGAAATTTTCTACATTTCTGAAATTTTATTACGTGCCTTAAGGAACAATTTGCATAAGGTGAAATCTGTCCAAGTCCAGCGTTGGGTACATCAGCGCCATCTACTGACAGATCCTGGGATTGCCATCATTCTTGGGTCTTTATTGTGTCACCGCTGGACACAGCTGAGTCTGGAGGGGGACCTTCCCTTCCCACTAAGTTGTATTCTATTCATGTCAAATATAAAAGCAGCGTATACAAATCGGTAAGTGACAGAGTCTTGAACTAATTTTTGAACTTTTTATTGAGGCATAAGTTATGTACAGAAAAGTACACAAAGTTACAGCTCAATTAATTTTTACAAAATAAAAATATACCCATGTAACCAGCATCCAGATCAAGAAACAAAACATGACTCATCCCCCAGAAATCCCCCACAGGCCCCCCCAAGGATACTGATTTCTAACATCATCGATTACTGTGACCTGTGTTCGAACATTAAATAGAATCATAAAGTATATTTTCTCTTGTGTCTTACTTCTGCTCAATAAGTATATTTTTGAGATTTATCTATATTGCTGTGTATAACTGGATTTCTTTTTTCTCACTGCTATACATTCTGTTGTATAAATATTCCTCAGTTACTCATCCATCCTAGTGTTGATACACATTGGGGTCGTTTCCCATTTGGACTAATAAAATTGTGCAGCTGTGAACATTCTAGTCCATGTTTTTCCGTACACATATGTACACATTTCTGGTGTGTTTATACCCAGGAGTGGAATCACTGGATCATAGGACCATAAAACAAATTTTTAATTTATTGTCTCCATGGCTTTGTACTCTGAGCATAGCTTTTCTTTGTTGGCAGCAGTTACTAAAACTACTTTGCATTCTTCTCCCTTGGGGAGATCCCTGGGAGAGAAGTCAGGAAAAATCCATTTCTTTACTTTTTAGTCCTAGGCAATTTCAGTTGGCACCAGTGTTTAGAGAATGAATAAATCGCTTCTTCCAGACAGATCACTGAAAAACAAGCTGGATTCAAAACCATCTTTTGTATTTCCATAAAGAGTGAGTTTTCTTGTTCTGAAATCTACGTTGCTTGACATAGCTAATGGCCACTCCAGCATTCTTTTGATTGGCGCTTGATGTTACATTTTTCTTTCATCCTTTTACTTTGAACCTATCTGTAGACAGCATATGGCTGAGTCTTGGTTTTTTAAAATCCCGTCTGGCACAATAATCAGTGTGTTTAGACTATTTATGATTAATATACTGATCGATATAATTAGATTCAGGTCTACAATTTTGTTGTTTTCTGTTTGCATCCTTTGTTTATTTTATCCCGTTCCTCTCCTTTCTTGCCTTCTTTTGGATTATTTGAATATTTTCAGCATTCCATTTTAGCTTATCTATTGGCTTTTTGGGTGATCTTTTTGTATTACTTTTTAAGTAGTTGCTTTGGGGATTACAAGATACCTGTCTAACCTTTCACAGTCTATTTAAAGTTAAAATGTTGAGGCTTTACTACCATATAGTTTCCTTTGCCTGCCATCTTTTATAATTGTCAATTGTAGGACATTTATATACACTGAAAAGGCCCTTTCAGCAGTCCTACCTATATTAAAGAACTTGAGAAAGATAGTCTACATTTACCAAGATAGTTAGCTTTTCTTGTGCTTTCCCTTCCTTCCTGAAGTTCTGAGTTTCCCTCTATATCATTTCCCTTCAGCTGGAAAAACTTCCTTCAGTATTTCTTTCAAAGTAGATTTACTAGCAACAAAGTCTCTTAGAGATTTCCTCATTCCTGAGAATGTCTTTACTTTGCTTTAATTCCTGGAAGATATTTTTGCTGGCTGTAGAGTTACGTGTTGACAGCCCTTTTCTTTCAACACTTCAAAGATGTCATTCTCTATCTTCTATACCTCCATGGTTTCCAAAGAAATCTACAGTCATTCAATCACTGTTTTCTCCATATGTAATGTGTCATTTTTTACAGGCTGATATCAAGATTTTTTTTTAATCTTTGATTTTCAGTAGTTTATGTGTGGGCATGGTTTTAAGATTTTTTTTTCATTTGGGGTTTCATGGAGCTTCTTGAATCTTTAAATTCATGTGGTTTTGCCAAATCTGGAAAGTTTTCAGCCATTATTTCCTCAAATATATTTTTCTACAGCAATATCTTTTTATCTCTGGTGCTCCAATAACACAAATATTTTACCTGTAGATATTGTTAAACAGATTGCTGACATTCTGCTCATTTAAAAAATTTTAGTATTTTTCTCTCTGTGTTCTTCAGATTGGATAATTTCTTTTGCTCTACCTTCAAGTTCACTGGCTTTTTCCTCTGCCATCTCTATTCTGTTATTGCATCCATCCAATGAATCTTTTATTTTGGAGATTGTGTTTTTTCATTTCTAAAATTTCCATTTGGTTCTTCTTTAATAGTTTCTATTTCTCTGCTGAAAATGTCTATCTTTCCATTCATTTTGAGAGGGTTTCCTTTTACTTCATGGAGCATGGTTATAATCGCTTTATAATCGTTATAAAGTCTTTGATAATTTCAACATCTAAGTCATCTCAGGGCTGACATCTATTGATTATATTTTCTCTTGAAATTTGGTCACAGTCTCTTAGCTCTTTGTGTATCAGGCAATTATGGATTGTATTCTGGACATTTGGGGTAGTACGTTCTGAGACTCTGGGTCATTTAAAAAATCCTCTGGAAAATGTTGATTATTATTTGTTTTATTTTAGCAACCAACCAACCAACTCATTTAGGTTCAGACTACATGTTCTCACTTGCCTTCTGTAAGCAGTGGTTCCCATGCTAATTCAGTGCCCAGGCTGTCAGGGTCTGTCCCACTCATGTGCCACTCTGGGGGCTATTTTATGTTCACGGGGACTTTGCTCTGTTTCTTTGGGTCTGTTCTGCTCATGTGTAGTTTTTGGGTGAGCTCATGATTCATGCTGGGTCATGCACGGAATCAGGGAATCCTCTCCTCTACCTCTCTCCTTTTTAGCACTTTCCCCACAGTCTCCAGCTCTCATAGGCCCCTTTTCATGGTTCCTCTAGAAGGAAAAATGGGTTTTCTCTTAGGATTTTCTCTTAGGGTGTCTGCACCCCACATAGTCAGTGCAGCTCCAGGAGAGAGGATAGCCTAGGGTAGATAGAGGAGAGAAAAAAGAGAAACAACACAAAACAAAAACGGATATTTGCTCTGTATTCTCAGACTCATTGGGTCCCTTTTTCTGGTTCCCTGGCTAAACAGAGGGGATCTCTCTTGGGGTTTTTGTCTTCATTACTCACTGCGCAGTAACATGACTCAGGCTACCCTTGGGACAAAGTCAAGAGACGAAGGAGATTTTTTTTCAAAAAACCAGAAAGAAAACAGGAAATTCCCATCTTTATGGATGATTCTTAAATTTTGCCTTTCCTCCCCAATCTGCCTGCTGTTTATTTTTCAGAGTCTTTAGGTAGCTTCCTTTTGTATTTGGTCCAGGTATTTTGTTGTAATTAATGGAAGCAATAGACTGTAGTGGGCTAACTCCATCTTGGCCGGCACCACAAATCAGGTTACTCTTCTCTAAGCTTTTCTACAACTGTGTCCATTTGTAAACTATTTCTCAAGCACTCACTGTGCTAGGTGCCAGGTATATAAGGGAGAATTAGACACTGTCTGCGCTGACAGCCTCACAGGGAAGAGTGACAGTGAAAAAACGAGCATAAAAAGGGATGAGTGTCACCCAGGAGAAGCAGTGAAGTTACAGCAGTTATAAAGGGAATCTAAGAAGACTTCCCTGAGGAGGTGATACTTAAGCTGAGAACTGAAGAAAGAACAGAGTATGAGTAAAGAGATGGGCAAAAGCCTTCCCAGCACAGGGCAGCACACTTCCTGGCCCTGGGGTAGGCAAGAGGTGGCATGTTCTAGGACCTGGAAAGAGGTCTGCATTACCAGGATAGTCAAGAGAAGGGAAGGGGCAGGAGGGGAGGGGGAGGACAGGAGGGGAGGTCATGTCGAGCTCTGGGTGCCATGCTAGAGATTTGAGATTAGTCCCCTCAGGAGAATGAGGAGCAAAATATACCCATAATTTCTGATATGTTTGAACTCTGATCCCATTTTACAGGTGGGGAAAACAAGTCTCAGAAAGGTAGGCTGGGCCATAGTTTTCTTTAAAGATGAAGAAAGAAGGCCCAGAGAGTGGGTGGATGTGAGCCACAGGGGGAGTAAACGGCAGAAAATGGACTTGCAGACAAATATTTGACTCCCTGGTTAGTCAGTGCTGTTTCTTCCACTTCTCACCTGCTCCAAGACGTCTCAGTGTTACCTCCATGAACACCGAGAGCCTGGCTTGGTCGTGTAGCATCTTTTTCTTCGCTCTTTTTATCTTTGCAGAGAACAGGAGATGTGCGGTGGGTGAGGGCGTGTGTTTGTATGTCCCAATACGGGTAACGTTTCTGATTGTTGTTGGCAGTTTATCCAGTAACGTGGTCCACCAGTTCACAGCCCCCGGGAAGTTCACCGTGTTTGCCGAGTGTACAACCAGTGAGTGGCACGTGACAGCTCAGAAGCAAGTGACAATGCGAGAGGAGATGGAGGGGCTCCGTGTGACTGGGTGCTCTGGCCTGTCCAAGTCTGGAGCCAGCCCTATCTGCCAGGCAGTCTTTGGGGACCCTCTGTGGATTCAGGTGGAGCTTGATAGAGGTGAGTATGCAGGAACAGTCAAGGTCAAGGGAAATTTGATTACCCCAAATCTGTCCATCCAGCTCCCAGGCTTTAATAAATACTAACAGCAATCACTTATGGAGTTAGTTCTTTAGTCATTCATTTATTTAGCACTTAGAGTATACCAGGAACTGGTTTAAGTGCTTTATATACACCGGCCCATCCAATACATTTTACAGAGGAAGAAATGGAAGAAATGCTTAGAAATTTGGCCAAAGTCACAAGGCTCGTAAGCTAGTGAGAGATCCTAGCCTTCCAAAGACCCTTCTGTGCATGCCTGTGGTCCCATCATAAGAAATGGACTTCCAAGTCACTCTCTGCTGGGGGCATGTGAGTAGGAGTGCAAGTGCCACCAGCTGGGCACAGTCACGTTGCCCCCAGTCAGGGCTAATATCCAGCTGCACACAGTGGTCCAGCCAGTTATGGTTGGTATTCCTTCTGATTGCTCACAGTGTCTTTTCTGATTGGTCATAGAGGCTATTCTGATTGGTCCTCATGTCCATTTTGATTGGTCAGGGTATCCATTCTGATTGGTCATAACAATATTTCTCATTGGTCACAATGTCCATTCTAATTGATCACAGCATCCACTCAGATTGGTCACAGTGTCCATTCTGATTTATCAGAACATCATTTTACTTAGTTGGTATCTATTTAGTTTCAGCTGTTAAATATTTTGATTATTACCCCTTTTCTCAATGGAGATGCTCCCAACTAAAACCCATCCTCACCCAAGGCAGCATCTTTCTACAAGGCACAGGTCCAGGTTGAGACCTGGACAGAGGCCTGTCGGTATAAACTGAGCTGTGGAGGTGAGGACATGACTCAGTCCAGCCTCACACCACCTGGAGCCTCAATCAGAACAGTAACTTAACGGAGCTATATTGGGGCTTTAAACACAATGCTTGAGGCTCCTTTCTGTTTTGGTGTGCTGAAGATGGCTGCTAGGTGCACCTGGGAAAACTTGAGATAATCCTTTTTCAGGCTACAAATATAAGTAAGTGACTACTCTTTGCCAAGTACGGGGAGGTAGCGGGAGGCAGCAATAAACACGAGAGTCAGGGTTCCTGTTCTCAGAGGGGTTACTTCATTCTCATCATTCTCATCATCACCATGATGTCATCATCACCACTGTCACTCAAACAAGAAATACACTAGCTTGTTTTCTATTGGAAAGAGTCTTAATTTAGTGGTTTAAATCATATTTTAAAAGTCAACTGCAATATTTAGCATCTAGCCCCAGACTGTAAGGGAGCCCCCTCTTATTGTGAACAGGCTGAGTCCTCCCATTGGGCAGGGTTTCAGGCAATCAGTCGTGGAGATGGAAAGGGCTTCACTGCTTCTGCTTAAAACAAGACTTAAGACTAATTCTCATGCTTTAAAATCAGCTGCACCCTTCAGAGATGCTCCCTTTTCAGCCCTCCTCCCCTCAATAGTATCCCAGTCAACAAAACGTTCTAATTTTTTTATTATAAACTTTTAAGTGTATGGATAATACATGCATAGTATAAATAATTAGAATATGAAGAGGAGCAGAGAAGACCCTAAAAGAAAAATCACTCATGAACCTAAAACTCAAAGATAATCAGTGTTAATATATGGGTAGGGAGGGTATATCCTTATGTATGTCTTTATATCCACATCTATGTCTATTTGTGGAATCTGACTTTACAGCTTGAGTCTGAACTACTATACTGTGATGTATGTGTGCATGGTTGCTACTGACATTCTTAAATGTTTCTTACTCCACCTAGGAACAGGGGTGACGTACACTGTGCTGTCAGGTAACACATCCCTGGCTGCATCCACCACCCAGAGGGGCCCACTTCCACACAATCTGACCCTGGACAGAGCAGTCCAGCAACAGATGGGCCCAGGGATGCACCACCTGGAGATCCAAGCCACAAGCACCACCACCACCTCTGCCCCCTCCAGAAACATCACCGTCCACTTGGTGGAGCCTCTGTCGGGGCTGCAGGCCTCCTGGGCTTCTGACCACTTGGAACTTGGACAGGACCTATTGGTCAATGTCTCGGTGGCTCATGGCATCCCAGAGGGGCTGACTTTTGAGGTGGCAGGACTCAATGCAACCTTCTCCTATGAGGAAGAGAGCCTCAGGGGGCCATTTGGGACTTACCACGTGGCAGTTCCTCTCGAAGGTACGTGGGGTTGGTGGCTCCCCTTCCAAACCTCCTTCCTCTTCCCTTCCTGCCTTGGTATCGAGGGTCCTGCCAGCCATTTTTTCAGGATGTCCTGGACACAAATGGTTCACAGCATTCAGCCTGGGTCACAAATAAGAAAGAGACAGATATTATCTGCACTTGTGGAGCTTAAAGTCATAGGGATTCTCAGCTTTGGCACTTCTGACATTTGGGACCAGATAATTCTTTGTTGTGGGGCCGTCCTGTGCACTGTAGGGTGTTGAGCAGCATCCCTAGCCTCTACCCACTAGATGCCCGTAGCACTAGCCCCCCAAGTCACGACCACCACATCTGTCTCCCGACATTGCCAACTGCACTGTGGGAAGCAAAATCAGCCCCACTGAGAACCACGGAGGAGAGCAAGAGTACTTACTTGGATTCCTTCCATGACTTCCAGAGGGGAGTGTGTTTTGGGAAACTATAGTCCACACCCTGTGGGGAGAGATATATAAAAACTGAAAGATGGGAGAGAGAGGGACAAGAAAGGAAGTGTCAGGATGCTGGCTGGCACAGCGATGAGGTGACAGACTGGCTGGCACCAGCCAGGGCAGAAGGCCACAGCCGACGTGCATTTAATCTGGAGAGAACAGAGCGTCTTTGAGGGCAGTGTGGTGAGGTCAGCAGGCAGGAATGTGGTGAAGGTCGCAGAGTCTCCAGCCCACCCAGGTCCCCTGCCCTGGACCTCAGACGTGTGTATGAAATGGAGTAATGCTTGCAGGTGTGAGGCCACCAGGGCCTCAGCAAGGGATCTGGCAAAAGAGATAGCAGAAGGAATGATAGATGCAAGAAGAAAAACACTGCAGTTTTGCCAGGTACCAAGGGTCCAGTTTGGAACAAGAAGAATCCAAAAATGAAATGGAATGACAATGGAAAATATTCACAATACACAGGCTATAGTTCAAATACAAATTAACTTTTGTCTCCTATAAAAGTGACTCAGTAGGGGATAAGATGTAAAATCTCCATACGCCCTGTGACTTTTTGGCTCACTCTTAGATGATACGCAGTCCTCTCCCCCCCACGAGAAAAACACTGGATGCCTCCAGGGATGAAGAGGGCGAGGAGGAAGGGAAGGGAACGGGGTAGGACAGGAAGGCTCCCACTAGGTGGTGCTGGCCCAGCAGATGTGTGCAGCCGCCTCTTGTAGGAGGCCCCCTGCAAGGCTCCTCGGACCACAGCTCCCGGGTGGGAGTGATGCCTCTCCTTCCGGGCTATGTTCGCCCAGCTGATGCTTCTCCTGTCACCAGCAGGGTCCCTCCCTCTGTTCTCCTTATTCTCTTTACCCTCTCTGGCACCGCTCTCTCTGAGGCAAACATCTGGCCCATAGAAAGTTCTCACCCAGTCCTGGACTGCTGCCAGACGACTGCAATTATTTCCCAAATGCAGAAATGCTGCCCTTGCCTCTCTCCCCTTCCCGTCATAGACTGTTTCTGCAAGCGTATGAGTACAGAAATTGTCTTGGGGGTGCCCAGCCACAAACACACATACCCAGCTGTCCAAGGGCCCTCTCTGAAGACATTCTCTCCAGACTTGAGAAGAGAAGGTAGCACCCACCACCCTTCCCCATGAGGGGCAGTTTGTGGGATACCCACGTAGTGGCAGCTCTCTCCAAATTCTCTTACAAACCCTTCTCTCCCCTCTCCACTCTCTCGAACCTTTAAAAACCCTGTCATGTCTTCTCTCTGATGGAATCTCCTACTTGTCCTTTGAACTTCAGCCCCAGCCTCTGCCTCATCCCATAAACCATTTCTCCTCCAAGGTGGAAGCAACACCCACCCCATGCCCACCCTGCCCCTCATGCGCATTCCTACCCTGGAGTGTCCTACATGCCCACTAGACCATACAACCCTGAGGACAAGGACCATATTTCATTCATCTCTGTGTCTCCAGAGCCTTGCACCATGCCTGCCATACTAAAGGGATTGGTTAAATGCTTCAATGATGAAAGAGTCAGATGCTGCCCTCAGTGGCCTGGAGAAGCACAGGCTGGGAGAACTGTCTTGGTGCAAGTTATTACAAAGCCCATAATTCTCTACTCTCTGCATTGCAGGCATCTTTCTAGTCACCGTGCTGGTGAGGAACGCCTTCTCGAACTTGAGTTTGGATATCGGAAGCATCACTGTCACAGGCAAGCAGTTTCTGCAAGGGGATATAAAACTTGTGACCAGGAGTTTAGGGTATTGCACTTACTCAGGATCCAGTTAGGGGCTCCTCAGAACAGGGCTCTGAATGTTCATCTTGTTCTATAGATATTAAGAATTCTCTGGTTACTCCAAAAGGCAATAATGTAAGCAGTAAAACATCCAACCATTGATACAAAATTCTAAAACATCCAAGTCTGTATTAGTTAGGAAGCTTTAGGCTGCAAGTAACAGAAAACTGACATGAGTGGCTTTATCTTCTAGTCTTATTATCTCACATACTAAAGTTAGAAGGTAAGTAGTTCCAGGGTTCAATGGCTCAGTGTCACCATCAAGGACCCAGGCTCAGTCTGTCATTCTGCTTCACCATCCTCAGAGCTTTTGCTTTGTCCTCAGGCTTCTGTCTCATGCAATCAAATGGCTGCTGCCATTCCAGACATCACATGTCAACATAGCATTATTCAGCAGCAGAAGAACCCATTTTCCCCTGTGTGTGTCTTTTTCTTTAGGGAAAACATCTTTCCCACTAATCTCCAACAATCTTCCTTTCAGATACCGTTGGCCAAGATAGGGTCATGTGCCTAGCTGGGAGATGCTGGGAAGCAGGTATCTAGTATTTTTCAGGCTCTGTGGGAGAAAGTGGATTCTGACAGCCAAGAGGAAGGGCAGGGTATTGGCTATTGGTAGACAGCCAACAGTAGATGTCACTGTCTTAAAGTATGCCTTAAATGTGTTTGCCAGCACTCTGAGTAGCAAGGGACAGAAGAGCAGTTCAGCCTAGCTCGAGTCAAAAGGAAATTTTATCAACTCAGAAAATGTAAGTCCAGGGTTTAGGCACAGGTGGATCCAGCCACTCAGTGTCTTTAGAACTGCCTCTATTTCTTGGTTCTGTGTTGGCTTCAGTCTGATTCCCTCTTCTCAAGCAGTAACAAGACAGCCCCAGGGTTTGGTTCTTAACCCCAGAGGAGAAAGAGCACCTCTTTGTTGATATTTCCAGCAGAAATCCTGAGGCTACCAATCACTGGTCCAAGCTTGGTTCATGGTCCCTCCTGGACCTGCTGCTGAGACCAGGGGAAGTGGTACTCACAGATCAGGAGCACATGTCAACCCTGGAACATGATGTAGGATCAGATTCACCCAAAGGACTGAGAGTGGGGAGGTATGGGAGGGAAAAATATCACCTATAGGTGTTGTTATCAAAAGAAGGGTCCATGGATGCCTAGACCAGGGGTAAAAAACATAAGATGTCCATTCTGTCTACAGCCCTCCTTTTCCATGTAAGGGGTTTGAGGTCCAGAGAGGTTATTTGACTTTGCAAAAATCATTCAGCTAATTCATGGCAGGATCAGGGGTAGCAACTATTTCTCTTGATTTCTTCATTCAGGGTTATTGGACCATCTTCCTTCTTAAGGTTAAGAAAGGCCTCTGTGTCTAGCAGTTTAGCTTTGCTTTGAATAACTTTACAGATCTTTAGAGTCACGAGAATGAGAATTCACTGGGAGAAAACTTTTTAAAGATCAGTAGTACCCTGATCTTAAAATACCCACGTCACCAGGGCCTAGTGAATCACATGGAATAACCCTCGATTCTTAGCTTAATCACTACACTTCAGAGAGTAACTATCTTCATATTTCAGTATCTTTAGAGTGTATCAGTTGAGAATACCTTTTCCATTTTTTTTAACTTGACACACTAACATTCTTCGTAGATGAATAGATTACAAAGCAATAATATATATAGCACAGCATTCAGTCCTCCTGGAGCCTTGAGAAATAGGGATTGCCTTCAGCCTTCTTCATAGATGAGGAACCTAAGACTCAGAAAGAGTAACAAACCTTCCTAGGTTCTCACGGCCAGTAAGAGCCAATGAAAGGGTCCAGAAACACCCCGTGGTGAGCTGAGGCTGGCTCCTCCCAGCCTGCCAGAGCTGGTTGTGCCCACTCTTCCAACGCTGCATTCAGTGAGGTCAATTTGGTGTCTTGAAATCTGCCTCGGTGAGAACATCTGCACCCCGGAAATTAGTGAACACTACAAACCAGGGTTCCCCAGCCTCACCCCTCAACTGTAGGTAGTCATTGATGGTGAACAGCTGCATGTCTGACTCTCAGTCTTATGTTCTATCTGCATTGGCAGCTGCCTGCCTCTTTCTAACCTGCCAAAGAGGTGTCTTGAACCCAGTGGTGAACATGATGGTTTTGCTTTTGACGCACTTCCTATGACCTGAATGTTCACCGTGTGTCCCTAAATCATTTCCAAAGACAACTGGATACTCCTAGGGCATCCTCAGCAAACCCTCTGCCTTTGCCCTTTGGCAACCTCTTAAATATCACTGACATTTGACACCCATCCCCAATGTGTTCACAGCTCCTCCCAGTCTCCAAGAACCATCTGGAACGAAGGCTGAAGAAAAGAATGTGAGTATTTTTTTTTAAACAATTAACCTCGCAAGAAAAAGATGTCTGAGCACTCTGTTTTAGTTTGGGGTTTGGGCTTTTGGGTGTCAATAGTCAGAGCACTAGGAAGCACCAAGTTTTCTTCTGTTTAAAAAGAAACCCAGAAGGACTGAACTCAAACAAAGCATGCTCTCTAACCACAACAGCATTATGTTATAAGTCAATAATAAGTTATCTAAAAACCGACAACATAATGCCATTTGCAGCAACATGGATGCTCCTGGAGAATGTCATTCTAAGTGAAGTAAGCCAGAAAGAGAAAGAAAAATACCATATGAGATCGCTTATATGTGGAATCTAAAAAACAAAAACAAACAAACAAAAACAAAGCGTAAATACAGGACAGAAATAGACTCACAGACAGAGAATACAGACTTGTGGTTACCAGGGGGGTGGAGGGTGGGAAGGGATAGACTGGGATTTCAAAATTGTAGAATAGATAAACAAGATTACACTGTATAGCACAGGGAAATATACACAAAATGTTATGATAACTCACAGAGAAAAAAATGTGACAATGAGTGTGTATATGTCCATGAATGACTGAAAAATTGTGCTGAACACTGGAATTTGACACAACATTGTAAAATGATTATAAATCAATAAAAAAATGTTAAAAAAAATAATAAGTTATCTAGGATATGTAGATATCTCTTAGACATCTTGGAAATTAAATAGCACACTTATTTTAAAAAGATCAATGGGCCAAAGAAAAAAAAATCACAAAGATATTTAAAAATATTTCTAAGTGTTAATGATGATACAGCCTATTCAAATTTATGGGATGCAGCTAAGGTAGTGCTCAGAGGGAAATTTATGGCTTTTAATATTTATATTGGAAAAAAGGCCCAAGGTTATTTAGTTTTTATAGGAAGTCTTCAATTTCTTACTGTTGACATTGTTCATGCACACATTTGTTTGTTAACAAAGACTTACTGTGTGTCTACAATGTTCAAGGATTGGTATTAGGGACTGAGAATACAATGGTGAATAAACAGATGTGGTCACTGCCTTCATGAAGCTTAGCAGTTGAGACTGACTAACAAATTAGCATATAATTAAGAATTGTTATGTGTCTAACTAGAACCAATAGGGTACAGTAACAGAGGGTGGACTAGAAAATGTGATCAGACATGACCTCTTGAGAGATGACATGTGAGTGGAGACCTGAAAACAGGACAGTCAGCCATCCTGTGAAGCAGAACGAGAGCTTTCTGGATGCATAGATGAGAAGGCCCTGAGACCATTCATTGCAGAAGAGGAGGATATAGGAGATTACAGAGATGGACAGAGGCCAAATCATATAGGGTCCTAGGTGCCAAGGTAAAGGGGTATGGGTTTTATTCTCAGGCCAGGGAGACCTGGGGTTGAGTTCTGCCATAGCCTCCTGCTATTCCAGGCCAAGCCCTCTGGGCCAGAGCACACCACATGCCCACCAACCCCTTCCTAGAATCCACATGATCTCCGTTGTTGCCCAGCTCAAACTCACTCCTCCTCCTTCCCGATGCTCTGGGGTCCTGTCCTCTTGGAAGCTTGCCCTGACACCAGCTGTCTGCTGTGGAGAGGTAACAGTTCTGTGCCCACCTCTGCTCCGGACACAAGAGGAAGCACGTCACTAATTTTTCTCATTTAATCCACATCAGACCCTCGGGGGAACAGACAGTCTTAACTTACTGCCTCCCTCATGATGCCCTGAGTCTTCCTTTACTGCAGCAGAGACTGGTTTCCTTGTCTGCCTGCCTAACGAGACATAAGGGCAGGGGCTGGGGCTCTAATCCTGTATCTTTAGGCATCAAGCACAAGGCCTGGCTGAGAGTAGCCTCTGTTAACACAGTTCAATGTATGGTGAACCCTTAGCCCTGAGCCCGCACTTACCCGGTGATCCATCCCCTGACGTGCAGGGGGATAAGAAGGGTCTGTCTCCATTCCACACCTTACACTTGGCCACCCCTGGCACAGATTGCTCTGGGGTGGAAGCAGGGGGCACCACTTGCAAAGGATGTTTCATCAGCCAGCTGCTTCTTCTGCAGAAAGAGAAAGGAGATGTGGAGGTGTATGTGGAACCTGGTCGATACTTGGATCCTTTCATGACAGTGACTCTGGGCTGGCCGGACAGGGACAAGGACTTACACTTCCAGTGGTCATGCGGTAGGTGAACTTAGAGCTGTGGAACTGTCCTATCTCACTATGAAGTGATGGATAGCGGTCAGCTTTTGCTGTTCTTTTTCTTACCTTCACGCCAGCATTACTCATGCCTGACATTTTGTGTACCTTGTATGTGCCAGAGATTGTAAATTCCACAAAAATGGGAGGTGAGGGGAAGCAGTGGCAAACCAAGGTGGGAGTGACCCTGAAGGCAGTCAACCAGTAGAGATATTATCATAGAGAATTCAGGAACAATAATTGAACCTTAAAAGTCATTCTGTCATGGAAACAACCTAAATGTCCATCGACAGATGACTGGATGAAGAAGATGTGCTGTATATACACAATGGAATATTACCCAGCCATAAAAAAGAATGAAATAATGCCATTTGGGGCAACATGGATGGACCTAGAGATTATCATACTAAGCAAAGCAGACAGAGAAAAACAAATAACATATGATATCACTTTATATGGAATTTTAAAAAATGATGCATATGAGCTTACTTATAAAACAGAAATACATTCACAGACATAGAAAGGAAACTTATGGTTACCAAAGGGGAAAGATGGAGAAGGGATAAATTTGAAATTTGGGATTAACAGATACACACTACTATATATAAAACAGATAAAGAACAAAGACCTATTGTATAGCACAGGGAACTATATTCAATATGTTGTAATAGCCTATAGTGGAAAGAATCTGAAAAAGGATATATATATATACATATATAACTGAATCAGCTTGCTGTACATCTGACACATTGTAAATCAACTATAATTTTAAAAAAAAGAAAGAAAGAGCAAAATCTAAAAGCACAAATAAAATCAGTCTGCTTTTTTTTTTTTCCATCACAAACAGTATCAGTGATAAAATGCTCCCCCCCTCTTGGATGGACCCTTTCTTTCCCCTCCATACCCTTGGTATGCCACTGGGAAGATAGTTTAGAAGAGGAAGTGATGAGACTTTTTCTGACAAACCAAGGCGGTAGTACTACCACTTATTTTTAAGAAACAGTTGTCCTCCTTTTTATAGGGATACACCATAGCCATGTACACACACTTCGAAAAAAATGAATGCCATTCACATTGTACATAGTGCTTTTGTTACCCCTTTTTAAAATATCTGGCATATTGTCATGTTTTGGTATCTTCTCCATCTTGGTTTTCATAATAACTGCATAATAGACTGTCAAGTTGATGTACGGTCATTCATTTACCAGTGCTCTCTTTTTGGGCATTGAAGTTGTTTCAAATTATTTGCCCTTAAAACAATGCTGTAATGAACATCCTTAGGGTTCAATCTTTATTTGCATCTGTGGTTACTTTCATAAACAAATTCCTAGTAGCGGAATAACTTGGTCAAAAGTCATGTAACATTTGAAGGCTTTCGATACTAATTGGTAAGTGCTCAGGACATCCTTCTGCATATCAGTTCTTGTTATCTGAATTAATAGAGGATACAGTGTAGAGTTTAGGTGACTGAGCTGATTACCTGACCTGTAGGTTGAATGACTACATATCGGGGGTAGCTAGGATAGTGGTTAAACATTAATCAACAGAATTGAAGGGCAAAGGATAGAGAAACTTACTGAGTTGGTATAAAGCAGGAGATGACATGCAGCCTCCCAGGTCCCCAGTGTACCCCGCAAAGACAAACAGCTGGGACAATCACCTACACCAGGGACAAGAAGCTGCCTTGGATGTTCTCCCAGGTGGCACTCTGTGTCCCCCTGATGCCTCTCCTGCTATATGCTGGCCTGATCACCAAATGCAAGTGTCTGGGTGCAAGGTTCTGGGTGAAGCAGGGGTCACTTTCCCAGAAACATCCCCCTGTAGCATCATTCCTGCAACCTCAAAGTGAATTTTTAAAATAAAATCAAAATCTCTATTTGGAAACAATTTTCTTATCCATGATTCATTTCTTCTAAAAGCCCCAAACCAGAAGGTAGGCACATATGTTGAGTTCAGGGTTCCTGAATGAATAACAGTGTTTGCCCACCCCTCTTTCTCAGGGCGATGCTGGGCTCAGTGGAGCGACTGTATTGAGAGGCAGCAGCTCCGCACAGACCAGCGGGAGCTGGTGGTTCCACCGTCCTGCCTGCCACCACCTGACTCTGCCATTACCCTGCGCCTGGCAGTCTGGAGAGGCCAGGAGTTGGAGAACCTGCAGGAGCAGTGCCTCTATGTGTCTGCCCCCCGGGAACTGCAGCCACGAGTCAGGTGGGGGCCCAGGAGCAGACTCCTGCAAGCTTGCCATTTGGTCAGCACATGCTAAGCACCAACTCCAGTGGCACTGACTTGGGGCAGGGCACACAGTGTTGGGCAAAACCAGACCCAATCTCTGTTTTCACCAGGGAACCTCCTGGTGGTCAGTGATGGAAGCACAGAGCATAACTCTATGACAATCTCCCTGAATCGTGGTCAAGTCTTCCCTCGGCAGAGATGTGAAGGTGGAAGAGGAATTAACTGGGCCAGGAAAAAGCGGCTGGAGAGAGAACAAAACAGCAAAGGGAGGGAGCATAGAATCATCTAGAAGGGAAAGAGGCTGGTGTGGCGTGAGCACAGAGGAAGAGAGAGGGACAGGGAGAAACTGGGAGAGCAGGCAGGGCCTGGCTCCAGCAGGGCCTTGATGTTATGTCAAACACATGATTTGGGTCTTTTTCCTAAGAATTCTAGAAAGAGTCTTAAGCAGGTTGGGAATGTGATCACAATTTTGCTTCAAAATGCTCTGGTAGCAGGGTGGGGAAGTGGCTGGAGCGGGGTGAAAGAGGGCTCAGGGAGACTGCTTGGGCTTCTGCAGGAATTAAGATGAGAGTTCCAGGTTGCTTGGTCTATTAGCTGGGCCCCCGAAGAAAGCAGATGGCTCACTCAAACTGGGAACTGATGAGAGTTGGATAAAGGGTCTATTTACACTTGTGGGCAGGGATAAGGAGACAAACCAGGGATGACAGTGCAGGACCACAACTGGAGGAGGCCGTTAACCCTCTTAGGACTGCAGGGGTAAGAGGAGGAGGGGGTGGCATTACTGGAACCTCCTGGGAGCTGCAGCTATGGGAGAGGGGCCCCCAGCAGGAGCTGTGGCCTTGGCCAGAGGATCACAGCTCTGCTAACTGCAGCCCATCTGGTAAGGAGCAGGGAAAATACCAACTATCCCAACCTCTCTCCTCTCAATGCTCCCCATTGACTGGGCCCAATCAGAAGCAAGAGGGTGTGGGAGACCGGGTGACACCGTCTATGGAGATCAGTCTCCTGGCACACAGAGCCACAAGGAGTAGATGGAACACAGTCTTCAGGGGCAAATGGAGACTGTCTGGCACACTTGTACTGGAGTAGACATGAAGACAGAAGTAGGGAGATTCGAGAGCTATGATGAAGCTAAAACTGAAAGGACTGGGGATGGGTTGGGTACACAGCAGGAGCCAAAGTAACCTCTCACTGGCTCAAGGGAGGGTGTGACATTCTAGAGAAGGCCCAAGACTCAAATCAAGATGTGTTGGCCCATGTTCCATCCCCCACTCAGGAGCTGTGTCACTGGGACAAATCACATAAACTCTCTGAGCTTGGTTTGCTTGTCTGCGACATGGGGACTCTCACAGGGTTGTGATAAGCATTAGATAAGCCAGTAATAAGGGAAGTCACTTGCAATCTGGCATGCATGCTGTAAAATCACAGCATTCATTCATTATTATTATTAGAACTAGAAAGAATTACAGAAATTGACTGCTCTTATCCCCTCACTTTGCAGGTGAGGAAATTGAGGCTCAGAGTGTTTACGTGACTTGTGCAAGGTGGCCATTCATAAGTGGCAGGGATGGGATTTGGGCCTAAGGTCCTGTCTCAGCCTCGTGCACTTTCCACTTTGTTATCCTGTGCAGTGAATGAAATGGGAATTCAGGCAGGCATGAATCACTCCATCTTCATGACCATAGCTACGTCCTGGTTTTGCTTGGGGCAGGGTTTGCTTTTATTCCATCTCTCACTTGAAAAAAGGCTATTTCCCACCTTCTCAAAGGACTTGGGAACTAGACAAAAGGCCAGCAGGTGGCCACAGTGACTGAGGGAGCTTCCTTGCTCCATAATCTGTCTCCCTTTCAGCTGTGAGAAGAACTGCAGGCCAGTGAATGCCAGTGGAGATGTTATGCTCAAGGTCACCATGGGGGACAAGTCTGCAGCGGCCATGTTCAGCTGGTACTTAGACAACACCCCACTGGAGAAGGTGAGGACACTGGCAACCACTCAAAAAGAGAAACATCTCCCTGCGCTGATTACCAGACCTGTGTCACGTGCCTGGGACTGAGCTGGGGGTGGGGCAATGCCACTCAGAGCCCATGGAGTGGGAGTTGGGGGCTGGGGGGCATTCCCCACAGGAAAACCAGGGCACTGGTCAGAAGAGAGGATGGACACAAGGTAGCAAAAACAATGGTGAAACACCGCAGCAGATGCTGTTGGTGCCCCAGCCACACCTCTTATCAGGCTGATGTGCCAGCCCCTCGCTGCTATGCAGTGGCCACTGGCCAGTAACTGTGTGGCCCAACAGCCCAGCCCCTTTGCCTCTGAATGAGACAATTTTTTGCTCCAGAGCTCCCTGTGGGACCGGCTAAATGAAGCTGGATGCCTCCTGAAACCATTTCTTTGCCTCGTTTCATTCTCTACCCAATGCTGCTTCCCTCCCTCCCCTCCTGGTGTTCCCCGGGAGCCCTTCCTCATAAATGACCTGTGTCAATTCCTCGTCCCAGGCTCTGCTTCCAGGGAACCCGACAGAGGACAAACACCTTAACAAAGCTGGAGATGGGTTAATTGGGCTGACTTTGGGGAAGCAGGCAATGCCTGCTGTCCCTCCATCAGAAACAACTCTGAAAGGCCTCCCGGGGGTCAGAAGCCACTACCCTGCTGAGTCCTGTGGCCTGGCTGCGGCTTTAGGGGCCCTGGGCTGTGCTCTTTTTCAGGCTGAGCCCCTCCCGGCGGCCTGCAGACTCCGAGGATTCTGGCCACGTTCTCTAAGCCTCCTTCAGAGCAACACCTCCACCCTGCTGCTGAACACCACGTTCCTGAGGACCCACAGCCAGGCCGCCCGAATCAGAGTCACAGGTGGGTAGGCTCCCTCTGATCTCTGGTCAGCAACCCATCTCCTGCAGAGACTGAACCAAGACGAACCCAGAAGCGCTGAAATAGGGGACATCAGTGCAGGGTCGGGGCCACACACAGGCTTTGCTGTGAATCCCACCACTGCCACTTTCAAGCTGGGAGACTTTAGGCAATGGACTCAAGCTCTCTGTGCCTCAGTTTCCCCATGTGCAAACTGCACAAGAAAAACTCCCGCCTCTGGATTGTATGATGCAGGGAGGATGAGACAACACCATTGGTACAAAGCAGGTCACTGCCAGGACGACTCGGGGCTTCTCACTTAAAATGAGCCCAGAGCAGTGGGAAATGCTGACTCTCAAAAAGATAAAATATTGGGGTGACTGTTCTTTTTTGATAGATTCCTTTGATTCAGTATTTCTCAAAGTGGCCCATAGATTACCCATCCAGGACAACCTGGGGTACTAGTTTAAAATGCACACTCCTGGGTTCATCCCAAACCTCCTGAATTAAGTCTCAGCCAAAGAATTTGTTTTAACTGATTGTGATTATCTTTATGCTCAGCTCTTCCAGGCATGTACTCTTTCAAAATCCAGGTGATTATAACAAGTGGCACGGGGTTTAGGTACAGGTTAGCTGGGGGCTCTCCATGGTGCTGGGGGGCCATAGTTTTGGGTGGGATCTGCCTGTTTCCAGATCCTGGCTGTAGCCCTTCCTAGCTCGGTCTCTTGAGCAAGGCATTGTTTCCCAATATGCTCCCTCTTCACCAAGCTCCGTGAGGAAGCAATTATTATTAGCCCCATTTTACAGATGAGGAACTGATTCTCAAAAAGGTGGAGGCCAGGTCACATGGCTAGTAAATGACAAAGCTGGGATTCTATCTCTGCTCAGTTTCTCAAAGTGAGACCCTGGGCGGCCCCACGTTTTGGGAGTGGGGGCTGTCAGAGATGTAGATTTCTGGGCCCTGCCCCGGGATCTCCAGAGAGGCCTGAGGCTCCAGAGAGGGGCCTGGGAATCCGCACGTCTGACAAGCTCCTTGGCATGGTGGAATTGTGTGACCCACAAGCCCCCTAAGCACGCTGCCTTCACTCTCCAGCAGTGACCAGGCACGCCTACGGGGAGGACACCTATGTGATCAGCTCCCTGTCTCCCCCCGAGGTGCCCACCTGCATCACTGCCCCAGATGAGGGCACTGTTCTGACAAGCTTCGCCATCTTCTGCAACGCCTCAGCCGCCCCAGGCCCCCTGGAGTACTGCTTCTGTCTGGAATCAGGTACTGCTCAGGACTATGCTCTCCCCTTAGCTCCTGGGCTCATCTTCTGCAAGAACAGGTGCCTGCCTCTCTCTGGCAGCTGCAAAGAACATGTTCCATGTGTGAGAGAGGTGTGAAGGCTGAACACTCCCCTAAACTTTAACCCCGACTCCCAGGCACACTGACCTGCCACACACCTCAGCGAGATGAGAAGCAGGTCCCATCAGTATCTCCTCTGCAACTCTGGAGGCCAAAATGACCTCTTTCCTGGCATGAGGGATGTGGAGAGGATTAAAGATATGGACAAAGATATGCAGAAGTGTGAGCACTTGGGGCCACCACCAGGACATCATCCCCCAGCACACATTCAGAGTAGCCCTGACCCCTTGGAAGTCTGTAGTTATTCAGGACAGAGATGGGTCTGGTTCACAGAATCATCAAGGATTTTATTGACCCAGCTTTGTGGGAGGCAGCAAGGAATGGGCAATGTCACAGAGTGCGCTGAGCTAAAGGGAGACAAGTTTGCAAAGTTTTACAGGACACGGAGCATGCAGACACCATCTTCATTGCAATGCCTGGTCCAGTGTCCCGTCCCCACAACCCACCCCCAGGACAGCAGCAGGGCAGCAGCAGGAGAGACGGGGCGAGCACCCACATTGTCTCTGTTCTCCCAGTTTGGGGTGGTTGGTCCTTGGAGGGCTCATCTGAGTACTTTCCTCCTTCCAATGGGCTTTGGCATTTTGTGACCCTCCCGTGAGCTCTGAAAATGTTCTAGTCAGATTGGGGCCTTCCTCCAAACCTAGGCTGCAGGAGTGTTGCTGGAGTGCTCCCCAATATCCAGCATCAAACACTATGATGACCTAAACTGAACACCTTGACTAGGTGAAGGTGGAGGGAAGCTATTCTCAGACCCAAGGGAGTGTGGTTTTTATGGGGTGCCCGTCAAATAGGTGTGGAATGCAGAGCTGTTCAGAGGGCTGTGACTGGGTCTGAGCCTGGAGGGAAACAATTTAAAGAAGATAAGTAGATCATTTCAAACCTGCATCCCCCTAAATGGAGACGCCAGGCTAGCTGCTCCAGTTCCGACTGGTTATTGCACTGTAGCCCCTCCCTCTGCCTCACACAGGGGAGAAAAAGTTCAGGGAAGAGTGACTATATAAAGATGACTTGTCAATTGCAATTCAATAACTTCCTGATTGTCTACATACTACAATGAAAAGTGATTCCAGTGATGGGCAGTCCCCTTTTAAAAGATATTCATTCATTCATTCATTTTTACCACAAACATGTATTGAATGTCAGGTTCTGTTCTGGGTGCTAGATACACAGCAATGAATAAAACAGAGGAAATCTCTGACCTCAGTGTACTTACAGTTAGCGGTGGAGACAGCTGGTAGACAAAGACACATGACAGGGAGTGCTGTTTTAGATTGAGCCATCTGGGAAGGCCTTTGTATGAGAAGTGACATTTGACAGGGCTTGAATATATTTTGAACTAATTGTTAAGATCTTCTTATCCTCTTCCCCCTCTTTCTCCTTCTTTTAGTAATTTGGTTTACCACCTTGAATTAAAAAGAAACTTGTACCTTGAACCAATCCCCCATGTATACTGAGGGATGACTGTATAAAATATTCTTAGCTATAGTCTCCAAATTGTACAAAAAAAAAAAAAAAGAAAGAAAGAAAGAAAGAAACTTGTACATGGGCAATCATTTTCCTGAAATCTTTCATGGATTTTAATACAATTATTCCAAAGTCACAGCAGCATGCAGTTACCTACAGAGGACAGTGGATCAGCATAAATGGCTGTCTTCTCCCTCAAAGGAAGGAGTCCCCGAGTGACTTCTTGGGCTGTGGCTTTTATGTCCTTGTCATCAGGCTCAACCTTGGTGGGTCTGCAGTCTCCCTGAGGCCTGGAGATGCCCCCCTAATTGTTCAGTGTCCATTTTCCAGGTTCCTGTCTACACTGTGGCCCTGAACCTGCTCTCCCTTCAGTTTACCTGCCACTTGGAAAAGAAAACAATGACTTCATGCTGACAGTGGTCATTTCTGTCTCCAATCATGCGGGGGACAGACAGCAGACCCACACAGTGGTTAAGGTGGGTGGCAGCCACTGTTTTTCTACTGAGACAACTTCTTGACCAATCTGAACCTCACCAAGGGTTGAAGGGAGCCAAGCGCACCGCCAGTGGTTGATTCACTCATTTCTTCAACATGTATTTACAGAGCATCTCCTTCGGCTCTGGTTCAGGGGATACAGCCATAGACAAAACAGACATGGTCTCTACCTTTGTAGATCTTATGACAAGTGGCCAGTATAGGGGAAGGACTTGGGGTAGGGGACCTTGGAGGGTTGGGAGTAGAAGGACTCAGGGATGCATTAGGCTAGTGCCTTCCAAGTCTGGAGGAAGGAGGACCAAGATCAGCCAAGGCAGTGAATTTCAAGGGTCAGAAGAGCCCCAAGAGTATGATGAGGAGGGAAGTGAGGGGTGAAGGAATGACCTGCCTGAGACTTGCTTTTGGTGGCTGTTGATTGCTAGTAAGAGTGGGTCCTCTGCCCTCAAGCCTCGGGAGAGTCCCTATGCCAGGTGCAAAGCCTTCCAGCCCTGTTCTGCTTTACCACATGCAGACCCATGACTTCAGGCTCCAGGTTCTCAAGAAAAAAAAAAAAACTGGTAAGTTGAGATCCTCCTGCTCTGAGCACATCTCTGGTCTCCCCATCAGGTGGGACATGGTGACATCCATGTGGAGGATGAGGCATTCCAGGCCGCAGTGTGGCAGAATGTCACTGCCATTCTGCAGCGAGGGTGTGGCCCTGAGCGGCTCTTCCAGCTGGCCAAGTCCGTGTCATCCATGCTGAACCAGCAGTGCCAGGGGCCAGACTCCGGGGGGCCACTGAGAGTGGACACCAGACAGAAGGTACTGCAGATGGGCTCATTTGTCCTTTGTGCTGGGGCCCCAGGGTCTGTACATAGCCATTCGGGGTGGGGAGTGGGGTCCACAAGTCCATAGAGAAGCCTTTGGTGTTTTCCAAGTTGCTGATGTCACCTCCCTCTTCTGGTCCTTTCAGTGAATGATACACAGTGAAGACAACCTGCTTTCTGTGCTTGGCCTCATGGAGTCACAGGTTTCTAGGGCAGGAGGGAATTGAGACGGTACCACTCCAGGCTCTTCCTATTAAAGAGGATGAAACCAAGGCCCAGAGGAGAAAAATGACCCTGTCTTAGTCATGTGGTTAATGGTTTGATGTTGTTCCAGCTCTGTCACTTACCGTCTCTATTGTCACAGGCCCCTGACTAAATCTCTTTAAGCCTCAGTTTCCTTCTAAAGTTGTGGTGAGAGTTAAATTGGAATTATGTGTACTGTAGCTGTAGGTCAAACTATATGAACTTGCTAACATTCAGCCAGTTTTAATCCACAAGAATGGCCATTCCATGTGCTACAACCTAGTCTCATAAACAACTATGGCAGAACGTATGACTACTTCCACTCCCAGTGCATGCTACACAAATATGAATAAGCACCCTGAGGCATGCTACCTGCGTGCACTGCACACAGCATCACACAGCTGCTGGGCATGGAGAATGGAAGACAGACTTCTCTGGTCCCTGAAGGATTTCTACGAAAGTACTTAGCATGGTTCAGAGAATGTGAGTAGCTTTCCTGGGTCGACATTTCCAGTAGGTGGTGAAGCCGGGTTCAAACCCAGGTTAGCTCCTCCTCCGTCCACATCCAGCTCTCTCATCCCAGCCCTTTTCTTCACATTAGTCCCCCCTGCCCCGACACACACACTCCAGCTGGTTCTCATTCACCCCGAGCATCACTTACGGCAAACTTTCCTTTGGGTATCTTGTGGTCCTGTCCTGCACAGCCTGTCCCAAGGTCTTCCCATGAAATGCCAGGGTCCTGGCAGGAAACAGATGTCAAGCTCTAACTGGGCAATGCAGAAGGTTTTAAGGGCTCTGTTGAGAAAAGTGGGGACAAGATTTTGGAAACAAATGAGAGAGAACACAGGACCCCAAGGGCTCAGCCTGAAGTGACCAGAATCCACAAGGGGCAGCTGCATGTGGAGGGCCCCCTGGTAGGAGCAGTGGCTTTTGCAGAGTGAGGCAGGCAACCCTGCAGGGAGGGTGCCGGCAGAATAGCTTCCAGGTCTCTATCCTCCTGTCCTCTCACCTCCCACTGAGTGAATCCATGGGCTGGAGGCTTAAGGCAGGAGTTGGGAAATGGCTGAAGGGATCCTTGTCCCCATTGCCCCAAAGGCATCCAGGGACCCAAGCCTGCAACAAGCTCTCCCATCCACACTGAGCCAACAAAGTCATCTGATTTCTGAATGTCATGCCATTCTAGTCACAGGTACACCCTGAGACATGATTTGCATTTAAATAGCGCCAGATTTTACAGATTTGATTTGAACATTTGGAGAAAGCTTAAGACAGTCTGTATTAGTTTCCTCTTGCTGTTATAACAATGACCATAAACTTAATGACTTAAAACAACACAAACTTATTATCTCACAGTTCTAGAGGTCGGAAGTTTGAAATAAGTCTCACTCAGGGTGTTGGCAGGGCTGTGGACTGTCTGGAGGCTCTAGGGGAGAATTCATCCCTCAGCTTTACCAGCTTCTAGAAGCTGTCCACATTCCCTGCTCCATCTTCGACGCTAGCGTCTTCAAAACCCCACCCCTCTCCCTCCTCCCTCCACTGTCTTCCCCTCCCCACCCCTGTCCTCTCCCTCCCTCCCTCCTCCCCATCTCCCTGTCCCTCTCCACCACCTCTGCTTCCATCATCACATCTCCTTCTCTGACTCTGACCCTCTTACCTCCCTCTTCTATAGACCCCTGTGATTGCATTGGTCCCACCTAGTTAACACAGGCTACTCTTCCCATCTCAGAATCCTTAACTTAAATCAAATCTCCAAAGAGATTCTGCCAAAGTGCCTGCTGCCATGTGAGATAACACATTCTCAGGTTTCAGGGATTTGGATGTGGCTATCTTTCGGAGACTATGATTCTGCCCAACACACATCCTTGAGGACAAACAGAGGTCTCCTGGCTTGGAAGAACCCCAGATGAGCCTGGTCACTTGCTCTGACCCCAGATCTTCCTGAAATAGCTTCATTAAGCCACTGGAATGACGTTTCCTCTCCCCACCTTCCTCCCTCTGTGCCAAGGTCAGAAAGCATATCCTGGGGTCATTGTCTGCAATGAATGCCACCTTGGAGGACATGCAGAGGGTGCAGGGGCTGGCCGAGGTGCTGAAAGAGGTGACCCACCGCAGTGAGGAGCTCACTCCTCTGTCCCAGGTGAGTAGTTCCTACCTGCTGAGCCAGGCCATAGGACATGTACCTCCATGGTGAGTGGCTAACAACTTACAAAGCCCAAGTCAAAGGTCCCTCAGTCACAGGGCCACCAAGACTGCCATCTTGTTTCCAAGGGTCATGCATGGGTGGTGCCAAGGGAGGGAACAGTCCCCTCCTGCAGCCCTGTGTCTCACTCTGGATGTGATGGACTGTGTGCTCACACACCTCACTCCCCGACCAGCCAGTGAGGACCTGAATCTAACTAATCATTGGGTGGTCAAGTGTGTGTCCAGATGCTGCTACTGACCCGCCCATGTCCTCCACTTGAGTACACTGATGTCCAGCTGCCAGCTCCTATCTTTCTTTGCCTGGGACCTTCTCAGTGAAAATTCAGCAGCAAATCTCAGACATGGCCTCTACCCTCATGGCACTTTGAGACCATGGGGGCAGCCAGACACTAAAAAAGTCATTTCACAAATACATATATAATTACAAAATTGTAATAACTGCTATGTCCATTCATCCAGCCAGCCACCCCCAGTTGGGGTTTATTGAATGCCTGCTATGCAGAGCATTGTGCAAGTCACCCTGGGAAAGATTCAGAGATGGACTAGGCTACTGTCCTTAAGGAACTTAGCACATTATAGGGAAGGAACACCTACCTGCCCTCAAGTCAGCAATACAGGCAGCTTGTG
The DNA here is from genome assembly GCF_048773025.1 of Camelus bactrianus. Lineage (NCBI taxonomy): Eukaryota > Metazoa > Chordata > Mammalia > Artiodactyla > Camelidae > Camelus > Camelus bactrianus. The sequence continues at coordinate 51,816,227 of NC_133547.1, forward strand.
TGACGGGCCTGGCTGGATTTTCCCTGGCTTGAATCCACACCTTGCTCCCCTCCACTGCAGCACGGGCCTCTTGAATGGTGCCAGGGATGGTCTGTCCCACGCAGGGGCTCATGCTGTTCTTCCTTCTCCTTTGGGTGAGCCCAGTGGGAGGCCAGCTGGGCTCTGCAGCGTGCCAGCGAGGCCCTGTTGGTAGTGAGTGCCAAGGCCCATCCTGAGGACTGGAGGCGCCAGGCGGCCACCAGGGACCTGTTCCAGGCTGTGGGCAGCGTGCTGGAAGCATCTCTGAGGGACAGAGCAGAAGCACCTGCAGAAGCCAAAGGCAGCCAAGTAAGTGTCCCAGCCCCAGTGCAGACCTCACACTATCCACGTGCTCAGCTCACACCAGCATTTCTAGGTGGATCTTTCTCCACATTGTACAGATGAGGAAACTGAGACGCAGAGGTTAAAGTCCCTTCTAGGAGCTAGAGGAAAGATTCCAATGACCTGAGCTTCTGGGAGGCAGTGTGGTATAGCAGGCCAAGCACAGGCTCCAAAGGAAGCAGCCTGAGTTCGAATCCTGCCCTGCTACTTATAAGCCTGGTGACTTAGGCAAGTTACATAACTTCCTGCAGCCTCATCTTCTCCTCTGTGGGTGGACGAGTTCTGCCCCATCCTGGAAAAGCCACCAGCTAGAGAGATCGTAGGTCCACCCTTGCAAATTTGAATTCAACTCCTGGTTTGCTTAGCCACAGAACATTTTTAGAGGAGAGGCAGCCCCCAGAGAAAGGACAGATGCAGCACGTTCTCATGCAGCCCCAGCACCCAGAGAGGGCATAAGGGGCAAGGCCTCCCAGGACGTCATCATGACGGAGCCACAAAACCCATTTCCCGCTGCTCCACAGTCCTTTACCACATGGGGCCATCACTCTACTGAGGAAGAGCTCTCTCTCTCTCTCTCTCTCACACACACACACACACACAAACTCATATGCTCACACAGGGCCACAAAGACAAAAATGCTTATACCCACACAACCACAAATACTAACAGTCATACACACATTCAATCACACTCTCACACACACAATTCTAGGCACTCACTTATACTCTCACACACACCCCTAAGCACACACTGCAGCACATACTCACACAGATGCACAATTACACTCATATCTTCACACATGGTCACACAGTCACACACAGATTCTCCCACGTGGTTACAGTCACACCCACGAACCACACAAAGCCACATACGCACACTCACTCATGCTTGCTTACACTCACACACACTCTCAAACCGCATTCACAGAGACACACATTCACACACAGCCACACTTCTACTCACATATACACACTCAAACACGTATTCACACATCCCCTCCACACACATATACACACTCACATCCACTCACATGAACGCACCATCTGTGCCCTGATAAGAACTCTGTGCAACCATCCAGCCCTCCCGGGGTCCTCACACCTGCCTTGGCTTCAGTGAGGCCACATCTTCATCCAGGGGTTTGGGTCAGGTGTGGAGCTGATTCTGAGCCCGGGTGACCCGAGGAATGGCTGTGCCTGTGGCTTTCCATTTCCCCAAGAATAAGACCTGGGCTGTGGGTGGATGTCAGGGGAGCAGCACAGAGAGGCACATAGTGTGATGGCTCAGCCCAGATGCAGACGCCTTACCATGATCTGGGTGCTTCCTCTGATCCACACATGACCCCCACAGGTCACTCATCCTCTCTGTGCCTCTGTCTCCCTGTCTGCCAAATGGGGATGGTAAAAGCACCTGCTCACAGAGCTGTCTGAGGATGACAAGAGTTCACATAAATCCAACACTGGAAGCTCCTAAGTGCTTACTCCTTGTTCCCTGCAGTGCCTGGCGCTTGGTGAAAGGCATTCAATCATGGTCTCCGCCTCGCTCCTCTGCCCTCTCCCAGTTCCTGCTGCAGGTCCCACACTCACCTGGGGATGGTAACCAGAGGTGGTATATGGAGACCGGTCCTCAGCAGTATCCCCTGCTTCCTTTTCCAGACAGCCACAGTGTCCCAGGTGCTCAGAGCCGTGGAGCACGTGCAGGCTGCCCTCCTGCTGGGAAGACTGCCTGGGGGCCTTCCAGCCACTCTGGCCACCCCCTCCATCTCTGTGTACACAAACAGGTAACCAGCTGTACTGTGGGTCCAAGAAAGCTCATCCCCTGACCCAGCTCATTCCACACCCATATACCAAGACCCTGTGACAGGCAGAGCCCAGAAGACCCCCCTTGCAGGTGGGGGAAGTGATGGGACCAAGAAGTGGGAAGAGCTTTCCACCAAGAGGAGGTCCTCGTGTTGGGTATCTGTACAGCATAGGAATGGAGGTGGTGAGTGCCACGCCAGTGTCAGAGCCACCCACGTGTCCTCAGAGATGGGTCATGTTGGGCTGTGCAGGTGAAGGCCCTGAAGGAAGGGGACCAGCTCACTTTTAACCTCACCCAGGGTATGTCTGGCAAGCCCACTGCTCCACGGACCTGTGGGGACTCAAGATGCACTTGCCTTGAGAGTTTCTCCATGGAGTGCCTGCCTACCTCTCATGAGCCCTTCAGTACCTGGGGATGCCCCCGCCACTTCCGTTCCTCCACCTGCCAATCAGGGGCTGGATGACACTGTAGGCATCGCTGGGACCCCCTGCACTGAGCACCCTCCCTTGGTTCCTCCTGCCAGGGTTGTCCTCTTGGATCCCAGGGGCAGCAACCTGATCAGGATGAGCATCTGAAACCAGGTCCCCAGTCTACTCAGATGGGACAAGGTCAAAGGCCAATGAAGATGGTTTCATGGGAGCCCACGACATTATGGGTCAAGTAGGTAGGGGAGATAAGTCTGAAGAAATGTCTACATCCAAGCTCGTTTATTCATTCAACAAAATATGTATTCACCACCGTCATGTGCCAGGCACCGCCCTAGGCATTGGGGTGCCGCAGGAGCCAAAGCCCTGTCCTCATGGAGCCTCTAGCCCAGCCTGTTATGCTGCTCCTACTGGCACAAACATGCAGAACCATCTAAGGAATCAAAATAGAGCTGCCCACTCTGATGCTAAAGCCGGGCTCCCTGTAGTGCAAGAGGCAGGCAGAGCTTCCCCTGACACTGACCTTCTCCTCTCTCTCTCTGGCACCTCTGTTCTCACCTTGCGGACAGAATACAGCCCTGGAATTGGCGAGGTTCCTCTGTGCATGTTGCTGCTGCCAGCTCTGTGACCTTCACCCTTCCTGCTGTCCCATCCTTTGGCTCCACAGAGGACAGTCAGGAGCCTGTGGACATAAGGGTAACAACAGAAAGAATCTCCATGAGAACAGCCCTTTACGGTTTGCAAAGGACTTGCACATATGTTTGCTCATTTATGTTCATAACAGCCCTGTCCATTATGCAGTATTATTACATCCATTTTACAGATGAGGTTCAGTGACTGGCCCAAGGCCACAAGCAAAGTGGCACAGCTGGGATTCAGACCCAGGCCTCTGACTCCCCCATCCATCCTCTTCCCACTCTGTGGTGGAATTTCTCCATTAGCCTGGGTTCAATGAGTCATTGAAAATGAAGCTCTTCGGACTTTGTTCCACGACTAGGAAACGGTAAGCTCAGGGCTCTTTCCATCGCTAAATTAGGGCACATATGACTCTCTGCTCTTTGAGCCTCAGAGAAAGCAGACAGACTTCTTCCTCTTAGAGACTTGCTGGCTTTGTCAGAGGAAAGGCTCAGACTGTTTGCAGTCCAGTACTGCTCGGCTGTAGCAGGTCTGACTTGATGTCTAGGCCCAGCTTTCTGAGGCCACAGCCCTGAAGGGCAGACTCCCACCAGGAAAGCCAGCAGCAACTAAAGGCAGGGCTCCGCATTCACCCCACAGGGCAAGGGCCGCTTACCATCTCATCTCAGGAAACCTCATCTTTCACATAGGGACCTTCAGGGCCTTGGCTGACACTCTCTGTTCTTGGTTTCAGATGATAAGTTTCCCAAAGAGCCCCTTCCCAACTGGAAGTCACTTTGATGTCAGCGGAACTGTTGGTGGCCTCTCTCTGACCAGCCCTAGTGGACGGCTCATACCTGTGAAGAATCTGTCAGAGAACATCGAGGTAGATGCTGGGGGTGCTCTCAGAAGTCAGGTGGTCCTTCTGTCTTCTTTGACTGGGTTGGAACCAAAAGTTCATCAGTTATGGGGGAAAAAAAGAAAGATTAAAGCAGAGAATTATTAAAAACAATCCTTACCGTACCTTAAACATTGTATTTTAACTTAAAACTATAAATGTACATCATTATCAATCTTTAGGTATATAACTGAAAGATTCTTTAAATCTTTTGACTGGAATTTTAATCATCTTCATTACATAAATCACCCTCTTAACATGGTTAGATTTTCTTTAAAGTGAGTAAAAAACATAGGCATACTGGTGCAATACGAGTTCAGATTCTTTTGAGATTTTAATGGCTTTTTTCTAATCTTCTACAGCTTTCTCATCAATGACTAATCCAATAACAATTTTTCAGAACTCACATTGAGTCTTTTCAAAGCCTTCAACTTACGTTTTTAATGCAAAGAATTCTTTTCACACGCCTCCTTTATCGCGTTACATCTCTCTGTGAGAGATAGCATCAAAGTTGACCTTCACCATCATGAGTACAATGGATATAAGTGGGCCTGGGGTCAGACACAACTGCCTACTGGTGAGCATCCCACCCAACTGGCAGGAGGGAGCTGCCAGGGTTACTAGAGAGGAGATGTCATAGGTTGGGTTCCCCAGAGGCTGGCGCTGAGAAGGAGGTAGTGGTCCAAGATGTTTGCTAGAGATCCATACCTGTGAAGAGTGAAGAAAGAAGACAGGGCTGGGCAGGAGTCAGACTGCAATCAGACCCCACAAAGTCTCAGTCAGCCCAGAGTGGGGCTCTGCCACCAGCGTTCTATCAATCAAGTGTGCAGTTTTCTAAGTCTTATGATGTTTTGATATCTTAAAAATTTTGCTGCTGGGAAAGAAACTGCCCTTCCCAGGGCTGGCCAATCATCAGAGAGAGCAAGGGCTCTGCCAGGGCACCCTTGCACGTGCAAAACAACCAGTCCTGAGCCTATACCCCAACCAGCCCCTTTATCTCACCCTCACACACTGGCCAATTATTCGAGCCCGGCCTGAGATCATCCCAGGACCAGGTACCAACTAGAGACCATTCTTAGGGCCAAAGCCTGCCAGAATGATTCAAACTGGCCAATCCCAGCTGTGTGCTCTGCCCTGCCTTGCCTTTCCTGTAGAAACCCCAACAAAAGCCATGGCCCAGGCTTTCCGCCACCCCTGCTTCTGCAACCTGACCAGTTGCTTCCCCTGGGGCCCTGTGTGGCGTGGAAATATAACTCAGGAAATATAACTAGTAAATTCTTCAGGACAGACCCTGAAGGAGCTGAGAGCTAGAGACTGCCTGCTGACTATACTCCCAATAACAGGGCAGCAGGTCCTTCCTAGAAGGGAGAGCTGGGTGGCATATTCCCAGGCCTACCATAGAGGGCCACCAGGAGTAAACAAAAAGTGACGGTGGGCCTCAACCATTCTGTTTTAAAAAGGGGACGGAGGGCATCAGTTAATCTGGAGAGCTGATTAAATGGTGAGTGGTTAGGAGAACGTCTAATTTAAGACTAAAAGCAGAGCAATAGCAGCAATTCATTGTTGGGTGCTGCTGTGTATCTGGCACTTGGCTATTTTGTACATGATAACATTTTTGACAATCTCAATGAGTCTATGAATTCTACTGATGACTAGAAACTGATGTTCAAAGTGGTTTGTGAACTGGCCAGAGGTCTCAGAGCTAACAGAGAGCAGAGCCAAGATCAAACAGAGGTCTCTCTGCCTCTGCAGCTGGTGCTCCCAACTTACTTTTACTTGCTCCACACTTTCATCATCAACATCACTAGTTCACATGGCACCTCTGTGCATCTTTCTGTGCAGATGCAGCTCCGAGCCAGGGTGCACAGCTTGATGAGCATGAACTGAATAAAGGGCCCCAACATGTCCATGTCCTCATCCTTGAGCTGTGAATATGTCACCTGACATGACAATAGAGACTTTGCAGATGTGATTTAAGTTAAAGATCCTAAAATAGAGACATGATCCTGGATTATCTGAGTGAGCCCAGTGTCATCACGAGGTCCTTATAAGAGGCAGGCAGAGGGGGAGTTGACACCAGAAAAGAAAAAGATGATTTGATGACAGAAGCAAGAGGTTGGGTGACGCAAGGAGGGGCCATGAGCCAACGACTGCTGGCACCTTCAGAAGCTGGAAAAAGGCAAAGAAGTGGATTCTCCACTGGAGCCTCCAGAAGGAAATAGCCCTGCTGACTATAGCCCTGTGAACCCAATTTGGTGCTTCTGGCTTCCAGAACTGTAAGAGAATAAATTTGTGTTGTTTTAAGCCACCAAGTTCGTAGTCATTTGTTACAGCTGCCCCAGGACACTAATGGAAACAGCAGAGCACAGAGTGGATTTCAGTTCCCCAGGTGGTCCCGGGCCCAGCAGCCCTGACATTTACCGCATCCTGGCCTGGCACACCCTTGATTTGATTCTTTCTGATGACAGATTCTGCTGCCTCGGGTTCCAGAAGGACACAGCGAGCCAACCATTCTGAACCTGACCAGTCCTGAAGCTTTGTGGGTGAACCTGACTTCAGGAGGAGCAGCTCTGGGGATCCAGCTGCACTGGAGACCTGACATCCCACTCACGCTCAGCCTGGGCTATGGCTACCACCCCAACGAGACCAGCTACGATGCCCAAGTCCACCTGCCACCAATGGCTGCTCCAGGTAGTGTCACCACTGGGCCAGTTTCTTAAGCTGCTTCCTGGAGGTGTGACGAGCTTAAAACTTTAGAATCAGAAGACACAGGGAAAAAGAAAAAAGGGAAAAAAACACTCAATACATTCAGTGCTTATTTTTATTGTTGGTATTATGATGATGATGATAATTACTATTATTATTATTATGCAATATTAGCTGAGCACTTACTATATGCCCTGAGGAAGCTGACAAGCCCTTACAGAACTGACCTCATTGCAATCCTCATGACAACCCTTGTGGATGAAGACTATTGAAATGTTCACTTTTTAGATAAAAACAGAGAGGTTAAGTAACTGGTCCAAAGTCACACAGCCAAGAAGGGACAGAGTCAGAGTTTGAGCCCTTGTCTGTCTGACTTGGCAGCCGTGCTCTGCACTCTGACCTGGAAGTGCCTCTTCCTCTATGCTCCTGGTATTAGGAGGAGAGGGTACTCCTAGGATATCAGGCTGACCTAGAGGCCCCCTTCCCACAGATGGGCTGTCCACATGGATCCTGAGCCCAGAGGACCTGCATTTTGGAGAAGGTGTCTACTATCTGACTGTGATCCCCGAGTCTGACTTGGAGCCAGCCCCTGGCAGGGACCTCACAGTCGGCATCACCACCTTCCTGTCCCATTGTGTGTTCTGGGATGAGATCCAGGAGACTTGGGACAACTCTGGTTGCCAGGTAAGAAGAGGAAAGCAAAGAAGATAGAGTAGCTTGGTTGGGTGTGTCCAGCTCATTTAGGGTCCCTTTTCAGTGCCTCTGGTGCACTGCCTTGAGCCCCACCCTTTCCACAGAGCCTCTGTATATGCTGCTCCTTGTGCCTGGAATGCCTCTCCCCTGACCCATCCTCCCACTCTAATTAAAGCCTCCTTCAGATCCCGACGGAAACTGTTCTTATTAACCCCCTGCTAGGTCAGATTTCCTATGGTAAACCTCTGATCACAAATGCCCTCCTCCACAGCACTAAGCGGAGTGATTATCTAACATCTACTTAGGAGACCTCTGAAAGATGTCGGTTCCTTTGGTGCACCAGGAGCCACGTGAGACAGGAACAGTGTGCTTCACTCACCCTTGGGGACAAATGACAAATGAATGAACAGACAGATGGCTGGGAAGCCCTGCTGACTCTGGGTTGCTGAGGGAGGCCAGGGTGTCATTTCCAAGGAACTGAGCTCACAGCTGAGTCCTTTAACCTCTGCTAGGTGCTGGTTCCTTGCTTTACTAGCACCATCTCATCAGATCTTCACAATAACTCTCTAAGATAGTTGGTATTCACAGTTCATGGGTGGCACAATAAAGGCTCAAGAAACTCAACTAACTTTCCCCAAAATCCTCACCAGTAGGTGGAAGAGCTGGGACTTGAACCCAGGTCTGTCTCCAGAGTACAAGCCATCAGAGAGGCAGGAGGCACTGCCTCTCCAGAGCCCAGCCCAGTCTCGGGAAGCCCTGGATGGCACATGGCTCTATTCATTGCAATCAAATCCCTGTCTCAGGGCAGCTCAGCTCTGTCCCCAAGGAGCCAAGACCCATGACAGTGTCCTGGTAGCAGACATTGTCTTGGAGGCCATCAGAAGCCATTTCTGGAGTATCAGTGTCCCCCTTCCCTCCCCCATGCCTTTGCATATGCTGTTCTCCCTCCCAGAATGCCCCTTTTATCTACCCTGCCTGGAAAACTCCTCTTCACCCTTTGATCTCTCACTCCAATGCCACCTTCTTGGGGAGCCCCCAGATGTCTGGAGTCTCGCTCTTTTGAACTCCCATACCCTCCCCAAGAACAGCAACCTCCACATCTAGTTGAAAGTTGTTGTACATCTGTCTCCCTCCCCTAGACCCTATACCTTCTTTTATCCATCCTGCAAATATTCACCAGGTGCAGGCCAACTGGTGGGGATACAATGGTGAGAAATACCAGTGAGCTTCCAGCCTAGCAGAGGACCAGACAAGAAGCCAGTGGCACACATGTCAAATGACAACAGTCACAAGCAGTGTAAGAAGCCAGCCCTAGCAGAGCCGCAGAAAGGGGCTCAGGGAGGAGCTCTTCCTGGGTTTGTTTCTGAGGCAGCTTCAGCTCCCTTGTCAGCTCCTGCCCTGGCGTTCGATGCCATGCGCAGGGAGTTCCCCAAAGCACCAGGAAGAAGTGAGGGTGCACTGAGATGTCCAAGAGACAGAGGGTTCCCCACACCTACGGCACAGGCCTTTGTCCCTCATGAACAAGACCCAGGGTGTCTTGTAACCATCTAGAGTCCTCACTCCTGGAAGCTTGTCTGATCCCCACATCGCTGGCACTGAATGCCCACTGCAGGCCAAGGTGGCCTTGGACAAAGCACCCCGCCTCTCTGAGCTCTCCAATCTGGAAATGGGGATAGAAGGTGGTGGTCACTTACCATAGGGTGGGACCTAGACGAGGTTAGGGGTGTAAAGTACTTAGTGTGGCGCCTGGCACAGAGTAGGTGCTCCACAGATAAAAGCGATTGCTGTGTTAGACACTCTGAACATAGAGAAGACAAAACTGGACATAAAATGGAAATCGAGGAAACAATGGACATGGGATTCAGCACGCTGGTGGGGTTGGGGGAAGCATGGGGACGGCCTGGGAGAGGACACTTAGCTAAACGTAAGTGAGTGGAAAGTTCCTAGCTTTCAAGTAGGCTCATGGGTTCCCAGGTGCTTATTATGCTATTAAAGGTATACAGCTACTAATGAACACACACACGAATGTAGGATGAACAAAGGTCATATGTGGGAGTGTGTCATAGCACCAAAATTATATTAATCCAATGTTGTGTACTAGATACAGATGCAGGTACTGATACAGATATACACATATACACAGATCATTAAGGAGCCGTAAACAAGTAAATGGAATCATCAAGTTTAGATGGAAAACCACCACTCTATTCTCTAAATAACTAAAGAAAGTTCCAAACCGTGAACTGCAGACCTTATTGGGGGTAAGGTAAGGCAGAATTATTGCAAGGGGTCTGAGAACTGTATTCTGACTTACACATTTTCTCAAAGGATACTAAAGGTGCATCTACTGTCATGAAGGGATCTCATGATAATTTCCCAGTCTTTCTAGATTAATTTCTGGTTTTCAAAAGGATTCTCATTCTGGAAAAGGTTGGGAAAGCCACTGCCCTACGGGTCTTTGTAAAAACTTAGGAGGCCCAAGATGTTAGGCATAAATCAGGTCTGGTCCCTGAGCTCCCAGCTGAGATGGTCTTGTCACTGGCACCTGCCTGGGGCTCTTCTCTGACAGTCGCTCCATCCAACCTGGGTGTGCCAGGTGTTCCCATGAGCCCCACAGCTGCGTGCCAAATGCTGGCCAGGACTGGGAAACACTGAGCAAACATGGAGCTGAGACCCACGTGAAACCTGTCAATAAAACGGTTGACACTGTGGCCATTGGAGAGGCCAGCCTTGCTGGGTGGCTCATTAAGGGTAAAAGATAAGAGTTACCTGCCAGGGCATGTGTGGGCTGCCTCGGGTTCTTCCCCACCAGGTGTTGGGCAGAGAACTTTCCACATGCCAGTGGCCAGAACTTTCTGCTGCCTCCTACCTTACCATCTCGTGGTGGACCCTGGAATGAAAAGGTGGTGCTAGGTTGTGGGTTTGAATTAAATCTTCTTTACCCACCAAATGGCCCTGGAGGATTGCAAGCCAGCAGAGGATGTGAGGGAAAGTCTGCTCCTAAGTGTAGAGTATGAATTAAGAGTCAGGTGGGGGTCTATACCCTGCCTCTTTCCTATCTCCTCCCTCTCCCACCCCCATTCCCCACACCACAAGGGACCCCATACCCAAGGTCCATCTACACGCCCTGCTCCCCATGTCTTGCCCCACTCGTGCCCAGGGATGGCCACACCAGTAGCCAGTCCTCCATGGAAGGATGATCCTGAGGAATAAATCTGTGCAGGCCCTGAAGCAGGGAACTCTGAGGTTCAGGTCCCCAAACCACAGTCTAAAAGTGGGAATCCCAGGCCAGGGACTAGGTAAGGCAAGTGAGGCATCCAGAGTGCAAATTGAAGGAGGGGCTCTTTCTTAGAGTCACCAAAGACCTCGCCCTAGTCCTGGCTGGGTGCTATGTGCTGCAGTAGGCATGTCCCCTCGGCCCCTTGACCCCTCAACCTGTGCAGAAGGGTACAGCCCAAGGACGTCTAGAGGGACCCTTCAAAGCATGAGCCCAGGATGGGGGCCCCAGGTGCCTAGATCTAAGGAAGGTAAAATATCCTGGTGCTGAGACACCAGCTTAGGATTTAAAAATTTATTCTTCCCTTTTTCTCACATGGTTTCCCCCGATCTCTGTCTTTTTTTGCTCTTCAGTGTAAGATGACCAACTGTCCCAGTTTGCCCAGGACTAGGGGTGGGGGGCCTCCCAGGATTTAAGACTTTCAGTTTTAAGAAGCAGGAAAGCCCCTGGCAAACTGAGATGAGTTAGTCACCCTGAATGTCCTCTCAGCACTTCGTCCATTGCCTGGCCTAGAAGCAGCACTCAACAGATAACCTGCCCAGTGAATGAGCACCAGGTGGGAGAATGTACTGGAAGGACGCACACAAACTGTGTGATAACAGCTGCTTATGGAGGGTGGGGGGCACAGGGGACTTCAAATTTACCCGCAGAGCTTCTTATCTAAAGAAGGCAAAGCAGACTTGCAAGAGGGACACATTTGCCCGTTGAGAAAGACAGGTGCAAAAATGCTTGTAATCGGTATTACTCTCTGCATTTTAAACCCAAAGGGAATCATGAAGCTGGTCTCCCAGCAGACTCCCCAGCCCCTCCCAGGACAGTGTCCACCCCTCACCATTCTGCTTCTGTGGCTCAAGTGAGCCAGGGATTTACTCCCCAAGTATTTCCACCAAGGCTTCTTTGGGGTTGCAGGTGGGGCCATGGACCACCCACTCCCAGACACACTGCTTCTGCAACCACCTCACCTTCTTTGGAAGTACGTTCCTGGTGATGCCCAATGCCATTGATGTCCGCCAGACTGCCGAGCTCTTTGTCACCTTTGAGGACAACCCTGTGGTTGTGACCACTGTGAGCTGCCTCTGTGTGGCCTACGTGCTGGTGGTGATCTGGGCGAGGAGGAAGGATGCTCAGGATCAGGCCAAGGTGAGGTTGCATGGTCCCTGGGAACAGAAGGGAGGAGCAGATGCGTCCCCTTACAGGGGCTGCAAGGGGTGGACCCCAGGTGGGGAGCCGAGAGGCCAGCTGCAAATCCAGGCCTTGACCCCTGGAGTCATCTCAGGCAAGCCAGCCCCCTCAGCCTCTTTACCTGTAAAATGTCATCAAATTATCAGGAGGCTTGTGACACTGACTGCTTATTGAGGATTTACTATGAGCCAGGCATTATTCCCATTTAATTCTCACAACTGGGGAAGGGGAAGGTACTATGCTGAGAGTCCCCAAGACCACCCTCAAGTTCAATGATTTGCTAGAAGGACTCACCGAACTTAAAAATCTACTATCCTCGTGATTATGGTTTATTACAATAAAAAGATGAAGATTAAGATCAGCAAAGGGAAGGGTCCAGGAGAGATCAGGTGAGAGCGTCCAACTGTCCTCTCCCAGTGGAGTCATATGCATAGATTAATTCTCCTTGCAAAGATGTATGACAGCACATATGAAGTACTGCCAACCAGGGAAGCTCCCCTGAGCCTCAATATCCAGGGTTTTATTGGGAGTCAGTACCACAGGTACGGAGTGCCTGCATGACTGACTTTACTCAGTCTCCAGCAACCACTGCCCACACCCCTCCATTCCTGCCCAGGTCAGACTGACACAGCATGGCCCAAAGGCCTCACCATAAATCACATTGTTAGCACAGACTATTTGGGATGGCCCAAAGCCCCATATAGTCAGACATTCTATCATGCAGGATATTTCAAGGACTTAGAGGTTATTTTCCAGGAGGTGGCTAAAGCCAATCCTTTCTTTGGAATGTGTGGGGTTTGGACAACCCAAGCCTACTGAATTCACCCCTTATTGCACAATACCTCTACCATTTTACAGAGGAGGCAAATGAGGATTGGAGAGGCAATTAACTAGTCCAAAACCGCTTTCCAGGAGCAAGAATTCAACCCCAGATCTTCCTGACCATAAGTCAGGTCTGAGGATAGAAACAAGCTCAAATAATAACCAATTGTGCAACCAACTGCAACAACAAAGTTCCGATTACAAAGTTTTGATATGTGCATCATGTCTGACACATAATGAGCCTTCAATAAACACTTGTGTCTCAGTGGGCATGTAAATGAACGCAAAGATGCATTGTCACAAAGCTCTGAAACTTTCAGCATTCCCTACCTTCCCACAGCAGCACCTCTCAGGATGTTAAGATGGCATGAAGCGTAAAAAGATAATAGTTGCCCCATTTATATTGCTGTCTTTGATTTGCCCAAGGGATTAAACATTAATACTTCAAGCCCCTCAGCTGTAGGTTGGTTCCTGGGAAGCAAACTCTGAGATGGAGTTGAGTATGCAAGGTGTTTATCAAGGAGTGCCTGAGATCAGTCCCTGGGCAGGGAGGGAAGGGGACAGGATGAACAGGGGAAGAAGTTGAACTGGGATGCAGGCCACTGACAGCTGGCCAACCACGTGGGGAGCTCTGGAACTGTCCCAAGTTGGGTTGAGATGCCAAGATCTTGATTGCACCCAGCTCTTGATCACACTCAGGCAGTGCATCAATATGTCATTGGATGTCAGCCTCCCCAGCAGGGTTCATGACCCTGACAGAGGTGACTCTTGCACCTCTGACAGTAACACCTCAGCAACTGGGAAAGCAGCCCTCCACTGACAGGAGATCTGCTGACTCATCACAGAGCCCTCTGCAGCCTCTGACCAACACCAGCTATTTACTTTTTGCTGTAACACCTTAAACGTTCCTTTTCACTTCTCTTAGGGGCACTATCTAGTTACCAATGTTGTTAGAAATTATATGAACAGAGTTTGTATCATTCATTAGCACAAGCATCAAACGTTCTCAGCTTAATACTAAGTTCATTTCCAATTTGATAACTTTGGGTCATATTTAATAATAAATGTCCTTTTTTATTTTAAAACATTCTCATTTGAAACCCTGCTTCTATAAAGAACAGTTCTCACCTGTTCTTTGGAATGAACCAATAGCACGAATAGTTTTGCTTTCGGCCTTTACTTGTCATGAATGCCTAACTTACTCTTGGCTCTTTGTGTGGTAGATGAACCCACAAAGCAGGGCCCTCCTAATGCTATCCTTCTGTCCAGGTGAAGGTCACAGTGCTGGAGGACAATGATCCCTTTGCCCAGTACCACTACCTGGTGACAGTCTACACCGGACACCGGAGAGGGGCAGCCACTTCCTCAAAGGTACCTGACTGTGTAAGACCACTTGGTCAATCAGTACGTCCCACCCAGAAAAAGTGCTTGCCAGTCTATTGTCGAGTTACTGTAGCCCAGTGGGTTTTGTTACAGGGGTTTTCCTCTTTTGCTTCTTGATTTTTGGAGGAAAGTATCTTTTTGCCACACAAAATAACACCCTGAACCCCCATATTTAAAAAGATAAAGGAGGAGTGGGTTAAGGGAGAGTTGAGGTCTAGCACTGCACCCACCAGTAACCTCATTTGTCTCTATCAAAGAATAACTCAGTTAGCTGGATACCTACAGGCAAATGTGCTCACATACGAAGAACAGTCAGCAGACTATCATCAATGAATAAAGGGAAAACAGAATTTACAAGAGAAAAGGGAGAAAGGAAAGAAAAAAAACCAATGACAATCATTTAAAAACAAGCTTTGAATTACATTCTTTAGGAAAACTGATTAGCTGGTATCCAGCCAAGAGGTTGGGCTGAGCTGTCTGTCCTTGAGAAGGCCGACTACAGGTAGTGAAGAAACAATTTCAGTTGTTTTTGGAATCTCTGAAATCCTTAAGTTTAGCTGTGGAACATACAGCAGGTTGCTTCTGTCCTGTCTCAACATCTAAGTCTGGCCAGCACCACATCCCTCATTAGAATGATTCACCTCTTGCAGTGGCCTCCAAGGTTCCTTTACTGAAACTGTGCTCCATGGAGCTTCACTGTGTGAACTGTCCTGGAGAAAGCATCATTGTTTTTTTCAAAAATGGTATTAGACTCCATGAGAGCAGGGTATTTGTCCATTTACTTTTTACTTTTTATTTTTAAAGTCTTATTATTTAAATCTCATTATTTTAAAATTTCTGTATATATTATTTTTATTTAAATAAAAAATTTTTATTTATTGCTGTGTCTTAGGGCTTCCGCCAGCTGTCTAACACGGAGTAAGTGCTCAGTGACTATTTGTTGAATAAATTCAGAAATCACTTTCAACCTCCTCATGAAACATTCATCTTACTTCCATCTGACACTGAAGAGGTGACCTTACCAGGAAAGAAAGTGAAAGCATTTCTCTTCATGGAGAGTTGTAGTCAAATTTCAGTTGATATTGTCTTAGTTCGGTTCTCCTAGAACAGTGGTTCTCAACTGGCTGGCCCTCAGGATGGCTGGCAAAATGGGAAGTGGTTTTGGTTGTCACAACTCGGGAGAGGGAGAGATGCTCTTGGCACCTAGTGAGTAAAGGCCAGGGATGGTGCTTAACATCCTACAGTGCACAGGAAAGCCCCAGAGCAAGGAATTACCTGACTGAGAAGGTCTACAGCATAGCCTCTGCTATAGAAGCAGACTCTGAAACAAGGATTCAAGCACAAGTAGTTGATTTGAGAAGGGATCCCAGGACATCCTGCAGGGGAGTGGGAAGTCAGACAGGGCAGGGAAGGAGTGAATAAAGGGAGCATCATCAAACCCATTACCCCTGTGGGCACCTGCAGCCTGATCCCCCTGGGGCACTCTGGTAAACTGTAAGGAGTGTGGGCCTCAAAAGTCATCCCAAGCAATGAGGGATGAGGGAACTGGTTTATTTACCCACCAATCCCAGTCATTGGTGGAGGGTGGCTTGCAGAGCATTAATTCTCTGGTACCTGACCTGCTCTAACAGCCAAAGAAACACCCAGGGAAAGAGACACAGCTGCTGGCAGTTGGACGTGGGTGCAGGGAACACCTCAGTGGTGAGGCTGAGGGATGTCGGTGGAGCAGAGGTGGTGTCGGCTACAGCTGTTTTTGGCTCAGGAAATCAGGCATGGCCACCAGCATCACCAGGATGGCTTCAGGAAGATACAGATTTCCTGGGCCCTGTCCCCAGTAGTCTGGGTAGGTCTGTAGCTGGACCTGAGAACATGCATTTTCAAACTATTGGGCACTCATTCATTCCTGCCTCAGTGCCAGGCACTCTGGGAGGCACTGGGAAAACAACTGTTAGGGAGAAAAACCAGCTCTTGCCCTTTGGCCCTTTCAAATAAATACATGGGAAGTATGAAAAGGTCACCAGGAAGCATTTTACGAATATAACTCATCTTGAAGATGTGAATGCAGATAGTCATCCCAAATCTTCATACAACTGAAAAGTAATGCAGGCAGGCCCAAAATGGGAGGAGAGGAGCAGGTGAAAGGGTCATGCTTTGTTGGGTTTCATTGGTTCTTGGACGCTTCCAGTGAAACATAGCCAGTGGGGCTCAGTTACTATGTGGAGTTGGCCACTCCTGGTCTCTGGATTTCAGGTGACTGTCACCCTATATGGCCTGGATGGAGAGAGTGAGCCCCACCACCTGTCAGACCCCGACATCCCGGTTTTTGAGCGAGGAGGAGTGGATGTCTTCTTACTCTCCACCCTGTTTCCCCTGGGGGATTTAAGGAACCTGCGGCTGTGGCATGACAACTCAGGGGACCGGCCATCCTGGTAAGTGAGGGGTGGACAAACCACGAGGACTTACTTAGCACCAGGCCCGAGGCCGTTGGGCGCTGTGACTTTGCCACTTTGCAGATTCTCAGAAACCTCTGCAAGACACACAGAATGGATCCCCATTTCCCAGATAAGGAAACCAAAGGTCAGAGAGGCCCACCAGTCCACAGGCCACACATAGTGCTAGCCCCTCCCTTAATACTTCTGCAGCATTTCTTCTCTGGGCCTCAAAGATCTAAATCAGGTTAGATGATCCCCACGAAATCCTGAGTCCGAGATGGATGGTAGGGTCCCTTGCTGGGCAGAAGCCCACCGGAGGACGAGGTTTTGTGTGCTCAAGTCTGCACCTCCCTGAACTCACGCAATCTAGACAGCTTTCCCCACTTGTATCAGGACGGTGGCCCCAGGCTTGCTGCCCTGTGTCAAGAGTTCAGTTTCAGAATGCACTCTTTTGCAGCATATGTGTGAAAAACATGGCAGCCTCCAAGCTGGCTCTCTGTACTGGCTGAGTGCCCCACATGAGGCCAAATTCACCCACTAATTGGGGCATTTTGACCAAGGCACCAAGAGCAATGAAGTGAAATACAAAGTCTCCTTCTAGGAGCTCACTCTTATTCTCGGGCCCAGGTTTGCAATGTGTTAACCTTCGTGGTGCCCAAAAAAGTCTCGTCCCCTCCATGTTATCCTCAGAAGTGTGGGTCCCTTCTCAGGTACGTGAGCCGGGTGCTGGTGCATGACCTGGCGATGGACCGGAAGTGGTACTTCCTCTGTAACTCGTGGCTGTCCATCGATGTTGGAGACTGTGTCCTCGACAAGGTATTTCCAGTGGCCACAGAGCAGGACAGGAAACAATTCAGGTATGATTTTTTTTTCTTTTGAAGCAAATGCTCTTTACTTTGTTCTCTCCTCTCTAAGGAAGTTGCATCACAATCCAGTCGCCGCCAAATAAAAGCACATTTTGGCTAGGGGCCTGGGTGGCTCTGAGTGTGTGACATTAATGATCAATCAGGTTTCCTTGTTGTGCCTGAAAGGCCCTGGGGGGATATGGATCCTCTAAGACAGAATTACCTTCAGTTGGTGAAAACGGTTACCCATACTTCCTTATGAATGTCACAGAATAACATTTTGATATGAGTGAACACACTGATTTGAATGGCGACTCGACATCTGGCCATCTGGAGCTTCCTCCTCACGCTTTTAACCCTAGATGCATTTCAGCATGTTCCCACTTGCTTTACTCACTTGCTTTACCCTCTCCTGTTGTGCATCCCTCCACCTCTGTCCCCAAACATATATAAGCAGATACAAAAGTACACACACGCACAAGCACACATACACAACAGCACAGACTGTTCTTTATTTTATATCTTTTAAAATGGCATGTTACTCTAAATATGTTGCCTTTTTTCTTTAACAATATATCATGCACATCTTTCCAGAAGAGTATGTTTGGGTCAAAATTTTCCTTACTGGCTGCATAATATTCCACAGAATGGATGTCCCACAACAAACTCAACCATTCTCCTGTAGGTGGGTATTCAGTCTGCTTCTAGCACATTTACTGAAAGGTAGCTTTTCCTCCCAGCAGCTCAGCCTCCAAGGCAGGAAAAGTCTGACTCAGAGAGACCTGGACCTCAACAAAGGTATAACAGAGACATGCGCATGGACCACAAAGTCCCACATGCTGTTGACTTGTCGCATGACCCTGCATAAGTCACCGCACCTTTCCAGGTCTCAGCTTCCACATCTGAAAAATGACTTGCTCAGTGGGCCTACCCCAAAGGGGACCTGTACAGGTCCCACGAAACAGTGTGGATAACATGCGTGGCACACGGTGCGGCTCAGACTAAGTGCTCAGTTCCAGGAGCAGATATTATCTCCAACTGCATCAACACAGGTGATGCCCAGAAACTAGTCAAGGAGCTCTCTGAAGGCGGGAGCTCCTCATTCCTCCCGTGAATCCCTGGTGCCCAGCAGAGCACCTGGGACACCGCACCAGGCTCAACAGATGTTTGCTGAATGAGAACAGTAACGTGGAAAATCACTGTTGTTGGCAACTGACCTCTCTCTTTCTGCACCTTTACTCTGAGTTCATGCCACCCACACATCCCCAGGTGATGGTCAAAGTACTGTGCAACCTTGGAGGGTGCACTGACCAATTAGAACAGGTGGCAGCCCAGCTGAGAATATCTGATCTGGACACTTATAGCAGAATCTGGGCTCTTGAATAGCTCCTGTGGTTAAACTACATTCTACTCATAGGGAAACTGATTCTCTAGGAGAACGTGGTGCCATTTTCAAAAACCCTGTCTCACAATTTTTATTCTCTCAAACTGAGTCTGAACCCAGAGCCTGGAATTTTTAACTACTACCTTCTAATGCTCTTAATTATAACAAAATAAATAATATCAGTTATATTAAAATTATAACAAAAATAATTGCTAACACTCATGTGCCAGCTACTTTGCCAAATGCTTTACAAAAATAATTACTTTTAATCCTTTTTAAAAATTTAACTAATTTTAAATTTCTCTGCATTTTCCAACATCTGTGTTATTTGTGAGTCTGGTTCTGTTGATTTCTTTATTTTTGGATAATGGATTGGGTTTTTTTTTTAATCTCTTGACTTTTTGTATGTCTTGTAAATTTTTATTGAGTGCCAGTCATATGTAGAAGAGCAGAGACTGAGGTAAATGGTACTAGTGCCTGGAAATGGCAATCCAATGAGGCAGGTTCTGTAACTACTCCAGTTTTACAGGTGAGTAAACTGAGGGGCAAAAAGTAAAGTAACTTGCCTGAGGTCACACAGCAGTAAGAGGGCAGTGCAGGATTCCAACCACTCTGTCCAGAGTCCCCATCATTAACTCAAAGTGATGCTATTATGACGCCGTATTTTCTATAACTGAAAAAATAGATGCCTTTTAGAAACAACTCCCTCCCTCTCATCCCAGGAGTGCTCCAAAGAGCCCAGTTTTCCCCACATTCTCAACTCCCTAAATACCTGTCCCTCTCTCCCGGCTTGTCCACAGCCACCTGTTTTTCATGAAGACCTCCACGGGCTTCCAGGATGGCCACATCTGGTATTCCATCTTCAGCAGCTCAGCTCGGAGCAACTTCACCCGTGTCCAGAGGGTGTCCTGCTGCTTCTCCCTGCTCCTCTGCACCATGCTGACCAGCATCATGTTCTGGGGTGTCCCCAAGGACCCAGCTGAGCAAAAGATGGACTTGGGTAATCCCCAGTGTCATGGCGGTCAGGGCTAGTGGCTGGTGGATAAAAGCCATCAGTGGCCCAGAAGTGCCATGCAATTCCAGAGGTCCCAAGACCACCCTCAGGTTCAGTAATTCACTAGGACTCACAGAAGTCAGAAATGCCACTGTACTCAACATTATTACAGAGAAAGGATACAGATCAAAATCAGAAAGAGGAAGAGACGTGGGGCAGGATGCATGGGGAGTTCTCCCAGGGGAGTCTGGACAGTGCTCACTCCTCCTGACGATGTGCACAGAGTACTGCCAACCAGGGACACTCACCCAAGCCCTAGTGTCCCGACATTTTACTGGGGCACAGTCTCCTCAACATGGCTGCCCCCCAGCATGGCTAACCTTAGCCCCCAGCGCCTGTAGAGGTTGAGGTGATACCGTGCAGCCAAGGCCCCCACCATGAATCAATCACACTGCTAGCAAAGACTATACAGTGTGGCCCAAGAGCCCAGGTAAACAAAGGCAGGACATTCCAAGGACTTAGTGGTCACCTCCCAGAAGCCACTCAAGGGCCAGACCTCTCTTTGGGCAAGGCTAATCCTTACTGCACAGCCACCTTCTGGAAGGGGTGGAGGGGACTCTCCCTCTGACCCCACTCCTCCCTCTCCCAGGTAAAATCGAATTCACCTGGCAGGAAGTGATGATTGGGCTGGAGAGCTCTCTCCTTATGTTCCCCATCAACCTCCTGATTGTTCAGATCTTTCGGAACACCCATCCTCGGATAACCAGGGAGCAGAACAATGGGAAATGGGATGCAAGGCCCCTCAGCCTGGCCCCCTCTCCACAGCCCGTGGAGGACGGCCTTCTGACGCCTGAAGCAGTGACCAAGGCAGGTCCTCAACCTCGGCAGTGTGGGGGTGCTCTAGGTTGGGCAGAAGTGGGGGTGGGGACTGGGGTTTGGGGCTTGCAACCCATGTTGTCTGACAGCATCAGTCACCAAGATTTGTCAACTGCATACACACACATACACACACATGTGCACACACCTATAAACATGTACACACATACACGTGCAAACACACATATGTATACATCTGCACAGTGAGCATATGTACAACACATACCTTTACATGAATGCACACACATGTGCACACACAGCTACATAATGCACATGTACTCACAACACATGCACACGCGTACACACACATCACACATGTTTATACATGCGTACACACATGCACACATAGACAAGCACACACAAACAGCTACATATACAAACACAGGCACACACACACTTTTTGGGTACCTACTATGTACAAAATATTATACTTTCATTATAGATCGCAAGCTGAAAGCCCACAGAAGGGACTCCCGCTGCATTCATGCATTCAATAAGTATTTACTGAGCACCTACTGGGTGCCACACGTTGAAGAATATAGCCTGGAATGTGTCTATTGAAATCCTAGAAGGGGGATTTTAAATGGGTGACAAAATGGAAGCTCAGGGTGGTCGGTCACGTCCCAGCAGTCAGAGCTGGGGTTCAGACCCAGACTCCAGCTCCAGGGCGAGTGCCTGTGACCACAATGCTGCCCCTCACCTGTAGCTCACATCCTCTTTTCTGCTCTGACTTGCAGGATATGTGGAGACTTGTCAGCTCCCTGTTCAAAGCTCTGAAGGTGCCACCCACTGCCTCAGGCTGGGACTCAGTGAACTCGATGGACATCAACCAACTGCTGGCCTTGGTAGAAGACGCCATCTGTCTGCAGAACAAGGCAGAGCAAGCATCCTGGGAGGAAGCCAGAGAGACAGGGGGCCCTTTAACCCTCACTCTGGGGTCTGTACAAGTCAAAGGTGAGCCGTGACCTTTCTGTGCCTAAAGGGGGCATGTTGGAGCCAGGTGGAGGCAGACTGAGGGCCATGTCTGTACTACTAGGGGATCAAGAAGTCCTACCAGGGTCTCCCTCACCTGCCTCCACTCGACCCCCCGCCTCCCCCTCTGCACTGCAGGCATCATGCTCTCCTCACAACACCAAGCTGCCTTCCCACTGAAGGTCTGCTCACACGCCGGGCCTCTGATCTGCGTGTTCTTTCTCCTCTCTTCACTTGGCCAGTGCCTACTCAGCCTTCATTCTTGACTGAAGTGGCCCCTGGCCCACAACAGGGTCTCCAGCCACGTGCTCTTTGGCCCCCAAGCGTCTCTTGTGCCCCCTTCACACTGCTTGTTGCCAAATCATGAATTGTGTGACGAGTTGTGTAAAATCTGCACCGTCCTTCCCAGAACGTGAGCTCTGTGTGGTGGGACCTATCTGACCACCTTGCTCTGCTGTTTTCCCAGTGGCTGGCCCCAGACAACACATAGAAAGCATTTGACAAACATGCATGGGATGACCTCAGCCGAGGAGGTCATTATGGAACACAAAAAGCAAAAAGGCATGTTCTTCTTCCATATGAGTAGGAAGAGCATTGGCCAGCCTGATAACTTGAGCCATTCAGAACCATCTCTGGGTACCAGCTCTGCTACTGACGGGCTGTGTGACCTTGGACAGGTTACTCCAGTTCTCTGTGCCTCCATCTCTTTTTCTGTAAAGTGTCAGGGGATGCAAAGTCAAGCCAGATCCATCTCCCAATGTATGGGACTGGACACAAGATGATGGACAGGGCAGTTGAAAGCATTAAAGAATACTGAATTGCAGAGCAAAAAAGTTAGTCCTTCTCCATTCTCTTCCAAGCCTTCTAATTAAGGGGAAAGTCTCAGTGTGGCACTACTGTCTTTAACACCTCTTTAACACTTGATAATCTGGCAGAGAGAGAGCAGGCCTCAAATTCAGAAACTTGGGAAAGAATATCCAGCTAAAATTTAGTAATATTGTTTCATTTTTATTAAACACTATGTATGGCACATTATGCTGGTTGGAACTAGTCTCTCTGACTCCCCTCTTGCCCCTTTCCTGTCCATCTTCCACCCAGATCACTGCTGCCAGTGTTTAGACCAGGTTGTCCAATAGAACTTCCCACAGTGATGGAAATATCCTATATCTGTACTGCAGTGTGGCAGCCACTGGTCACATGTAGCTACTGAGCACTCGACTCGTGGCTACTGTGACTGAGGAACTAAATTCTAAACTTTATTTTTAATTTAAACAGCCACATGTGGCGAGTGGCTGCCGTATTGGGTGGTGTGGGTTAAGAATGCTGCCATTTTTAACACACAAGGATGGCCACTGTCTGAACCTTGTTTAGAATAAAAAATGGGGTTTATAGATTGTGGAGTTTGAATTTATAACTCTTGGCCCCACCTCTAATACAGTGAATTAAATCTGGGGAAAGGCCAGGAACCTGCATTTTTAAGCAGTCCCTTTGGTGACTGCTATGCAAACTGAATGTTGAGAGCCACTGCCCTCAAGACAAAGTCCCAACTCCTTACGGTAGCACTCAAAGCCCTTCTGGCCAGGCCCGCGCTGACCACATCATCAGTCCCACCCTGACCTGTGATCCAGCCACCCTGGAGGATTAGCCCCAGAGGGCCGGGCTTGGGCTGCCCGTGAAGGTCATCCCTACAGGAGCTCTGCTGATGACATTTAGCCCTGAGTTTGGGGGCTTTGGCATGCATAGTATGGACCTTAAAACATGGGCTCTGGAGCTGGGCTCTCCTAGCTACAAGAGCAGCTGTGCAACTTTGGACAGTTGCTCAACCTCTCTGAGACTGTTTCCTCCCCTATAAAATGGAAGCCTTGATCCACTCAGCTTCTTGGCTTGTTCTGAGGACTGAATGAGATCATAGGACATGTGAAGTGCTTAGACCCCAGTCTAACACAAAGCAGGGATTCAATAAGTGGTTATGACTGGGAGTAACGATATCCTCCAGAAACATTGCCAGAATGCTTGCAACACGAAGGCTGCTGACGCTGGAACCTTTAGCTGGGGCTTCAGTGAGGGAGACCCAGGAAGGAGGGGAGGGAGGAGGGTTGAGTCAGAGGGAGGCAGAGTCCATGTTACCAAGCCTTTACCTACATCTGGTCTGAGCCACAGCCTTCTCCACATCACTTGATATTTTCTCATTCACTTCTCACTGGTGACTAGAGAGGGGTCCTGGGGTTGGAGTGCTCCATCTTGTCATCTCCTATATCCTTTTTCATACACCCCCGTGAAGATGAACACTGGTCCAGACCTGGGCTCTTCTTGTCCAGCAGAATGTGCCTCTCGGCACCAGCCTCCCAGCTCAGGCCCCAGGCACCCAGGCCTGGTTCCACCTGAAGAGGCCAGGCTTCCCTTAGTAGGCACAGGGCATAGTGGAAATGTTCAGATTTGCTTTTTTTCTTGCAATGAATATGTATTACCTCTGTAATTGAAAACAGAAAACACTGTTGTTTCTTAAAAAACTTTTTAGGAAACTGAAACTTGAACAAACCAACTGTAAAAAAACATCAAGAGATAACGGGGAAAACTCAACCACCACCCAGACATTTCATGCTATTTGGAGATCATTATTAATTATTTTTTAAAGATGACAATAACATCATGGTTTTGTTAGAGTCCTTTTCTTCTCCAGAAGCATACTAAAAGATTTAGGACTTGGAGCTTGGAATTTATGTCAAAATAATCCACTTGGAGAGAGTGGGTGGGGTGCATATGAAACACGACTGGCCATGAGTTGATAATTTTGATAATTTTGAGCAAAGGGTGCAGGTTCATCTCCTCATTCTCTTTACTTTTTTAATTTAAAATTTTTCATAATAAAAAATGTTATAAACAAAAGATTACGACTACCACTATCTTTGGCACCAAACCTGGGTTCAAATGCAAATCTCGTATGTAATAAAATACTTGCTGATGAGAAAACTAGGTCTAGGATTTGCTTTAAGGTACTCCAGAAAAAAACAGTTTGGGGGCAAAGACAAGTCAAGATTGGCAAAATGTTCGTAACTGCCGCAGGAGGGCAACAGGTATATTACTCTCATCTCCACTATGCTCAAGGAAATTTTGAAAATGCCCTCTATAAAAGGCTAAAAGAGGAACATTCAAATCCTAACTGGCTGGATATAAGCCCAGTACCCCATCTTTCTGAACGTCAGATTTCTCACGGCTTGGCACACAGTAAGTGCTTGGTACAAGAAAGCTGTTACTAACATTACTGTCTTTACTGCAGGCAGCCTACTCTGTCACTCAGCACCAGCTGATGCTCTTTCTCTCCTCTGTCTTTTAGGAAAAATGCAACAACTTGCACCTGAGGAGGGCCCAGGTGACCTTCAGAAGGACAGGGCCTACAGGCAGTGTCTCTACCTTCAGCTGGAGCACGTGGAGCAAGAGCTGCAGCTGGTGGGGCCCCAGGGCTTTCCCCAGTGCCAGAGCCACACCCGGGCGCTGAGGCAGCTGCACGCCCTGAAGGGCTGCCTGAGGGGACAGCTTGGAACCCTGCCCCCAGCACACTTCAGGTAATCCACTTCCCTGTGTGCTCACAGCCTGAAGCCTGCAGAAAGAGGGCATTCCAGTCTACCTCGGGAGGTTATTCACCCAATATCCCCAAGAAGCAGCGATCTGGGACTCCTGCACAAATACAGGGAAGAGGGCTTTGAACAGGGTTATATTGCCAGAACTCAGAGCCCTTTGTACTGCATTTTACAGTTTATAACCATTTTCATGTGGGTGTCCTAGCTGTATGCCCTTGGACAACCACCTCAACCTCTTTGAGCCCCTTCCTCATCTGTAAAAATGGGAATGATAATGCCCATCTCCTGGTTCAAACTGGAAAGAGAATTTAAAAGGGCCTGGTCCCTGAAGAGCACTAAGACCAAGGATATCTACAAAGAACATGGGCTGGGTGTGGTAGGGTCTGGAGACCAAAGTCCTCTCTGTGTCCCACTATCTCTGCCCAAACATTTGCTTCCATCACCATGTGAATTTCCTCCCTTCCCTTTAAGGTCCCAAATGCCTATTCACTTTTATCCTTCTCTCAGATGCCATAAACCCTTAACTGACTAACTTGTCCTTGGGCCTTATATTCTTCTGAAGCCCCTTTACATCTGTAATTAAACTTGGTTTTTCTCCTGTTAATCTATCACATGTCAATTTCATTCTTAGACCAGCCAAAAGAATCTAGAAAGGGGAGAGGAAATTTTTTTTCTTCTCCAACAACAGCACACATAATTCTGTAGGAAAATGACCACTTTTGAGATGTATTTTAAAATAACTGGTGATAATTTTATATTATGTATGGAATTTATTTTTAAATATTCCAGGTGTGAAATAAAATTAATATTTTATGGCAAGACAAGAAAAATTTAAAGATAAAAAATTATTCTCTGCCTTTTGGCCTCCTCTCTCAGCGCTATGCATTGTGTATCTGCATTACGCATTGACCAAACCTCCCCCATCAGCAGGAATACCTCACCCATAAAGAGCAACATTCTCCTAGGATCAACAAGACAGCTCCTTAAAAGATAACATTCCTTACTGATCTTATAAGGGGTCACGTGTCCCACCAGGATCACACTTAGATCTGGATTATGTAAACTATCAACAATACATCATTTGCTGTACAGCCCTCTGTCTCAAAAAACTTATAAAACTGTGCTTTGATTTCTAACCGGCAGAACAGTTCTCAGAACTTTCTGAGATGTTCCTCCTGGGTTATCATCCTCAAATTTGGCTCAAATAAAATCTTCCACTTCTTCCCTAAATTGATTAGCTTTTCACCCACACAGGAAAAGAAGCAGTGGGGATAGATGAAATAAGTTTGACAAGGAGGTGATAGTTGTTGAAAGTAGTTCATGGGGGTTCATTGTGCTCACTGATTGTTTATGATGGGGAATTTTCATAATAAAAATTTAAAATTCTATGGTACCAGCCTTCTAGGCTTGCCATGAAGAATAACAGCAAATCTATGTAAAACAGTTTGCATGGAGACTGGCTCCTAGGAAGCACTGAATAAATGTGACCTCAATAGAATCTCTGAATGTATACTGGATAGAATACAGAATAGAACAGAGGAGAAAACTGATGGTCTAGGAGGTTAAGGATCTTGGCCAAGTTCATGCAGGCTGGTGGCAGTAGAATGGGATTTGAACGTGAGCCCAAATGGTACTACCCTGATTATATTCACCCTTTGTTGCAGCTCCCTACAGGCGAGCAAGCCCCTTCGAGGCCTGCCCTGGTGGTGTGTCCTGGTGGGCTGGCTCCTGGTGGTGGCCACCAGCGGAGTGGCAGCCTTCTTCACCATGCTCTATGGTCTGCACTACGGGCGGGCCACCTCTCTCAAGTGGCTCATCTCCATGGCCATCTCCTTCGTGGAGAGCGTGTTTGTTACCCAGCCACTGAAGGTCAGGTTCCCCTCCACCCACACTTTCCCTTCAGCCAGCTGCCCTCTCCTTAGGCTTCTGCAATGTCTTCATCTGCTCATTCAACAAACCTCTGGGTGGGTCCTAGGGCATGAAGGGAATTGTCATGGTAACCCAAGTTCCCTGAGGGCCAGATGCTGACATCTTATCATCCCAGTCACCCTTAGGAAGGTCCTCACCTCCCTTTTATAGATGAGAAAATCTGAAGTTAAGATGATAAGGTCACAAAAAATCTTGCCCTAGGTTACAAGTATAAATAGGAATGATACCATATTTCCTCAGTTCTAAGATGCTTTTGATTGTGAGATGGGCCAGCAACTTACAGGAATTTCACCTTCCGAAGAAAACCACCAAGTCATTAAATGTGTGCATGAACTGGAAATAGGCTCCTATTTCTAAAGATGTAAAATTATGCAAGAGAGCAGGCAGTGTCAAAGAGATACTGAGCCCTGCCTGGAAGGAGTCAGGTGGCAGGAATACTGTATGGGGTTGGGGAAAGCTGCAGAAGTGAGGAAACATTTGGAGAGACTCTTTCTGCCTATGAGACACCGCAAAATCTCCCACCCTCATTCTGCCCTGAATAGCCTTTATCAGAAGACTTAACTCTTGACTTAACTCCCCCAATCTAGTCTGAGAATATTAAGAACAGAGTCCTGAGACTTTTTGTTCCCCAACCAAACCACAGAATCCTAATATGTTTGTGCACTGTAGGTACAGAGATAATGTAGTGGAAGGAAATACTTAATACAGGAAGAAAGGGAGGGAGGGTTAGAGGAAGGAACTCACCAGGCTAGAGGTACAAAGGGAGTGTAAGTCACTGGGCTGCGAGGTAAGAGAAAGGCCAAACAACAGAGAGCAGCAGGCGGCAAGGCTCAGGGAATGATGGAAGCAGGGTGAGCTCAAGGATTTGCCTGCTTCTCGGTCTGGTTGATGGCCAGGTGCACGCAAGCCCTGGCCCTCACCCTTTCGTGACCACATCACCTCTCTGCAGAGGATGGGCTGGTTCCCACTCGGCTTCCCCAGAACATAGACACAGATGTGGCCCCCATTCCACCCCTGCTCAGACCAGGAGGTGATAGAGAGTATCCAACACAGGCTTGGGGTTCACAAAGGCTGTTTTCCAGGTGCTAGGGTTCGCTGCTTTCTTCGCGCTCATTTTGAAGAGAGTGGAAGATGAGGAGGAGCTTGTGGATCTGGTCCCGGGATGTCTCTCCAGCCCAGGTAACAGTGTCCAAGTACAGGCAGGGGCCTGGAACCTGAAGAGGATGCTGGGGTGGTCCTGGCCTCAGACCTTTGCTCCCTGTCAGCCTTCACCCCGATTGATGAAGCATCCCCAAACCATCCAGAGACAACTGACTCCCTTGTTGTCTTTTGAGCAACCTTCCTTCCCCATCTGGGCCTTTCTCTGTGACACTGGAGAATGAAGAGGCACCATGGGGTCCATGCTCTGCACTGGCCATCATTCTCTATGTAATAATCCCAAGCAAGCAGCTTTCTTCTCCAAGGCTCGTCATTGGAATGAAAACCAAAAAAGAACAAGCTTGGGCAGGGGGATGGGAGGTGGGGGAGCTGTAATTAGGGTTCTAAGACAAGGGTCTGCAAACAACAGCCTGGGGGCCAAATCTAGCCCAGCGCCGTTTTTGTAAACAAAGTTTTACTGGAACACAGTCATGCTGACTCCCGGCTCCAGAACCCGCTGACTGCCTTCTTCCCCAACCTGATTTCTCACTTCCCAACCAAAACTCCTGAGGGTGCTGACAACAAGAGAATTACAGAAAAAACAAGCAGGATAGAATCAACACTCTGACAGTCTACGTGGAGATTTCCACTTTCAGGGAAAATAAAACAGGAACAAACAAAAACCCATGTCCCTACACTGTAATGCAGTGCAGTTACCTCCTCATGGGCCAGTATTCTTTAGCCCTGTAATACGGTTTTGTCTTTGCAGATCCAAAAAGTCCATTAAAACCATTTTCACAAAACAAAAGAGTAATTTTTCTCCAAAGAGATGCCAGCCTCCAAATCAATTAAACTTTCATTCAGTCATTCCTTTGGCAATTATTCAGGGAGTTCTTGCTGTGTGCTAGGCAGTACAATGGCTTGGGAACAAGATTTACATAAAATCCACTTATTGTAAATATATAATTCATTGATTTTACTAAATTTATAGAGTTGTGCAACTCTCACCACAGTTCAGATTGTGTGCCCATTTGAAGTCAATCCCCATCCCCACCCTCAGCTCTGGCAGCACAGACTGGATGGAATAGCCCATTTAGGGAGACACATTGAACAAGTAAATGCACCAGACGACTTGTAAGTGTGGACTATGATGAGAATGACGGGGGAAGAGTAAGAGGGTGCAGGCCTCTCTGCTGAATTGGTACCTACGCTGGCTCCCGGAGGATGGGAGAAGGGAGGGGCTGAACACGGGGCATGTGCTAAGAGGCTGAGGTGGGACAGGAGCTTGTCATTTTATAGTAGTTACTGACAGTGTGGCCAGAGCATGGTGAGCTGTCTATGCGTGGAGGGGATGGTTCAAGATGAGGACCAAGGCGGGGGGTGGGGGCAGCAGGTCGTGCAGGACCCTGTAGGGCCTGGAGCAATGTTGGCATTTTGGAGTTTTAAAAAAAAATTTATTTGTTGAGGGGTAGTAATTTGATTGATTGATTGATTGATTGATTTTTAGTGGAGGTAAACCCAGGGGATTGAATCCAGAGCCCCGTGCATGCTAAGCACACACTCTACCACTGAGCTCTAATCTTCCTCCTGGAGTGTTTTAAATAGGAGAGCAGCATGATCTGATTTGTGATTTTAGGAAGATTACACTGGCTGCTCTTGGAGACCAGAAAGAAGTATGAGGTCAAAAGTAGAAGCGGGGAGGTCAGCAGGAAGAACTACTGAAATGGTCCAGACGAGAGGTGACATGCACTGGCAGTGGGGGTGGACAGAGGGGCGTGGGTCCAAAAGATACTTGGGTCCGTGCACTCTATCAAAGTGGCTGAAAACAGAGATAACATCAAATGCTGACAAGAGTGCAGAAAAACTAGAGCATTTGTATGGTGCTGGTAGGAATGTGCAATGGTACAGCCACTCTGGAAAACAGTTTGGCAGTTCCTTCCAAAACTAAAAATGGACTTACCATTTGCCCCAGCAATTGCACTCTTGGGCATTTATCCCTGAGAAATGAAGACTTATTTTCATACAGGAACTTGTGCACAAATGTTCATAGCAGCTTCATTTGTAATAGCCAAAAGATATTTAGCCACTCCTAGGAATCTCCCAAGAGAAACGAAAATATGTGTCTACACAAACACCTGTATATAAACATTCAGAGCAGCATTATTCATAGCATCCCAAACTAGCAATAATCCAAATGCCTGTCAATAGGTGAATGGATAAACAAAAGGTAGTATGTCCATATAATGGACTACTACTCAGCAATAAAAAGAAACTAACTACTAATATACACAACATGGATGAACTCAAAACTACTATGCTAAGTGAAAGATGCCAGACACAAGAAATTCATTGATTCAATGATTCTGTTTATATGAAAAATCCAGAAAAGAAAATTTATGGAGACAGAGAGCAAATTAATGAGGCAGAGGGTGGGGATAGAGTGGGAATAGAGACCAACTTCAGGGACATGAAGGAACCTTTAGGGGTGATAGAATGTTCTAAAACTGGGTTGGGGTGATGGTGGCACAACTCTATAGATTTATTAAAATCACTGAATTGTAGGCTTCCAGTGGGTGAATTTATGAAAAGTACAGCTCAACAAAGTGATTTGCAAAAGAAGATACTTGGAATTAGACATGATAGGACTTTGAAACATGAGATACCCTCTTCCTTCCATCCTTCAAAGTTTTGGGAGCACTGGGATCCACCTGGAGTTCAAGAGTACAGGAAGACAGCATCGAGGAATCAGTAAGACTTCAGGGAAGGGAAGACACCTGTGCTTTCTGTGCAAGGAGAATTCTCCAGCTGGAGCAGAAGGAATGGAAATCTGGGCACTGGGATAGCACAGGTGGAGGCATGGAGGGCAGTGTTGGGAAACTGCCCCCAGGGAGGAGGAATGGTGGATTGTATCTGGTCGGGGGAGTCTTTTGGTTGCAGATGCACAACTTGGCTCACTGTTCATTTAGGGGACCGTCCTTATGCCCTTGTTTTCACAGACCCCTCTGCCTTGTTCCGAGCACGAAGGAACAGCAGAAAGGACACCTACAAGCCGCCTCTGGCCTCTGACATTGAGAAGATGAAAACCACCCACCTCAAGGAACAGAAAGCATTTGCCTTAATCAGAGAAATCTTGGGTAGGCAGCCAACATTACCCATGAGCAACCTTCCCTCTTGCTGGTTCTCAACACAGACTTGAGCAGACGTGGTGCAATCTTTGACAGACCCACACCACTTCTGGGCCTGTTGTCCTAAATATGAACTCACCTCAGCTTCTCCCCTACACTTAAAATCCTTCCCTGGCCCCTCACGGCCCTTAGGATAAAGTCCAAACTCTCTGCTGTGGCTCCACCCACCCCGGTCACCTCTCTCTGCCCCTTGTGCCTTAAGCTCCAGTGACTGAGTTTTCAGCTCCTGATGCAGCTCCTGTGGCATTTAGTCTGACTAGAATGTGATCACCCTGCTCCCTACCTTTTCCTCTGGCTAATTCCTCCTGTTCTTTGATTCTCAGCCCCAAATGCTTTGTCATCAGACATGCTCCCCTGTCCCGCTGACCAGGAGCTTTCAACCCTCACTGTGTATCTCAGTCTGGGTTCCCCCTCAGCAGATCTGGGTACAAGTAGTTGGTTTGGGAGGTGATCCTGGGAAGCACTGGTGGGAAAAAGTGCAGGGAGAGAGAAGGAAGCCGATAGAAGGTGGTTGATGAGAGGGCTCCATGTGGGCAACCAGGGCTGAGTCTTGCTGAGACCTTTTGGGGGGCATGTAGTACAGACCCCTGAGTTGCCACCCACCAGGTGACTGATGAGGGTCACTTCTGAGGAGGGTGCTGACCATGCAGCAGCCCCGGTCTGCTCTCCAACTGACCAAGCACATGTGGTTAAGCAGAGAGTGGGGGAGTTTGTGTAGGAGTTGCATTTACAGAATGAAGAGCAAGAAGGGTGTGAGCAGAACCCCAACAAGTAATCTTGTGGTGGGGGATGGGGGGTGGGGGTTGCTGGAATGCATCTTCACAGGCCCTGGACCCAGAGATTCTGATTTAGTAAGGTCCTGTGTCCCCATGGGATTTTAACCTTAGAGCCTCCTAAACTAAATCTTTGTACCTAATGAACGGGCCCTTAGGTCACACTCACCTACCTACAGTTGAGCTCCATGATGGCAGGGAACATGTCCGTCATCTTCACCGCTCTCTCCCCAGCACTGCAACGTGGCACAGTCCCATTTTTCAAAAACTCTATTTAAGAAATATTCATATAGCATGAACTCTAAGCTATTTTAAGTGCTTTACTTTGTTGACTCCCTCATCACAAACCTGTGTAATAGAATTATCCCACCTCACTCACATAAGAGAGGGAGGCACAGAGGGGTTAAGTCACTCATGAAGTCACACAGATAGGAAGTGACAGAGCCAGGATCTGAACCCAGCTAGAAGGCTAATGGTCTGTGGGCTTTACTCCTTTCTGCTGTCTCTATAAGGATTAGTTCCCTTGGTCACCAGAAGGGCAAGTGGCTAGTCTACAAGACTTCAACCATTCTGAGCCATACACCATTCCACTTCCTGCCCTGGGCTTTCTGGGAGCTGGGGACTCTGCCTGACTGTGCCTCTCTCCTCAGCATACCTGGGCTTCCTGTGGATGCTACTGCTGGTGGCCTATGGGCAGAGGGACCCCAGCGCATACCACTTCAACAGACACCTGGAGCACAGCTTCACTCGAGGCTTTTCAGCTGTGCTGGGCTTCCGGGAGTTCTTCACATGGGCCAACACCACCCTCGTGAGCAACCTGTATAGCCACCACCCAGGTACTGTCCCCCCAACCCAGGACCTGTGTCAGACCCCTTGTGCATACTCCTTTCTGGGAACAGGTGTGGGTCACTGTCAACATCAGCCTTCTAGAGAACAAATTACCACAGAACCTTATGCTTTGAAGGAGAGATCTTCTGAGGGCCCCTAGCCCTCCCCGAATGCAAAGTGGAGACCCTCCTTCTTAGATAACTGAGCATGAACTGGCCGGGCAGAAGGGACCACATGAGAAAAGGCAAGCCTGAAACACTGAGACACTGTACCTCCTAGAACTACTGAGTGTCAAGTGTGGCTGCAGTGTAGGGTTATGAGCGGAGGACCTGTGAGAAGCAAAGTAGGAGAGAGGAAAGGGGACCAGATCAGAAGGCTTTGGAGGTCCATAGTTTATGCTTAAGGAACTGAGGAGCCATTGACAGCTTCTCCGTGAGGGAGTAACATAATCAAATCTGTGGTAAAAGGAAGGTCACTCTGGAAACATGTGCAAGTTGGAGTAAAGGGTAGGTAGGTTAGGATGCTGGGGAGAAATGATGGGGCTGGTGTAGTGGGTGATGGAGATGGGGATGGGTGTAGACAACATTGAAGAGGTATTATTAATGGGCCTTGCTGACCATTAGGATTGGGCATTGAGGGAAAGAGCATAAATGGTCTCCATGACTGGGTAGTGGGGGTACCATTCCTTAAAAGAAGTTATGCAAGAAGTACACCAGGTCCAAGGTGGGAAGGTGGTGATGAATGGCTGAATGTAGTCTGTGGTTGGTCATGACTCTTGGCTGTCTCTATAACAGGTACACTGAAGTTCGTGTTAGCATCCAGGCCAGGGAGCTTGGGATGCATTACGATGATTTTGCTGGCTGGATTTACCCAACTGTTTTTCATCTCCAGGCTTTATCACTGACGGGAACTCCAAGCTGGTTGGCAGTGCCCAGTTTCGTCAAGTGAGGGTCCAGGAAAGCTCTTGCCCTCTTGCCCTGCAGCTGCAGGCTTCTCTTGATGGATGCCGTGCACCATATTCCCTGGATGTTGAAGACCTGTCAGACTATGGGGAAGGCTGGAATGCCTCCAACCTCAATAGCAGCAATGACTTTTCCCAGGCTTGGCAGTACCAGAGCCAGAGCCAGCACAGAGGGTATCCCATCTGGGGCAAACTCACTGTGTACCGAGGAGGAGGTTACGTGGTCCCCTTGGGGACTGATCACCAAAGTGCATCAAGGTAAGTTCACATGATTTATATGCAGTCGAGGAAAGACATTTGCTTGAGTCCAGGTCTGATTGGCGGGTGCAGCCTTCAAAACAGGACTGAGCCAAGCTCACTCATGTCATTGCGGGGAGCGGCGGGGAGATTCAGAAGCATTCAGGTCATATTTTCAGGTCCCGGGAAACTGTACAACCTCAGAGTTGGAAAGGGAGTCCTGCTCCAGCATTCTCAGCCTGGTAGGCCTCTACTAGAGCCAGTACAGGGATGGGGAACTGAGTACCACACAAAGCGTCCACCACCAGGCAAGCAGGAAGGCTCTTAACCTTAATCAAGAATTACGCAGGGTCTAAGGTTTTACCCTACTCATAAGCCGACACACTAGCCTGTTACTGTTTCATAAGTTCTGGCAGAAGACACAAGACTCTTGGATCAGAGACAAAGTATTTTATTACTCACAGAGCTTCACAGTGGTTGGAGTCAGTATTCCAGAAGGGTCAAGACAGATGCTTGCCTATGTGGTCAGTTACAGTATCACAGAGGAAAGCTTGGAGCATTCAGTTTCTATAGCAGCAGAAGCAAAGAGTACTCTTTGTCTGAAGGAAGACATCACCTCCTCCTCGAGGTTGTTCACTGCAGACTAGGCCCTGAGACGTGGCCTGGGTAAAGCCTGGCCAGGGCCTTGCATTACTGGAACACTCAGCACGAATGTGCAGGGACACTCAGGGCCCATGCAGACTGCCTCTCCCAGCATGTTCTGGAGTCAGAGAGCCCTAGGTTTGAAACCCTAGCACTGCTCCTGTTAGTTTTGTAGCCCCAAGGGAGTTAGTGAACCCATGTGAACCTCAGTCTCCTCCACTGCATTATTATGACACGGAGGAACACAGATAATAACAAACCCCAAGGGAGAACAACTGGCAGGGGTCCCCTGGGATTAAGGACAGGCCAGGAATAGTCTATTTCCACGTAAGAGGTATCTTCCTGCTACTTGGAACAACTGACTCTCTCTCTCCTTCTATGTGTCAAGCAGGACACAGACCCACCAGAGACAGGGCATATTTTAAAACAGGGCCATCATTACTGCTCTAAGTAATAACAGCTGGTATCACTACACATGTATTTCCATTTTCTTTTCACAATGATCCCAAGGCACCCATGTTAACACCATTGTAGATGGGGAAACTGAGGCGTGGAGAAGTTATCAGCTTCTCCTTGAGGCAGCCAGGATTAGAACCCAGGATGTCACTCTGGCACACGCTCTGTTCACGACACCCGTGAGCAGATCTCCAGGAACTGGTCTCATGTGAACTGCCAGCCCAAGAGGGACCTTGACAGCTGCTGCCTGCCTAACTCCCTGATGTTCTGTGCAGCTCCTCCAACACTGTGGTCCTCAGACATGAAAACGCGTCACGTACAAACTACTATGTATAAAGTAGATAAGCAGCAAGGATGTACTGTACAGTGCAGGGAATTATCGCCATTATTTTGTAATAATTTCAATGGAATAGAATCTAGAAAAATACTGAATTACTATGCTGTACACCTGAAATTAATACTGTAAATCAACTATACTTCAATAATAAATAAATCAAATTAATAAACAGATTATGTTTAAAACAAATCCAGAAAATCATATCATAATCCTTTGGAGCACTCATCAAAGCACAGATCCCCAGGTCCCATCCCCAGAGTTTCTCACTGGAGATCTGACGTATAGACTGAGAATCTGCATCTCTAACAAGTTCCTAGGTGATGCCAATGCCACTGGTCTGGGGATAACACTTTGAGAACCTCTGGTTGAACGGCCAGGAGACCATAGGTGCCAAAACATTGCACCGTAGGATGGGAAACTGGCCACTCCCAGGAGAAGCCCTAAAGCCCTGTGGTCCTGGGCGTAGAACAGAGGCAGGGGGAGTTTTGACAGGAAGCCCTGGTCTCCTCCCTGGGCTGAGGGCCAGGGAGCCCCTACCTATGGAGATGCCCCTAAATGCCCTTCTTCGCACAGAACTCTCCAGTATCTCTTTGACAACACCTGGCTGGACACCCTGACCAGAGCCGTGTTTGTGGAGTTCACAGTCTACAACGCCAATGTCAACCTGTTCTGCATCGTCACTCTGACCCTGGAGACTAGTGCCCTAGGTGAGCAGGCTTGCCTGTGAATCCATCTGCATGTTCCAGACCCCAGACAATCCTCCCTCTGGGCTAGGGAGGGCTAGGGCTCCTGACACAGCTAGGCTGGGCCACCCCCAGGCCAGAGCCCCAGGGCAAATGGTTGTTTGGGAAATTCAGGGATGGGTCTTGGTGCTCCCTGAAGGCAAGGCTTCAGGGCTGCTCCAGCCTCATTCCTGGCTGCCTGCACTTCTCACTGGCCTGTCTCACAAATCGTCCTAAGGGGACCTAGTTGGGGTCTGGAGGCAGCTCACAGTCTTGAGTTTCCCACTCTACTGGGGGTGAGGGTGGGGGGCTGGCAGTGAAGGGCAGGGGAAGGGGTGACCTGGTAACAGCTTCACCTAAAACAATATTTTACAACTTGCAGTACCTTAGTCTACACTGCAAAGTTCATTTTATATCATATTCCAACACACACACACACACACACACACACACACAAGTATAAATAACTGAGACAAAAGCTTCAAAAATAATTCCCTTAACTCTATTTTGTGTTCTATTCTTTCTCCCCACTCCCTGCCTTCCACCCTCTTTTAGTGCTAATCACAATCTATTGAAAACACTGACTCTTCAGCTAATAACGAATCTTCCTAAAACTCAACCACCTCTTCTTTAAAAATAAAACTTTTTAAATATTAAATTACATTTTTTATAAAAGCAATATTTGTAGTTTTTTAAAAAATTTCAGAACTGTGTAAAGTAAAAGGGCTTCAAGTTCCATTATCATTCCCCACTGTCAAAAGTTTCTTTCAAATCCTTTTTGGAGGATTTATTTGTATTTCTTGTGATATCCTATTTCTTTCTGCTATCTTCTTGGCTGTTTAAGGTCCTCTTAAACAACTGCCTCAAAACACATCTGTTTAAATTATTTATTTCTACAAATGAGAAGTGCGGCGTGGGTTTCTGGTCTGCTTGATTCAGCAGCCTGCTGACATTAGCAAGGACTCGGGTTGTCTGCATCTCCCCATTCCGCTGTTCTTCAGATTGGCTTTGTCTCTGTACACGTTAGCCTTACTATCAAATTGGTTTTTAAAAAATCATTACTAAAAAATTATGACAATACCAAAAACAGTAAAAAAGGAAAAGACACAAACGGATAAAAGATAATTCAAAAGAAGGTTGATCTCTTTAGATGAAATGGCTTTCACTGAGCCAGCTTGGAGTAAATAAATGGATGTTAAGGAGGTGGGTGTGCTGTGGCTGGAGGTGACTGAGTGCCCAAGGGCCAACACCAAAAGCAGAGGGCAGGAGGAGGGTCTTCCATAGCAGCTCCCTTTGTCCCATTAGATGCGTCCACTGTTTCCAGCCTCCACCTTGTGTCTCTGTTCAGTCACTTGGGTGTGAAGGGCCTTTATCTTCGCTCCTGCCCCCAGCCAGCCCTCAGAAGGGCTTGATTTTGCTTCATCTGACTGATGACTTACAGTCAGAAGAGGTGGCTCTGAGCAGTGGCTGTGGGTGAGCAGAACATGCTCTGCTTTGCAGGAATCTTCTTTGCACACGCGCACCTGCAGAGCCTGCGTCTGTACCCCTTCACCGATGGCTGGCATCCCTTCGTGGTAGCAGCAGAGGTCGTCTACTTCCTGTTCCTCCTCTATTACATGATTGTGCAGGTGAGGGGTAGACTTGTGGCTTCATGCGCAAAGGAGGGAGGTGGTCACGTGCCAGTTCCCTCTCCCACCCCTTCCCTTTTCCTTGAAGGGGGCCTGAAAAAGGGAGATGAAAGGGTTCTACTCACCTGTATGCCATGGCAACCTTTCATGTCCCCTGCTGGTCCTGAGGGCTGACCCAGCTCAGGCACCTCTCAGGAACTGAGACTCTGAGGACAGTCCTTCCTGGGTGATCCCTGGGAATTAGGAAAAATCCCCTTTGCCATCTGTACCACCATGTTACACAATGAAGGAGCAGATATTGATAATGAGAATGGCTTGAGGATGCTGGGAACTCATCTAAAGTGTGTTATAAGCCCTGTCCCTCCCATCAAATGCCAATCAGACACCTTAAGGGGCATCTTAGGCCCCATTCCCTGCTCAACAATCACTTTAAAGCAAGGATGATACTTTGAGTGCTGCTACAAGGCAGGCAATGTTCTACGAACCTTACGTGGATTTTCTCTTTTCACACCAGGAGAAATGTTCTATTAGCTCCATTTCACAGAGCCGAAGTCCAGAGATGTTAAGTCATTTATCCAGGGTCTGACTCCTGACCTTGACACTCAACCCCTATACCACAACAGCCACCAACCTGGATCCCACAGGTCTCTAAGCATCATCAATTCAAACCCACCAGCCAGCAGTGATCTAATAGCAACTTAAGTACCTGCATTTCTCTAAGAACATCAAAGGAGGCCATCCACCACCCATCTCTGAGCTTCTTCCTCTCCTCTCCACTGCCCTCACACTCTGCCTGCAGCTGCTTCAGAAAGACTTTCTCTGAAGCCCTTAAATCTTTCTCAGAATGCTGCTTAAGTGTTTAAAGAATCTTCCCCTCGTTCCACCCCTTTATAATGGAGGTGAGCTTAGCCTCTTACCAGTGAAACACCAGTCCTTTTTCTGTAAGAATGGGTAGGAGGAGGGAAGTGGAGCAGACTCAGAAGATTCTCTTGAGTGGAAGGGAAAAGGAGGGGAGGGAGGCCCAAAACATGCACAGGAAAATTGTTTCCTACTGTGACATCTGTTGGGAAAGAGAATTAAAAACAGCCTCTGCCAATCCAGAAAATCTCTTCACAAAAATAGAAGAAAAACCTACTTAAATAAAATTATTTTTAATCATGGTAAATATATTTAACATAAAATTTACCATTTTAACCATCTTTAAATGAACAGTTCAGCGATATAAAGTACATTCACATCATTGTACAACCACCACAATCATCCATCTCCAGAACTTTTCTCCTCTTGCAAAGATGCAACTGTTCACATTCAACAATAACTTCCCACTCCCCTTAAGACAACAACTTATATAATTGAATAAGCATTAAACCAGAATACGGTGCTCATCTCAGGCAATCCGATAAAGAGGTTGCAAAGGAAAAAAATCTCACCCTTGAATATCTCCAGAAAGATACAACCCATTACATACACATTCCTAAGATAAACATTAAGGAATACTTAACAGGACTTACAGCACCATTTGTCCCACTAGCCCATCCTAAATTCACCTGGTAATTGGGGTGGCCACCTGAGTTTGCTAACTGCTTTTACCAAATGAAAAAACAGACTTCTATGTGTACAACAGGAGGAAGTCTTGCAGTGTGGAGCCAGATGTCCTGCGGTTTGGCTTTTACCCTCCCAGGGAAACTGGGAGATTGGCATGCCATCTTCCTTGCATACATTCAAAGAGGTGGCTCCCTCGTCCTTGAGAAAAAAATTCCTGAGCTATAAAACTGACAAGAGGCTTGTTTAGCTTTTAAAAATATTACATATATCTCAAAGAAGCAGAGAAAGAATTCACAATTACGAGTTTTCTAACATAAATGCTCTAACCACAATCAACTTTTGATTTGGAGAAGTTTCTCCAAACTTTGTTCTTACTCAAAATATCTATTGTCTATTAGATACTTCTGATACTTCTGTCATTTCTTTCCTTCACAGTTTTCTCCAGTAATAAGATCTTCCTATGAGCTCTGTAGAGCTGAAAATAAATATATTCTTGAGTTAAAATAAATAAAACAAATAAATGCTCTACAGGCAAGGGGGATCTTTCCCCTTCCCTACCCCTCTACTTCTTTGGCATCAGAGATTAAATGGTTTTCCTATTAGGTACTGTATTTACTTTCACATACCCCCAAATCCTGCAGCCCCGACTGATGATGAGACCAGGTAGGTTCCAAGCACAAGGTTTGGGAGAGGCCACTGGTGCTCTAGGCACATGGTGCCAGGGCTTTGAGAAACCTCCAAGGATCCGGTAAGCCCCTCCCAGAGGGTTCATCCTGGGTGGTGGTGGGGATACCGTGGGGGCGGTTCTGGCCACAGCCATTGGTAGAACCTCTGGCTCCTTTCCCAGGGCAAGCTCATGAGGAAGCAGAAATGGTGCTATTTCCGCAGCAAGTGGAATCTTCTGGAGTTGGCCATCATCCTGGCCAGCTGGAGCACCCTGGCAGTGTTTGTAAAGAGGGCCATCCTGGCAGAGCGTGACATCCAGCGCTACCGGAAACACAGGGAGGAGTAAGTGGCTCTGCCTCAGTCCAGCTCCTACCACTGATGCCAGCTTCCTCCAGCTCTGTGTGGCCCAGGGGGGCTTTTGAAATTTTGCTGACCCTCAGAGGATCAAGGGTCACTCTTTAAAAAATAATTATAGCAGTTAGATTCAGCTTTGGGGCCTGAGAACTCTTTAAGACAAAACAGAACAATTATCTTTTGCAAAGCATAGAAACATATGACACCTTGTTAAGGTCCCTCCCAACCTTTTGGGAAGGGTCTTTGACAAATATTAGTGCCCAGTCAACCCAACTCTGCTACTATTTACCAACTGTTCACTCTGTGCTATGCAGGATGCACTAACCCATCCCCATGAGAACCAACGGAGGTAAATGTTATCATTACCCCATTTTACAAAACAAGAAATTAGAGAGGTAATGCGACTTCCCCAAGGCCACACAGCTAAAAAGTAGCAGAAAAATCATTTAAACCTAGTTTGTGTGTCTCTGGAATTCTAGTCCTTATTTTGAACCACTGTTCACTGATTTTATATAGATCTAGCTAACTTTTATTGAATTATTGTTGGATGCCATACACGGTCATAAAAACAGCACTTTAAAAGCAGTATCTCATCTACTTTAATCTCCTCGAAGCTTCTAAGAGATATTATCCCTTTTTTAATTGATGTATAGTTGATTTACAATTTTGTGTTAGTTTCTGGTGTACAGCATAGTGATTCAGTTATTCTTTTTATATTATTTTCCATTATAGGTTACTACAAGGTATTGAATATTGTTCCCTGTGCTATATAGCAGGACTTTGTTGTTTATTTTATATATAGTAGTTAGTATCAGGAAATCCCAAACTCCCAATTTATCCCTTCTCACCCCTCTTTCCCCGCTGGTAACTGTAAGTTTGTCTTCTATGTCTGTGAGTCTGTCTGTTTTGTAAATAAGTTCATTTGTGTCCTTTTCTTAGATTCCACATATAAGTGATATCATATATTTGTCTCTATCTTTCTGACTTACTTCACTTGTATGATAATCTCTATGCTCATCTATGTTGCATCAAATGGCATTATTTCATTCTTTTTTATGACTGAGTGGTATTCCATTGTGTATATATATATATATATATATATATATATATATATACACACATATATCACAATTTCTTTATCTAATCGTCTGTTGATGGACATTTAGGTTGCTTCCATGGCTTGGCTATTATATATCATTCCTTTTTTACTGAGGCAGTTGAGACTCAGAGAGGTTAAGCTGTCTGTGCAAGGTCACACAGCAAGGAAATACAGGGCCTAGAATTTGAACTCAGCACTCCACCCTAGACTGTCTCATTCATTTAACAAACCAGCACTGAGCTCTTCTTTGTGCCACATTCACTTGCCAAATACATGACAAAACTTCACCTTCCCTAGAGGCTTTCTTCCATAAAAATGTGTCAGTATCAATCAAGTTCTTTGAGTTCAGAAATTATCAGAACTTCTGTTTTTACTGAAAGTTCATTATAAACCTTATGCAGAACAGTTATTTTAAAAATGTAAAGACATTTTAGCTCTTGAAGGGATCTTCTAAAAGATGTCCCTGGAGGCCAAATCCAGTTTACCACTTATTTTTGTAAAGTTTAATTGGAACACCACCTAACTCACTCATTCCTTTACAAACTATAGCTGCTTTTCTGCTACAGCTGTAGAGTTGAGTTGAGTCATTGGGACAGAAACTGTGTGGCCACAAAGTCTCAAATATATGCCATCTGGCCCTTTACATAAAAACTCCGTCAACTCCTGCTTAGAGAACAAAGCCTAAAGTTCTAAAAGTTAAGAACAGTGAGTTTGTTTTAGGTCCTACATGACTGAGATCCCTGACAGCTATCTCCACACTAGCCAGACCTTATGATTCCTTACAATGACCTCAAACATGATTAATTCTTGACACCCAAACAGATAGGCTTCTTGCTCAGATGGGCTGTAAAACAGTTTTAAAGCAAGAGAGTTCTCTTTTCACACTTAGAGTCAGAGATCTGCCACTTTTGATAGAAACCTGAGCCTAGTTTAGTATTACATAAAACCTTCAGTTGAATTTGATTATTCAATTAACCAAATTAACTTGGTTTGTGTTTATTTCAAAAACTCGTAAATTTTGTTTCCTTGTAGGAATAGATAAGCCATTTAAAGCCAGAGCTTGAATTCTGAAAGTACTTTTTAAGACTAAATTATTTGCTTCGAAGAGCCCCCCTTTAATCCAGTGGGTCTCAGGCTGGCTCCTCAACAGAATCATCCAGGCCACATCCCAGACCTACTAAATCAGGATGTCAGGGGTGGGGCCCCAGCACCAGTATTTTTAATGTTCCCCTGGTTATTCTCACATGTAGCCAAGGTTGAGAACTGTGCTTTAATTAGAGCCAATTGCCACCATAAAGGAGGGCTTACATGGTTATTATTTCCATATATATGAGCAATTAAAGAGAGGGTTAGGTTTTAAAAGAGGCACGAGAAAGGTGCTCCAGGAGCCAAAGAAGGAAACCATCATACATATTGGCAGCCCTGTTCTGTTAAAAGGGAAGATTCTGGAAGGCAGGAAATTAGGTAGAAGGATGGCTTTTACTCAGGCATTATACAAGTATATCAGATGCTTTTACAAACTTGAGATCATATACTTTTGTTCCATAATCTGTTGTCCATCCATGTTAACAGATATGGGTCTATGTCATACTTAATAACATGCCAACATTAAGACTGAATAAAACATGCAAAGTAAGGCACAAGAGGGGAATGAAGGCAGGGTAGGATGGTGGGAAGAATTTGGACTTTGGAATGAGACATACCTGGTTTTCCAACTCTCATTCTTCCCCCATTGCCATTCTTCTGTAGCTCTGCAGCCATTAACCAAGAATACTAGGTAATGGCCCCATGACCACCATCACCATCATCATCACCCCTCATATCCAGTATCTTCACCTTCACCATGGCCACCATCTCCCATCTCATCATATCCTAGCTGGGGGAACTGGGACAGCTCTATCTCTCAGAACTGTTGCAGGAGTGACAGCCTCTGAGATGATGATAAGTCATTGCTTCTGGGCTGAAGTGAGCCCAGATGAGCTCTGGCTGAGCTGGTCATGGCTCTGAGACTCTGTCTCCCCATTTGGTCCCATAGGGGGATCAGTTTCAGTGAGACAGCAGCGGCCGATGCTGCCCTTGGGTACATCATTGCCTTCCTGGTACTCCTGTCCACAGTGAAGCTTTGGCATCTGCTCAGGTTGAATCCCAAAATGAACATGATCACATCAGCCCTGCGTCGTGCCTGGGGGGACATTTCGGGCTTTATCATCATCATCCTTATCATGCTCCTGGCTTACTCCATCGCAGTGAGTGGCTCCTTAGGGAAAACTTTCCGGGCCGGTCTCCTCAGAAGCAAAGACTTCTCAGTGTTGGAGGGTTGGGGAATAGGCTTTAGGAAGAAAGACCCTGGGAACCTGAGAGAGATGATGGATCTTCTGAGACTGGGGCCTTTTAGCTGGGAGCTCATGAACTGGTCATCCCAAATGGCAGAGGCTAGAGACCTCAGTTGGGTAAGAGCGAGGAGGTACAGTCTCTAAGACTGAAAGGACCAACTGTCTCCCAGTGAAGGAGTCCTTTCTCTACACAGTCTCCGCCTGAATGTGCCAGTTCTCCTGACATCCCAATTACTCAGACCTGCACAGAGCACTGCCTCTGTGTCAGGGGATGCAGAGATGAATTGGGCAATCCCTGTCCTTGAGTTGGGGCAGAGATGGGGGACATGTTTGCAGGCCATGTTGATGCTTAATGCTCTCTCTACACATGAGG
This sequence comes from Camelus bactrianus, assembly GCF_048773025.1. Lineage (NCBI taxonomy): Eukaryota > Metazoa > Chordata > Mammalia > Artiodactyla > Camelidae > Camelus > Camelus bactrianus. The sequence continues at coordinate 51,860,671 of NC_133547.1, forward strand.
CATGAACTTGGTAGGGCCAAAACCATTTCATTCAGCCCCCTAACACGAAGAACATTTTGACAATCACATCTCTTTTGTGACTGAAAAAATTTTTGAACTATCAACTCTCTTTTATCATAAAGTAATGTAAGAAAAAAAGACCCTTTGCCACATCCTAATCTCTGTCAGAACATGCCCCGCCCCATCCTCTCCAAGTCCATGATTCCAACATCCTAACACAAGCTCCCACTCCTCTATGACCCTTCACCCAGTCCTGACCCACTTCCCACTCCAACTCCTTTCCTATTTCTGACCCTGGCCCCACCCAGTCTCTCCTGTTCCACCAGGCAGAAGCAGCCTGTCATTCATCTAACCCAACTCTCTCAGAGCAAAGAGGCTGGGGCCTCAGAGAGCTCAGTTTTGTTACCGAGCCTTAGAGCGGCCATCAGGGAGACCACAGTAGTGGCCTAGCAGTTGGTGCCTGAGCCCCAGGCGTGCACATGCATCCCCTACAGAACTGGATGTGTCCATGCACCCACTTGCAGGCCCCTATGGGTACAGGGCCAAGGATGCAGCTGACCCAGACCAACTCTACTGTCAAACAACAGGCCTGGGGGGGGGGTGTGGTTGCACGGTTTCTTTCCTTGTTCATGAGGATTCTTTCCATAACAGTCAAACTTAATATTTGGTTGGAAACTCCGTTCCTACAAAACTCTCTTTGATGCGGCAGAAACGATCATCAGCCTTCAGCTAGGAATCTTCAACTATGAGGAGGTAATGGGGCGGAGCAGGGGGTATATGAACATCGCCATTGACATGAAGCCTTTATGAAAATTAGGAAAATCACCCCCCTCAAATGCCTCCCCAGTAGATGTCACCCCTTGGGTCCATGGCCTGGCAAGCACAGGGTAACTCTGGACAAATAAAAAGGCTCCCCCTCCTCCAGGCAGACAGTCCCATGCTAGGGCCTACAGCTCACCCTGGGGAACCTTGCTTACAGAAGAACATCAGGCACTGGCTACTCAGGGGAGGGCTGTGCTGGGGGGAGATGCTCCTGGCCCTAGCCAGAAATGGTGCCCAGGCTGGAAATGGCAGCAGCAGGGAGTCGGGAGTGCTGCTCTTTCCCTCTCCTGGGAGCTCAAGAGCACTGCCCATATGCTCAGCCCCCAGGCAGAAGGGAAACGTCCTGGCTCCAGGATCTTCCTAGGTCCAATTTTCCCTTTGAGGGTGCCCAGTCTTGGGGGGCCACTAGGACATAGGACCCCCGGGGATGACTCTGGTTTTCTTCCTGACAGGTCCTGGACTACAGCCCAGTGCTCGGCTCCTTCCTAATTGGGTCCTGCATCATTTTCATGACATTTGTGGTGCTGAATCTATTTATCTCTGTCATCCTGGTGGCCTTCAACGAGGAGCAAAAACACTCTCAGGTGAGTCCCTTTGACCTAGTCTTCAAAAGTCATTATCTTTCAACTAGGAAGAGGTTGGTTGAGCGGCAGCAGATATTAGGGGGGCTTGAGGGGCCACTGTAGCTCAAGGCGTTCGTTTCATGGGAGGGGAAACTGAGGCCCAGAAGGAGGAAATTAACTCCTCAAGATCACGGGCAATGAAGAGCAGACTAGAATCAGGTCTCCTGTTTCCCACGTGGGACTCTGTTCATCACACCAGTGATTCCCAGCTCTGATTGTACATTAGAATCACCTGGGAGCTTCTGGAAATTGCTGCTGCTAAACCTGAGACCAACAGAAACAGAATCCCTGGGAGAAGGATCCCAGCTCTGGTATTCTTGAAATCTCCCCATGTGGTTTGCATACACAGCCAAGGTTAAGAATCTACTGGAAAAATGACTAAGGAAGACAATTTAGGTGATGACAAATTTTAACAATTCATGAAGTGGACAGTCTCCATTCGGAGAACTGCAAAATAGGGTGGAACGCAGAAAGATTTTAAAGGATACATAAAGAACAAGGAAGAGAAAAATAGAACATATCTGATTGGCTGGGGCCACAGAGTCCACTTTGCTTGTGGGGAGAAGGAAGAGGAAATAAGTATAGAACCCAGAGTTGGCCTGCTATCTGGGGACTGGCTGACTGGGTATCCTGCACATCTCGCCAAGGAGAGCCTTTACAGAGATGAAGTCATACACGTTTCGGTTTGATGGGCATCCTGGGCAGGAGCAACTCCATCTTGGGCCTAATTTACATCACGATGTCATAAATGTGTGAGAGTCTTTGAACAAAAATTCCTAACAGCTTCTGCAGGGGGTTTGGAGGGCATTTTGTCATTCTCAGCGCAGGGGAAGAAGGAACCCTCCGGGGATAAAGGCAGGAGCAAACACCCTTGAGGTTCCCAGAAGGAGGTCAATTTCAACACAAAAGCAGCTCTAAACAGCAAAGTGACTTGGGCAGGGACCAAACTGGACGATGAAACCATAGTTTCCCCTGATAAAGAAAAGCCCCCAAAGAGAACAGTTCTACGTAAGTTGCATGGTTCTTTCTTCCTCTGCAGCTTTCGGAAGAAGGAGAGATCGTTGACTTGCTACTGATGAAGATTCTCAGTTTCCTGGGCGTTAAATGTAAAAGACAGGAGCCTGGAAGCAGCAATGAGCAGCCCGAGTTGCTGTCAGAGGCCCTGCCCCCTCAACCTGTATCAGCTGTACCCCCAATTTAAGGGTACAAGTTTAAGCTGTTGGTCCACGCATGATCATCTGCAGAGCAGGGGAAGGCCATTGCCTTGGGCCTGTGCTGACCAATGATTCTATAATCTCTCCAGGTCAATATTTTACTATGTCCATAGAAGACTTACCAAGCCCGGCAAGTAAAAAAAAAAAGAAAAAAAAACCCTCCATATGTACATACAATCGTCACTACTGTGATATACTATTCAAATATATTTCCTCCTAGAAATAAAACAAATATTGTCTGGAGTTCAGGGGAAAAAAATCTCTACAGACTAATTATTTCATCTTCTTTGTCGGTCAGAAGTTGCCTTTGAATGATTCTAGTTCAGGATTTCTCAAACTGTGTCCAAGGGATGCTAATGGGTGTCATATTAACTTGCTAGGGCTGCCAGAACAAAGTACCACAAACTGGGTAATGTAAAACAACAGAAATGTATTGTCCCACAGTTCTGGAGGAGAGAAGTTCAAAATCAAGGTGTCAACAGGGCCTGTTCCTTTGAAAGGCTCTACAAAGGAATCCTTTTTTCTAGCCTCTAGCGTTTGCCAGCAATCCTTGGCATTAGTTGGCTTGTAGATACATCATTCTAACCTCTGCCTCTCTCGTCACATGGCCTTTCCTCCAGTGAGAGGGCTAGGATTTCAACCTATCTCTTTAGGGGACACAATTCAACTCATAACAGGTGTCGTCCTCCCCAAAATGTTTCTAGAGCAAATGGGGGGAGCACTGGACACACAAGTTCTTTAGCATGGAAACTGTTAGAGCTTTTAATCAGCTAAATGTGCACTGTTGAGTCTCCAGGGATAAGATGAGTGTGAGAGATAAAGTGTGTAATGATTCCAAACACTGTGACCAAGGCATCTGATATTGCAACACCTCAAACAGGGCTAGTGTTCCTTAGGGGATACCCCAGAGAATTACTGATCTACACTGGTGGTTTTCGATCTTGGCTGCACACTAGAAACCCCCAACTTCATCCCAATATACCATAACCTCTAGTCTGGGTCCCAGACATCAATATTGTTTAAGCCACTCAGGTGACTCCAATATGCAGTCAGACTTGATAAACGTGCTTTAAATTCTGAGGACCACAGATCTAGATAATAAAAGTCTTCCAGGTGTCTGTGTGGATAAGTGCATATTTCCCCACTTCTAGGCAAAGGAAGCACCTCACGAATCCTCTCCAATTCACCCTGTCTTGTCCCTCTCCTTCTCACACACCCATTGTAGCAGATACTTTAGGTTGCCTGCCCCAAATCCATTCCATGCTTTCCTCCTGGATATCAGAATCCTGATTTTGTTCAGGCAGCCAGTATCCCTCCCCAACATGACTCATGGTAAGGTGATCATGGAACCACCTCAAAGTAAACCTTGACTTGTCTTAGTAATAGTAATCATAGCCACTGACAATGAGGTGTTTAGGGAGGCCACATGACTCAATCTGGCCAACAAAAATGAGGAGAGGTCTCCAGGATACTTGTGGGAAAGGTTTGCTTGCTAATAAAAAGAAATGGGCTCCAGTACTGCTGGACACTGTCTGGACTGACTAAGACTGCTGGAACTTTGACAGCTATCTTGAAGCCATGGGGAACAATCTGAAGATGGCAGAGCAGAAAGATGAGAGGAACATACTTGAAGTCTTTAAACAACTAGCTTAACCCTGCAGCTGAACTACTGCCAGCCTTTTATCTGATGAGAGCATAAATGTCCTTTTTAGAAGGTTGAACCAGGATCCCATTCTATTACCCTGATAATCAAAAGACAGGATCCTTTATAAGCAAACAGACACATAACATGCCAATACACATAAAACCTTGAGGATTTCATCATCTTCTATCCACCCATCATCCCTTTTTATTGTGTCAGGTATGATCATGAGCTATATATGCAGATACTCTTCAAATAACTCACAGCAAAGTGTACACGTCTCCCGAAAGGCTGGTATACAAATCTACCTGAACACACAGTCTGTTCTAAATGGGAAAAGTTCTAAGATATGGAGAAGTTGTAAATTCATTCCTCTTTATCATCTTTCCCATCTACTTGCTACTTCTCTATTGACTATAAATATCAAACTGGAAACTCCTTCAATTGCATTGTTATAAGAGAAAAAAATATATCCACTCAAAGAGATGAGCAAGCTCCTCTGAGAAAACAAAAAGAAACGACCATCTGCATTTTCAGGTGCCATGAGATGACCTTTCAAATCTCAAGCCATGGATGTTACAAAGATAACCACCTGAAAAAAATTTTTAATCCTCAGTACTTGTTTAAAAATATTTTTTTAAAGAAAAAGACATTTCCTATTGCTTTGTCATAAGGGTCTGTGACATAGCCCACACATTGATATATCATCTTGTTCTTTGCATCAAATGAGTTAGTGGAGCTGGGAATAAATATTTTAGGGCATGGCTTGCATTATGCTGCACTGGCTTGTAACAAACCAATAAAAACAGAACACTGACATTATGAAAACTAGCCAAGATCTGGAGTTTACAGTAGACCACTGTGAGCCAGTCAGCATCCCAAATGGAGGCAAGTAGAATAGAGCGTAAGAGCAATTGACTGCAAATCAGTCTAGAGGTCAAGTTCTGCTACTGCCACCTAAGTAGTTGCTTTAGCCATAAAATGCCTTCCCCATTCCACTCCTGGGCAAGTTAGTTAACCATTCTGAGCCTTCAGCCCATAAAATGAGTACAATACCTACTAGAAGAGGTTTGGAGAGGATTAAAAAGATAATGTTTCCCAAACACATAGCAAGGGCTCAATAAATGGCTACTATTTACTCAGAGGAAAATGGAGCATGACATCCCTTGCAAGCCAGTGCACAGATGTGCTGACAGCCCCAATTTTATAAGTGAGGCAGAATCTCAGTGCAACAACACTTGGGCCTTCCAAATCCACGACACACATACTCACACATATACTCACATACACACACTTCAAGGCGCCCACCCTGTAACACTGAAGGTGTGGAGAATGAGGTGTTTTTCACTCAAGTCTCTGCTGATCATGCCCACTTCATAAAATCTGTGTTAAAGGCGAGATCTTTCCCAGAACTTATTTTCTTTCTCCTTGGATTGGGTGGGACATGTCTTCTGCTTTTCTTGCAAGGTGTTGGTCTCAGGGCTGCTTAAGTGAGGAGCTGACCATGCTGGGTGTCAACTTTCCGCATTTTGATTGCTCCTTCTTTAGCTGACGGGCTTCAGTCCAGACTCCACCAAGAAGCCACTCCTGACCCTTGAACAAATCCTTGCCCCTCTATGAGCTTCATAATTCTGTCTGTCCCCTATTTGGCTTTTGGGATAGTAGGTTCCTGAACTGCTTTCAGTATTTCAAAAAGTCAAAGAGAAACTGCATTTGTGTCAGCGCACCTTTAGCAAATGCACAACAACCATCTTTGGCTAGAATGACTGGACCTGCTATGAGTCCTGCTCTGGGTGACCTTGATCCTCCGGAGAAGGGTGGGACTGGATCTTTCAGCACGACTGGGAGTATCCAGCCTTCTCTGGGACGCCAGGGCCCAAGGGCACTGGAATGCGCTGGTCCAGCAGAACCAACGCTGCCTGGAGCCCTTCTAACCGCCAGGGTGGGTCGCGGAGGCTGGAGATGCTGATCTAGCACTTTCAATTGCCCCAAAGCAACGCCCGGAGGCGTGGCTCCGCCCCTCCCGGGCCACAGGCCCGTTCCCCTGTGCTCATGCCCCTAGTCCCCAACTAGGTGGCCCACCCCGCCACACTAGTCTCCGCCCTTATCCCCGCCCCTTCCGGGCCACAGGCCCATTCCCCCGTGCCCACGCCCCTCCCGCGCACCGCCCTATCAAGCTCCGCCCCACCCGGGGCCCCGCCCCCATCCCGGTCCAGCCAGCTCTCTCCGGCTAGCTCCGGCCCGGGGCCACCCCCGTCCCGCCCCCGCAAAGCCGGGGTACCCAAGGTTCTGCGCCGCGACCCTCCGCACCCCTGCGAACATGGCGCTGCTAGCGGCGCGGAGCGTGCGGGCCGCAGTCTGCAGCCTGCGCGCCGTCTCTGCGCCCGCCGCACCCTGCCTGCCGCGGCCTTGGGGGCTGCGGGCGGGCGCCGTCCGGACGCTGCGCACCGGCCCGGCTCTGCTCTCCGGTAAGTGCGGGCGGGCACGTGGGGCGAGCCGGGCTGCCTGGGGGAAGGGGCTGGGGCCTCGATCCTTACCTCGGGTCCCCACTGGTGGCCGTCCCGGGTCAAGCGAGGCGCCCCTGCAGGTGCTTCTTTTTATTTCTGGGATCCCTTGTTGCGTGCCGCTGCTTGCCCTCCTTGAGTGGCTTGGACGACTCTGCAGCCTTTGTCCTGCAGGTTGGGAGCCGGGGGAGGTGGGGGGCAGGGAGGCCTGGAGCCCACAGGCGGCCTCCGTGACCCAGCTGGTTCGGGTCGCTGAGGTCCTCCAAGACCTTAGGTTTCTGGCATTTGTGCGCATCATGGACCCTAAGAGTGGAGACGAATAATACTTTACTTTGCTACACTGATCGCTACTGAGAATTCTGAAGTAAAATGAAAGCAAAGCACTTACTGAGATTTAAAGCCTTGGATCTAGATTTCTAGAAGCCAAAGCTAGCATAACTTTGAGGACAGCTATTTCCTGAAGCAGTGAGATAAACTGGATTCTACAGAAGACGTTCTGCCAAAGTCTATATTTTGTCATGAATGCGTCTTGGGTTGAAATGAGGCCTTAAACGGATCTGAAGTAACTGGGAGATCTGCCCATAGACGTCTTGGCCATCTGTGCTACCTTAGCACAAGTTATCGCAGCGGAAAAGCTGTTCTTACTTCATGCACCAATACTTGGAGACACTTAACTGCACCTCCGAGAACTCAGGCTTCTTATTTACGGAGCATAGGTCTGTGGTGCCTGTTGTCTTAATAAATTCGTTTTAGAAACCTATTTGGGACTGAAAGAGTTGAAAATTCTATTCCAGTCAAACATAATGATGCTTCGTTGCGCCCCCCTCCCCCCTAGTAATCCCTCAGCTCTGTTGAATACAAGGGAAAAGCATCTCATAAGAACTGAATTTCAAGCCTATGTTTTTTGGTTATTCAGTGTTACACTGTCACTAGCTTTTTGCATTTTCCTGTTACCTAGTTAAATATTGCCCAAGATATCAATACTCATGATCTGGCTGAACACCTAGGTTTTTAATACCAAGGAGACAGAGTTCCAATTTTGGTTCCTCTTAAGAGCTATGTGATCTTTGGCAGAGTCACTTAACTTCTCTGAGTTTGTTTTCCTTATCAAAAAGTGGAAATGATATCCCTACCTTAGAGTTGTTGGATGAAATGAAATAATGTAACTGCTGTACTTATAACCTGATGCATAGCACATACTCAATAAATGTTGTTACTAAATACTGGTGTATAGAATCAAATAAATAGCAGAAATTGACCAAATGTTAATATATTTTATCTGACTTAGTGACTTTGAAAAAAGTAAAACGCAGACTTTTTCTAAATAACACAAAACACCTAATTTTCTGGGGCGAAAACCCATGTTCTTCCAAGGCTTAGAAGAAAGTAATTATTTACCTAATCTTCTGTCCACTGATTTCCTGTTGGACCAAGGGTTAAAGGAGAACTGTACTAATTCTTTAGCATAACTTGTGTGGCCTAGTGCAAAGACATAAAGGCCTTTGAAGTCCAGTGGACCTAGATGCATTTAGCTTAGCAATGTTGCTCCCTTTTCCTCTAAACTTGTGGTTGCTCAGTTGCTTAATTAAATGTGAGAGCACTCTTATTCCTAAGATTGTCTTTACAGTTAGGCAAGATGACAAGGCCAAAATCAGGACAATAATCTCAGAGAAGTCCTATGTAGTTGTCCAGCATTTACTTTAAAAAGGCATATTAGATTTATTTATTTTTTTAAAGTAAAAGTAAGTTTATTTAGAGAGATAACCTCACAGAGAATAGACTCCATTTCACTCAGAAGGGAAAACGGAAAATGGCTTAGGAGAGAATACAACCCATAGGCAGAATATGGGCCATCTCAGAAAGGTGAGAGGGAGAGAAGCCCAGAGGTGTGGGGTGTTTAAAGTAAAAGTAGATAACACACTCCATAGAGTGCAGGTCATCTCAGAAAGCAAGGGAGAGCCAAAAGAGGTATATTAGATTTAAACTGCCAGTTCTAGAGTTGTAACAGAATGTTATGGAGAATTGAGTGTAGTAGCCAAATAACTATATATACTAGATGTTTTGCGAGAATCCCCTTAAACTTTAAAAAAAATTACTTCAACTTTTGAGTATTTACTATATGCCAAGCACTGTGTTTAGAACTGGGAACACAAATGAGATAAACCCTGCTCTTTCTTGCTTGGTACTTAGTTTACTGCCTTGAGGGAAACTGACAAATGGGCTCTTATCTGTAGTATGTTAAGTGCTATGAGTGTGTTGGGGCCTCAGGAGAGTGGTGCCGAGTTCTGAGGCAGCAGGTTGGATGGCCCAGGAACCCAGGCTTGGAGGGCTAGATAAGGCTTCTGGCAGGAAGAGCTGCCCCCCACCCCCCTTAAATAGAGGCACTGGGGATTGAACCTAGGACCTCGTGCATGCCAAGCACCCACTCTACCACTGAGCTACACCCCTATGCCAGGAAGAGCTTAGTTGAGAAAAGGGGATGGGGAAAGTGTTGCAGTCAGAACATTAAGTACAAACCTTAACCTTTCTTACAGAACATCATATTGACTTGAAGCATTTAGTAATTTGAAGTAAACCTCATCATTCTGTCTTCAGAGGGACAGACCTTTCTCTAAGACAGACCAATAATAGATAAGGATACAGCAGAAATGTGCTGCAAACTGTGTGTGTGTGTGTGTGTGTGTGTGTGTGTGTGTGTTAGACTGAGTAAATGTTAGGAGCAAATAAATCTCCAAAGTTGCAAAGGTGTTCATATCAAGCCATCTCTGTCTAAATGATACCACTGTTGAGGAGGTGTGTCTTTTCACATGGTTTGTTTTGTCCTGGGCAGTGTACTGGTGAAAGGCCGTGCCAATAAGTCAAACACAAATACTGAGAATGTCTTGCCTTTTGAGAACACTGAGATGAAAAAATGCTTTTTAAGAAGTGATGCCACTGGTTTTGTGAAGTATTGGTCTTCTATTTTTAGTGCGTAAATTCACAGACAAACATGAATGGATAACGACAGAAAACGGTGTTGGAACAGTGGGAATCAGCAATTTTGCACAGGTATTGGATTGCCTTGAAATACTGAAAACAGTTTGCTCTTGCCTAAGTTGGATTATCTTTACCTTTTAAAAAATGTTTATTCTGTCCCTTAATATTTTGGGTCCTTTAAAGGTCCTCTGAAGACCATCAGTCATAGGTGGAAAAAGTAAAATATAATTTAGTTAGGGCAGTATATAGTGTTTTAAGAGATCCTAAAAGGTTAACACTTAGAAGCAGGAAACAAAGAAGTATACTAGTTTCACATTGGGGCAGTTAGGGAAAGAAGCAGAGCAAGCAAAAGTGTGGAGTGTTGGCAGTGTTTTGTGGATAACAGTGATACGCCCAAGACTTGGGGTTTTGAAGAGGGAAAACCTAGATTAGCACAGATTACACAAAGGTAAACCTTTTATTTAGACTCTGTCTCTGCTAATTCCCGTTGCCACTGATCCCTTATTGAGATGTGTAAAAGAAAATGAGAAGTCAACTAGGAGAATAGGTCAGTGATTTTCAACTGGATCTGCGTGTGGGGTGGGGAGAGGGGCTGGGGGGTGTTAACTGATGGGAGTATGTAATATTCTTCAGAAAGGTTGGAATCTTGGGTACGGAGACTCAGTGACAGCTATATCTTCATTGGCATATCTGTGTGCCTACTGAGGCCCAATACAGGATGCTTTGTGAAATACTGTGTGTTTGACCTCACCTAGAGTTTATCTATGAGGGGAAATCACCTACATGGAAAATGACATATAAGACATCTGATGGATGACTGAGTGGTACAAGGGGTTGGAACCCATTCACCTGATGGGGAGAACACTTCTTACTAGAGTCAGGGCACGAGGACTGATATACAGAACCAGTGGGTAGGATTTCAGCAAATGCAGTAGGGGAAATGGCCTCAGTAAAACCGCAGAGGTGAAAAAGCATAAAGTATGTTTGTCCTCAGAGAAGCTAGTAATATTTTGGAGGGCATATGGTTTGTGGACAAGGGTCACTGCTGCCTGTGGGAAATCCAGCTGATGGCCTGTTTTCTTGCAGGTCCTGAGCTAAGAATAGTTTTGCATTTTTAAAGAGTTCTAAGAAAAAGCAAATTATTTGGCCCCTCAAGTGTAAAATATGTACTGTCTGAATTAAAGGGATTCAGTGTTTAGCTTGTTCCTATTTACTAGGTTTACTTTGATTTCTTAGAGGTTTGTTACTTGATTTTTTTTTTTAAAGGAAGCTTTAGGAGATGTTGTTTACTGTAGTCTGCCTGAAGTTGGGACAAAATTGAACAAACAAGGTGAGTGTTTTTCTCATTTTGGTATATCATGATTCATGCCATGAATTTTCTTTACCTTGACTAATAACTTATTTGCACCGAGGATCATTTAGAGTGCTTTTTCCTGAAGTAACAGAAAACTTAAATAAGAGTAGATTAACCAGCAGGGGTTTATTCTATCTCATACAAGCAGTCTTGGAAATAGGTGGATACAGGATTGACTCAGTGGCTCAGTGAAGGTTATCACAGACATGACCTCTTTGGTACTTTATCTGCCTTAGCATGTCAGAGGTCACAAAATGGCAGCAGAATCTTCAAGCATCACATTTTCAAATGACAATATCCAAAAACAGGAAGAGAAAGGCTCTCTTATCTCTTTATTGGGAAAAACATCTCAACCAGAAATCTCTCAGTACATCCTAGAAATCTTCTCATGTAATAAGACCCTTGTTGTGATTGACAGTCTGTATGTTTATTTTTTTTCCTGTACATCAGTTGTTTTCTTTAATCATGTTTTATTTACTGGGTACCCACTCTGCTGCTCTCAAGCAGATCAGAAGTTTCTGATTATCTGTTTATAGCAAGTGAGGAGTATGAACCTGCCTTTAAAATTTTTTTTTAAATTTTATTATTTTTTTGTGGGAGGAGATAATTAGGGGTTTTTTATTTATTTATTTATTTATTTATTTATTTATTTATTTATTTATTTATTTATTTATTTATTTATTTTTAGAGGTAATGGGGATTGAACCCAGGACCTTGTATATGCTAAGTGTGCACTCTACCACTTGAGCTATACCCTCCCCCCGGACCTGCTTTTTGTGCTTTAAAAAATTCAGTTAATATAATTATGTTGTGTAATATTCCTAAGCTAAAATTCCTTCTTTAAACTTTTTGCTAAAGGTGTTTTTTTAAACTGATGTAAAAATCACATACAGTGAAAATGCATGTTTCTTAATTATATAATCCAAAGAGTTTTGACAAACTGTAAACCTTCCCAATCAAAGCCCTTTTCTTCTCTGATTTCTGTTACCATAGATTAGTTTTGCCTATTTAACTTCATTTAAAAGGAATCACACAATACGTATTATGTCTGGCTTTTTGTCTAATATGATGATTTTGATATTCACATTGAATGACAAGTAGTTTATTTTTTTATTGCTGGAAAGTATCCCATTGCATGAATAGAACACATTTTTATCCTTTCTCCCGTTGATGGATTTTAGTGGTAAAGTCTTTGTCTTCCTTTCTCTTGGATAAGTATACGTAGGAGTGGAATTTCTGGTTTATAGTGTAGGTATACATTTAACTTTATAAGAAACTCCCAACCAGTTTGCTGTGGTAGACCATTTTACATTCTCAACAACACTAGAGTTCCAGGTGATGTGTATCTTGTTGTGGTTTTAACTTGTATTTCCTTAATGACAGATTACTGTTGAACACTTTTCCATGTGCTTTTGGCCAAACATCTTTTTTTGTGACGTCTCTAATTTTTTATTTGGGTTATCTTTTTACTATTGATTTTTAGGCATCCTTTATAAATTCTAGATACAAATCCTTTTTCAGATATGTATTTTGTCATAGTTTGGTTTTGCCTTTTCATTTTCTTAACAGTGTTGTTTGATGAGAACCTTTTAATTTTTAACAAGTCCAAGTTATTAATGTTTTTAATCATGTACAGAACTTTGTGTTTTCTCTAAGAAATCTTTGTCTATCTCTGTGGTTCCTGGACTATATACCCCAGTGCCATGAGGTGCTGTAGAGTAATTTTTAACATCTGATTGACAGCACAAACTAAGATTCAGTTGAGTTAATAACAATTTCAATATTAGATCTTAACTATATTACTTTGGGTAATGTATCTTTGAAGCCAAGTACTGCACAATCTGTGGAACATTAGGTAGGACAGTGGTTGGTGTGACCTGATTCCCTGATGGAGAACTTATACATGTATCTGTAAATTATAGTTAAGAATTAAAATTTTTTTTTAGTTCAATTTACGTGCATTAATTTTGCAAACAGCCTACTCAATTGTTAGGATGTAAAAACTGACTAAGTAGTTTGGGCCTGACCTCTTAATTGAAATGTTAGGTATTTGTTTTGGTCTAGGGGTCATCATAGAACCTTTCTGAGACCCTAAGGGCACTATGCACTGAGGAAGTGAGCAAGGTTTGCAAAGATACTCTCCATGTTTTCTTGAAACTTCATATAGTTTTAGCTTTCATGTTCAGCTTTATTCACTGATTCTCATAGCTTTGTAGATTCCTTTGGATCTTCTATTTATGTAATAATATAAAAGTGTTATATTTCTAACTTTGAATCTTTATGCATTTTATTTCTTCTCCTTGCCTATTGACTGGCCAGGCCCCTCAGAATAATGTTGAATAGAAGTGGTAGGAGTAGACTCATTGCCTTGTTCCTGCTCTTAGGAGAAAGCATTTAACATTTCTATTAGGTACGATATTTAGCTGTGGGGTTTTTCATAGATGCCCATTATCAGATGACAGGTTCCTTTCTGCTTCTAGTCTGCTGAGAATTATCATCCATGGATGTTGAATTTTTGTCAGATTTCATTTTCTCCATCTATTGCCACAGAGAAGTTTTCTTCTTAATGTGATGAATGATGATTCAGTTTCGAATGTTTAGCCATCCTTGTATTGCTGGTAATCATGATTAAAAAAAATTTTTTTTAAACATTGTTTGATTTGTGCTAGTTAATTTTTACCTTTTGTTCATGAGAGATAGTGGTCTTTTATTACAATGACTTTGTCAGATTTTGAAATCTGTTATATTGGCCTCATAGAATAAGTTTAGAAATTTTCCCACCTCTTTTCTTTTTCTGAAACAATGTGCAACGTTAGTATTTTCTTCTTTAAATGTTTGCTAGAATTAACCAATGGAATATGAGCCAGATTTCTTTGTGGGAAGGTTTTTTTGTTTGTTTTGTTTGCATTTAAACTTTTTTTATTGAGTTATGGTCATTTTACAGCGTTGTGTCAAATTCCAGTGTAGAGCACAATTTTTCAGTTATACACGAACATACATATATTCATTATCACTTTTTATTTTCCACTGTGAGCTACCACAAGATCTTGTATATATTTCCCTGTGCTATACAGGATAATCTTGTTTTATCTGTTCTACATATGCCTGTCAGTATCTTATGAATTTTGAAATCCCATTCTGTCCCTTCCCATCCCCCACCCCCTTGGCAACCACAAGTTTGTATTCTACGTCTATGAGTCTGTTTCTGTTTGGTATTTATGTTTTTGTTTTGTTTTGTTTTGTTTTGTTTTTTTTAGATTCCACATATGAGCGATCTCATATGGTATTTTTCTTTCTCTTTCTGGCTTACTTCATTTAGAATGACACTCTCCAGGAACATCCATGTTGCTGCAAATGGCGTTATGTTGTCAGTTTTTATGGCTGAATAGTATTCCATTGTATAAATATACCACATCTTCTTTATCCAGTCATCTGTTGAGGGACATTTAGGCTGTTTACATGTCTTGGCTATTGTAAATAGTGCTGCTATGAACATTGGGGTGCAGGTATCTTTTTGAAGTAGGGTTCCTTCTGGATATATGCCCAGGAGCGGGATTCCTGGGTCATATGGTAAGTCTATTCCTAGTCTTTTGAGGACTCTCCATACTGTTTTCCACAGTGGCTGCACCAAACTGCTTTCCCACCAGCAGTGTAGGAGGGTTCCCTTTTCTCCACAGCCTCTCCAGCATTTGTCATTTGTGCACTTTTGAATGATGGCCATTCTGACTGTTGTGAGGTGATACCTCATTGTAGTTTTGATTTGCATTTCTCTGATAATTTATGATATTGAGCATTTTTTCATCTGCCTATTGATCATTTGTATGTCTTCCTTGGAGAATTGCTTGTTTAGGTCTTCTGCCCATTTTGGATTGTGTTGTTTGTTTTTTTCTTATTAAGTCATATGAGCTGCTTACATATTCTTGAGATCAAGCCTTTGTCGGTTTCATTGTTTGCAAAAATCTTCTCCCATTCCGTAGGTTGTCATTTTGTTTTACTTATGGTTTCCTTTGCTGTGCAGAAGCTTGTAAGTTTAATTAGGTCCCATTTGTTTATTCTTGTGAGATAATGTTTTGCCTATATTTTCTTCTAGGTTTGTTGTATCTTGTCTTAGGTTTAAGTCTTTGATCCATTTTGAGTTTATTTTTGTGTATGGTGTAAGGGAGTGTTCAAGCTTAATTGATTTACATGCTGCTGTCCAAGTTTCCCATCACCATTTGCTGAAGAGACTGCCTTTATTCCATTGTATATTCTTGCCTCCTTTGTCGAAGATTAGTTGACCAAAAGTTTGTGGGTTCATTTCTGGGCTCTCTATTCTATTCCATTGGTCCATATGTCTTTTTGTACCAATACCATGCTGTTTTGATTACTGTAGCTCTATAGTATTGTCTGAAGTCTGGGAGAGTTATTCCTCCAGCCTCTTTCTTTTGCTTCAGTAATGCTTTGGCAATTTTAGTTCTTTTATGGTTCCATATATATTTTATCATGATTTGTTCTAGTTCTGTGAAATATGTCCTGGGTAACTTGACAGGGATTGCATTAAATCTGTAGATTACCTTGGGCAGTATGACCATTTTAACAATATTGATTCTTCCAATGCAGGAGCATGGGATATCTTTCCATTTTTTTAAGTCTTCTTCAATTTCCTTGATCAGTGTTTTATAGTTTTCCATGTATAAGTCTTTCACCTCCTTGGTTAGATTTATTCCTAGGTATTTTATTACTTTGGGTGCTATTTTAAAGGGGATTGTTTCTTTACTTTTTTTCTGTTGATTCATCTTTAGTGTACAGAAATGCAACTGATTTTTGAATGTTAATCTTGTAACCTGCTACCTTGCTGAATTCTTTGATTATTTCTAGTAGTTTTTATGTAGACCTTTTAGGGTTTTCTATATATAGTATCATGTCATTGGCATAGTGACACTTTTACCTCTTCTTTTCCAATTTAGATCCCTTTTATTTCTCTCTCTTGCCTGATTGCTGTGGCTAGGACTTCCAAGATTATGTTGAATAGGAGTGGTGATAGTGGGCAGCCTTGTCTTGTCCCAGATTTTAGTGGGAAGCTTTTGAGTTTTTCACCGTTGAGTACTATGCTGGCTGTAGGTTTGTCATATATAGCTTTTATTATGTTGAGATATGTTCTCTCTATACCCACTTTGGTGAGAGTTTTTATCATAAATGGGTGTTGAATTTTATCAAATGTTTTTTCTGCATCTATTGAGATGATCATGTGGTTTTTGTCCTTTCTCTTGTTGATGTGATGTATTATATTGATTGATTTGCATATGTTGAACCACCCTTGTGTCCCTGAAATGAACCTCACTTGATCATGATGTATAATCTTTTTCATGTGCTGTTGGATTCTATTTGCTAATATTTTGGTGAGGATTTTTGCATGTATGTTCATCAGTGATATTGGTCTGTAATTCTCTTTTTTGGTGGTGTCTTTGCCTGGTTTTGGTATTAGGGTGATGGTGGCTTCATAGAATGAGTTTGGTAGTATTCCCTCCTTTTCAGTCTTCCGGAAGAGTTTGAGGACTGGTATGAGTTCTTCTTTGTATGTTTGGTAGAATTCTCCAGTGAAGCCGTCTGGTCCTGGACTTTTATTTGTAGGGAGGTTTTTTATTGCTAATTCAATTTCATTCCTAGTGATAGGTTTGTTCAAGTGGTCAGTTTCTTCTTGATTCAGTCTTGGTGGACTGTATGTTTCCAGAAACTTGTCCATCTCCTCTAGGTTATCCATTTTGGTTCCATATAGTTTTTCATAATATTCTCATATGATATTTTGTATTTCTATGTTATTATAATTTCTCCATTTTCCTTTCTTATTTTGCTTATTTGTGCTCTTTTCCCCCCCTTCTTTGTGAGTTTAGCCAGAGGTTTGTCGATTTTATTTACTTTTTCAAAAAAGCCAGCTTCTTGGTTTGATTGATTTTCTTCTATCATTTTTTAAATCTCTGTTTTATTTATTTCCTCCCTGATCTTTATTATTTCCTTCCTTCTGCTGACTTTTGGGTGGTTTTGCTCTTCTTTTTCTAATTATTTTAGCTGGTGGGTTAGATTGTTTGAGATTGTTCTTTTTTGAGGAAGGCCTGTATCAATATAAACTTCCCTCTTAGCACTGTCTTTGCTGCATCCCATAAATTTTGTGTGGTTGTATTTTCATTTTCATTTGTGTCATTTCATTTCAACTTTGATTTCGTCATTGACCCACTGGTTTTTTGATAGCGTATTGTTTGATCTCTATGCTTTCCTTTTTTCTCCTTTGTTTCTCTGTAGTTGATTTCTACTTTCATGGCATTGTGGTCAGTAAAGATGCTTGAGATAATTTCTATCTTCTTAAAATTGTTGAGGTTTCTTTTGTGCCCAAGTATATGATCAATCCTAGAAAATGTTCCATGTGCCCTTGAAAAGAATGTATAGCCTATTTTGTGGGAAGGTTTTTGATACAAATTTAATTTCTTTAATAGATACTCAGATTTTGTTATCTAGCATTGGTTTCATTAGTGAAGTTTTTTGAGGAATTTTTCCATTTCATGTTGTCCTATTCACACAAAGATAATCTTTTGAAAGAACCAAGTTTCTAATTTTCTTTGTTTTCATTTCATTTTTTCCTTCATATCTTTTATTCCTCAAACTTACTTAGATTTGATTTGCTCTTTTTCTAGCTTCCTAAGGTGGAAACTTGGGGTTCTGTTGACTTTCACAAAGTTTTTATTTGACTTTTTCATCCATACTGTAAAACACTGTCTCACTTGTGATGGGGTGGCAGCTAAAACCTTAATATGATTCTTTTATTTAGGCTTGTCTGGGACACTTGGAGGAGTCTGCCCTGTGCACACATGGTTCCGGGATCACTCAGATCATCATTAATCCTTGCGCAGAATTTATACATAGAATTTAGGACTCTTCTTTTAGTCTCTCCTTACTGAGATTTTCCAGCAGCTACGGTGGCCCCAAACTCTTGTCTTCTAGTCCTTTAAGCCAGTAAAACAAGTTTTCTCTCAGAATTTTGGCTTCTTCACATGGCACAGATCAGTATCTTTCCCTAAGGCTAAAAGTCATTTAAAAAATCACTGGTATCATTCCTCCTCTCTATAAACTGGTTGCTTTTGTTCATTTTCTAGGGTCTTTAGAAGCTGGGTCATTGACTTTAAGATGTTCTTTTAACCTAAAGATACTGTTTCCCCATAAGCACTACCTTAGCTCTACCCCACAAACTTTGGTATGTTGTATTCTCATTCAGTTCACGTTGCTTGGTATTGTCCTGTAGGTGACTAGGGTTCTGTTAATTTCATAGTCTTTTTTCTTTTTTTTTAAACTCTGTTCTTCAGATTGGTTAATTTCAGATGATCTTCGTGTTCACTGATCCTTTTGCAGTATCCAGTCTGCTGTTAATGCCATCTAGTGAATTTTTTAGATACTATACTTTTTAGTTCTAGAATGTCCATTTTTAAAATTCCCATTTCTTTCCAAGTACTCTCCCATATATTCACTAATTGTGATGATCTTTTTTTCAGTCTTTGAACATATTTAAAATAGCTATTTTAAGGTTTTCTGCTAATTCTAACATGTGGGTTTGTGGGTCATTTTGAGATCTTTATATTGACTTCTCTTCATTATGGCTCTTTTCTAGAACTTCAGCCCTCACTTCCATCCATGTTGGCAGCACCACACTTCATCCTCTGACCTCTTAAGCAAATGAGACTGGTGTTCTAGTTACACTGTGCTCTTTGGATGTGGCAATGTTGTGAAGCTACAAACTGTCAATGAAGGTCTCACCCAGTTTGGGTCCCTTCTTTGGAGGACTGACTCCTCTTTTGGTCATTATACAGAGTCTTCATATAATTGGGGTTTTTTTGTTTTTGTTTTTTGTTTGTTTGTTTTTCTTTGAATGTTTAGAGTTGATAATTATTATCTGCAGGAATGTTGGTCTGATATGAGGTACTTCACCATTACTGGAATCTCCTAAAATTTTCATTTTTTTTTCCTGAGCCAGAGTAAATTGAAAGAAAGTTGAGTTTTAACTCTGGTATTCAGATACATCACTATTTACTCACTGTATCTAGAATGGCTAGGTCCACTTTGAGGATATTTATACCCTTCTCACAGGGTGATATAAGTATGACAGACTTTATGGTTTTATTTTTAATAAAGATATTTAGAACTTTTTATTATGACCGTATTAGAGGTGATCACTTCTCCATATTTTGTATTTCTGGGTCACTAACTTGACATTTAATATTTTGTTTAATTTTTTCCATTTAGAGGAGTTTGGTGCTTTGGAAAGTGTGAAAGCTGCTAGTGAACTCTATTCTCCTCTATCTGGAGAAGTTACTGAAATTAATGAAGCTCTAGCAGAAAATCCAGGACTTGTCAACAAATCTTGTTATGAAGATGGTAAGTTGTTGCTAGAAATTCTTTAAAGGATTATTTGCTGCATTTAATCTAGAGTTAAAAGCAAGGTTTAGCTAATTGTGGGTTATTTTTGCACTCCTTGGTACTAGACATATTCTGCTTAAAAAAAGGAAAACAGATTAGCTGACTATATAAGGTTATGTTTGAGATCTGTTAAAGTATTCACCTTTTCAGTCATAAAGTATCCAATCATATTGTGTGATGTAGGTGGTAGGGAATAATATTTATTGCATTAATTTTTGGTTTTCTCTTATTTTCATTTTCATAATAACCTAGTAAGGTAAGCTAGCAGCAATTTTTTTTCATTCTGTAGATGAATTGAGGCCCCAACAGATTTGTTTGTTAAGGTCACACAGACAATATGGCAAAATTAGGATTAGGTTGTAGTTCTGTTTCCTATCACCTAGCTCTTCTAACTCTACTACTGTTTTCTAATGGCATTAACCTCAGTAGTTACAGTGTTGGTGTTCCTTTTGTTAAAGATACAGCTGGCCTTGTATATTCTTAAGGCTAAGGTTTAAACTCTGAATAAATAATGATGTTCAGTGACTTATGTAGAGTACTAGATTAATTTTGAGGCACTGAAAATTTACATTTTGAATGAATTTGACTTTCTCTTTAAAAAGGTGATTCGGAATGTAAGATACTTTTTTTTTTGGGTTGCAGGTTGGCTGATCAAGATGACACTCAGTAATCCTTCAGAACTAGATGAACTAATGAGTGAAGAAGCATATGAGAAATACATAAAATCTATTGAAGAGTGAAAATGGAACCCTTAAATAAACTAGTTTGAAACAACTTAATCTAGATAGTTGTCTTAAATTAGTGGTGGATAGAAGATTTTTAAAAAGCAGCTTTTAGTAAAAGAAACTACTTGCAACAATGTTACCAGAAAATACCCCTTAACTAACAGCATCAAATAAATACTGTGCATCTTTTTCAAAGCACCCTGTGATTTTTAGGCTAGGCTCTAGTTATAACATTCAGAATTTCTGAAATTATCTGTGGTAAAAACTAGTTATAGTTATAAAAAGTATGTAATTGAAGGGTAACATTGTCGTCTTAAGCCTTATATAATATTGTAACTTGCTTACATACATCCCTGGATTTGGGGTGAAAATACTTAATGATCTTCCCACTGGAAATAACTGGCAATAGAGAAAAGTTTTTGTTAGTTGTACAGTGTCAGATGAAGAACAAACAGTACTATCTTAATTTTGCAATATTCTGTGTTTGCTGGTGCTATTTTTATACAATGAAGCAACAGCCTTGCAGGAAAATAAGAAACAGTTTAATAAAATATTCAACTTCTTAATTATGTTTTTTTTTTTGCTGTTAATATTTCATTTAATGACTTTGCTAGTATTTGTACATATGCTAACTTTAACTTATGGAAAGTTATTTTTTAAAAAGGAAATTTAAGCTGTAACAATGAAAGGTTCCAAAAAATGTTTCCTTTTAGTCACAAATCTGGTTCTTCTTAAGCAAAGATCTAATTGCCTGACAGCATTATGTACTATTTTTTGATCATCTTTAATATAATGAAAAAGAAATCACTGACTGCGTTTTTCTATAATAAGTTGGAAGAGAGGAGTAAAAAGGAAGAAAGGTGAAATTTTGAGCAGCATAGCACATGGCTTACTTAAGAAAGCTAAACTATATTCGCATAAGGTTTCTACTTAAGTAATTGGAAAATAAATGGACACAGTGAAACTTTTATGGGCTAACATGGCATACTCTAATTAAGGTAACTGTAGTATGCTAATATTTTGAGGGGGGTATTACACAGACACATAAATATAGGTGCATACACACAGGAAAGAGCAAACTCCTCTATCATTTTTCTAGTTACTACCGGAAAATGGGAATTATTTAGACACTATTATCTTATGGTAAATAAAAAGCAAATATGAGAACCCAGAGTAAGTAGGTAGGTAAATAACATACAAATCTTTACTATTTATCTGCAGAAAGAATTCATTCTTTCCAGGACTGTGCCAATGGCTGTGTCACTGCTAAGCTGTGATTATTAATCAGGTTAATTAATTTTACTGTCTGCTTTGGAAATAGAAAGGGATGAGTAATAATTCCTAGATACAATCTTCTGTTTTAAAGGTACTCTCATATATTACCTCCTTTGATCTTCACAACAATAGCCAGAGCTAGGTAGGGCATATCCACAACTACTACCATTTTACAGATAGGTAAGATGGTTAAAGAGCTGGGTAGTCATGGTTAGGATTTTCACATTTCCTGGCCCACTATTCACCAGTTCCTTAAGCAAATGTAAGTTACTGCAAAAAAAAAAAAAAAAAAATACTTACAAAGTGAAATCTGGGGGTTGGGGGAGGATGAATGTTCTATAGGTAGGAAGCAGAAATGGCCATTCTAGAGGAAAGTACATCAGTGATTATAGTCTGAAAGGGGTGGGCAGGTGTTTTTCTCCCATCCTTTCCCAAAGACACACATGCATACTTGTTACTCCCACTCTGAGTTTTATCAAAGAACAGAACTATGACAACTTTCTCTATATAGAGAGAGAATAGAGCCGATTCAACCCTCATTTCTGTTATAATAACAGGTGTTGATTAAATTTTAAGTTAAAAAACCACTAGAGGAAAAAAACACTAGAGGGCTCTTGTATAGGCATGCTACTATGAAAAAGGCTGGTATTTCAGATCAACTCTCAGCAAGTCAATTTCTGAATTTTTCTAAATTTGTACAGTTTTTCTGGGGCTGGTAAAATGTCACATTACCACCTACCTTCAGTTTTAAAACTTATACTAACTATCACTGCCATCATTACTTCTCAACAATTACTGTATTATTTCAAACCTAACCATGCATTTGCCTTTCTCAGTGGGGGCCCTCACTTTACACAGAGATTAAATTCTTTTTTCCTCCCAGCAACATGACTTTACTATTGACCACCTATCCCCATCGGTCTTTTTCTGTTTTCCTTTTAAACAGACTTTTTTTTTTAAGAGTAGATTTAGGTTCAAAATTGAGCAGAAAGTAGTTTCTATATACCTCCTGCCCCCATCTTGGTGTTTTTGAAACAGCCCTTTGCCAAATCTGAGATTTAATTCTACTAGAGCTTTAGTATCTTGATTCAATCTCTATATTGGCTGTTTATAAACATGACTAGCCAAACACACTCCCTTAATGTTTCTGCTCAGCCATGCTTTTACCCACTAAGCTTCAACAGTGATTACAAGCCCATTTTAAAAGGGTATGCAGGCACGATTAGCGTGAAGGAAATCAATTACCAGATCTTCCAACTTCACATGTACTTAGGAGAAAGTGCTTTCAGTAAAGAATTGTAATTAGTCATTCAGTAAATCTTAACTAAGACTTGTTATACTTCCCAGAAACAGAACACAGCTTTCTAATGACTAGATACCAAGTCCTCCTAGTCAGGTGGTCTCAGATTTTGTTTTCAAAAGAACTGAAGATCCTTCCTAACCAAACTGTCAGCTGATAATTAGATTTTTTGTTGTTGCTTACTATGTGATTTCTCGTGTGGGAAGGCATTTAAAGTTAAGAGACAATGCAGTAACAAAATCCCTTTCATGGGCATCTTCATATGAACAAGCCTTACATCTATGGAAAAAAACCCGAATAAACTCTGGGCTGAATCTCAATCTGGCAATATGTAATATTTACCCATAGAAACATCAACGGGCGAGAAGAGAGGAACACCCTCACCTCTTTAATTCTACATACTTCCAGTAACATTCTCACGGTTTATCAACACATGGAATATATTCCTATTGTTTGCCAATTGAGTAGGAATAAAGGTAATTCTAAATCTGAGGGAGGGAAATGTAGCTGTTTTAGCTTTATGGTCTTAAGAAATTTTAAATTTCATTTTCAAATTATAGTGTTGCACAAAAAAAGACTACTTAATAAAATATTTGACCATAAATATATGTTAGAATAAAATTCTGTGGAGAAAATAGAATAAAAAGACAATTATGAGGGGGAGGGTATAGCTCTAGAGGTAGAGTGCATATCTAGCATGCAGGAGGTCCTAAATTCAATCCCCAATACCTCAATTAACAAAGACACCTAATTCCTACCCCTCCCCCCAAAATTTTTAAAAAAGGGCAAGAAATAAATTTATTAAAAATACAATTATGGATTTAAGGAGAAAAAGCAAAAGAAAAATTTCCATTTTCAGTTTATTCATGTATTTTAAAATACATGTTTATGGCTATCAAATTGCTATTTAATTTAAATTTATCTCAATACTTTTAAAAGAGTGATGTAACATTTCTAAATACCAACATTAGAAGCTTCAAAATGGAAAGATCTCGAAATGTATCATTACTAAAATTTACCTAACACAAAAACATGCCAACATTTATGATAATCTGGATGTTACATCCTTTGCTACTATTAAAATTTTATGCTTTAACACAGAAAAAGTAGAATAAGGTATGCAGTTTTGTACAGTTCTTTTTAGAACTATTAATTCCAGGCTGTGAAATACGAAAGGTTTAAAAATGTGTATTTTAGGTAAAGAATACCTTAAAAAGTAGTCGTATTCTAGCGAAATACTTTGTTCTAACGTCTTAGAATAACAATATACACGTCATATAAAATGGTCTTTCCATAGACTTGATGGGCTTTTTAATAAATACTTTCTGTAAAAAAACAGTAATACACACATCTTTCCAAATGGCTTTTGTTTTTGTTTTATGAGGGGGAGGTAATTAGGTTCATTTATTTGTTTATATTTAGAGGGGGGTACTGGGAATTGAACCCAGGACCTCGTGCAAGCTAGGCATGCACTCTACCACTTGAGCTATACCCCGTCCCAAATGGCATTTAATCACAGTGGTATTAGACTTAGATTCTAATATTTCTCCAGCAGAAACATTCACACTTTTAAAACTAAAAAGCAGAAAGGCTTTGGAACCAGAGTTGGGTTTTGCCCCTAACGCCTGGCTCTGGGCTTAGGTTTCAAACCTCGGGGTGTTCGAAAGTTCCAGCACCAAAGCGCGGACAGACGGAGGGGGTGGTCCTTCATTGTCTTCAACGAGTGACTTAACGACGTGGGGCTCCTTTTCTACATCTATATGAAAGATGCCAATGGCCACCTGACCGGACTGTGACCCCTATACGAGTGGATTCAAACTAGTAGCGCCCAGTCAAGCGAGCGGCTTAAAGACCTACTGTAAATTTCCGGCTGGCACCACCCCAGCACAATCCTTACAGGGGAGGGAGGGATTAGGGAGCAGCTGGCAGAGTCTGGGGGCATTTTTGGTCGTCTGGCATCGAGTGGATGGAGGCCAGGGATGCTGCCAGGCACCCCTCACCGTGAAACCACTCGCACCAACTGTAACAGTGAGGAGGGAGAGAGGCCCTGGGTCCCCAAACCCTCGCTTTCTAACTCCAGGGTCTGGCAGGCACGCAGCCCTTCGGTCGGTTGTCCCTAACCCGTGGTTAAGGCTACACGGTACCTCGCAATGCGGCCTCCGGCGCTCGCGGCGGCCGGGAGTTCTTCACACGCGGCTAGAAGGTTCGCAACCGCGCAGAGGTTGCCGGGAGAACGCACCCCTAGCCGTCAGTAAGTGTCGCTTCCCGCGCTCAGCTTTGTTGCGCGAGGCGGGTATACGTCACTTCCGCAGCGAATTCCCACTCCCGTGGGCCCGCCCACTGCTCCGCCTCCAGCGCGTCCGTAACCCAGGGCAACTGTCGTTGTCGCCCGCAGGCGGGGACTAAGCTGTCCGGGGGCCTTCCACCCCGCTGGCTCCACAGGAGGGTGTGAGCGGCTGCGGCCGCTTCCCCGCCTCCGGGGCGAGGCCCCAGACCACTCCACGGGTGGCAGAAAGAGACGCCCCGCTGAGTTCGAAAGTAAGCTGCCTTCTGAGGCGGGGAGGCCAAAGCGAGAGGTAGTGTGGACCAGGCGGAATAAGAGTGGGCCGGGCCTGGGGAGGAGCAGAGCGGAATGGGTGGGGCAGTGGGAGGGGCTATTGAAAGGGCGGATCCCTGTGTGGGAGGAGCCAATGGATGAAGGGGCGGGGCTTGGTGGGGCAAGTAGGGGCGCTTTGCTGCAGGGCATACCTATAACGAAGGGAAGGCATCTTTTGTGGCAAGGTAGGAACTGCTAGAGGAAGGGAAGGAGCCAGATGAGAAAGAAAGCAGGGGAGGAGCCTGAGCGGAAGGGGTGGGGCTACTAGAAGAAAGGGCGGGGCCCGGTGTGAAGTGCCTGGGCTTTAGGAGGACAGGTGGAATGTGTGTTTGAAAACTTGTGCTTTCCGTGTACGTTGTATACTGTGTGAGAGCTGGGAAGACGGGCGTTGCTTTACTATTTTGCTATCAGTGCTAGGCATCTAATAGGCACTTAGTGAGTTAATGAATGTGAGTGAAAAAACAGAAGAGTTGGAGACGGATTGGAGTAGAAATGTTCTGATAGCGAAGGATGGTTGTAGAAACTGAGCTTCTAGGAATCATTCTATGAATCAAAGCTGCTATGCTCTACGGGCATATAAGAAGCAAAAAGAATAGATAATTAACATAGGGAGATAAAATTTATACTCCTGAAAATGTGAACAAATTGTTCAAATTGAGTCGTGCATATGCTTAACTCTGAGGCAAAGTTTCAACAGCCTGGAAATTTGTGTTCCCCAGACTTTAAGTTAGGTTGGAATCCAGTATCATTTTCCTTTAGAAACTGATTAGTGATCAGCATGCCCGGACCAATCAAGACGGATTTAACCAGTTAATATGCATTAAGTTTATTTAGCTCTATAGTAAGAAAAAACTTCCACCATAGTTAATGGTGTTTGTATTATTTGACTTCTTTCAATACGTGTTGATAAGGATCCACAGGAATATCCATTCAGAATTCCAAGTGAGGCTACCGGAAACTCATCTTTCCCTGGCTGAAATTCTGACACAGATTCAAGATTCTTTTCAACCTAAAACTTCTAGGAAGATGAGGGGTAGGTAGGGGGCATGGTGTAGAGCCAGGGAGATGGTAAATTTTGAGGGATTGCAGCCTTAAACACCCTGGGCTTTTCCCCTGTTCTGGCCCATCAACATTCCCTCTTAGCCATTAATTGATTAAGAATGTATCAACCAGGTGTAGGAACTGATGGTAAAGCATCTGTAGTCTGACTGTATGGACAGGTGATGGCAAATATGTGACAAACTTATGGCAAAAACAAAGAGTAGCAGCACCCTTCAAAACCAGTAACGTGCTCTGAATTCCTCTCATGCTTTCAATCTCTGACTTTTGTGGCTGCTGCTAGCCAGTGAAAACTCTGTACTTTTAAAAGGCTGGTATCATTAGATTAGGCCCACCCAGATAATCTAAAATTTATTTCCCTATCTTCGGGTCAACTGATTAGCAACCATAACTACATCTATAAAGTCCCTTTAGCCATGTAATATAAACTTATTCATGTATGTTATGTCTTATCACATTCATATTCCCAGGGATTAGGAGGAGAAACCTTGCAGAATTCTGTTTACCACATTATCTTACAGGAATATTATCCTCACTCTGCAGATTTCTTTATGGGAGAAGGATTAAACATATCTGCAGATTCTTTACTCCTTTTTTCATAGAGTAAAATTGCTGGGTAGTACGGTGAGTGTATGTCTCCTTTTATAAGAAATTGCCAGATTATTTTCTGGAGGGGCTTTGCCATCCTGCATTTCTGCCAGCAATGTATGAGAATTCTAGTTGCTGCTGTCCTTGCCAACAGTTGGTATTGTCAATATTTTTAATTTTAGCTATTTTAATATGTGGTTTTAATCTGCATTTCCCTAATGGCTAATTATGTAGAATGTCTTTTTGTGTGATTATTATATCTTCTTTGGCAAAGTATCGGTTCAACTTTTTTTTTTTTTGCAAAATTAATTATTCAATTTTCTATGTGTTCTTGTTTTCTTACTGTTGAGTTTACAGAGTCCTTTACATATTTTGGATAGAAGTCCTTTATCAAATAAGTGATTTGCAAATATTTTCTCCCAGTCTATTGCTTGTCTCTTTCCATTTTCCAACAGAGCCTTTGGCAGAGCAAAAGTTCTTAATTTTGATGAGCACCAGTTTATCAATTTTTTAAATTTTATGGATCATGCTTTTGGTGTCATGTCTAAGAACACCTTGCCTAACTCCAGGTCATGAAAATTTTCTATATTTTCTTTTAAAAGTTACATAATTTTATGGTTTATATTTAGATCTAAGATCCATTCTGAGTTAATTATTTCGCAAATGAATGATGAATTGTTGCAGCATTCTTGTTGAAAAGACTTCTTTCTGCATTTAATTTTTTTCATCTTTGTCAAAAATCAATTGGCCATGTTTATGTGGGTGTATTTCTGAGCCCCCTATCTTGGCCCATTGATCTATATGTCTCTCCATGCACCAATACCATACTGATTCCTATAGTTTTATGTTTTTACATTTTCTAATAAATTTTAAAACCAGCTTGTCAATATCTATATTAAATCCTGCTTAGATTCATATCTTGATATTCAACCGTTAGTTCTCCAACAACTTCTTTGAGATTGCATATCTTTTCTTGGGCCTTTATGTATTTTTAAAATTTTATTTGTTTATTTAATAATAAATTTAATTAAATTTAATAATAAATTGAATTTATTTTATTAAAAAAATTGGTTGGGGGGGTAGCTAGGCTTACTTATTTATTTATTTTTAGAGGAGGTACTGGGGATTGAGCCCAGGGCCTTGTGTGTGCTAAGCATGCGTTTTACCACTTGAGCTATACCCTCCCCAAACTTTGTATTTTCATATACATTTTTTAATCCCCCCAAAATAAAAACAGCTTTAAGAAAAGATTTATAATGTTATAGTCTTATCTCCCTAATATCTAGGACTTCCCATTCCCAGAGGCCCTGGACTCTATTTTGAAGGACCATAAATGCCCACATTTTAGGTAGTGACATTTAGAGTACATTAAGGTCATTTGCTTTGTATGTCACCTCTGATGATACCAGACCAGTGTGGTACCAAGATATGACTACTGGTCACTAAAATCCAGCTTCCTTTTCCTTTTGGAGATACAGAAGGAAGTATTATCTCCACTTCTCCTTGGAATTAAGCAGTACCTTTGTAACTTGTTCCAGCTAATGATATGGGGACTGAAGTCATATGAGTTACTTGTAGGCAGAAGCATCTAAGGGTGAGTGATTCTCCAAATTTGTCATTGTATTCTGTCATCACAGTTGGCTATGGTTTCCCATGATAGCACCTCCATCAGTTCAAGTTCCAGAGTGAGGATAATGTGGAGCAGACTCCACAACATCATATGATGGACATGTAGCATGAGTTAGAAATAAATTTTTGTTGTTTCTTACCACTGAAAGAAAATAACCTATTTCCTATTATTTCCTATTATTGCAGCATAACCTTGCCTATCTTGACTAACACTAGGTAGCTGAGGCTAACAAGCAGTGACTGTGTCAGCTGAAGCGTCTCCTGGTAAGTCTGCCAGAGCAAACTTTTCCAGAAAGGACCTGGCAGATCTGGGGCAAACAAACACAAAACAATAGAAAAGAAACAAAAATTCAGAGTTTTATGAGGTTTTTTAAATAGATCCATTTCTAACTTCACTTTCATTAAAATGATAAAATAACCACATTATCCCCTTCTTTACCAAAGAAATAGAGGTTCTTCCTGTAATAATATGGCATACTCTGTCTCTTCCTGTGTCTCCTGCTGTCCCTTTTCTTAGTTTCTCTTCAGTTACTTGCCTTTTGGAAATTTCTTTATGTTCTTGGTCAGGTGATGTCTTTTTGTCACGTAGGTTTCTCCTCAGGCAGCATTAACTTATTTGCAAATAGTAGATGTGATCACTGTTCTTGGTTTACAAGAATTGTAACCCCTCCCACCCCACCTGCACTATTATACAACACATCCATGAGAGTAGCAACAGAAAATGTGTCCTTTTGCTGGACTTGGCTGTAATATTGGTGTGCCTCCACCACTGACCAGTGGTAGCTTACTGGAAGTCTTTGTTCATTTCAGGCGCAGGACACTTTGTATTCTAAGTTACAGATTGGTTAGGGTGTCAACGCTACATTGATTTTGCCAGATGTATAACAAAGAGGCATTTGGTAGTTTCTGTACTTCTCAGTTCATTAACAAACTACATCATCATAATGTGGTGTCACAGATCTGAAAGGTAATGTCTATTTTTCCCTCCCTGCATTTCCAACCCTTTCTTTTGTAGTTCAATAAATTTAATGAGAAGGCCTTGATGATTTTAACTGAAGAGTGATTGGACAATTATTTATGGAGTTTCTTTAAATCACCTTCATAAACTTTTTTCTCTGTTTTTTTTTATGTCTCTGTGGTAGATCTGTTCTGTTTAAATTAGTCCCCATTCAAGGTCTTTACTCCAACTTAATATTATACAGACTGGGTAATCTATTCTCTGATACCTTTATTTCAGTTTACTTAAGGTCAAAATTCACTATTTGCTCACTCCACCATTATCCCACATTCTGTTTTTTGAACCATTCTGATAACATGGTGGCTTAAAAAATTTTTTTATTATGGAAAAATTCACATTGACATAAAAGTAGAAAATAGTACAGTTAACTTTATGACTTCATACCCTTCTACAACAGTTTTGTGGCTACTTTTATTTCCTCAGTCTCTGTCTAACCACAGCCTTGCAGGATTATTTTGAAGCAAATCATAATGACTTATATTTAATTGGTAAAAATAATAAACTACTTTACAGTGTTTTGCTGATCATTTCCATTTTATTTCTGTTTACTTTAAATGCTACAAGAAAAGATATTTTCTGTATTGTAGTGAATTTCCATAGGCTCTGTTTCTTAGACTCTCATTCATCTTCTTTATTTCATTTCCAAATATCTTAATTTCCTTGGATCAGTTTTTCTTTGGGTTTATTCTTGTTTATCCAAACCTGTACTTTGGGGGCTTGGACCTCAGTCAACATTTCTTCTTTGTACATTTCAGTTTCTAGTCACTTCAATAGTGTATGTTATAGAATTGAATACCTTCTGGCATACATCTGTGTGTGTTCCTGCTTTGTACTCCAAATCCAGTTTTCTAGTTGCATCTGCAAATGCATTTTCCCGTGGGAGCATTTTCACTGTGATGTCTGTATTTCCTTGATGTGATTTTCTAGGAAAACATATGGACTTTGATATATGCTTTATACCAGTGATTCTCAAACCAAATCAAGTTGTAAAGCTCCGTGGAAGTCAAGAAGTGGAAGAGCATGCGCTCTGATTTACTTCAAATCCGTAAATCAGGGATAATTTTTACTATCAGAAAATAGGAGTGTTGTATCAATACAGATTTCTGTATTCCATCGTAAAAGGAAAACTGCATGTAATATGTAAGAAATTTGTGATTGCTTCTTGTACATTTTTTTCATCTTACATGAGCTGGAGGACAAGCGTGGGCAATAAATCTTGAGGGCATGTTTACAGGAGGAAAACTTAAAATTAAGGCAATTCTTTCCAATAACTGAATTTTTTTTTCTGATTAGGAAAAGACCACAAATATTCTGTTTCAGTAGTGAAGTATCTTGACCCAGCTTTAAGAACAGCAGTGTCCAGAGGAGCACCCAGCAGTCTGATGTGCAGTAATCTGACCATTTGACTAGGAATACTGCATTTACCGACTAAGATGATAACTTCGTTTTCAGTCCTAAGGAGTCACTGTAGTTCCCATGATCCCTCATTAAATGAGCAAAGTACTTATAAAAATGTAGTATTTATAATAAATATGTAAAGTGCATATTATAGCAATGCCTGGCACATAGGAAGAGCTATGTAACAGTAAGTTTTATTATTAAATTCTTGTTGTTACTTAGGTTTCTTTCAGCACTTGGTAATATAATGTGACTGGAACCTCTTCTGGCACTCTCTCTAGGTCCATCTTCTACTGACTCTGAAATAGGGGGTTACCCAAAATCACGTCTTTGGCCTCTGTAGTTCCTTTCTCTGGATATAGGGCTAGTGATATAGTCTTCCCCTCAGCGTTTACATATTTTCATGACATGTGAGAAATAGTTGAAGGAGCTGGAGATGGTTAACCTGAAAGGGAGAAGAGTACGTGGAACATTTTCATAGGGCTGTCGGGAGGCTGAGGCAATGGCAAGTCTCTGGATCAATGATTCTTCAACCCTTTGTAGTGACAGACTGCATTGTAACTCTGATGCAAGCCCTTCCCTGAAAAAATGATTGAGCATGTTCAGAGGTGTCACATACCTCCAGAAACCCATCCAAGGATGGGAAGGCTTCCCATCCAGAGCCTCGCTGTGGAGGGTAAAACTGGGACCATGGAGTGGAGGATGTTGATGGGGCAGGGCAAGCAGTGCTGGCTCAATATAAGGGAACCTTGCTAACAGAGCAGGAGTTCTCCACTCTGCAGGATTTTAGAATCACATAGGGTGATTTTAAAAATTCTGATGGCCTGGCTGTGCCCAGACCAACTATAGTCAGAATTTCTGTGGGTGGGGTCTGAGCATTTTTATTTTTTATAAAGCTCCGCAGAAGATTCCAAGGTGCAGCCGAGTTTGGGAATCAGAAAATTAGAGCACTTTGCCATTGGAACAGTGTCTTTAAGTAGTGAGCGCCTTTTCACTGGAGATACTTCAAGCACAGAACATTTTTCTTATCGACTTGAACATTCTAACTATAGTTAATCTCTTTTAAACAGTATTTCTTTTCTATATTAACTTCAAGTTCAAATTTATTTTATTAAGAAATGACTTTGTTTTTGATTTTCTGGTTTTTGTTCTTTCAAACTGTACACTTGTTAAGTCTATGGATTCTGTGATACAGACGTATTTGTAATACAGAAGAGGACAAGGTCTAAGTGTCCTTATGGAGCTTCTTTGGCCTGGGCAGCGACTAAAGTGACATTTCACAATATGAGAGAATCAGGTGGTTTGTGCAATATGTCTGGCCCTTAATCATGCTTCTGTTTGTGAACAGAATAGCGCTTCTCGTTTTTAGTTAATTGTAATATCATTTTTTTCCTTTCAGCTTTCATTCATTTCTTCTGATGTCATATTGTAAAAGTTTAGGTTGCCCAAAGCTATTTGACCTTCCATAGGTAAATGGAACTTTCTTACCATCCAAATGCCACTTTATGTGAAAAAGCCCAAATGGTAATTTAACAGATATTGTTAAGAGAAGTTGCTGATCTCTACCTAAACAGAAAATGAAAAATGTAGGTTTCTGGCAGGGGTTACTTTGGGGAGAGAGAAAGCAAGGTTTGTGGTCCCAGTTGCCTCTATCTCATTACCAGCAAAGG
The DNA here is from genome assembly GCF_048773025.1 of Camelus bactrianus. Classification (NCBI taxonomy): domain Eukaryota; kingdom Metazoa; phylum Chordata; class Mammalia; order Artiodactyla; family Camelidae; genus Camelus; species Camelus bactrianus. The sequence goes on from NC_133547.1 coordinate 51,893,503, forward strand.
TTTCCTTGAGAAGGCCCTGGCTGTTCTTTGGTGTTCATTGTGCTGATGTAATGTTGGTGGCCACTGCTTGGGCATTAGAGTTCATCTACCCAGCTTGTGGGGTCCCCAGGAGGAACCTGCATGTGGGAAGGTATTATAATCATGCCTGTTTTATAGATGAGCAGACAGACCCAGAAAAGTAACTTGCCCAACAAAACACACAGCTAGGAAATAGGATTGGAATCCAGATGATTGGAACCCAAATCTGTGCTCCTGATTGGGATTGTAACTTTCCTAAACCTTTAACTGGATTATAAATGCCAAGTCCCATTTTTCAACCTGGAAAAACATGAGTTCTGGGTAGATAGCATCATCACCAGCACCATCACCATCACCATCACCAGTACCACCACTACTACCTGCTCACTGAGTTTAGGACTGCTGTAATGGGGCACCATAGACTGGGCGGCTTAAACAACAGGAATTTATTGTCTCAGTTCTAGCTAGAGTGTTGGAGCCCAAAATCAAGGTGTTGGCAACGTTGGTTCCTTCTGAGGCTGTGAGGGAGGGATGTGTTCCAGGCCTCCCTCTTTGACTTGTAGGTGACTGTCTCCTCCCTGAGACTCTTCACATTGTCTTCCTTCTCTGTGTGTCCACATTTCCCCTCTCTATAAGGACACCATCATATAGAGTGGGTGAGGGAGCCAGCTGACTTAGCTTAGACGACACGCTCCACCAGCTTCCTCAGAAGCCAAAGGATCCCCAAGCCGATGTCCAGGGTTGTTGGGAAGGTGTACATAAGCCACATATACCACAGTGGTTCTCTTGATGTTAGTGCAGTATCATTTGGATGTTTTTGGAGTGGAGGGTGGGGGTGCTTAACCTTACATTCCTTACCACATTCTGCACCCCATCACGAGGGATAGGCTCTCTGCTAACATCTTCCTGTTCTCTTTTCTTCACTCCCAACTTTGGTCTTTAAGTCCATTATTCTATAAAATTAGCCTTATCTTTATAATGTCAATAGTTGGCAATGGATGGTTTCATAATATTTCTTCTGTCCCTGAATGTGTCTTGAAGAAATTTCACCTGAGTTACTGGATTTCTTTTTAAAAAATATATTAAAAACTATGTCCCGTTTGCATTCAAACTACAGGAAGAAGATGTTAAAGACTTTAAGCAACCATCACAGAAATGGATCTCTGTCAGAAAAATGAAACTGAATCAGAAAATTGCGAAAATAATGAAATTCAAAGCACAGAAGATACTGAATTAATCTGTACTTGTCCCGATGAAAGAAGTGAAAAGAATCATGTTTGTTGTCTTCTCAATATCAGTGACATTACACTTGAACAAGATGAAAAAGCCAAAGAGTTTATCATCAGAACTGGATGGGAAGAAGCAGTGAGTATTTTCTTGAGTTAGGTCTCTTGCATGTGACTGTTTTGATGCAAGTCTTTTACTTTTTCCAAAAATAGTACTATTGCCAAAAAATGTGTAAACAATGAAATATGGAAATTTTTGAAACAGAGGTAGAATATTAATGATGATAACAGCAGTACTTTTTATTGAATATTTATGGCCACTTAGTATTGGCAAGAACAGCACTAAATATTCATGTACATCAAATTCATTCACTCTCTTAGTATCTCTGTGAGGCAGGTATTATGAACAGCCTTTTAGGACAAGGATACTGAAGCACCGGAAAGGTGAAATGTGTCAAAAGTTCACCCGTGCAGTGACCAAAGCAGGGCTTGAACCTAAGTCTTCTGGACTCTAGAACCCAAGCTGCTTAACTCCCAAAGAGACCCGAGATTTCTATCCTGGTAGTTCTACTCAGAACCTTATGGGATTATTCTTAAACTATTCTGAGAATCAGTAGTAGAAATACAATTCTAAATTTAGAACTGTAAGGGAATTTGGTCTAGTCCAGTGATTCTCACTTGGCAATGTCACAACTGGGGTGAGGGGGTAGGGATACTACTGGATATACTGACTGGGTGGAGGCCAAGGGTGCTGCTCCACATCCTACAATGCCCAGGATGGCTCCCACCACAGGGAGTGATCCGGCCCTGTCTTAGCTTGGGCTGCTATAATAGCATACCATAGACTGGCTAGCTTAAGCAACAGACATTTATTTCTCACAGTTTGGGAGGAAAGTCCAAGATCAAAGGGTACCAGCATGGTCAGGTTCTTGCTGAAGGTCCTGTTCTTTGGTTACATCCTCAGTTGGCCTTCCTTGGTGCATGCAAGCAGAGAGAAAGAGAGAGAGATGGAGAGAGAGAGATTGAGAAAGTTCTCTTCTCTCTCCTTCCTATCAGGGCACTAATCCAATCTTGAGACCCCACCCTCTTGACCTCACCTAACCTTAACACATCCCGAACAGCCACCTCCAAATACTATCACACTGGGGATTAGGGTTTCAAATAGGAATTTTGGGGCGGGGGACACAAACATGCAGCCCATAAAAAGCCCCAGACGTTGGTGGTGCCGAGATTGAGAAACCTGGAGCTGTTTATTTTATAAATGTGGAAACTGAGGCCAAAAGGCAGAATGACTCACCCAAGTCCACTTGACAGTTGCGAGAATCCTGTCTTCAGGCCTCCTCTAGGAGTGCTCTCTCTGCTGTACCGCCCCCCCCCACCTCCTTAAGCCTCTATGACCTTCCATACACACCCTCCATGTCAGATAAGTCAAGGTGGTAGAGAGTTCTATTTAAGAATGTAAAACTTTCTAAATTTAGAAGGTTCAGTTTAATATTGAAGGTAATTACTTTGAAATATATATCCAAGGGCTATTGGGAAAGAATTTTAATTGGAAAAATTCTCCCCTCGCACCATGCTTAGTGTATGTTTGCTGTTCACACTGTCTGGGACACTCCTGACGCACCATTTCCTCCAACCTGCTGCCTGCTACTCTTTGCTCTCTCTGCTCAGCCTCCGACCCATGCCCGCCCAGCTCTACCCCAGCTTTCAGGTGGACACGAATGCCTAATTCAGTGCCAAACACTTACTAGACTTTCTAAAAAGTGATACCTCATGACACTTAATAATTTTTAACTGAGGAATTTGGGGAGCTGAGCATGTGAGGTGTGGGGATGAGGGTAAAGGGATGTTCTTGTGCAGGACCAAGGGTTGGCCCCACTTCACGTGGGAATGCACAGACCTTCTGAATGTGCCAGAGCTTGTTGTTGGCCCTACTCAACATTTTGAGCCTCCGTTTCCTCCTTTGTAACCTGGATGGCAGAATAGTTAAATGGTAGTGCTGTTATGAGGATTAAATGAATGAATGCTAAAAGATCCTCAGCCCAGTGCCTGGAACCAGTAAAATCGTGGGAGCTATTTTTGCTTTTTTTTTTTTTTTTTAGCATGTAACAGTTGCCAGATTTAGCAAATGAAAACACAGGACAGCCAGTTAAACTTGAATTTCAGTAAACAGCACCTAATCTGTTTAGTATAAGTATGTCCCAAATAGGGTCTTGTCTTTTCATCTAGCAACAATATTTACCTGTGACCTTGCGGCAGGGTGGGCTGGGGGACTCCGGGTGTGGCTGTGGGCATGGCTGTGCCTGGGCCACGCTGACCCCAGGGCCTGCCTCTGCTCACCTGCCCTTCCTCCAGTCGGTCCACGCAGCAGGCTCTAGGTGTGGTAAACACAGCCTTCAATACACAAAAGCCTGGCGGGGGCGGGGGACAAGTACAAACAGTTTTGATTTTATTTTAGGAGTTCTGAATTTATTTTAACGTGCATCTGAACAAATACATAGTCAGCACATCAATGTCGCCATTTATAGATACTATCCCCTCGTATTTTAGTTTTTAAAAATATTACAATACTATTGCTTAGCATGAGGCTAAACTAGGTGTGAAAAATTAAAACAAAACACATGAGGCAATTTTAAGAAAAATATTGACAGGAGGACAGCCAAAATGGAGATGTGGCCAAAGTGGAGGCAGCCAGAGACTGGGCACTCGCCTGAGAGTAACGTGCTGCTTTACTTGCAGGTCCAAGGCTGGGGAAGGACTTCTCCAACTGCCTGCATCTGGCCCAGGAAGAAGCTTAAAAAGGAGAGGGTGGGAGAAAGTGCCAGCAGCTGCTTACTCTGTGTCAGTCTCTCACAAGGGAGCCTGGAGGCCAGGCTTCAACTGGAGGCTGGGAAGTTGGAGTCAGGGTCTTCAGCTCCAGCTGAGGCAGGCCCAGAGAAGGATGGAGGCAGCCTCTCCCAACCACCAAGGCACCCCCCAGGCCCCATCACTGCCTCCAGGGAAGTTAACAAGATCTGCTTTCCCACCTACAGTCAAGGAGAGAAAAAAAGTCTGCAAATAAAGGAGTTTATTTGGTGCATGGAAGACTGGGTGGCCCCTGAGACTGTTAGGGGAAAGGACCCCAGAAGTCCTGGAGGAGGCACTGACAGAGGTCCCTCCCTCTCAGACTCCTTGACTTCCAAGGCTTTTTTAGTTCTACCTCCCCTGAAGGCTTCACCCCCAAATGGCTTGGATGTTCTGGGTAAGAAGAGTAAGAACTTTTTCTCGCAGCCAGAAGAGAAGGTGCTTAGTGTGGAAAAGGATGAGTGTGTGGCTTATGCAAATGGATTAAAAACAGTGGACAGGACAGGTGAAAAGAGACCCATTGAGCCAGCCATACACCATCAAGTCAAGGAAACGCAGCCCTTCCTGACCCCGGTGACCCAGACGTCCCTGCTGGCTGACCCCAAGCCGTGCTGCTTGCGCTGGTCCCTCCTGCCTGAGAAAAACCTGGTGTGCCCTCCCCACCCCAGAAGTGTTCACTGTCTTGCTGCCTTGCAGCTTTTGCAGAAACAAGGAGTGCAGAGCTACAAAGCCAAATTCAAAGCTAGGGAGCCAAGACCTCCCGTGAAAACCGCAAAGCACGTTCTCACTGAGTCTAAGCAGGAAAACAGGCCCCAAACGCTGGAGACCAAAGTGTTGTCAAGACCTCTCTTGCCATCCCTCACAGTGAGCAGAATTGTAATTCCCGTTTCCACTCACAGACTCCTCTGAGTTGCCACAATATAATTCCCTGGGAACAAGACTGTCTGAAAGTCATTCATTCTCTCTTCCCTCTCTCCCTCCTGCCCCCACCCCGGTCTCTTATTTTGTCCTCCTCCTCTCCCTCCTCCTTCTCTTCTTCTCACACACTCTTCTCTCCCTCCTTCCTCCCCTCCTTCTTTGTAGCAGAACCAGAGGAAACTGAACCTCATCGTATAGGTTTTGGTTTACTCTCCAAACTCCCATATTCATGTGTTACCCGCTTCTGGTGCTTAGCCATTTACAAAATGCAGACTGGTAATGCCAGTCTCCGCCTCTGCCTGGCTTATCTCTCCACTGGAAGACAAATGGATGCCGGGGAATCTGAAGGGCCTCCCTCAGTGATGCCCTTATGTCAGCCCCAGGCCAACTGGCAGAGGCTCTTTCTGCCCCAACAACCCCAGTGCCTTAAGCCAAGTGTACTGGGCTTGTTTAGACCAAATTTTTTCCTAATCTGTTGAACCTAGCAGGTATCTGTTGCCTCGTTTTCTCTTACAACAAAGATCTGCTTTTATAGAGAAAATTCCAGCCTATATCCAAATGAATATCCTTGTGTCCCCGGTGACATATCCTTATGTTTTATCCATGGATGCACCATATCCTGTATGTCCCAGATTTCATATATTGTAGCCTCATGCTAGTCTCTCCATCTGGGAAGTTTTAGCTGTAGTTCAACAAAACCTATCTTGGGAGGCAGACTGAGAATGATTATTTGAAAAAGAACGTCACTGTGATTATTGCAGCCCACATGCTTCTTCCAGTCCTGTCTTACACCTAACATCTGGGAGCCCTACAAGCCCAGACAGACACTTACGAAATGGGGCTGTTACTTTCTCCCTTCTCCTGGCTTTCCTCCCTGCTCATTTTACCCCAGTGCACGTTTCCTGAAGTTGTATATAAATTAAATGTTTGTAAATGAGTTATAGTTTAAATGTGATGTGACAATGCTATGTAGAGAAATGCACTGAAAAACCATTTTGTAACATGAATATCCACTTAGCCACTCCGTAATTACACAGTTTGCATTTGCTTAAGGTAGGTTGTGCTTGAACTCTAGACTCTCCATCTTCTAAATGATGAGCAGACAGAATATATGACTGTATTTGTCAACAACTGCTTTCCATAATTGGTCTTTGTAATGTCTTGTCTGTTTAAGTATAGGTTTTTTGCTTGATTTATCGGGTTGTCTTTACAAAACACCAGAAATGCAGGAATGATTACAATACAACAGTCATTAAAAGGTGTATTTTGCCTATTGAGGTTCGACACTTTACAGTCTAGAAGCAGTTTCCAGGTTCTACTCACCCGTTTTTCTCTAAATGAAGAAACCATCTGGATTCATCCCCAAGAAGAGGCCCTGATTTCCCACTGTGTCTGGACAGTGGGGCTGTTGGATTCAGTACTGTTTGAGGACCCTCCAGCTATGGCAGCCTGCCCACGTTAGTCAGTGGTTTTTCAAGCCCCCTTCTATAAGCAGAAGAATAATAAGCTCACTCTAAAACAATCAGAAGTGTTTGATTGGGATGGAAAGGTATCCACCAGTGTGAGTGAGGGACAGAGCCCACCTACTCAGCCCAGATGTACTTACCTACTGAGAGATTGAATCAGTTTGAACTGCTCTAAGTTACAGCAGAATGTTTTCTTCTTAAGAAAAATTCATTTTTTAAAGATAAAGTTTATAAATTCTATAGCTTTTGGGATAAACATATAATAATTTAGAATTGAGAAGAGCCAGTTTGAACAAAGGAAGGGCTCAAATTTAAATGTTTGTAGTGTATTTTTTGAGCAAATAATTTGGTCAACATAATATTGACTAGAAGATTCCTCTTTGAAGAGATAAGAATGTTTTGCATTTGGCATCTTTCTTTAGGCATTTATTCAAGTATCTGATAAAGTCCCTCTGGGATCTTATTTGTGTTAGCCAAGGCTTAGCTTGTTTCTCCATGGATAAAGTCACTCTAGGCCTTGTCCCAATTTCCATTCAGATTAAATCGGGATGTCCAAACTAAATAAAGGCTAAATGTTTACCAGAATGCTAGAACCATTAGGGTTCTAGGTCATTAACAAAACTTTCAGGGGAAATCCTCCCATCTTTGGGAGTTAAGCGTGTTATAATTCAGTGCCAATGTCCCTCTTCCTACCTCAAGGTGATGATCTCAGTTAGGTTTTGGTTCTGCTAGTCCTCAAGCCAAGCACGGAGGGCTCTCTGTTTCATCCTTCACTCTATCATATTTGGATGTCTCATTAGTAAAACTTTCCAAACTCCTCTTTTTCTTGAAATTAAAAAAAAAAAATCACCAAGTGGAACTGTGGCAGCATCTGACAGAGGTTCCTGCAGATCCTGAGGTCACCTACTGGGTGAGGCCCGGCTGAGGTCAGGGATGCTATTGTCCAGGGGCAGGGCCGGAGGGGCTGGAAACCTTGGAAAGATAGAGTGTGGATCTGAGAGAGCGATGAGGGACAAGGGGAAGGGGAAGACTAAATTCGAGGAAGACCTGGCTACATTTGGGCAAGTACATAGGGCTTTGGCTACTCAGGGAGACTTGCCCTGATTTTTAGCTTTATTCTTTTATTCTGGACCTTGCCCACTACTGTGAAATTTATCTGTACATCCAAGACCATGCTACAAAATGATTTGAACCCAGAATCAAATTTGCTTTCCCTCTCTCCCCCTCCCTAAGTGCAAGAGACCTAGCCCATCCCTTTCTTGGCTCCTGCAGCTGGATGAGCAGGCTGAGCTTCACAGTTGGAGTCCTCACATCTGGGACTTTTTGGGGTGTCTGGCCTTGAGTCCAGTGCAACCTTGGTGCTGCCGTTGGGGGGCTACTGAGAAGCAAGATGGGCAAGAAACTGCTGTTCCTGTGGCTGTGACTGAGGGCACATGAGGGTGGTCCCTGGTACCACAGGGAATATCTCCCACTGTCTGCTGGGCTAACTGGGGCACTGGGGCCAGGAGAGGTCCAGTGCCGTGCTCTTGATGCCCTGGCTGAACTCTGTCCCGAGTTCCACTAGCCAGCTACATGATGCGGTAATTCCACTTGAATTTGCAAGGCATTGTTCTAAGAGTTCAAAGCCTCTTCTGGGTATTATCTCTTTTTTTATCCTGAGCAAATGCGTGAGGGTCAGGGATCATTTCTCCTGTGACCCAAGGAAAATCTGATCCAACAGAAAGCTTGTGTTCAGTCTTGGGTGTGTGAAGGCTCCAAAGTATCTCCAAGGTGAGGGGCAGCTGGAGCACTGGGTGGAAAGTATCACATAAGGCTGGAAGGAGGACTTCAGAATGTCATTTTTTCCTGTAAGATGGGAACAATTCAGACACAGGATGTGGTGAAGATGATGAGGTAGTGTATATAAAATGCCAACAGAGATTTGTGGTTTTCCTGAATATATTGATGAGATCAAATACAAATAGCTGGATCGTTTCCCTTTAATGAATGACTGGCTATTCAAAATTGTTTAGAACTCCTGTGGGCATGGAGAGCTGTTATTTGGAGTTTGATGGGTCTTCACTCTCTACAAGTCCTCAAAACTCATCTTCCTAACTTGTCGACTCAGGGTCCTTGCCTGGGCCTGTTAACCAATCCATAGGCTATCTTCATTCCCTGGCCCTTTTCCTCATCCTGATTTGCTTGAATTACCCCTGCACCAGTCTAAACACCGTAGCTCTGCAGATTAATACCATGCCCCTCATACTGATTTTGTGTCATCCCGAGGTGTTACAGCAAAACATTTTGTTTTCAAGTATAATCTCCCAGATCAAAGCAACCGTGTATCTTCCTGAACACAGTCTTGGGATAACTCCAGTATCCAGTGCAATAAGTAAAACTAGCACCATTGTCCCATTTTCCTAGGAGCTGAGAACTAACTACACCGTTTTTTTTTAGAATGAAAATTGGCTTTTATTGGTGTATAGTCGATTTGTAATGTGTTAATTTCTGGTGTACAGCATACTGATTCATTTATACATATATATATATTCCTTTTCATATTCTTTTTCATTATAGACTGTTACAAGGTATTGAATATAGTTCCCTGTATAAGACCCTGTTGTTTATCTAGTTTGTATTCAGTATCTGCAAATCCTGAACTCACAATTTATCCCTCCCCACCCTCTATACTTTTTGTTTTTGGATATCCCAGCTTTGCCACTGGGCATTGTTGTCTCTGCCCTATAAAATGAGGGGATTAATACCTAGGGTCCTTCCTAACTCTAACATTTTGGTACAGTTAACTTGCCGGTAAACATTACTAGAGACTCAACATGGTGAACAGTTCTTTCCATCACAGATTTGTTACCAGTTTTGCTCTTGATGCTGGCTTTTGTAGTGGGAAATTTAAAAAAAAAAAGTGATTTCAATTTGTGCATTTCATAAGTTGCCGGCGCCAGGAAGCACTGTTGGCATTCTCCTATCCCTCCTTCAGGAGAAAGTGCATTACTGTTTTGGCAAGGTTTTCAAGAAAATTCTAAGATGTTAAGTGGATGTATTTACATTTAATGCCATTATTCAGTATTCTCTACTTTTTAAGCAATACTCTCTTCACATTCACTGCTTGTGCTAAATCGGTGTGACTATTCAGAGGCAGCCAACACAATGTATGACTCTCCTCAGTAACTAGTGGAAAATTGATGCTTCACATGTACATGTGAAAATGAGTTTTTTCTCCCATTTAGCTCAAAATACAAACAAGCCTTTCTTCCCAATGTATCTTTTAAAATGAAACAATTTCTCTGCTTATTAAAACTTGAGGACTGCTAACTTGAAAACATACCATAAACTAGTCTTACTTCCAGCACCACAGGAGGGTTATAACTATTCACTAAGCCTATAAATGTTCAAGAACTGTTAGCAATTTCATTTGCTTTAAAATCTGCATGTGCTTTGAAGAAAAATAGAAATTAACTAATTGAGAAAAAAACTGCTGGTCCTGATACTGTTCATGACTCTGCGAAGGCTTAGTTTTGGAGCTACTCACCTGAATCCTCATGACTGACTTCTCTAATGTAATTTCAAGACAATGAAACGTCAGGGAGGAAACATGGTAGCTAATTAGAGAACTTGAAATCTGAACACTTAACTACTTAGGTACATGTCTCATTAGAGAAATGGGATTTAAATGATTTTAAACTACACCACATCTTACCAAAACAAAGGTGAAAAAGAAAAAAGGACTGATACCAGCTTACAACTCATTAATGAGTTAGACCCTGAAATATAACCAAACAGAATCTATTACCACCAACTGAACTAAAACAATATGAACAGTTTCTGAGCCATAGTTTGCCAAAGTTTGAATGGTTTCTCAAAAGTATACCGTAAAATCTTAATTTTTGAAGGCTCACTTTTTAAATAGGGAAAACTCTTTGAGGAGTATTTTAAGGTTAGATATCCTTTTGTGATAAGTTAATTCAGATGCACTGACTGCTGCCAAATTTTTATTGCAGCACAAGCTCTACATTTTCTGAAGTCACTAAATTTCTCGTTACAGCACAGGAAAAAGAAGATAAAGTAGGAGAGGGATCAGTTTCAAATTTAGTCTTAAGCAGCAACATGTTTGAGATGCAATCATAAAACCAAATATTTCACCCAGGACATGGAAAAAGCACTGGATCACCAGAAAGCAAAGAGTAAAAAGCTGCAAGCAGAAGCGGTAAGAAGATGCCAAGCTTGGAATGAGGTCTTATTGACACACACCCTGCTAATAAGCTCACTCCTTTAGGCCAAAAAGAGAAAAAGTCTTTGTTTACATTGAGGTAACATATATACTTTTGAGAATAACAAAGTTGCTATGGAGATTTTATTTTTTTTTTAAGACTGTTTTCACTTTCTGAAATGTTTGACTATTTCACTGATAAAAGTGAAATATTTCACTAAAAGAGAGTATTATTTGTTTTAATTTTGTTGTTGCTGTTTTTAGCCTTTATGTTCTGTAATATTAACTTGCTTGATGATAAAGTAAGAAAAGTTAACGGAAGGGCCTTAGCAAGTTTTTCCTATGACAACCTTCACTATTTCTGATTTTATGGGTTTAGAACAAAGTTACAAATGTATTTATTTTGTTATTTATTAGTAAGGCAATATATGAAATTTAATTTGTTTTCAAAAGTTTGTTGGAAGAACTGAGTTAATGTTGACACTCCTCCAGTGTAAGTATTATGGAAATGCTCTTATTCATTCACATACTTTGGGCATTTTGCTCTTTTCAAACATGCACTTTTTAAAATACAGTGCCCAAATTTGTTAATTTGAGGACACCAACAACCTGATAATCCTTTCCATTTGCTCTTTAGCTTGCCTCTCTCGGTATGTAAATTAGTGTATCAGTGTATCTGCTAATAAATACAGTTCACACAACTGAGAGAACCGTTGGGATTTAAACATTGCATAAAAAAGGTATTTAGTCAACTGTCTTCTTGACCATAGGAACATGAGACTAGCCAACATCTTGCTGAAGAAGATGAAGAAGATTAAAATTCACGTCATTTAACAGTATTTTACATATTGGGAGGAAGCATTAAGCCAAAAGACTGACGTGTCCTCTCCTGGTGTCAAATCTAATCAGTGGCACTTTAACACACTTCAGATGAGAACACACACACACACCATGAGATATAAGGAAAATAAAACTGCACAACACTCGACATTTCAAAGGCTTCGTTCCTAGATCTTCCAAAGTGACATGTTCCTCCTCCTCTTTATTTAAGAGTATTCCGAGGACAAGTTTGAGAAGCAATGTTTTAAATATACCAGCTAGGAAGTGCTCTTCTGAGTCAGTATGAGATTAGGTTTGGACTGAAACTAAGATAAACATTCTAAAATTGAGACCATAAAGGATTACATGAAAATATCTTCTTGTTTTTTGCCACTATTAACAGAACAACTTCTCAACTAGACTTACACTGATACCTTTTTTTCCAATCAAAAGTAGCTTCAGAATTTACTTAGCATCTTTCAGGTAAGTCTACAAAATTTTTCTACTTTTATTTCCCTTATTTCAAGGGACTCAAACACATGGATTTAGCTTTCCTGCAATTAGTGACTGAGCAGAGGACCACTCATTTTTGCTCTTAAGCCAGAAGCACATTACTAACAAAGATAAAAGACACTCTATTATAAAATGGTGACACCTGGATTAAAAAAAAAATCAGAGTAGTCTCCTTTGAAAAAATTTTCCCAAAACTTAAATCCTAGAGTGGATAATTTTTATCAAAATAAAAACTACATCAAAATAGAAGCTTTCGTAATGGAATGTCTTTTTCATTTTCTATTAGCAAAACTGTTAGCAAATTTTCATGAACAAAGGCAATATAATAATGAAAATAACTAGGCAGTCATTTCCTCATGTGACCTTCAGAAGATGAGTTTGTAAAAAGTTAGGCAACAAAGTAAGTCACATTATGAGTATGTTGAAGAATTCACAAAAAAGGTAGAATTCTCACTTCTCTTTAATCACTGAGTTTCAGCTTTTACAAATAATAGAACAATTCAGGTAACTCAGGTTTTGAGGGGAAACAGTTCTTACTTACACATGAAGAACTATTACATGCTCCATTTTTCTGTAAATAACTCTACTGGCTGGGTTAACAAACGTTGTCACAGAAACACACACACACACACACACACACACACAATTTGTAAAGCCATAGATCACTGCATATATATTTACAAAAAGCCATAAACAAACATGCATTTCTCCTTTGCTAGGAGAACTTAAATTAAATGTTTGAACATTAAGGCAGTGATGATTCTAAAACATAATGAAATTCTAAGTTAAGGCTTTATGTTTGCTTTGAAACCCATATTCGTAGGCAACTGTGACCAAAGCATACTTTCATCTACCAGGTTGAGTTCATCTGCCCAGGATACGCTATTTATCCATATCAACAATTCTTCTATGGGATTGGAATTAGTAGCAACACCACTGATTTATTTTAATGAATTATTATTCTCCTCCTTAGGTTTTATTTTGAGGATTTAGCCTCCAGCAGCATAAGCATGTGCCAAAGAAGGAACAGAGCAGTTTTTTGGGTAAACTTAGAAAAATGTACAGGCTGCCCAGATTTTTACTTGCCTGAAAGTTGGCCAAAAATCAAGAATTCCGGATCTCCTAAATACAGAAAACCCTAAAAGCACACTTGACTACACACCCATCTCAAAACATAGATGTTATTGATTACTGAAGCAATCGTCTTCACCTCATTTTCTTTGAAGACTGGTATTACCCTCTCTAAAAAAATAAATAAAGCAACAAAATGCAGAATACCGTATCTTAGATGGATCTATTCTATAACTGCTATCCTCAAGGCACAAATACTATCCTTGCTAGGCCAATGTGTTTCCTCATTTAAGGGAAAAATGAGAGGTGGATGAAAAGAAGATTCACTTAAGATAACTGTTGATTGCACTCTTGCCCTTTTCAGCTTATGCAATGATGTTTAGGAAGGGATGTCCTTTTCCCTTAATGTTATTTATTTATTTACTCACTTATTTAACACTTAGAGTGACAAAATTCAGCTAGTGGGAGTACTCTGGGGAGAGGCTCTGGAGCACCACCCTGGCTGTAGGGAGGAGGAGGAGGGATGCTCGTAGGACACACTCCAGTGTGAGCCAACAGGAGTGATTCTACAGCCCAGCATTTCCATAGCTGGGGGGACTTACTGTCATTTAGACGAGAAGGATCACTATTTACACTAAGTGCTGGCTGCTACTTCTTGAAGCAATAATTTTACAGCAACATGGCTTGTGAGGAAGTACTGTAGTTACGTCGGTATCAATAATAGTTCATGTACAGAAAGGATGGCATTGACTATATGAAAACTGTCTCAAAAGCTAAAGACAACTGTAGTGTTCCTTTGTGTCTTCAAATCAGGGAAGAGTAAGATGACAAAGCAGATGAAGCTGCAGGCAACATGAGTCAAACCATCGAAGCGTTGGTGTTTCAATCTGATGGCGCAGCATCAGATCTCTTTAGATATTATCAGGAAACAGGAATTTCTAACAAGCACTGTCAAAAATATTTTAGGTGCAATTTAAGTCATACTTTGACTAAAATGTTTTGAAGATTTGAAAAGTTTGTACCCTAGTCCTGGTGAGCTTGGCTGCAGCTAAATGGCTAGATGGGTTTTAAAGGTGTGAAATACATTTTTTTTTTTAAGAAGGGAAGACTACACTGAAAGGGCAAATGTAGGCAACACAAAAACAATCATTTTTAGATCAACATCTTACACTTTATGATACACTCACAAATTTTTACACAAATTTCATGTTTACAAGTACAAAAGGCAAAGAACCTCAAAGAATCGAAGTAACTGTATCATCAACTACATTCAATAGAGTTAATACTGTTGTCCCCACTCTCCACTTTCTAAATCCAGAAGGGAACTGTAAATGCCACCCCACAATGTGGACTCCACTTTTAGAAGTTGGACACTGTGTGTAGTTCTGCACACGTCTGGGTTTCAACAGAGCTGAACTGAGATTCCATCGTGTTCCAGGCCAAGTCAGCTAGAAGAAAGTCGTCCATTGCTGTTTGAGTTTCATTGCTGGTGAAGAACAAGCTCCCCAAAGTTTCAAAGCCAGAATTCATGGTCTGTGTTTCTGTACTGTTCAACTGAACTTTGCTTTCTAAAGCAGGTATGTTTTTAGCAGTGGAGATTCCTTCGGTTTGGGTCTCTGTGTCAGAGGAATCGGTACTCATGGAAAAGCTGGAGTGTTTCAGAATACTTCCCAGAGGCAGATGAGGGCTACTGTCTAAAAAGAAGTTTAAGTCCGTCTGTGTCTGTGTGTCAAACATTTCAAGGCCTAAGAAGTTAGAATTTCCCCTATAACCATAGGACTGGGCAGAGGTGTCTGCAAGTAAGAAGTCAGTTTGGGTCTCTATGTCCAGTGATTCCAGGACTGGCTCAGTGGTCATGGTGCTAAGCTCACTCTCTTCAGTTTGAGTCTGGATATTTGAGGCTGAAAAGAACTCTTCAATATCAAAATCAATTGCGGGATTCTGGGTTGGGCCAGACGGGAGCTGGCTGTCAGGTCCAGAATTTGTGTCAGACAAAAGACTACGATTGTCCAGTGTCTGACCAGGCAGATTACTCGACAAGATATTTTCTAGATCACTTAATAAATCTATAGTTTGGGTCTGATTATCTGTCATGTTCTGTGAAGGAAGCAGACTATTCTGTGCACTGAAGTTTATAACTGGTGTAGATTTCTCAATATCTTGATGTAAAGTCTTAGGGTGGTTCTGAGGTAACAAACCATGAGTCACAGTCTCTGTTACCAAGCTGCTGCTTATAATACTGTCTGCAGAAACGCCGTATGATGAATGGACACTCTCAAAAATATCTCCACACATTACAGCTTGGTCCATCTGCACTCGATCATCTGTTGGACTTCGCATCCCACTGGTTTGAGTTTCTCTGGAGATCCCACCTGACTGGAAACAGGCATCTATAAACGCATCAGTCTGAGCAGCAATAGATGAGGTTACCTTAGAACTGGGCAAAAAAGTTTGAGTATGAACACTAATGGGAAGGCAAACTTGAGAACCAAATGTCAAATCAGTTTGAGAACAAGACGATACAGAGGAATCAGGGCTAGCCCACTGTGCAGAAGGAATAAAGTGTTGTGTGGCATAAGACAGATCTGTCTGTACATTGATTGAAGAAATGCTGTTCTTCTGACATGTGTTCCCTAGTTCTTGTAAAGGGTGAGACGGACTTTTACCCAAGTTCACTTGAACACCTGTGCTAACTGGCTCAACAGCAACAGGATTTACAAGTTTTGAAAGAGGGAGGCTCTCCTTGAGAGAGCAAGCCTCTGAATCTAGGCCGAGGATCAGGGTTCCTATGGACAAGGGGAGTAAGTGCACAGCTCCCGGGGCAGAGCCTTGGTGATCGACACCCAACACCACGGGCTGGGCTGAGGAGTCGGCTGTAGGCACAAAGACAGGCACAGGAGAAAACTGCATGACGGGGAGTTTAACCAAAGCCACTTTGGGCTTTGGTAAAAGCAACTTCTGAGGGTACCTTGGAGGTGTTGTCAGAGTCTGCTTTCTGGCAGTAGAGTTGCAAGAGTCTTCAAAAGAAGCCACCAGCTTTATTTCTGAAGTTTCCAGTTCTTGAGTATCTGGTCTTGGGGTTTGTTGGTTGCTCAGTGATTCGACAGTCTTACTGGACAACTTCTGGTTGTGCAGGCAGTTTTCCATTTTCCTTTTCTTACTAGGTGGATCCCTGGAAACAATGACAGAGTAAAAAGAGAAAAATAACTTTAAATGGCAACTTTCCTTATCAACCTTAGTGCTGTATCTACACTTACAAAGTCTATTTCCCATGTAAACAGCAAAGGTGAGATTCAACCCAGTGAAGAGAAATCCCTTCTCTTGTAACCTGACCTATTACATGGTAAACGGAAGTTCAGAAACATGCAAACAGGGAAGGAGGAAGCATGCCTTTTTGGGAGAGAAAGCTCCAAATACTAGAACTCAACTTAGATCTGTAAGCGTCAGAAAGCTAACAGATTACATAATACAACTATTACTATTTCTAAAGTGGGAAGCTATTAGTCCAAATATAAATCTGACCTTTCAAATGAAGCACAGTTACATGATTGAAAACTCTTCAACAATCTAGTACCCCTCTGGCAGAAAATGCTGGAAGTTTCTGAAGAATTGAAAACTCAGATTTTCATTTGGGAATAATAAGAGACCCTCAAAAGGAGCTGGTGAAAGAATTAGGAAGAACAATTGGGTCAAATAGATGTGGATCATCTGCTAGTACCACTGCCATTTCAGAAAATTCCCTTCTTCCGTGTCACACCTTTTCTTCACTGTTCCTCCTTTCTCCTTACACTAAGGCTCTCCAGGAAGTTTCATCTGAAAGTCTTCCCACAGCTACTGGCGTTTGGGCCACCAGTTTCCCCCATTTACCTGTGTTCTGCAGGGATCTCATGGCCAGTTCGGTAGACGTGGGACTGCAGTGCAGTTCTGCTGGCATAGGGACAGCCGCATGTGCACTGGAAGGTCTTGCCACAGTCTTCCGCATGTCTTCTCAAGTCCCATTCAGTGCCGTAGGAGTTGCTGCACTTGCTGCATTTATGCTTCTTTTCAGCATGCATTTTCATAAAGTGCTAGGCAGAACACAAAAGGGCTTTCTGAAATGAAAAACTGCAACTGCTCAAAACATTTCAAAAGACATCAACACACCCATATTAACAATGATTTTACATGATAAAATATGGCAGTGCACATCAAGAGTGTAAAAGCAGGCAAACTGCAGTTTATCACGCACTGCTTCTCCCTGTCACTTTGGCTTTGTGAAAAGTGGAGGAGACTGTTTTGGAAACATTCCAGGTACCCAATATTTAGCTTTTCATTTGTAAGTAAGTGCTGCAGGCAGGAAAAGTCTTTGCAAGCTTTTCTCAGGATCCCCTCCAGCAAATCTGCAGGGAAGTATTTCAGCCTCCCATCTTTTCAGTCCAGAAGCACCTCTTTCCCCACTTGCTGTGCCCCTCCCTCCTAAGATAGCGGTTTCTGAAATTCTTCCTTCCTGAATTCTGCAGTTCCTTACTTCCTTGGGAGAACATTGCCTTTGTGCATTTGTTCCTGACCTTGAAAGCATGTAGATTCATAACAGAGATGTGGGAGGACACACTTTATCATACTTTGCTGTCTTGCTCTTCTTTCTCTCCAAATTCACTTCTAGAAGTCCTCTCTTCCAGAACAAGCCATGTCTCTTTCACTTACACCCTACCCATTTTTACCCCATCTGGGGCACCAGGGCAACTATCCTTAGAGCATCTTTCTGCTCCATTCTCTAGTTATGACTGGTAAGTAATGAGAATGCACATTAGATTTATGCCATCTGCATTTCATTCTCAGAGAAGTATACCTAAGACAACTAAAATACCTGTTTTACGAGAGAAAATTGAGAAAATGGTCTGTCAGGGCCTCGAGGGCATCCTTCAATTGGACAACAGTAGAATTTCGGTACAGTTTTCAAATCTTTTCTTATTGTTGGATTCACTATGCCATCCTGCAAAAGAAAAATTACTTTAAATAATTATTTTAAAAAAACCAACAGAATGAGCTGGGAGTAATAACAAGGAATGACTCAAGATGGGCACAAGGGATCTTTTTAGGGTGATGAAAATGTTCTAAAATTGAAATTGTGGTGATGCTTACATAACTGTAAATCTACTAAAAAAATAACTGAATCATTCATTTAAAATGGGTAAATTTTATGGTGTGTAAACTATAGCTCAAGAAATCTGTTAGAAATTTTCAAAACAAAATAAAACAAAAAATGATGTTATTTAAAAAATTTCCATCCATTCCTATAATACTCCTCCTAAACTTAAAAATCTCTGCTCTTAAAGCTAGCTTCCCTATTTCTAAATGGTTTACTTAGTTTCTCAGGCTCAAGACTTGGTATCATCCTTAAGTCTTCTCTTCCCCTCTATCCCATTCCACCCCCAGTGAATTAGTATGAGGCCCTGACACTATGACCTAGGCCTTCCTGATACAGAGCACTGTGACTTTCTCTGATCACCACACTGCCCTCCTAAAGTAGCTAAAGCCAGCTGACAAAACTTTATATACTATGCTTGAATACAGGCACCATGCTCTGTTTGAACTTTAATAATCACTATAATGGCCAGTACTAATACAGCTTTTACTACTGTGTCAGGCACTATTCTAAGCACTTTATATTTATTAACTTATCCTAATAATCCTTTGTTATTCAGTATGTGATTGACTTGGGTAAAAGTCCGTTTCAAATAACTGGTGAGTTAATTTATCTTGAAGAGCTCTTGTTAACCTGGGGGAGCCCACGTATCTCAGGTGTGAGACACCTATGACCTCCAGCATAATTCTTATCTGGCCACCCCCTGCTGGCCCTGGAGGGAGGTGTGTGTGTGCAGCTGGTGATGAAGGACCTCTTTATAGGTCACTGGAAACAATGGGATATGTGCTCAGGCCTCAGCTGCTGCAGCAGCATCTAGATGTTTTAGTCCTTAAGCGTTCTGATGAGAAAGGATTCATTTGGAACATGCCCACCTCCTTCTCTATCGTCAGTGTGTTATCTAGAGAAGAAATTAATAACCACATGGCTAAGACTCCTTCCCTTTGCTTTCATGATGTATCTTAAGAGAAACAGGTTGATCTTGTTGAGTCTGTGTCCACTCCTTTAGAGGGGAAAAGAAGCTGTTCTTGTTTTATTTTTAAGCAACATAATTTATCTCTCAGTGATGTCAAATTTAGTCAGTTACTTCTCCATGTCTTCCACACTGGTCCACCCTTTTATAATCCTACTGCACTACAGTGTCTAGATATTCATATTCATTTGGATTATTTAAATGGTCTCCTAAATAATTTTCCTTCCTCTTCTAATATAACAAATTTGACACTCCAAAAAATTATTTGTATATATCATACCTAATACTATTTTTTTAAAAAGCTACATAAAACCCCAACTCCTCATTATGCTTCTAATCCACCATTATAACCATCTCTTTTTCTGTTCCCTTTTCATACACCACCCTGCTCAGCCTAACATTCTTCCCACTTCCAGTTTCACCTCCTGCAGCCATTCTTGTATGACCACCTCTTTCAGGCAGAACTCAGTGGTGGGAAGAGCACACAGCACTGCTTAGGGGGTATTTCCACCACTGATTAGGGGTATGACCTTGGACAGGGTATTTCCTCTCTGAGCCAGTTTACTCATTTCTAAACCAGAGAGACTAGTTAACTCTCAGGATTATCTTGTACCGGATTAGCAAGGAGCCTAGTCCAGGTCACATTCTCAATAAACAGCACTCCCTTGTTCTGCTCACCACCGGGATCTAAAGATCTATTCCTTGTCTGAAGTCACTTTGCATACTATCATTTTCTTCTAGAGTTCCTGTCTCCCCAACTACATTTTTTAAGGACAGAAACTATTTTATACACCTGTTTTCATGCTTAAAGAAGAGAGCAATTGCTTGCTAAACGCAGAGCACTTTTAGAAAGGCAGTCCAGTGTAGGGTAGTGGCTCTCAACCCTGGTGACCTGTGACAAGTCACTTGAAGCACTAAAAACAATACCTATGTATGCCTGGTCCCAATCCCAGGTATTCATGCAATTCGTTTTGAGTGTGTTTAGTATTTGGTTTAAAATTCGGTTTGGTATTTGGTTTAAAAATCTCCCCTGATGATCCCAATGTGTAGCCTAGCTTAAGGACCACTGGTGCCGAGGTTAAACCCACAGGTTCTGGAATATGGACTGCTGTAGCCTGAATTCTCTACCCTGCCTCCTTCTGTGTTCTAGGCTGTCAAATGTTCTATTGTTCTATAAAACCCTGCCTACAGGCTCACCAAGAAATTCATGCTCACTTCTAATATATCCTCAATTTGCTAAGCAATTCTTTTACTACCCCTTTTCAAACTTCCTATCATGTTCTCATATACCTGCTAACTTCACTTTTCAAAAAATGAATAAACTTTTTTTTAAAGAGAAGTTTTATTAGATTCACAGCAAAACTGAACCAAAAGCACAAAGAGTTCTCATACAATGAATGCCCCACCTTGCCATCCCTTCCCCTCGGGCCATACAGTCTGTTCCACTAACATTCCTCACCAGAGAGGTACATTTGTTAGAACTGATGAAAGTATACTGACACATCATTATCATCCAAAGTCCATAGATCTTATTAGAGTTCATTACTGCTGTCATACTTTCTATAGGTTTTCACAAACGTATAATGACAGGTATCCATTGTTATAACATAGAGTATACTCACTGCTCTAAAAAGGCCTCTGTGTTCCACCCATTCAAAGCCCTGGTAACCACTCATCTTTTTACTGTCTCTAAAGTTTTGCCTTTTCCAGAATGTCATATAGTTGGAAACACACAGTGTGTCACCTTTTCAGATTGGCTTCTTTAAGGGTCCTTCTGTCCCCTTTACTGTTTTTAAACACGAGGAATAAAACATCTCTAGCAACGAAGAAATGTCCATTTATTCTTACTCTTCTTTTCCCTGAATCACCAGCTTTCATTTCTCCATGGATCCCTCCTGTAGGCAAGGCTGGGACTAGGATATTTCCAGATTTCTTTATAGAATATGGAATAGAGACATGTATCTTAAGAAACCACGTAAAACCAAAAGGCAGCATGTACCTTACTTCTCACAATTCAATCTCCACTTTTATTCATCATTCTGCAGAAGGATTTATTACTCATTAAGAAGGAAATATTTGATTGGGGGCAGGGTATATTCTGAAGAAAGAATAAAACAAGAACCTTACAGCAACTAATGGGGAAGGGAATAAAAGATCATAATCTAGAAGAAAAAAAAAACTACGAAAGAAGCTACAATTATGTAAGTAGCTATAACAGGGAGCGCAAAGGGAAAATCTCCATCGACTATTATGCAAATCTGCCAAGTAGATATACTCAGCCTAGCTTGAGGGTAGAAAGTAGGCACACACTGACTGGACTGCTTGTGGTCTCTGTCTAAACACAGAACACTTTCAAAACCACAGGGACCTCCCAGTCAGCTCTTGTCCTTAGGCCTCTTTCTTTCCCCTCTTCCTTCCCATACTTTGAGACACCACATGTCAAGAGTAATGTTTGAACTCAAGAGCCTGCTACTTGGGGTCCCGACTGAGTGTATAGATTCACCACACTGGGGTGACACCATACAGAGAGGGCTGTTTTGTCACACAGGCCACCTTTGTTAAAGAAAAAAACCGCTTCCACCAAGACAGCAGATGCTCAGGGACTGCTAGGCACCATGGTTAGAGGTAGAACAAGGCAGGAAAGTGGGCTTGTTTGACAAGAGGAAAACAATGATGGTTCAGAGTAAGGCTTCTTTAATTCCTGCTAAAAAAGGTCTCCTCAGTGACCAAGGAAGGAAACTCAGGAGAGTCCTTTTTTTTTTTTTCTCTTCAGTGTTTTCAGCTCAGAAAGAGATCCTGAGAGCACTATGCTGTCTTCAGATAAGAGAAATTTGAAAAATGACTAGAACTCAAAGAATGGCTTCACAGAGGTTCTAAGCAAGGGAGGATACTGATAACTCTGGCCTAATAAAGTCTAAGTAAAGATGTGACTGTCAAAATCTGTATTTGCCTCATGTTCCTCCTTCTTAGACCTATTATATGCTCAGGGTTGGTATCTTTAGAATTCCTGAACTTCACATATTTTAAAAACATAATTAGAAATAAACCTATTGTATATTACCAAACTGGTCCTGACATGTAACTGGTATCTCTATGCCTTATAGATGCTTCACAAGGTCTTGAGAGATACAAAGCTTGTGACAGCAATTCCAGAGAAAAGAATGACATAAACCGTTAAAAAGTGCTTCTTAGGGTGGTGTGCAGGCCAACACAAAGAGGGTCCTGGTCAGACAGGCAGCTCCCCTGGTGCTTAGAGATGTAATGTTACCTTAGCTGTCTACCAGAGAGGAGATGATACTGAAGGAGGGTGATGGCTGTTACATATATATGAACTAAAGAGCACCAAGGGGTCAGGCTGTAGAATTCTTACAAATATATAGTTCATCCACTAAGTTAAAATATGGATAAGGAAAAGAAGAATTTAATTAAAATTTGTGCCAGGGAAGAAACCCAAAACTACTGAGAAGTGCAGCCTCACGGGCAGGGTCTCCTTCAGCTTACCTCTAAGGAAGGTGATTTCTGGACTGGCCTCCCTAAACTTCATATAAGAATGTTGTTGCCTCTTGATTAAGTTGGCACCAGAAGGGGACTGTCCTTCATGGGCAACACATCTGCTCTGCTAGAGACTTCGAACTTCTGCTGTTAAATTCTTATCAGAAACCTGATTCTAAAAACATTTCCGAGGTGGATTTACCTGAAGGGCGGACAGAACGTGCAATACGCCAGGTAATTTAAACTTACTCCTGAATCAATTCAGACCATCAAAAGCTACCTATTCACAAAACTTTCAGTGACACGCTTTGGAATAACGTCACTGTTGGAACAGAGAGACTCGAATAAGTGGTGGAGGGAAAATTCCTATTGTAATGACTGAGACACTAGGATTTACTAGGTCCAGGGCGGGACTGGACATCTGAATTTTTTATAAGCTTTCCACAGAGGTGCACTAAAGGTTGAAAATCACTGTCCCATTCTACACAAGGTGGAAGGGATGTTCAGACTATTGCCATGTCATTACATACAGTGTCATCTCTTAAAGACGATTCACAGGAGAAATTTCGCTTAGTTCTCATTACTGAGCAAAGCTGATTTCACCAACACTGAAACTTGGAATGACGGAGCTCTAAGCCTTACCAATTGGGCAGGACCTAAACGCCTGAAGGAGGTATTGCGGGAGTGGTGGAGAGAACGCCGACTTTAGAATCTGAGACCGGGTGTAAACCCCAGCACGACTCGGGCTGCGTCACCGGTTTCTCCTCAACAGAAGAAGGTGCTATGAGAACCGGCGAGACAAACCTGTGAAACGCCCGAGCCGCCCAGTAAGAGGCCGCCCGTCCTGCGGGTCCGAGCCTGACAGCCCGGGGACATGACACAGTGTTTTCTATCGCCGCGCCTCCCTGCGCCCTCCCAGTCTCCCTTTCCGGACTCCCTCACGTTTCAGGGCCTCGGAAGCCCCTGCGACGCTGGCCAGACACACGGCGCATCCCCGCCCGCGGCCTGCGCCTCACTGGGAGCCGGACCCGAGCCCCCGGCCCCCAGCGCCGCCCTCAGGCGCTCGGTCGCGCCAGGCCCCGGGAGGCGCCGTCCCGCGGCGGGCTCACCTGCAGGCGGTGGCTCTTGACCAGGTGCATGTTGAGCGCCGGGCTGTTGGGCAGGATCTTGCCGCAGCCGCGCACCGTGCACAGGATGTTGGTTCGCACCGCCCGGGACAGCTCGCTCACCGATGGCTGGATGAGCTCCCGGGCCGGCGGCGCCGGACCCGCCGGCTGCTGCCTCGCAGCTGCGAGTCGCGGCCGGCAGCCCCTCAACCGCCCAGGGGGCTCCCGCGGGCCCGAGGCGGCGGCGGCTCCCCTGGCGCCCGCCGAGACGGCCGGGGTGCCCAAGGCCAGAGCCGCGGGCCCCGCCGCCGCCGCCTCAGAGGCCGCCATGGCTCCCGCACGGCAGTCGGCCGGGGTAGCAGGCCCCGCCCCCGCCACTTCCGGCAGAGGGCGGGGCTTCCCGGCTTATTAGCATCCGGCGGGGCCTGGGCGGCCGAGGCGCCCCCTGCCGGTGATGGAGGGCGCGTCTGCGGGGAGCCTGCGCCAAGTGAGGTGGGAGAGTTACAAAATTTTACAGGGATTCCAGCGTACAGGTGTAATGGTCCCACGGATCCATTATTCGTTTTCCTAGAAACCTGACCTCGGGCAACAACTGGACAGAAGTAAAAGCAATGCATTCACGGACTTTACTTCCCAAAGATTAAAAATAACCCAAATGTTCAACGGCAGGAGGGGTACGTTAATTACAAGAGTTTACCAGAACTGGGGAATACACTTTTCATTCAGTATCTCATTTTGTCCTCAAAACAGTCAGAGCAGGTGTGTACTACAAGTTTCCCCACCATTTGTAAGAAGTAAGTAACTAGCCCGAGGTCACATTATACAAACAAAAAGATTGTTCTAATTGACAGTGAATCATTTTAAGGAGGGTAGATATACTTGCCGATGTTTTAACTGCTGAAATCTGATTACTGTTTGGGAGACAGTGTAGCTCAGCGCAGGGTTCCAAAACCCGAGTTGGAAGAGGGACTAGATAGGTCATGTAAAAGAGCAAGGAGGCCAGGTGCAGTCAAAAGGGAGGGATGAGGATTTCAACGAAATGGGAGATACATCCTTTCTTTAAAGGGACAGCTGCTTTGATATTGACTCATCATTGATATGCAGGATTTATTTTTCAAGATTTTTATGTGAAAACTTACAACTTTTATATATTAACAGCTCTATTTGTTTTCTATTGTTCCAATAACAAATTACCACAAACCTGGTGGCCTAAAACAACACAGATTTGTTATCTTACAGTTCTGGGAGTCAGAAGTCCAAAATGAGTCTATTAGGGGAAGATCAAGGTATTGGCAGGGCTGCATTTCTTCTGGAGAATCTATGGAACAGTCTGTTCACTTGCCTCTTCCAGTTTACTCAGGCAGTAATGGTGAGCTGAATCTTCGTCACTTCACTCTCATTTCCTCAGTAGTCACATCTCCCTTTGTTCCCCTTCTACTTCTGAGGACCCTTGTGATTACACTGGGTTCCTCCAGGAAATCCAGGATAATCTCCCCATCTGCAAAGTCCCTTTACCTTGTAAAGTAACGTATTTACAGATTCCAGGACGGATTAGGATGTAGACATCTGTGAGATGCGGGGTACTGTACTATTCTGCCCACCACAGTAACTAATTCTGATTTTAAAAATACTGTGGGCCGAAAAAACAAAACAAAACCCTGAACAAAAAATGCTCCCACATCTATGTGTGTGAGACAGCCTCTGTGGGCTATTACTTCTTGCAGCACGATGTCTAAGAGTGCAGGCACTGGAGTCCCACTGCCTCGGGTTAATGTGGGCTCAGTCACTCACTAGCAAGTGCTAAGCTTTTGGTATTCACTTCAATAGAATAAGGCTAGTGATGCTGCCTGCTTTATAGGACTATTATGAAAATAAGCTAATACACATAAAATACTTAGCAGAGTGCCTGCCACGTAGTAAGGGCTCAGTAAACATTAGCTATTTTTCATTTCTGGAGACTCTACCTAATGTGCAGTAAATTCCTTTGGCTGTAGAGGTCCTTGGATCTGCATTTACTGTTCTATCTGTTCCCACAACTGCATTTGAATGCCGTATGTGTTTCTGGACTTTCAAGCATGTAACAGGTAAGAGTTCCATGTGTTCTCATTTCCTGAAGAAGGAGCCTATGGTTGAGCTGCAGGGTGCAGGCTGAAGTGATTCTGTTGTTGGCTGGATAATACGAATAGCATCTTTCTTGTTCAGGCTGTAATTGAATATTCCTGCAAAGCACCAGGAAAGGCTATGACCCAGTGAGAAATCATCCCGGGAACCTGGAGGGCCTCTGTGCAGACTTAATGCCGGCATTCAGGCACCAAGCAGAAATGCCTACCATGTGTGTGCATATAGAGACAGATGCTTAAAACCATACTACGGTCCACAAAAAAATGAGCATTATTAAAATAGCCCCTACAGATTCTGTGCCTCACTCCGAGATAACTGAAGTATCTATGCCACTTGCTAATTAAATCTAAAAATATATTTTTCACATAAGATACCTACAATCTATAGATAATATCATTATGTTACAAAGCATTATTTAGCCCCTTCTTTCTGATTGTATTTATATATCTGTATATTAAGCCTCTTTTTGATTTTCATCAGAAGCAACTGATGTACCAATTTTTAAATATTTTCTTTCACAAGTTGGTGTTTTCTCCTCTGCTTTGGCCACTAACTCCACCCAAATTTTATTTTATTTTTTAAATTGAAGTATAGTTGATTTACATGTTGTGTTAGTTTCTGGTGTACAACATAATGATTGTTTTTTATATATATATATATATATATTCTTTTTCATCATACATTATTACAAGCTTTTGAATATAGTTCCCTGTGCTATACAGTAGGACCTTGTTGTTTATCTATTTTGTATATAGTAGTTTATATCTGCTAATCCCAAACTCCTAATTTATCCCTCCCTCCTTTTCCCCTTTGGTAACCATGAGTTTGTTTTCTGTGTCTGTGAATCTGTTTCTGTTTTGTAAATAAGTTCATTTGTGTTATTATTATTTTTTTAGATTCCAAATAAGTGATATCATAGAATATTTGTCCTTCTCTGTCTGACTTACTTCACTTAGTATGATAATCTCTAGGGCCATCCACGTTGCTGCAAATGACATTATTTCCATTCTTTTTTATGGCTGAGTAATAGTCCACTGTATATATATACCACAACTTCTTTATTCAGTCATCTCTCGATGGACATTTAGGTTGCTTTGTCCAAATTTTCCATTTTCCTCTAGCAGCTGAGGAGGCCACCTGTATGTTCTTACATGGTAATCTTACCTCTAGTTTTACTCTGTCCTCCTATTCCTTTTCTGTCCTCCATTTACCCATTTACCTCCATTTTTCTCACCTTTTAATTTTATCATAATTGTACATGTGTTCTTATAATCCCAAATCCTTTATGGAACAAGATAGGGACTAGATTTTAAAATGTTATACTATTTAGTGATGATCACTGAAGGATTTTCATCAAAAGTAATCAATGTACCAGTTTTTAAATATCTTTATTCACAAATCAGTATAATATTGGTCAGTTTGGATGCCATATGTATGATAAAAAAGATTGAGAAGTGTCATTTTTATAATGAAGTAATTATTTTATATAGCTGAATGATGCGATATGCTGCCTCCTGCAATAATAACTTAATGCACCCAACTTTATTCTTTGAATGGACCAATTTTACAATTCTCCTAGAAAGTTCTGAGTTGGATTTAGTTTTCTGGTGCTTTGTTCCATGATCCAAGGCTTAAGAGAAAATCCATGGAAGCGAGCAATTGGAACTAGACCTCTCCAAGATCGAGGAGAGACAGGAGTGAGAAAAAAGACATTCTGCCACATCTTAAAGGTCCACAACTGCTATGCTTTGCAGGAGGAGGAATGACTCAATCCCAAGAATTATATTGAACATTTCTAAATTGTCAATATCAGGGATTAATTTCTAAAACAAAGTTTATGGACAGAAGCTATCCAGCTAGCTGCTAACTAAAATGCATATGCAATACAGTCAAGGATGCTGTGTTTGCAAAGTCACATACATCTTATTTATCTCTGATTTTAAAATAATTCATTCCCTTATTGGGTATGCAAGTGAGCAATGGAGAAAGTGGTGCATCTGCAATACCTGAAATTAAAAAAAAATGAAAATAATCACAAGGGCAAAGATTTGAGTTAGTTTAAAAATGATCAAAATTAGAAGGTAGATCATGAACCCCCATTAGGTGATATGGAATATGCAAAACAGGGCAATACAGCAGACTAGGGCCATGAGGAAGCTCAGGGGTAATTAGTTAGCAAAGAGGGTCAAATGTAGTATGTTGTTAATTCTTCTGGCTGATGAAATAAGCTGACTACTTACCGGCTGGTGCTAAGGATTTCAGTGCTTCAAGAAGATGCGGGCTAGAGAACTTTACCAGGCAACGGAGCGGTTCCTCTCTCTCAGCCAAGATACCCCCGTTTAAGTCACTTTTGAATTTTGTTTCAAGCTGTCAAAAAATATATTTATACATGACTATTAAATATATCAGTTGGAATGGCAAAATAGAAAGAAATAGGATCATGTATTTCATTAATTGTTATCAAGAAATACAGGGATCATTGGGGGTGGGAACCATTTAATTTGCTAATTGCAGACATTGAGGGCAACCAGTCTATCACACAATATTGCGCACAAAACGCCAAGTGTGCACAATGCTTGACATGCAGGAGAACTTGCATGTCAGTCCTGCCTGCAGGTGCCCTTTACTTGAGCATAAAGATTGCATTCTTAATGGAAAATGAGCACTATCTTTCGTAATCTGTCATTTTCAATGTAAAAATGTCATGTCTTTTGAGTCACTACCATAGTTTAACTTCTTATTATGGAAGATTTCAAAAATATACAAAAGTAAGGAGCACATTATAATGAGTCCCCATGTGCACATTATCCAGCTGCAATAATTACCGATTCATGGCCAGTCTTGTTTCATCTGTTACCTGACCTCCAATCCCTACTGCCCACCCTCTATGGATTATTTTAAAGCAAATGCAAGACATCATAGTATTCTACCTGCACATATTTCAATGTGTATCTAAAAGAGACCTAAAGAGAACTCTTTTCAAAAACTTCACCCCATAACATTACCACACCTAAAAAATTAATAACAATTCCTTCATATCATCAAATACCCAAGTACTGCTACTTCAGTAGGTACTTGGCTCTTCAATTCTAACTTTGAATTCCTTTTTTTTTTTTTTTTTTTTTACTTAAAATGATCCTGAAAATTTAGAGGCAGAATGCTGAAATATTTAGAGGCTGAGTAATGTCTGCAGCTAATTCAAATGGTTCAGAATAAAGCAAAGGAAAGAAAGCAAACGTGGCAAAATGTTAACAATGAGTGAACTGTGAAGCAATGGGGAAATGGATGTTCACTGTAATATTCTTGCATGTTTTCTGAGCTTTTGACAATTTTCAAAATAGAAAAGGTAGGGAAAAATTAGTAGCAGGTATGAATAAATGTGTGCCTTGACTTAACAGAATAGAGCCATTCTAAGATGTACATAAAAGGAGGTTTTGTGGATTAAATCTTATGTATCCTAGATCAGTCATTTTCTGTGCAGAATCAGCTAAGGGCTTGTAAAAACAGATGGCTGGGCCCCACTTCCTGAGTTCCTAATGCAGTAGGACTGGGGGGGACCAAGAACTTCCATTTCTTACCCATTCCCAGGTGATGCTGATTCTGCTGGTCCATGGACCACACTTTGAGAACAACTGTCTTAGAGTATGAGTCGTTGAAAAGAACTGGGTTAAAACCTGCCATTCAGGGAACCCAACCTGAAAGGTGTCAACTTTTCTCACTAAAAAACAAATCAAACCAAATAGGCCTGAGTGAGCAGATCAATGGCAGACTTAAAGTGTGGCCCAAAGCTGTAGGCAGCCAAGCAGAAAGAATTTTACTGGAAGGTTTGGGGGGAGGAATGTGTTGGGGGTATGAGTATTAAATTAGGGTGATATAAACCTTGATGTTTTGTAATGGTGGCAGTGGGCTTGCCCCTGACCTGGCCTTCCCAGTGGCCAGTGGATCACTTCTGGAATGAGCTTGGTTTACAGGCTACTGGTTTTTCTCCATGCGATGCCAACTGGGCTAAGTAATGACTTATTAATTCACTCTTCCATTCAACAAGTGTATATAAGCTCTGACCATGTACAGGTACTGTTCTAGGTATGGATGGGTACAAACCTGCAAGTTTTTTTCTCAAAAATATAGATCATAGCCAGTTCTAAGTAACTGAATTAATATGAAAGGTGAAATGAAAAGGCAAATTCAACATTTCCAGAGGTCTCCTCTGCAATAGAGGAACTTACTAAAATTGATAAAGAAGTCTATTTTAACTCATACATTTGTTACACAAAATTAAAGTGACAAATGAATAAGAGACAGTTTCTTAGAATTATTTTCCACTTAAAGCTTTTGTTCTTTTTAAAAACTACTGATAACCTGTAGTTAGTTTATAGCAATGTCCTACCTTATATTGTGCAAATTCTAGTCTTGGTTGAGGATAGTCTCCAAAAATTTCTTGAGTCACTCTCTGGATTCTTTCTTTTTCTACTCTGTTTTCATGAATGATCCTTGAATCCACTACTGATGGAAGATTTCAAAAGAAACAGCTGTTAGAAATATATTTCATCCATAAAGTATCATCCTTTCATTCTTAACCTTGCAACTTGCTTGTATAATTTAAAAATAATGTTTACTGTTTCCTTCTTGATTATAATAATTTCTTACTGTAGAAAAGTTGGAAAGTACAGGCTAATAGAAAAGAAAATGAAAATCACCCATAATTCTACCACATAGAGGTAAGTACTGTTAACATTTGAATTTATTTGTCTAATCCTTTTTTCAGTGAATAAAAAGATACGTATTTTTTAAACTGGGATTATAAAATATACATAGTTTTATATCCTGCTTTCTTCAATTAAAATTTAAGATGTTTAAGAAGAAAGGATACCTCATAAATACGTTTAGTTCACAATGGCTGTACCATTTCATTTTATTGCTAAACCACTGCCAAGAGACAGGAAAATTTTCACTTTTCTAAATCTATATTTTACCCCACCACTTCTCTGAACTTTCTGATTCACATTGGTAGTTTCATCACCTATTCTCTTGGGTTCTCTAGGAAGGGACTCATGTTACCTGTGAGTAGCGATACAGTTACAATACTAATTACAGGCAGACCTCAGAGATAAGTGGGTTTAGTTATGTACCATTACAATAAAGGGAATATTGCAGTAAAGCAAGTCACATGACTTTTTTGGTTTCCCAGTGCATATAAAAGTTGTGTTTATATTAATACAGTAGTCAATTAAGTGTGCAATAGTATTATGTCTAAAAAGACAACATATATACCTTAATTAAAAATACTTTATTGCTAAAAAATGCTATCATACAAGCCTTCAGCAAGTTGTAATCTTTTGCATTAGTAACATCAAAGATCACTGATCACAGAGCACCATAACAAGTATACTACTAATGAAAAAGTTTAAAATATTGTGACATTTACCAAAATGTGACAGAAAGACACAAAGTGAGTAAATGCTGTTGTAAAAATGGGGCCGACAGATTAGCTCAATGCAGGGTTGCCACAGACCTTCAATTTGTAAAAAGTGCAACATCTGCGAAGTGCAATAAAGGACTTGAATAGCAGTTTAATCCAACGAGTTAGGAGCCTGGGCTCCAGACTCAGACAGATTCGGACTTCATTCCTGGCTTTGCCAATTCCGAGCTGTGTGACTTTGCCTAAGAAGTTATTACACCTTTCTGAGGAAAAGAGCTTGGTCATGGGACTGCCGTGAGGATTCAGGAAACGATACCTATAAACACCTTAGTATAGTGCTTAGCACAGAAGAAATGCTCAACAACTATTAGCTAATTTTTGTTTTTGTTGTTTTTACTATTATTAGATGCCATTCTAGGAAATTCTAAAAGGAAACTATAGTAGCTTAGCTTTCCCCCTTGAACAGAAATTTAATTTTCAATTTTCTGAAAACAGTAAATAATTTTGAATCACAATCTTAGTATATAAATGTTTTACTGAGTGATGGAAATCTGAAAAGGCATGTCCTTCCAAATTTCAGTTTTCATCTTAAAACACACATACTATTTATATCTAGCCCAAGGCTTCTTTCTTGTAGAGGTGTGGTAGAGTTGTGAGTTTCAAAGGTCTAGGAAAAAGAAAAAAGAAAAAAGTGAATGTTTTCCTAATTTTATCACCTTAAAGTAAAGATACTAATTGGTTTTAGTGCATAAAAGTGTGGCAAATCTTATCTTTTGTTCTTCCCAACAAAAAGAGATTTGAGGCCCTATTCAGACTGAGTTGAGCATTTCTCCTAGAGCAGACCCTGGCAGAGACCACCAGAGCCAGCCACATGGCTGTTCTGTTTGAGGAGCTTGTCCCTTGTTAACATAAAAATGGATCTGGAAGAAGCAGAGGTGGTATGAGTGCAAAAGCTAGAGGAATCAAAGGCAGCATT
The DNA here is from genome assembly GCF_048773025.1 of Camelus bactrianus. NCBI lineage: Eukaryota > Metazoa > Chordata > Mammalia > Artiodactyla > Camelidae > Camelus > Camelus bactrianus. Next base: position 51,925,791 of record NC_133547.1, read on the forward strand.
TCCAGTGTGATGTTTCAGCTTTAGAGCTATGTCTTTACAGCACAACCTCAGTAAAAAAAACTCACTGGTTCCTTTTGGAAAAATAACTTTCCTTCTGTAACTATGAATCTCTCAAGCCCCTTTGCTCACTTTCCCCCACTGAAGCCAATGTTTTTATAATTAAGTGTTGGACAATATAAATTTTCTTTAAAATGGAACTGTCATAGCAGCGACACTTGATAGCAATTTGGTAGGAGGGTGGTGGGTAAGAGGGAGGACCTGCTGTGGGAGAAAAATCATTAACTTCTTGATGTTAGATTTTTTTCCCTTAAAGAGTAGCTTGCAGAGAGCCATCACTTCCTTCTACTGAGAACAGATGAAAATACATTAAGTATAACATATTTAAGGGCTCGAAGATATACACAGAACCTTAACAACCCAATAGAGTCTGAACATATGCGCACACAGATGCCACACAGAGGGAAAAAACTCTGAGCCTGAGACCAAGGCCAGATCCGTTCTTATCATTAAAGCAAAACAATGCATTCAAATAATTTTGACAAATAAATAAATTGTGGGACTTAATAAAGCAATGCTTCCTCCTCTGCTTCTGACAACCTATATCACCTACTTGACTGATGGGGCAAAAAATTCTGCTTCTCTCTTGCATAACAGAATAATATAATCAGCTTCAAAATACAATGTCAAGTTACTCTAAAGAGAAAATTCCGATTGGAAAAGCTGACTTGGAAACTAGGATCTATCACACAGACTCCAATGACTAATGAGCAGTAAAAAACACAATATAATTATAAAAAGATGATAGTGAGGAATTTTGTTTCCTTTCATGTTTAACTGAAAACTTTCTCCACTTTGGGAATATCTGAAATGATCTCCTTTTGGTGGAGGCAGGCTTTCCCACATGCTCAGCGTCTAAATTATGTGAGAGAGAAAATGGAGACTTAACTTTAAATAGAGTCACTGATGGGCTCACCTGATTATACTGTTTGAAAACAATAGCCTTAAGAGAGTCCAGATATCGGCTTCTGAGGTCCATTTTCACAATCTGATGGTGTTTGCTAGCAACTGTCAGTGCCTTGAAGCGAAAATTAGCAAAACTATTAGGATTACTGTGTTTCTCTCTGTATTTACAATCTTTGTTAAAAAAAAATGTAGGAGCTGTAATCAGTTAATAATTTCCACTTAAAAGTGAAAAGAAATCGACGAAAATTCAATCTCATGGCCTGTTACTCAGCTTGAAAAAAAAAGTGGTTAATGGCATTAAAGTGCTCACAAATGCAAGGTCTTCTGTAACATTTTTAGAAAAGTGATCCTGTTTAAAGTTAGAAATTATAATACATTCAGTTCAGAGTTAAGAATAAACAATGAAGGCTGCCTCTCTCACTCCCTTGTCTTCAGAGACGGCCTGCACTCTATGGAATGTGTATCTATTTTTACTTTAACTTGAGCACCCAACCCCCACACCTCATGGCCTTTCACCTTTTGAAACAGCCTACACTCTGCAGTATGTATCTCTCTAAATAAATCTACCTGTACTCAAAAAAAAAAAAGAATAAATAATGAATACTCAAATGTTACCATTTTTGATTACTAGTCATTTTTCCCCCCTTTTTTAACGGAGGTGCTGGGGATTGAACCCAGGACTTTGTGCATGCTAAACATGTGCTCTGCACTGAGCTATTTCCCTCCTCCTGATTACTAGTCTTTAATACTACAATGATACCAATACACAAAAATACAAACATGTATGTATGTTTTAGGACAAATATTGAAGAAAAAGTACATATTAAATGCAATTTATAAAAGCCTCCCATTACCCAGGGAGAAAAGTTAGAAGAATGAGACAGAATTAACAGAATAAGGTATTTACCTGAAACTAGACAGTAGAAATCAACAGAAAAGAACAGAAGCTTTTGGGGTAATGTTTAATCTAGCTGTGGCAGGGTGGACTCACTTGGCTGTCAGTGGATGAATGACCACTATTTACTACGGAGGTAGAGATTCCAAGTGTAAAGGAGAGCTAAGTGCCAAAAGAGAAACAGACACACGCCTGGAGGGCTGGCGCTCCATGTTGCACTAGAGGTGGTGCAGCCTACAGTCAGCTCTGGGACCAGCTGAGGCGTCATCGTAGTGCCGACTATTCACACACAGTAGAAACAGCAGCAGTCACCAGGCTAATTAGGGATTAATTGTTTGGGGGCAAGATGCTAGGAAGCCTGTGATACCAAAGGCAGAATCATAAAGAGAAGCAGGCTCTGACCAGAGGACCATCTTATGTGAAAGCAGGTTTCTTGTGTACAGAATGTGGGGAAAATGGTTACAAAATGGGGGGGGTGGGGTGGAGTTCACTAACTAGCAAATGAAGCAGTCATGAAAAAGCAGTGAGGTACATGCAAAAGTAACCTCACTGAAATGTTCTGTTAAGTTAAAAAAAACAAAATACACACTCTATGTACCACCCTGATTTTTGCAATAAAACATCTGAAAGGAAATAGTAAAACTGTTAAAGTAGTTATTTTGGGTGAATGGAGTTGGGAAAAAGGGTATAGTCTTAAAAGACTGTTTATCCTTAGAGACTTTTTTTTTCTTTTTTTTTCCCACTTTATTACTTTTTTTTTAAGGAAGGGTGGAATTAGGTTTATTTATTTATCTTTTGGTGGAGGTGCTGGGGATTGAACCTAGGACCTTGTGCAGGTTTTAAACACGTGCTCTACCACCGAGCCGTACCCTCTCCCTCATCTTTCGACTTCTGTGTTGGCTGAATTTGTACACTGAGTGTGCATTACTTCTTGATGACAAGAATAATGAAGAGTTCTAAACTAATGCTTATGCCATGCTCCCCCAAGCATAATAGTAACACTTTCTGCTCCTTATTTTAGGAGATCAAAAATTACCTGTGGTATTTTGTATCAAATGATAGATACGGTGCAGTTTAAACCTACACAGACCGTGGATAAGGATAATACAGTATTAGAGCCGACAGTAATTGGTTCCATACCTGACCCAGAAGGGGTAGGTTGCTCTTCAGCAGAGAGGAAGCAACGAAGGCATATGGCGTTTGGGAATAATACACCACGTAAACAGGTTTGTACTGGTTTGGCTTTCTATACTGTGTTCCCCAGGCAATTCGAATCCATACTGCATTCTCCTCGGTGTCTCTGAAGCTGACTGTCACCTTGTTAGAAAAAAAAAGGATGTAAGTTTCCTAATTAAAATCTCACTGTGGCACCAATAACAGGTGCTTTTTAGGGGTGAAGGATGTTACTATAATCTTGCACACAGCCTGAGATCTGGCAGTCTTTTCTCAAACTGCTTTTCATTACAGTGTTTTGGGAAATCTTTGGGAAAATATTTTGTGGTTATTTTGTAAAGACACACTGGTGCCTTGCAAAGTCTCTTGGAAAGATAAAAAAAATTTAATCCTACAATAAGGGTATCACATCACAATTTTCAGTAATTTCTTGGGCTTCTCTTGAAAAACCATGAGTTTATGATGTCAAGCAGTCTTACAAAAGAGATACCTTATAGGGAAGTATTTTTAGCATGAAGCACAGACCTAGCTTGCACTGTAAAGTTTAATAGTAAGATTTCTATGTAGCAATGAGCTTAAAAAATACTAAGCCTAATGCTTTTATCCATTTAGCTCAGACACTAAAAATTACCCTAAAGCAAAGTTACATGGCCAGAATATAGGAAATTCTACATGGTTTCCATTTCCTGGATAAAACACAGACTGTTCTCAACTTTTAAATGATTTCCAGTTACTCTGGAATTTAATAGCCTACTCCTAGATTATTAGCCCCTCTTGAACCTCAGACCCTGGAGAGGAGGCACTTGGACAGGCGCACTTGGTTTGCCCACATCCCTTTATTTCCTCCCTCTTGCATCTTATTCCAGGAAAAGCAGGTGGTACATGGCTGCTGACAGTAGCAAACAAGGCAGTTACAGGATCCCCCTCGGATACCACGATACCAAAATCCGAGGATGCTCAAGTCCCTTATGTAAAATGGTGTAGTAACTGCAAATAACCTACCTACACAGATCCTCCCACATACTTCAAATCATTTCTAGATTACTTATAATACCTAATGCAATATAAATGCCATGTAAATCATCATAAATCCAATGTGAATGCTATGTATACAGGTGTTGGCACAAAGCAATTCAAGTTTTGCGTTTTGAAACTTCCCAGGATATTTTTCCCAAGTATTTTCAGTTTGTGGTTAGTCGAATCCATAGACGCAGAACCCATGGATATATGGAGGACCGACTGTATTTTTGACTCTGCCCACTCTTTCTCTGGCTGCTTCCCCAAATTTCCTTGGTGGATCAGACAAGGAATCCTTCCCAGTCTGGGGCGTGGAGGATGCAGAGCAGTCTGGCCCCCTGGGTGAGCAGCACAGCCCTTGGCCACAACAGGCACTCAGTGGACCTCTGCCAGCTTGGATGGAAGAGGACAGTGTCTCATTCCAAATAGCCTCTTTGCATCACATTACAAAAGCAAAAACGCTTGTGAAATCAAGATTGAATGTAGTATACAGAAGGCACGTTTTCACTAGGAGAAAAGTGGTAGCATTCAACATAGTCAGGTAGTCTCTCTAGTCTAGGATGAGGATAACTTAAGTGAGGGTTCATGGAGGGACTTAAAGAGGTCTGTGACCTCCTGAATTGAATGCACTGTTGTATATACAAGTCTAAATGTATGCTTTTCTGGAGAGGTGTTGTACCACTCATCAAAATTTTCCTAAGGGCCTATGATTCAAAAAAGGTTAAAAATCAGCGGGCCCAGAGAAAAGGACATCCACAGAGTCAGGATAATCATAGCCCTGCTGACTTTCAGTTGTTCCATCTCACAGTCTTGTAGTAAAGAAATAAGATTGCTCAGATACCTGAAGAAGTAGGGCCCAAATACAGACCTTTATTATTTTCCCAAGAAACTATCTCAATAAATATCATGTAGCAATGCCTGGGGTAAAGCATTTTCACGTAGGAGAGCTCAGATTAATATCGCTCAAGCTTGAACTAGTGCAGCAAGGGCGCTAAGTGGTTTGGCTAACCTGGGACTATTCTGCTGGCTAGGGTACCCTCCAGTAGCTATTAACTCTAAGTAACTGGCCAAGACCCACAAGCTACTGAACATACACTAGAAAATGTTCAGTCTGAGAAGCAAATGAAGCCTTCAATGCAGACTCACCAAATATTTAACTACATTAACATATTTAACACAGACCGTCATTACTATACTACGTGATACACAGGCATAAAAAGGGACAGTAGATTTGCCACCTTTTTACAAGCGAAACATTTTTTAGTTTGTTCTCTGTAAATTTTCCAAGAACTGTGTACTATGAATAGTTTCACCTGGTAAGATGTGCAGTTAATCCTCTCTCTCTCTCTCTCACACACACACACCCACCCACCCACATACACACACAGGCTCCACCCACCACTCCCCAGTTGGGCTCCCTGTGTTCTCCCACACTAGCTTCTCTACCCTATTGATTCAGGGTAGGAGTTGTTAACCTGAAGTCCGTAGTTAGAATTCAAGGTGTCTATGGACTTGGTGGAGCAAAAATTCCATCTATATGGGAACTAATTTCTAACTAAAATTTAGCATCTCCATCAATTGTGAAGGTAGGCATCAAAACAGTGGAATTTAAGGACCTGTTACTCTATTGTCCATAGAAATCCCAAATACTCTTATCACATTACAATTGTTACACGTTCCTCAAAAATATTATTTATACTCATTAGTATTTTGAAACTGTTTTTAGTTTCATCATGAGATTCTTTATTGTGTTAATAAAGAAGCACATGCATTACTGTACACAATTTGGCATTTTAATACCACAATAACTGTATGTAAATATAATTGGTTTCCCTTGTGATTCTGGGTATTTTATTTACAGCATTTAAAAACACTTTTCTGAGAAGCAGTCCATAAGCTCCAGTAACAGCCAAAGGGTCCTTGGCACAAAAAGCTTAAGGCGCCTGTTCTAGAGCAGCAGGTGAGTCACTCTTCACTCCTGGGCACCAGGAAATACTACATGGCATGACATCACCATCATCAGCCTTTGGGAAAGTAGGGTTATCCAGCCACTAGTTAAGTTACCAGTAAGAAAGTGAAGATAAGCTGGGAGTCCTCGGTCAATGGAGAAAAGGGGTTAGAACATGTGGGCCAGCTCGGAGTAGAGGGACAGGGGACACAGAGAAGACACAGGGGCTTTACCTGTTCATCCTCATTATCTAAAACCTGCAGGATACACAGCATATCACTCTCTAACTGGCCTTTCAAACAGGACAGATGTGATTAATTAAAAAGCTCCTTTGTACCCACCCCCTCAGCCCCGTACTAGTGTGCCTGAAATTCATTCAGGAGGCAAAAGCTTTTAAAACATGGCAGTAATAAGAGAAGAAATCTAACAACTGAAATACGTGGGCATTAAAGTAGGAGGAAATGTGAGTGTTTCAGACTCTTTCTCCTCGCACGGGGGCAGTAGTGGCACGGGGTTCAGAGAAGTTTCTGGTCTCTAACAGGAGAGACCATCAAGTGAGGAAAGGGCGCTGAGAGGAAGACGCAGATAAACTCCAAACTGGAGCTGAGAGACCGTCTCGAGGTTTCTTGATTTGGGTGAAGTAGGGTGGGAGTGTTGGCTGTGAATATTTCTCAAAATGAGTTAGCTGGTCACATTCAATTTCAAAAGAAGGCTGGTTCCAGAAACATTCAGACCATATATCCACAACACTACTGGAGAGCTGGCCAGGGATGTGCCAATGAGGCTCTTTGTTTAAAAAAAAAAAAGTGCCGTGTATGTAACCACACCTACTTTCCAGACGACTCTCCTTTAACCTTTGCAAAGTTCATAATTTCACGGTAAGACTAGTTTTCAAATAAGACGGTCCAAAATAACAGTTTAGGAATAAGGTAGAAAAAAGTGCTTGCTTATTCACAAAATTAAAAAACAAAAACAAAAACAAAAACAAAAACAAAAACGAGACACACACCTTCTTTTGGCTCACAATTTTTTTGAATTAATTTATAAATTAAATGGACCTCCCACTCAAAATGCTGGAGATTTTGTTTTGTTTTATAAACCTGCAGTGATAAATGGATATGTGGAAAGCATGACAAGTTACAGACAAAGGATGAGGTAAGGAGGTGGAAAGACAGGTCAAGAAGTTTGAGTATCAAGGAAGAGGGCACAACGCTATTCTAGAGAGGATGGCCATAGCATAGTGAATGTGATGGATTTTTTTTGGCATGTCTTTATATGCCAGGAGGACTAACGCAGACTAAGGTGAAAAGATAATGAGGTAGGGGAGGCTGTCAGGAAGTGATCGCCTCGACCTGTGATCAGGTGTCCCGGTGTGCCTGTAGGAATGGAATGCAGCTGAAGACTGCCCAGCTCTCGAGCTGCACTGACCAATAGGGGAGCCACGAGCACCCCAACTCGCCACTGCCGCTACTTAACTACATTCATTACAGTTAAATAAGATTAACGTTTTAGTTTCTCAGTCACATGAGCCACTACAAGTGCTTAGCAGCCAGCTCGTGTACTGATTTAGACCACACTGATCTAGAATATTTCCATCACCGCGGAGTTCTGCTGGGTAGTGCTGCTCTTGAGAAAGGAGCATCTGCCCTGAATTGAGAGTCAAGGGGAGAGTGAAGTTTTTACAATAAGTAGAGTTTGTCTTTGGTATGGAATAGAATAGTGTGGAATGTTACTAATTGCAGCTCTCACAAATTAGAGAAACAAGGTGTACAAATGAACTTATTTACAAAATAGAAACAGACTTACAGACATAGAAAACAAACTTGTAGTTACCCAAGAGGAAGGGGAGGAGGGATAAATTAGGAGTATGGGATTAACAGATACACACTACTATATATAAAATAGATAAACAGGAAGAATTTACTGTATAGCACAGGGAACTATATTCAATATCTTGTAGTAAACTATAATGGAAAAGAATAAAAAAAAAGATATATACATATATATGTATAACCAAGTCACTTTGCTTTACACTTGAAACTAATGTTATATTGTAAATCAACTAAACTTCAATTAAGAAAAATCAAATCTGAAAAAAAGGCAGTAACAAAAAAAACCCCCAACAAACAAGGCAGCAAATTTTAAATGCACAGATGCTATGAAACTGAATTTCACAGAAATTCAGATAAAGTTTATTCTTACATTTTTTAACGCTCTCTGAAGAATTTTCTTGAATGAACTTTTGAATTGCTCCATATCAAAAAGGTCAATGTCTTCACCTGTCAGAGTGAAAAAAAAAATCAAGAATAATCAAGGGAGCTACAGTGTCTTCAATACATTTGCAAAGACCCTGAAGGTAAGCAGTTAGTATAACCTCAAAGGGCAAAAATCATATCACACAAATGCTACTGGAACCTCTGACACAGCATCACCAAATATATTTCTCACTTTTCTATAAATGAGTAATAATCACCTCATTTGGAAAGAAAAGAGGCTTAAGAGGAACTGCTGTTTATTTTTAAATTGCCAAAATATCAAATACAAGTGTTTGGTTTAAAATGGAAAGCATTACCTGGTCTTCTGCTCATCTGAAAGACATCCCACACTTTCTGGTGCCGATGAAATTGAGTATCTGAGAGAGGGAGGAAGAGCTTGTCACTGTCCTATCAGAGAACTTTCTAATGATGTGCTTATAAGTCCATCTTTTTAATAATGTGAAAGTGGAGAAAGTAGTAATTTACGAAGTAGGTTACAAAATTTCTAATCAAAATAATAAATTTTATATGGATTAAAATAAAACAAGTCATAAAAAATTACTCAGTGTACTAGAGATTTAGCATTTATTCCTACTTAGTCAGGCCACTTATTCTGTCCACACAGGTCTATTCCACAGAATGGCACATTTATCCAGCTGTCCAGGGATGCTGTGCTCCCGGAACCGGCGTTTCCACTGGCTGTTCCTTTCTTTAGAGCACTCTTCTCCCAGCTTGTGGTAAGCTTCATTCTTGCTCCTCATTCTGGTCTCTACGAAAATGCCACCATGCAGAACGGCCTACTGCGAACATCCTGCCCAGGCTGACCCCCTCTGGCCCTGCTTTAGTTGCCCTCATAGCACTTACCACTACCTGACATGACAGCATATATTTAGATGTTCGTTTGTATGCTGCTGCTTGTACCTGTGGAATATAGGACTTAGTCTTTGTCACTGCTGTATTCTCAGTGTCTGGCCACTGGTTGGCAGTAAACACATATATTTGATGAATGAATGGATGAAAGTATGATATAGAAGACACCCTTCAGGAGTTACGAACGTAAGAGTATCTTGGAGTAAAAATGACCCAGGAAGTTAGTGAGTTCAGTCCCGCCACATTCCCATCTTGGTTTTAGTCTGTCTCTGTGCTCACCTGTCTGCATCCTGGTGTCTTTGGATCAAGGACCAAGGTGCTCTGTACCCCATAAAGAGGGGATGTTGGCCCGAACACTCAAGGACACCAACTTGCTATGCTTTTGTCTTATTACTTTTCTTGTCCTGTGTCTTTTTTCCCCCTTTTTTGGTGCCTTGGTATCCTTGTCTCCCCATTTCATCCCATTTATGGTGATGGCCTGACAATTCATGATTATCTAGTTTTGTCTAAAACAGGTGTAATCAGGTATAACATGAAGCCTGCCCAACAGACAGCATCCAAAGGGGTTATGCTTCTTTCTGGTATTTTCTTTCTTTCTTAGTTCTGCATTTCAGATTTGAGATGGCCTGCTAATTGATCTTTGAATAAGGATCTCTGAATAATGGAAATTAAAAATTTTTTGTCATTAATGATTCTTTTAAACACCATGTCGAAGTTCATAATAAATGGCAAGGACTTAAATACAAATGAAGACATTTCCTCAAACAGAACAGTCCTAGACTAATTAATCCATGCTCTTTGTGACAAGCTTGGTGCACCTCTAGTGACCCCTGTCCTAGCCAGGGGCCTGCTCTCCTTCTAGCTGCACATGTGGACCCTGGAGCCATGCGTGCTTCCCCCACGCAGTACCCCCTTGACCACGTGAAGTCCAGTCAGTTTTAATCCTTACAACCTGCACTGTAATTGGAACAAATTCTTGGAAATATATTTGCAAATTCTGTTAATGATAATACAAAGCCTAACAAACATTTACTCTGTGCTTACTGTGTGCCAGTTACTGTGCTAAGTGCTTTTCAAGTTTTACCTTAACTTAACCTGCGCAACAGTCCTGTGACACAGACGCTGTTACTGTCTCCGTTTTACTCAGGACAAGTCTGAGGCTTAGAAAAGGGGCTGTGACTTGGCAAAGGACACCAGACTGGTAAGTGACAGAGCTGAAATATGAAACCAGGTCAGCTTGACACTAGAATCTGAGCTGTTAGATACAAACTGCCCTCAAATGAAACTGGGCTGGTCGAAGGTAAATATAAATCTCCAAAACTTACAAATGATGTCTAAAAGGGCTGCGTCATTGAGACTTGCACGCTTTTCCTGAAAGAGAAAATAAAATATTTAGTAATTATGGCGATAGGTTTGGTTCTACCTCATTCACAGCATATTTTAGGACTGCTTAGAACAGACTATGAGGGCCCTCTTGCTACCTTACCGACAATCTGTCTCCAGTCTGTGCTTTCCTGTTAAGTAATAAATACCCCGTCTGATTCATGTCTCAGTACAGGCTCTTACAACTGGTCTCCCACCATCTACTCCTTATCACTTTTAACTTTTTTTTCCTGTGTGTACATTTCTTTCTTCTAAAAAATTTTTTGTGTATATATATTTTTATTGCAGTATAGTCAGTTTATAATGTTGCATCAATTTCTGGTGTACAGCACAATGTTTCAGCCATACATGAACATACATATATTTATTTTCATATTCTTTTTCACCATAAGTTACAAGATATTGAATAGAGTTCCCTGTGCTATCCAGTAGAAACTTGTTTATCATATTTTGTGACAATCCTCCTGTATTTCAAAGTGAGAGACACTCTGCCAGAGTTCAGTGTGATTCAGTGGGTTTGTAGATGTAATTCTTGGTATATTTGTGGGAGAGGGCAAGCTGTGAATCTCTCTACTCCACCATTCTTGGCACCTCTCCCTCACTTTAAATTTTTTGTTTTATTTTTCAATCAACTGTACCCTTCTAGACTTCCACTATACCAGGGTTTCTCAACTGGGCACCAGTGACATTTTGAGTCAGGTCATTCTGTGTTCTGGAAACTGTCCCAGGATGTTAAGGAGCAGTCCTGGCCTCTACCCACTTCTCACGGTTTTGACAACTAAAAATGTCTCCAGACATTGTGTCCTTTGGGAGACAAAATCATGCTGGCTGATAACCACTGCTCTGTACATACATATTTATATATTTGCATATCATATAGTTTCTTCCAATGTTATACAGAAAGATCTAGTCTATTCTTTTTAATGGTTGAACAATATTTTGTTATGTGGATGTATCATTATTTATCTAATCTCCTAGGTATCGCTGCTTCCAGTTTTTTGTGTGTAAACAATGCTAGTTGACATCTTTATATATATATATTTACATATCTATAACTAGGCATATAAATGTTTATCAGTTGTAATATTCCATTCCACCTCCTTATTTTTTATTATTTTCTCCATATATGGAAATTTCCAGAAGTGGAATTGCTGGGTCATAAAGTCTATTTATTTAAAGATGAATGCAGGAAGGGTATACTGTGATATGGGAATTCTTTGTACTATACTCGCAACTTTTCTGAAAATCTGAAATCATTCTGAAACAAAAAGCAAACAAATAAATAAATACATGTGAAAGAGAGTCTCTTTCTGCACAACTTGACCAGCTTATTTGAGTATTGTTAACTTTTTACATTTGACAATCTGATAGGTTAAAAAAAGGGTACTGCTCATTATTTTAACTTGTATTGACTGTCTGCTTTTTCTCCCTTGGTAGTAACTTCTTTTCCTCACTGGTAGGTATTCTTTGCAAGTCAAAAAAGCCAATTAAAAATTAGTTCCTTTTTCACTATAGAGGTAGGTAGCCTTCATCACTTCATAGCTTAAGTCTCTTCTGGACTAAGGAAAGGAAAGAAAACAAAAACCAAAGGGTAGCATGATGTTCAAGGTTAATCATTTTGAACACTGTTACCTCACAAAGCAGAACCAAGTCCTGAACAAGAGATTCCTTCCTCTGCCGGAAGTTTACAGTCTGCAGATGATTTTCAGACAAAAAATCCCAGGCTTTTAGGACTGCCATCATTTCAGTTATTGGGATTTTCAAGATGGTCCTCCTGAAAAACTCAGCAACAGTTTCATCCATCTCTTTGGCACTTTAATAAAAACAAAAACAGCACAACAAAGTATTAACCAAACACAAAAGTATAACTTAGTGAATTTTCAGCTTCATATTTTTAGCTGGAATTTTGATTTGTAGGTCAAAGACCCAAATTTACCACTTTTCAGGCACTCTGTGAAGAGTGTTTCAACAGGAAGATTTAATTATTTTCTCCTCAAGTGTATATTTAAATATGTTTTAAAGTTTTTAAAAATTAGTGCCCTCTCTCTTTTCTTGGTTACAGTATTTTGATCTTTCGATGGCAAATGATACGTGAATCATTCACTCATTTACTGATTCATGTATCAAATTACTGAGGCCCTGTGTGTGCCAGGCATTTTTCTAGCCACTGGGGATAAAAGATAAAAATCCCTGCCAGTATGGAGCGTCCATTCTAGTTGGGAGAGACAGGCAACAGGAGAATCACAGAGTGTTAGCAGTGGTAAGTGCAGAGCAGAAAGTGGAACAGTGTTAGGAAGCCAGTAGTATTGAAAACGGAGCAGTCTGGAAGCGGGATGAGGGGATGGAGAGCAGGCCTCATAGGGAAGGTGGCATTTGAGGTAATCCTTGGAGGAGGTAGAGTAAGCCATGTGGCTAGCTTGTGAAAAGCTTCTCAGGCAGATGGAGCAGCAAGTGCAAAAGCCTTGGGGCCTTCAAGGGATAGGGAGGAGGCCTCCAGGGAGCCAGAGTGGAGAGTGAAAAGGCACAGAGGAGGTGAGGTCAGAGATCACAGAGGGCCCAGGCGGCAATGCAAGGATGATGGCTTTTACTCTGACAGAAAGTGGCTGCTGGAAGGTCTTGAGAAGAGGCGGGATGTGCTCTTGCTCAGGTTTTCTGCCAGGATCAACCTGGCTACTGTTCTGAGAATGCAGTCTAGGAGGAAGGGCAGAAGCGGAGGCCAGCTGTAGAGCTCCTGCAATAATGCAGGTGAGAGATGATGGAGGGCTGAGGTGGACGTGGTACAAGAGGTCAGATTCTGGATATACTTTCATGAGAGAGTCCACAGGATTTCCTGATGGGTTAGATGTGGGGTTTGAGAAAAACAGAGAAATCAAAGATGATGCCAACGTTTCTACCAGGTAACCAAAAGAAGGGAGTTGCTATTACCTGAGGTGGGGAAGACTGAGGGTGGCTGCAGAGGAAAGCTCAAGAAATCCACTTTGAACATGTAAATTTTAAGGTCAATTGTTAGATTCCCAGTGGAGATACTGAATGAACAGCCGGATTTATGAACCTACAGGACACAAAGGCTGGAGGTGGAGAGGACTGTAGTCTTTTTCTCCTTTAAGGCATTGCCAATTAACAGTTATTACCTAGCTTTTCCTGCCCCATGGCTGAAGGTGAGATTCTCCAACTATCCAAAAGGTCCTGAGTCCTAAATGTGGTGTGGCTCCCTCAACAGACAAGGGCAGTGATCTGGAGCAAAACCTAGTCGCTGTCTTAAAGTTGTGGCACTGAGAAGGGGTCTCTGAGCCCTCTTATTACCTTCCTCAGGGCAAAGGCTGTGGGCCACGGGTGACAACTGATCTCAAGTCTGCTACCTCATTTGGGGACACTGATAGGCATCTTTCTCTCTCTTTTAAATAGAGCATAAAAAACAAGGAAGCATGATTTCTAAACAAAGATTAAGCAGGATATCTGCAAACTTTAAATTCTCTTAAGACTACCTTCTAGGAAAGGGCACATGGACCTTGGTTTCCGTGTTTACAACAAGAAGCAGAAGTCTGCCTGTCAGTCTCATAGGCTTCCACCATGACTATGGGATTTCCAAGGAAAAAGGAGATTCCTCTAAAAGAATCCTGGCTGTGACTTACTTCTACCAGTTGAGTGTTTGCTGAACACAGTATATAATTTACTACCACTGCCCAATTCTGAAAAGATATGGGTAGTTGATGTATTAAAGATACCAAAAACAATAGTTAAAGTGGAAAGATTAGGAGCTGTTTACAGAGAGGAAAATATCTGAATTAAGAATGTGGGAATTGGGGGAGGGTATAGCTAAAGTGGTAGAGCACATGCTTAGCATGCGTGAGGTCCTGGGTTCAATCCCCAGTACCTCCTCTAAGAATAAATAAATAAATAAACCAAATTACCTCCTCCCACAGGAAAAAAAAGAGTGGAAGCAGCATCAGGATCATGAAAATTGAGCCCGATTTGTTTCCTTGTCCAGAGAGAGGACCAACCTGTCTTAATGTCAAGACTGAAATCCCCACCATGGTCTATTAGATCTTGCTTTGTTTGATTCTTGCCTCCCTGTCATCTACTGCTCTCTCCTTGGCTTTCTGAGCTCCAGCTATATTGGCCTTTCAGTTTCTCTATTACAAAATGATCCCACCAACTAAGGGCCACTAGGTTACCCCTCCCTAGAAGGTTCTTCCTGCACCTACCCTCCTGGCTCTTGCTGTAATTCAAGTCTCAGCTAAGCTTCTTTGCAGAGAGACCTACTCTAACCACACAATCTAGTTATCTCCCCACCTTCGACTGCTTGGGTTTACAGAATTATCTGAAATTATATTGTGTATTGATTACTTATAGCGTTACAATATTTCATTAAGCTCCACTAGGGCAGGAACTATGTTTGTCTTATTCACAGCTGCATTCCTAGAATCTAGAACAGCATCAGTTAGTCTAGTCAGCCCAAGAACTGTCTAGTGGAAATACTTGTGGAATGTAGTGTTACTCTCCCTTAGCAGCTGTGTCTGGAGGTAAACAACCTGGGAAAGATTAGGGTCCAACAGTCAAGTGAAAATATCAAATGAACGTCTCCCATCGAAAACACTAGTGGTGGTGGCCAGGGGTGGGTGCGGGGGTGAGTGGTTGTTAAAATGCAGATTCCTGGGCCTCAACGATTTTAAACCGGGGGGTATGGGGGACCGAGAAGGGCTTGAGATTTTTTGCATTTTTGAGTAAGATTCTTAATTCTAGCTACAGTTTGGGAATGCCATTCTAAAGAGTTCTGGTAGAAAGAGTGCACGCAATGTCATCAGTAAAGTTGGATAACCCTTGAATAAACTCTTCTGATTCCCTGTGATTATCTAATTTCTTTTTATTTCCTAACACTTAGCACAGTGCCTGGCATACAGCAGGCGCTCGAGATGTAAGAGCTGAATGAACGCGCGACAAAAAAGGGCCCTTTTAAGTAACTTTCCTGTAAGTCTACACCGCCGAAGAGCTGCTACAAGGAGCCAAAGGAGTAATGCAAGAGGTTGCAAAGGTTAAAAAGGACGGACGCCAAAGTTAACCAAATATCAAAACACCAAAATCGAGAGAAAGCAGCAGCTCAGGACGCGAGAGTTCAGGAGCCCAGGACAGCTGGGGGCGGTTCCAGTGTGACGTTGGCCTACGTAAGGCCCCGCCCACCACGGACGGATGTGACGTCACGACCGAGCCTCCCCGCGCTCCTCACCTCAGCCCAACCGTCGTCCCCCGAGACGTCCCCGCGACCAAGGCCCAATCCCGCAGCTTGGGACGTGCGGCCGGCGCGAAAGAGTCACCTCAGAGGCCTGGGACGTGGCTTTTTCGAGGATCCTGCCACACTCGGGGGCCCGATCCCAGGCCGTCGGGGGTCTCTTACCGTCCCACATTGCCAGCCGGGTCTCTTCTCATCAGCTATTCCCGCCGGCAGCACCTTCAAAGCCACCAATTGCAGTTCCCGCCGCCCTCGAGCCCCGCCCACCGGAGCTCAAACTTTGGACTGTACCCTCGGCACAGGGGACCGCATGGGGAGAGCGACAGAAGTGAAACTCGCCGAGCCCCCGCCTCTCTCTCCTTAGTAGAGAATATTGTTGGAGTGCAGCTAATCTCAGCCACGAAATCTGGCTTGTCGGTTTGGCTTCGGTTTAGGCTCTGCGGCGACTCGGTGGACTCGCTCTTCCCCCCCGGAAATGGGCTCGTCCAGGCCGGGTGGCGCATGCGCCTCGGGTCGCGAGCGGCAGGGGTTGGCAGAGCTGGGTCAGCAGTGGAGGGCAGCGGGCTCCGCCACACGGAGCTTCCCCGGCTCCCGCGCCCAGGCCTCGGGCCTTTGGGTAGAGAGTCTTCGCTGAGGAATACTCCGCCCTCCGGTGTAGCTGCGAGTCGGGTGAGTCTCGGGGGTCCGGGCCGTTCCGAGGAGCGCTCTCTCAGTGGCCGCCGTGCCAGGGGAGGCCGCGGGACACCCACTTGTCACCCCCCCACGTCCTCCCATGGCGCGCCCCGCTGTGTCCTGTGCTGCCAGGACTTCCCGCCCGCCTCATCTTTGGGACCACCGCGCTGGGGGTGTTGTCAGGGCGGCGGAGGGGCGTCCCGAGCTCTCCGCTCTCGGGCAGTTGCTGAGGACGCGCTGGTAGTTGAGAGCAGGCTTTGGTGTAGACCGCTCTGGAGCCTGTGACCTTGGGCAGGCTCCTCCCCACCCTGAGCCTCAGCTTCCTCGCCTGTGAAATGGGTACTACCCAAAGCATCCGTTGTGAGAAGGGAAGCCGTTAACGCCGTGTATGACACGGTGAGCGCTAAGTACCTCGTATGATGATTATTGCTATTGACTATCTAGGCGTTTAGAATTTGCTTGATGGGAGCGGATCTTGGAGAATCCAGTAAGGTCTCCATCCGTACGCTTTTCAAGGAAAGTAACATTCAAATCCCTTTTATTGGGTTTAAAGATTACTGTGCTTGTCCTGTCACAGTAAGTGCTTTGTGAAGAGTCTGAAGTAAATCCGAGTTTTGGAAACCTTCAGTTGAAGATTTAAATGTGTAAAAGTAGCGTGCGCTGGTGAAGGAATTCTGATGGGGCACCTCTTATATCTGCTTTCTTATACATAGAGGCTTCCGCACTTGTTTGGTTGGTTTAAAATGAGCCTCATTTCCAGCTTTTTTTTTTTTTAAGCTATGTCGAGATATGAACCAGTTCTCAAATTTTTGCTAACCCTATATTCAACATTCAGCAAACGTTTATTGGGCATTTACTATATGTATTTAGGAGAATAGTCCATCCTTCACTAGCCTGTATATTGAGGTGTATGGACTAGTTTTTTTCCTCTGAAATTTTACATGATTTGTCAGAGTGCTCAGCACCAAGTAAATGCTGATAAATATTAGTTCAGGGAAAGCTACAGCTGGGCCCATGACTTAAACTCTGTGGGATGTTCTCAGTAGCAGTGAGGCATGGTCCGCACTCTGGGAGCACTTGTCACTCACTCAGTAGCATCTGTTTAGATTTGGTCACTTTGCAGCTTTGATAAATGTGTAGGGTAGGTAGCCCCCTGCTATGTCTGCTACCTCTGATGGATCTGGTGCTTGATATAGAGAAATACTAATTTAACTAATTCCAAGTGCTTTCTGAAATGTAGGCTTTAAAAAAATACATTTTACAAAGGATTAAGTATTATTTTACAGTTTTTCCTGGAAAACGGATTCTTCAGACTGAACAAGAGACTTTTCTGGCCTTGTTTTAAAATGACATTAAAGAAATTGTAAATGTAGTGTAAATTTCTTTTTGGTGCAGCCACACAATAGCATAATCTTTCTAAAGAAAACCCAAGTGGCATTAAAATATAGGGTTTCCCCCTTGTGATTATAGATCTACTGCAGTGTTATTAGAATCCTTACTTCCTTTTCTTCACTAGAGTTAATGTTTTGCTTACTTTTTTTTTCTTTCTAAAATTGTGCCACCTGGTGGTTGAAATCTTCTATCTATTATATAATACTCATTGGGGAAATTTTACCTCAGAGTCTTGGTAGAATCTGGTAAAGGAGTGGATGAAATAAGACAGTAATTTTTATATCTTTTAGTGAGAGTACTCTACTTCTTCAGCTCTCCCAGGTTACCCCTAAGTAAATGTTACTGGATTTTTGGGTATTTTTTTGCAGCCAGCGATCAAAACATCAAATTGTCATAGATGATCATTTTTACAAGTTTAAGGGGAGTGTTTTGGTATCGATGTGTTCATACTTGAGGAGGTGGATGGGGTTGGCATAGGAAGAGAGGACTTGTAATTTTGACAAGTTACCCGTTCTGATGTTTTCTAAATGCTAGTGTAAACATGGGACTGAAGTGTTTAATAACAGTTCGAATGGAATTTATCCCTCTCGTTCTCACTGCAAACACCCATGCAGGAAGTCTTATCACAAGATGCGGCTGATGTTCCCTACACCTTTATTTCAAGATGCGGCTGATGTTCATAATTACTTTGGCAATATCTTTTGAAATTGTTTTCTGTATTATTAGTAGTAACAAGTGTTTATCTTCTGAGGGTGAATTTTACTTTTGGAAATGGCTTCAATTTAATTGTGAACTTAGATTTGAGAAGAAACTTAATGCAGTGCAAGAATATACATCCTTGTGGTTTCCTTAAGTGACGTAGCCAGTCTCTTTTGGACACTTTAGAACAGATAACCGAGAACTTCACACAGCAGCCTATTTCATTGTTGGACAGCTCCAGGAAGATGGCATCTGCCTCTTTGGTGTACAGTCCTGTCCTTGGAAACACCTCAGAGTTGATCGAGTTCAGCCTTTCCCATCATGTAACAGAGCATTTCAGATATACAGATAATACTTTACATCTGTCCTACTCATTCTTCACTATTTCAGACAATCTCACATGTTACTTTAAACCTCACAATATAGGTCAAGAGCTAATTCCATTTTTTGGAAGAAGAGACTTGGGTCTCAGAGTAAGTAACTACAATGATACAACTTGTGAATAGCTGAGTCCTCAACTTTTGTCTTCAAACCCACATCTTCTCCCTTCAAGACCATTGCTTGTCCCACTTAACCAGGCTGTTCTTTTTGTCTATCTCCTCTGTTGTGGGTTTCCGTAATTTCGTAAATATTCCCATTTTCACTGATGGCTTCCTTTTAAACCTAGAGCCATCTCCATCCTGAGCATTCCCCCCAGGAATATTCAAATTGTCAATATTCCAGACATGGCTGATCAAGACAAACACAATACTGTTCTTTTTCTTGATACGGACAGACCCTCTATTTCTAATAATACAGGATGTTACATTGACTTCTTTGAGCTTTGGCCTAGAATTAGTCCCTGTTGAACTTGTAGCTAACCAGAGGTTCTTTGGGAAATAGTTTTTTTCTAGTTGAATTTATTTGATTCACAAACTGCTGGGAATGCATGTCTTTCCTATTGTGAACGTGGGAAAAATCTGTCATGGTGAGAGATTTTGAGTAGTAACTCTACCACTTACTGTGTGACCTGGGGCTTAGTTTTGCTGTGAAAATATGAGTAATGCATATTTTGACCTACAAAAAAGCAATTTCTTATAGTTCAGCTGAATTTTAAAAGATCCTGTGGTTATTGGGAGGATTTTAAGACTTGTGCCTACACATGGTATGTGTTGGAGAAATTATTTTTTACTCTAATAATGTAGATATATTCTTATGACTTCGAAGAAATTTTTAAATAAGAATATGGAATATATATTTAGATTTTATTCAGTTCATAGAATATTACTTTCAGTTGTAATAGTGTTATTAGACTAGGCTTTTACACATGACTGCTGGAAGTTATCAGCATTCATTGAAATGCCATTGTTTTATAGTTATGCTTTATATGTTACACCCAGGAGTACAGCAGTACAGCTGCATGTGCACATCAGTTAGGCAAAGCCACGTGGCACAGGGTGATGGAAGGGCACTTGGGTAGAGGGTGGATAGAGGGAAAAGGGAAGAAGAGAATATCTAATTAAAAACGTAAGATGGAGGAAAGAAGGGAAGGATTGATCAAGCAAGGAATTTGTTAGATAAGGGATAAGTTAAGTGTTTAGAGCTTGAGGTTAAGTAGTAACTTTGACCAAAAAGAATAGGAAAAGGAAACTATATAAAACCATTTTCTTGTTTGACATAACCATCTAGGATAAGTAGGGAGAAGGGAAGACGCCTTATTGACACCGTGGCTGGATCTATAGTAGCATACATACTTGAAGTAAAGTTTTGTGGAGGGAGGAAAAGTATGTATCATGATATGCATTTATGCTTATATGCACTGTGCATGTGTGTATTTATCTCAGCAGCCAAGTGTCTTCCTAAGTTTGCTTTGCCAATAGAGAGGTCATTTCAGTACATCATAAGCTTGTTTCTGAACTATGAAAGCATACATTTAAGGACTGGTTGATCAAAATATGCAAAAATATTTTGTCAAATGTATTTACAAAATAAAACGTCAGTGACATTTTCTAGGTAACTAAACCAGTGTACATCTTCCTTCAGAAAAAATAAGCAAGACAGAAGGCAGATGACTAATGCTATGCATAGATTTAGGTGTATAATATTGGTACAATATTAGATGACATATTGGACTTTCTGAGACCTCATTTTTCTGAGGCAAAACGTTTATATCATTAAAAAGTCTTTGTAGTCAGTGACAGGCAAACAAAACTTGAACTTGGCTACATTTCCAGTTTCCATTTCAAATACTCAAATACTTAGCTTGGTGTAATTGTCTGACTTGTGATCTTTAGCTGTGGTATGTTTGTGTGTGTGTGTGTTTAGTAGTTACTCAGCTGAACAGTGATCTGATATTTTTATGAATTGAAATCTGAAGTGATAGGTATATTATAATCCTTTGCAATTATTTGTTCAGACATTTTTAAGGATTTTATTTGCTGAGAGTAGGAGGTGGATGGGCAGTTTGGTTTCCTGAAACTTTTTTTAAACAGCTTTATTAAGGTATAATTTACATACCATAAAATTCGCCCATTCTGAGTGAATTCAGTGATTTTTAGTAAGCTTATACAATTGTGCAATCATTAGCACATTCCTGTTTTAGAACATTTTCATCACCCAAAGTTTTCTTTGTGCTGTTTGCAAATTAGTTCCCACTCTCACCTTCGCTGTAGGCAACCATTGATGAGCTTTTTGTTTCTGCAGATTTGCCTTATTTAGACATTGCATATAAATGGAATCATCCATACAGTCTTTTAAATCTGGCTTTTTAAATTTAGTTTAGTGCTTTTGAGATTCATCCATATTGGCACATGTATGAGTTCATTCCTTTTAATTGCTAAATAGTATCCCATTGTATAGATACCCCAATGTGTTTATCCAATACTTGATTATTAGACATTTGGATTGTTTCCAGTACTGGCTGTTATGAATAATGCTGTGAACATTCACATTTATGTCTTGAGGGGATATATGTTTTCATTTCCCTTTGGTGGTTTCATAGGAGTTCAATTTCCCAGTCATATGGTAAGTTTGTGTTTAGCTTAAGAAACCGCCAGATTGTTTTCCGAAGTGTCTGTACAGTTGAGTAAGGTCCATTTCCTCCACATCCTAACCAATGCTTGGTATTGTCTGACTTCTTTTTTTTTTTTTACTTCTTTTTATTGAGTTATAGTCATTTTACAATGTTGTGTCATGATTTCTCGATTATAGTTGTTCTGGTGAATGTGTAGTAGTGTCTCACTGTAGTTTTAATTTTCATTTCCCTAATGACTGATGGGGTTAACATCTTTTCATGTGCTTAGTTAACCATTCCTGTATCATCTTTGGTGAAGTATCTATCCAAATCTTTTGCCCATTTTGGGGTTATATTTGAAACATTGGATTGTTTGTAAGCATTCTTTTTATATTCTAGGTACAAATCCTTTGTTATGTATGATTTGCAAATGTTTTCTTTTAGCCTGTAGCTTGTAGTAGATTTTAGTTTTTGGAGCAGTTTCAGGTTCACAGGGAGATTGAGTGGCAGGTAGAGAGATCCCATATGCACCTCTAAGCCTCACATGTGCACCACCTCCCTCGCCATCAACACCCTCCACCAGAGTAATAGGTTTGTTACAGTAGATGACCTATGTTGACACGTCACTGTCACCCAAAGTGTGGTTTATCTTTTCATTCTCTTAATTTTGAAGATGGAAAGTTTTTAATTTTGATGAGTTTTTGCCAATTTTTTTCTTTTATGGATTGTGCTTTTGATGTATTGTTGCCCAACCTACGATCTTGATTTTCTTCTATTTTCTTTTTTAGAACTTTTAAAAGACTAAGGCAGTTAATTGGTTCTTTCTTTTGGTAATCTTTTCTGAACTAAAAAGATTAGGTTTAAAAAAAAATAGGTGACTAGTGCTACACAACTATAGCAAACATCTCAAAATAATATTTTTTCTTGGACATTGTCTGCTGATTTTCTACTTCATGAATAAACCAATTAAACTTAATTTCAGGGATTTTAGTTTCCTGTTTTCATTGTAATAATTGCATTTTATGAATGTATATTCTAAATTAGAAAAAAAATTTTCATCTGTGTCTTGGTTTAGTTAGATTTTCTCAGCCAGATATTGGTTAGGAAGAAAGCAGTCTACATTAATTCACACTAGGTGTGAGACTGACTAGTTGCCCTTTGGCCCTGTCAGAGGAATATACATTTAGAAAGGATTAATAAGCCAGTTCTCTTAATTGGTAGAATTTCATCTGAACAAAATGAGTTGTAATCAATTTCAGGAATGTGAGGAAAATCACTGAAGTCAAGCTTATTAACACAGGCAAGCTGTTCCTGCTCGAGCATCTATGTCCAGGATTGGGTCTCTTGAGGAGTCTGCTTTTTTCTGAACATTCATGTTCTTCACTCTTGATAACCTGCTAAATCTGTTAAGTCGTTGGGAAAGGAAGCTGAGGCTCAGGTTTAATAATTTGCCTAAGGTCAGCTTTCTTTTCTGATAAAAATCACTGCAGATTCTTACTGAAAATAGTTTTAGGTCGCATTAACAAATGCAGTCACACATATTTAAGACACTCTTGTATCCACAGGTTGCTCTGCTGTGCTCCATCTCCTTCTCCTAAAGATGCATCCTGACTTATCTCCACACTTGCACACTGAAGAATGCAACGCCTTGATTAACTTGCTTAAGGAATGTCACAAAAATGTAAGAGTTCAGAAAAATGACCATAAAGCAAAAATGAAACTTAGGTACAACACACTGATGTAAAATGTTATCTCCATTAGTGAAAGGGAATGATAATGTCTTAGTAATGGATCTTAGTTTAGCAGAGATTAGCAGTTGGTGCTTGTGATTTTCTTTAGGAGCCACTTCCTTTTATGATTAGTAGAAATCAAGCAGGATAGTTTATTAGGGAGCTTCTGAAATGATAGGTAATAGAATCCGTGTGTCTCAATGTCTACCATTCTGTGTTTAAAGAAAGTTGGAACTTTGTATAATTAAATGTTAACTGGATTTAAATTCTGACTGGCCTAATTTGACAGAATTACTTAATTGTTAGTGGAATGGAAGTAAAATTCCATGGTTCAAACCAAAATAGAAAATAAGCCCATTTTTTGGACTGCACTAAGTTAATCTGATATTTTTACAGATGTCAGATACTTAGCTTTTTTCATATATTTGATGTATAAGACAGTTATCAGGAACATTTGTGTTTTTCTTTAACTTTGCATGATGCATCATTTCCCTCATGTTATTTGTAAAATAGAGACATCAGATTCTAATAATAGTAAATATCATTTAAATGAGTAAAATTTTAATACTTAAAGTTAAGATAGTAAATAATGCCAATGACCTGTGAAGTCAGATATTTATACTGATTCAAAGAATGTTGTTGATGACAATATGCTTTAGGCAAACTGTTTCCACCATACGTCTAGATCAAGAATTGATTTTGTAAGTCTTTTTAACGTTAGCCATGCTATGGTTGTGTAATAGGATATTATTTGGTTTTAAATTCTGTTTCCCTTATGGCTGATGACTTTAGGCATCTTTTCATGTGCTTATTGGCCATTCGTATAAACTCTTTTGCCCATGTTTAAAAATCGGGTTGTGTATTATCGAGTTGGAGGGATTCTTTTTAACATTTGGCATACAAATCCTTTGATAAGTGTATTTTCTCCCCATCTATGGCATCCTTTTTTTCATTTTCTTAAAGATGTGTTACAGAGAACAGTTTGATGAAGTCTAATTTACCAGTTTTTTTCTTTGATTTGTTTTTTGGTTTTTTGATGTGTTCTAAGGATCTTTGTATTTTTCCTGGTTACAAAGATTTTTCTCCTATTTTTCCTTCTGAAAGTTTTAGAGTTTTTGCTTTTAACATTGAGGCCTTCAATTCAAGTTAATTTTTGTGTATAGTGTAAGGTATGAGCCAAGGTGTATTTCTCTTCCTGTGGATAGCCAGTTAATTCAGTGCCATTTGTTGAAGAGACTCCTTTTCCCACTAAATAACCTTGGTGCCTTTGTCAAAAATCAATTGACCGTGTGTGAGTGGGTCTAGTTCTGGGCTGTCTAGTCTGTTCCACTGATTTATATGTCTATTTTTAACACCAGTTAATTCCAACATTATCTTACTGGGGCCACCTTGTCCCATGGCTGTTTTGCCCTCTTTTTTATCCTAATTCACTTTCCACACTGCATCTAGAGTCACCTTGCAAACGTAAGTTTAATAATTTTCTCCTTTAATGGCTCCCTTTGCCTATAGAATAGAGTCCAAGTTTCTCTGTGTTCCAAGGCCTTCGTCAGACTAGCCCCTGCTTGTCTCTTGGTCCTCACTGCTCTCCCACACCCCTCTTCTCCCCATCCTTCCTGCCTGCTCTCTGCAGTTGTACTGAAGCATTGTTTCTTGCTTCTAAGCCTTTGTACTTGCTTTTTCCTTTGCTTAACTTAGTGTCTTCCTCACTATCTCCACTCCTCACTGCTTGCTCAAGTTTATTGCCCTCCAGGCTTTATCCTGCTTAATTCGTCTTGTCCTCTTGCCTTTCCTGGCCTGGGTTCTCTTGATATGGTCACTCTGAACTGTAGTAACACCGCAGATAGTACATTTCCTACTTTATGTCAGTTACTCTCACACTTTTTGGTCTGAGGACTCCTTTACATTTTTAAAAGTTATTGAGGACCCCAAAGAACTTTTGTTTATGTGCACTCTATCTAACAATATTTACTGAATTAGAAATTAAAACTGAGAAATCTAAAAATACTAATTTATTTAAAAATTACAGTAATAAAACCCATTACATGTTAACACAGTTTTATTTTTCATGAAAAAGACCTTATTTTCCAAAGCAAAAAAAAGGGGGGAGGGTGAAAAGAGTGACATTGTTTTTGCATTTTTGCAATTCTCTTTAATGTTTGGGTTAATAGAATGCAGCTGGATTCTTATATCTGCCTCTGTACTCAATCTGTGGTGCTATTGTACTTAATGTAGCTGCTGGAAAATCCACCGTACCCTTGTGAGAGAATGAAAGTGAACAAAACAAATAACATCTTCAATTATTAGGAAGACAGTTTTTCCAAGACCCCCGGAAAGCTCTTGGGTAGTCCTGGGACTACACTTTGAGAACCACTGCTTCATAGTGATCACTTGATTATTTATCTCTTCCCTCTGACTCTGAGCTGTGAGCGCAGGCCTCAGGTCCACCTTGCTCCCTGCTGTGTCCCTAGTGCCTGGGGCATTGTCTTCCAGATATTGATTGATTGATTGATCCACTTATTTGATCAGTTGCTCCACCAGTTTGTTCTCTAGAAATAGACAGAGATCACTAGGGGCTGATGCCATGTGTATGCAGTAGAATTGCAGTCCAAGGGCTTCTCTTTTACCAGAATTGCAGTCCAAGGGCTTCTCTTTTACCAATCCCACTGGGGCATCTTGGGTTTGTTTTTCACATAATGTCACAAGAGTATAATTCTCATTTGGGCTTAATGTTGAGATTAAACTGAAAATATAAATTAGTTTTTGTCTTGGATTTTTTTAAAAAGATGTAGGTAATGGGATAATATGAATAAATGTAAACTGAACAATGAAGTATTGCCTTAAACATTCTAAAAGTTTAATTCTTTCTGTTATTTCTACTTAGCCAGAAGGTGTGCAAAAATGCATTGTCCCTATTTACTTGTTGTCAAATAAGTAGTTTATACACAGGAAATATTTATTCTGAAAAGGTCATTAGGTAACCAGTAGGCTGTCTTAAATGCTTGCCAGAAAAACTGAGCATTTATTCAATGTGGACCAGAAAGTACATTTAAAGTGGTGAAAAAACAGGAAAAAAAGAAATAGCATGAGGCATAACTTACTAATTATGTGTTGTCTGGTTTCCATGAAAGCCTTAATTAGAAAGAAAAGGAAAAGATGTGCTTATTGTTACAAGTTCAAGTTCAGCGTTTATGGCCTCTCATTATAGGAGATCGCTGTGCTCTTCAGTCTACCATTAAAAGTCATGGCATTATTGTTACAAGTTCAAGTTCAGCGTTTATGGCCTCTCATTATAGGAGATCGCTGTGCTCTTCAGTCTACCATTAAAAATCATGGCATGCAAACACACTAACTATGGCCCTGCTGAAATTCAGGTCCTTGACTTTTGTCTTTCTCTCCTTTGGAGCATTTATACTTTTTGCCATGATATGTAGTCATAGGACTTAAAACTACTAGGAGATTTTTATTTTTGCTTTTCAAACAAAGCAGACTTTGAAGTTCAGACGTCAATTTCGTTATATTGTGAATTAGTGGCTTGTTTATATGTCCCATCTAGGCCATCTAATAATAGTGTTATGTGTTTCTAATTTATTTTGATGACATTTCAATTGGAGGCAAATGAGAAAATGGCTCTGGCATCAAGTATTCCTTAAGTAACCCTTCTGTGGGACAGGCGTGTTTGCAGGTGAAGGAAGTTACTAGTCTGTCAGTATGGCTACACTGTGCTTTGACGTCACTCTCCGCAATAGAGGATGGATTATGCTGTGATTTTAACGTGCCCTTAAAAAAAGAGATATTAGATAATAAAATGCTTTACACTTGGTCATTGTGAGGTTTTGGCAGGGTTAATAGGCTACTCTTTTATCAAAGAATAGTCTTTTTATTCTTCATTTCTACCCATAGAGCTTTTATTCCTGTTTGTAGGAATGCCAGGATAAGCCTGTTTGTGTCTTTTACACTTGTGATTTAACTGTTTGCTTATTGACAAGGTGACACATTAAACCCATCTCTGTAGGAATAAGTATTTAAATTCTACATGCCAGAGACATTAGCATATTATGGGATGAAGTATTTTACTCCTTTTCTTCCTTTTAGCACAGCATTCTGAAATTTTTTGGTCACTGCAATGATCTTGATCGGGAGATGAGAAAATGCTTGAAGAATGAGGTAAGAAAAATGTTAAAGGATGGAACTAGTTGAACAGTAGAAAAGAACATTTTGGAATAATATTATATATTACTGCCATTGTTAAATTTTTTTTGCAAATTTTAGTATAACTCCAAAAATTGACTTTATATGTATGTCTTCCCCTAAAACCAAGAGAAGAAATGAAAGCGTCTTCTGGGGACAGTTTTAGAACATTGCTAGTTTTTTTTTTTTTTTTTTTTGCATGTACGTAAATGAAAACAACTACGTTACAATAATCACTATAACTCTCTGGATGAGTTTTAAAGTTTGGGAAATTGAATCTGTGTTCAGCAGAAAGACTTGTCGATCTGC